>NC_080732.1:14886849-15506849 GCF_019097595.1 Hemibagrus wyckioides | reverse complement strand
AGCTGTTCATTGGGAACTGTTCCTTTCTGTACTTCATTTCCTCCAAAGGCTGTGTTGAAGGTTGCCAGTTTGATTTAATCCTGCCACCGGTAGATAGGGCTTTAAATATTTATAACACAGGAGTAATTTAATTAGAGATTTACACTATCATCTATCAGGGTGTGGATGCGTATTGGTCGCGTCGTTTTTTTAACGGCACAAACAAACAGCCCTGTAAAAAGAAGATAAAGATTTATTGAAACGGCCTCGACGCCGGACTATTATTCGGAATTAGCCGAAGCCTTCCAGCAGTCTGTCATTCATTCGGCCACCGAGCTGAAAGCTTGTCAAAATAATGCAGATTTATCAAGGCAACATTTGTATCAGATGCTGCCAGACACCCACTGACTCAGATATAATGCATAATTCAATAGGCGGCTGCCAAAAAACACGAGCGAGCAGAAGAGGTCAAATAAACGCCGGTTTTAAATGTTTGGAATGATAAAAATAAACATGATAATGGATTTGAAAGCCAGGGTTGTTGATTTTTGGTTAGATTTTGTAGAAAGTTTTTGGCATCCTGAGTGTTGGGACTTTCACTGGCTCTAGCTGATTAACTTTTTGTGAACTGTGTGTAAGGCAGCAGTGGGGGGGGGGTGCAGCAAGAGGAATCCCACTAATCTATAGCATGGGCTAATCCACAGGGAGACAAGGTGATGGGAGGAATGTTAGGATTTAATAGGAATAATAGAAATATACAGCTCTGGAAAAAAAGAGACCACTGCAAAATAATCAGTTTCTTATGTTTTTTTTCTTACAGGTTCATGTATTGGTGAGATGAAGAGTTTCCTTTCATTTTTTTTGACAATATTTCTCCATAAATACAAAATATAACTATTGTTATTTAGAGTGTATATTTAAAGGAAATGACAACACGTCAAAAGATCATGCAGTATTTGCGGAGCTTTAATAACTCAAATAACGCTTTAATGCTTCGGCTAAATAACATTCAGAAATCAGTATTTGGTGGAATAACCCCGATCTGCATGCCTTTTGGCTCCATGATCTCCACCAGTCTTTCACATTGCATCGCTTTGCTTGGTGGTTTGTGATCATCCATCTTCCTCTTGATGACGTTCCAGAGGTTTTCAGTAGGGTTCAAATCTGGACTGGGCAGTGGTTTCTTATTTTTTTCCAGAGCTGTAGAAAAGATTATAGGAGTATTGTTAATTATAAACAGAGATGGAGGGTAAACTCCAGTCTAAAGTTCTCCTTCTTCAGTTTGCCCCTGTTCTTCAAAATTATGTTATGTTGTATATTGAGTTCTGTTGTGTTGTATGTTGAATACAAATTCTACATCAGTAATTCTTAATTAATCATATACATATCAACCATTACACACTGATATATGTTTCATACGCTGTACTTGGACTTTCTCCTCTTAATTTGGTTATGATGCCATCTACACCAGACCAACCAATCAACACCAGACCAACCAATCTACACTACACCAGACCAACCAATCAACACCAGACCAACTAATCTACACTACACCAGACCAACCAATCAACACCAGACCAACTAATCTACACTACACCAGACCAACCAATCAACACCAGACCAACTAATCTACACTACACCAGACCAACTAATCTACACTACACCAGACCAACTAATCTACACTACACCAGACCAACTAATCTACACTACACCAGACCAACCAATCAACACCAGACCAACTAATCTACACTACACCAGACCAACCAATCAACACCAGACCAACTAATCTACACTACACCAGACCAACCAATCAACACCAGACCAACCAATCTACACTACACCAGACCAACCAATCAACACCAGACCAACTAATCTACACTACACCAGACCAACCAATCAACACCAGACCAACTAATCTACACTACACCAGACCAACCAATCAACACCAGACCAACTAATCTACACTACACCAGACCAACTAATCTACACTACACCAGACCAACCAATCAACACCAGACCAACTAATCTACACTACACCAGACCAACTAATCTACACTACACCAGACCAACTAATCTACACTACACCAGACCAACTAATCTACACTACACCAGACCAACCAATCAACACCAGACCAACTAATCTACACTACACCAGACCAACTAATCTACACTACACCAGACCAACCAATCAACACCAGACCAACTAATCTACACTACACCAGACCAACTAATCTACACTACACCAGACCAACTAATCTACACTACACCAGACCAACCAATCAACACCAGACCAACTAATCTACACTACACCAGACCAACCAATCAACACCAGACCAACTAATCTACACTACACCAGACCAACTAATCTACACTACACCAGACCAACTAATCTACACTACACCAGACCAACTAATCTACACCAGACCAACTAATCTACACTACACCAGACCAACTAATCTACACTACACCAGACCAACTAATCTACACTACACCAGACCAACCAATCAACACCAGACCAACTAATCTACACTACACCAGACCAACCAATCAACACCAGACCAACTAATCTACACTACACCAGACCAACTAATCTACACTACACCAGACCAACTAATCTACACTACACCAGACCAACTAATCTACACCAGACCAACTAATCTACACTACACCAGACCAACCAATCTACACTACACCAGACCAACCAATCAACACCAGACCAACTAATCTACACTACACCAGACCAAATAATCTACACCAGACCAACCAATCAACACCAGACCAACAAATTTACACCACACCAACTAATCAAAACCAGACCAACTAATTTACACTACACCAGACCTAATAATCTATACCAGACAAAATTTTCTATGCCAGACCAACTAACCTATGCCAAACCAACTCATTGAAATCAGACCAACCAATCAACACCAGACCAACTGATCCAGACCAATTATTCAATAATTAACATAAAACAAGTTGACACAGTCAGGTAGGAAATGAATGGCTGGTGGAGACAAGAACAAAACCTATATTTGCATAGCCTCTCTGTTTGTCTTTCAGCTTCTGTATTCCTTGTCCTCTCTTTGATCAAACTCAAACAAGTGCATCCGTGTGTACATGTGACCACAAGAGTAAATAGGATTCCTATTTCCTGGTGCACCATATTGTCTCAGCTATGCTTACAGGAAGAAATGCTGCTGTTTCTTTGTGAGTCGCAGCTACTATCAGTTCCATTTGAGTCGGGGTGAGCTGTGGCATAAATTATTACTATTATTATAATTATTATTACATATTAATCTATATATTTATCATTGTTTTGTGTAATTATATACTTATGTATACAAGTATGTAAAGTAGTGAAGTAAAAAGTACTCACATGACAGTAAGTATGTAAACAAGCAAAAGAGTACATGTGCCAGTACTCAAGTGTACAAACATATAATTATGCAATTGTGCAAGAGTTCAAGTATACAGGTGTCTGGGTTAAGTGTGTAAATATAATTGTGTGCACAACATACATATACTATATTGCCAAAAGTTTTGGGACGCCTGTCTTTACATGTACATGAATGTAATATGGAGTTGTCCCGCCCTTTACAGATATAACAGCTTCAACTCTTCTGGGAAGGCTTTAAACAAGGTTTAGGAATGTGATTATGGGAATTTTTGACCATTCCTCTAGAAGAACATTTGTGAGGTCAGGCACTGATGTTGGATGAGAAGGCCTGGCTCGCAGTCTCCACTCTAATTCATCCCAAAGGTGTTCTATCAGGTTGAAGTGCAGGTCAGTCAAGTTCCTCTACACCAAACTCACTCATCCATGTCTTTATGGACCTTGCTTTGTGCACTGGTGTGCAGTCATGTTGGAACTGGAAGGGGTCATCCCCAAACTGTTCCCACAAAGTTGGGGGCATGAAATTGTCCAAATTGTCTTGGTATGCTGAAGCATTAATAGTTCCTTTCACTGGAACTAAAAGACCAAGCCCAAACCCTGAAATTCACTGGTTTGGAGGGGTGTCCCTTAACTTTTGGCAGTATAGTGTATGTGCTGCATAATGTGGTTAGTATCTAAATGAGCAACTGGCTGGTGTTTGTAAGTGTGCGAAAGTATAAAATCTGTACATATGTAACTGTATGCGTTTACAAGTGTGTATTATGTAAGTGATCAAGTGTGTTGTGTGCCTTAGTGAGTAAATGTTGAGGTGTACAGTATTCAAGTCTTCAAGCCAGTATGTAAGATATGCATATGCACAATATACAAGTCTGCAAATCTGCTGTAAGCTCTCATAAGCACCAGGGCTCTCACAGACAATGGCAGCACACCCAAATTAATTTCATTCCCCTATGGAATTTAAATTTCGTCATCTTGGTCGCATGCCACTAAATCCAGTCATGCGCACTTATCATATATGTCGAATGCTTCTTTCTGGCTAACTGAACTGTGAGATTGATTCAGTGTTTGAGGTCAGTAAAGCTTTTAAGTCGAAAGGTCAACTAGTGCACCTGCATGCTAGCATACATAACGGGTGTGTCACAGTTACCTAGCACTCTACTGGTAAGGACCCTGGCTCACTAAACACTGGGACACTAATGAGAATTTCTGGTGACGTTCTACTTTCCTCATTAGTCAAACATATTAAATATTTTCTGGCATCTCTGTAAGTTTTAAGCTTGGAAGTGTGTACATGTCACATCATACAAGACTGCGACTGAACCATGTGTTCAAGTATTGCAAGAATATAATCAGTATAAAAGTATCTAAATGTCCATAGTATGCAATGTCCAGCTGTCCAGTGCTTTTTATTATGCATCTGTGATGTGCTGTAACCTCTCATAAGCACCAGGTTCTTTTAAAGGTTCTCACACATAATTATTACAGGATTTTTTGGCAACACACCCAAACTAATTTCATTCCCCTACTATTCACTTGAATGGAATTTAAATTTCATTATCTTAGTCACATGCCACTAAATTCGCTTATGCGTACTTATCGTCTATGTCGAATGCCTCTTGCTGCCCTTTCTGGCTAAACGAACTGCTGTTTTTTTTTCCATCTCAGCTTAAATGCTGACTTGCAGGATGGCTGTGCTGACAGTAAAACAGACCAGACATTCTTCTTCTTCTTCTTTCGGCTTTTCCCTTCAGGGGTGGCCACAGCGAATCATCTCTCTCCACCTATCCCTATCTTCTGCATCCTCAACACTTGCACCCACTAGCTTCATATCCTCATTTATTACATCCATATACCTCCTCTTTGGCCTTCCTCTTTCCCTCCTGCCTGGCAGCTCCATGTCCAACATTCTCCTACCAATATACTCACTCTCCCTCCTCTGAACATGTCCAAACCATCTTAATTACATCTTCCTAACTTCATCCCCCAAACGTCCAACATGAGCTGTCCCTCTGATGTACTCGTTCCTAATCCTGTCCAACCGTGTCTGAACAAACATGGGTTCAAACGTGTCTGAAAAAGAATATTCACATTTCTCTTGATTTTATTTGTCTAAAGTGACTTACAAATGCGATCCTGTATATCAGGCAGAGGACAATACAAGTAATGCTACTATACATGATGTTTTACTGATTGCTAGAAGAGCATAGTGTACAGAGTAGAGGATATACTGTGTGTGTGTGTGTGTGTGTTTAATGAGCAGAAGATTGTGAACATGAGATGAAGCAAACCTGAGATATTGAGACTAGGCACAAAATGATGGGGAACAGGATACATGTAGAAATACATCTGTTCAGTCTGGAAGCAATTCTTGACTCCTCAGAGAGAACACAACGTAATAAGCTTCCACTTCATGGCAGACATATGTGTTCTCCCAGGCAGTGTGAGCTGCTAAAGAAACTAAAGAAAAAAGTCCATTTGTGTTTTTAATTCTGTTAAGACACAAGCAGATGTTCTGTGAGAAGTTCTTAACTCAAGTAAAAGTCCTCGAATTAAATCCTCTGGTGAAGTAAAAAAAAAACAAAAAAAAACGTAAAACCAGATTACTTGACTTATCAAAGCATCAAGGAAAATGTTAGCTACAATAAAAAATATGAAATCTTCCGTGGTAGATAAATACAATGTGTTCAGCAGCAGATAAATTAAACTGATGCCATCTGTTTATATTTACTTTTCATTTTGTTAGGAATTAATCCCTAATCCTTGAAGCTGATCTGATCCTAAAAAGTCACCTTTGTGAACTTTTTTTTTTTTTTAGCAAGGTGCTTGTTCTGTGTTTCTTAGGTTTTAGTGCTTTATATTTATGATCTGTTAAATCACCAGCAGGTTGTAGACAGGTAGCAGGTGCTGCGTGTCCCGTAACAAGTCTGGGGATAGAATGTACACTGTCAACCCAGACAATATTATTAATATACTGTACAGGCGAGGCAGTAAAGCATGTAATCATTCCTTTAGGCCTTGGCAGTGCAGGTAGCGTGATCCAGGCATCCCTGAAGGGTCGTTAATAGTGCTTGCAGACGAAATGGCTTCAAAGACAATTTGAGGTCAAGTCAATTAGTACAATATTAACTGGTGAGATTGATTCGGTGTTTGAGGTCAATAAAGCCTTTAAGCTGAAAACTAGCACACAAACTAGCGTGCCTGCATGCTAACGTACATAATGGGCGTGTCTCAATTAGCACCCTAGGGCTCATTCAGCAGATTGGAATCTATTGTATACGTCGTGTAAACGTGTTAGCTTAAACACACCCACCATTTCAAAGAGGATCGCTAGTGGATTCGATCATTAAGCACTTGAAAGTCATTACATTTTTTAAAAACATATATAGAAGGGGTGATGGTGGCTCAAGTAGTTAAGGCTCTGGGTTGTTGACCGCAAGATTGCCACTGTTGGGCCCTTAAGCAAGGCCCTTAACGCTCTCTGCTCCAGGGGTGCTGTATTATGGCTGACCCTGCGCTCTGACCCCAACCTCCAAGGATGGGATATGCGAAGAAAGAATTTTACACTGTGCTGTAATGTATATGTGACAAAATAAAGGCTATTATTATTTCCAGAAGGTAAGCATTGCTAAAGCTACCGCAACAATAACAAGCTACTAGACCAAGTAAGGCTCAGACTTTCTAGAGCCTTAAAAAAATATGATGTCATTTCTAGTAAGGGAACACAGAAGGTTCCAGTGCACCAGAAGGATTTTGCTAGAGAGAGAGAGAGAGAGAGAGAGAGAGATGCTTAAAAATGGCTGATCAGTGCCTACAAAAAATATGTCATTTCCAGTAAAGGAGCATACTGAGCTAAACGCTCCCTGTTTTTCTGCAGTGCCTTGTAGGATCGAACGTTCCAGTGGAACGGAAGGATTTGAGAGTGAAACGTCCCTTTAAATACTACTACTCAGTAATAGAGCTGATTGAGACACAGCCACTATTTGTACAACTTAAGTAAATTAGCATCGTTCCAAACATGTAGCAGGACACTTCCAGTTCTACTAGGGTACTAGAATAAAGAATAGTCAAAATATCATATCTGCATTATTTGTGAGGGGATATTTAGATATTAGGAGAAATCCCTTCCTACTGACTGAGTATGTAATTATATACTCAAAGAGGAAAATAAAAATACATGGATTTGGGATTCCTACGGTGAGGAAACGTTAACCAAATCCTGACACGAGCAATATATTATGATTCTATTACTATGTGTAGTGATTTGTTTTAGACATTAGCGTTGATCATGGCAGTGCCATTATTAAGAATTCATCACTCATGTGTTACATGCATTACAAGACGTTGCATTATGTTAAAGCCAGTCCTCAGGCTCTTAATGACATACTGTAGTTTACAGCCTAAATGCACGCATGTGTTAATGGCTGCTGCTAAGTGCCAGATGTGTATGAGACGGATGGCTAAGTGATGTGTGTGTGTGTGTCTGTGTGTGTGTGTGTATGTTTTATCTCAGAGCACATTAGTGTCGCCAGCATCACCTTCTTTACATTAACAGAGACATGAATCACAGTAAAAGCCTGATGGAGAGAACTCTTTGCTTTAATGCAGCTTCCTCACAGCATGTTGTTTACAGATCGTCACCCGCTTGCTGATTAATGCAGACAGATCGCTCGGTGGTTTCCGGAGCATGAGTGACGGGATTAAAAGCACAGAAGGGAAGATGTTGTAACATTAAGACATCATGAGAACAAGGCTTTAGTTATGTAATCGTAATCAGATGTACACGTGTCCACAAATTCTCTGGAGACGTGTCCTAAAAATTCTAATCTTTAAGACTTAAGGATCACTCTGTGTGTGTGTGTGTGTGTGTGTTCACACTGTCCCAGAAGCAATAGATTTGTTTCATTTCGTTAAATTCAGTTTTATTTATGAAGCACTTAACAATAAATATGTCAATTCAGGATATAATGTGGAACCTCGGTATATGAATGCCCTCACTTATGAACTTATTTCACCTTAGGAATTGAAATTTTGCGAGAAATTTGCATTAGCATACGAAGCATTTTCAGCACACGAATGAACCGAATCAAACACTGGCTAAGTTGCGTGTCAAAAGCTTGGTGATTTTTCGATGGTGTGGGTGGTCTGTTCTATTTTTAACCCAAGCTTGGTGGCACAACTTCCTGTGAGGACCCTTCACATGGCTTGGGTCAGTTTTTTAAGCAGCCATACAGTTTACATAAGTTTCGTATTCATCCATCCATCCAGTGTCTGTACCTGCTTTATTCCTAATCAGGGTCACGGGGATCTGCTGGAGCCTATCCCAGCACACACTGGGCGAAAGGCATGGGTTACACCCTGGACAGGTGCTTCATATTCATAATATTGCTAAAATTTTTGGGTGGCTGGAACGAATTATCTCCATTTACATTATTTCTTACGGGAAAACTCGTTTCGCAATACGAATTTTCGCCTCCAGAACGAATTAAATTCGTATGCCAAGGTTCCACTGTAAATCAAATAGATTTTAAAATGAAATGTATCTCGAATGAGCAAGCCAGAAAAGGAAAAACTCCCTGACAACTCGTCCTCATCTGGATAGTGTGATTATAAATAATTTATATATCTTCTGTAACTGTGTACTATATGGTCAGAAAAATATGCTGGAAATTTCTTCCAGTTCATGAAATCTGCCTTGTTTAAGTTATCTTGAGTATCAATCGCAGTCCGAAATCCCATTAATAAAACTGCATATAATAATTGTTAGTATAAATGACTACAACTATCATATTCATTCTTTAAGAAATTAAAAAGTAATCCAATCGCTGTGGTATAAGAGGAATAAAACACTCCAGGACATGCATCAATAATGAGATGGTGAAACACAGCCAGGTTTCCTGTCACCTGTTCCTGTTGGTTATTTTTGCAAAATCCACACGTCCTTTAGTCTTTTATTCCTCTTATATTTACATTAATTTCAGATTAATTCGCATTTGTTATGTTGCCCTCATTGCGGTTTTACATGGACTACGCAAGTTTGTGCGAAAGTTTACGATCCATTTTAGATTAAATCCGTCGGCTTGTGATCAGAAAGAAGAGAAGAGATTAGACATGAGGAAAATCTGATCTTTTGTACACAGCAGTTAAACTTAAAGCAGCATGGTTAATATCAAGACATTTGATAGTGTTTAAATATTTAAGAAATTAATTTAACTATTTAATTTCTTTGTTTTAAATATTTCATCATTCAAAAAGTATTATAAATTTTATATGAAGAAAAAATTTCCAGAATTTCAGTGTGGTCTCAGAGTTTCGGCTCTGCATTTAGATTAATACAGAAAAAAGCTGCTTTAACGTGTCTGGATGTTTGGTTAATGGTGTTTGTTTATGCATCTGGACTTCTCCTGATTCACACACACACACGCACGCACACACACACACACACACACGTACGCACACACGCACGCACACACACACGCACACGCACACGCACACTTGCAGGGTCATTTCCTGTCAATTTTCCTTTCCGAGCTTATCATGAAAAAGGAAATATTTTTCAAATGAAAAGATTTTAGGCCTCATGCTGTGTTTATGTTGATGGTGATGTGTTACTGTAAACTCTTTACTTGCCTCAGATTTCTGGCTCGAAACTTTTTGAGGAAGGATTTCACTTCAGTAGTCCTCAGCTTCTCTATAGCAGAGATGAACGATGATATAGATTACAATATCTTCTGCTTCTTTTACAGCATGTCACATGGCTTGTGGAGAAGAGAGCGCATTAGGATTCACAGAAACATACACATACAGTACAACTTCAAATGTGACAACGTGTATTTAGTTGTGTGTACAAATGTTTTATCATCTAAATGCAAGATCTGACATTAACAATTTGAGTATGATGTCATATGTTGGAGTATGATGTCACAACACATTTGGGCATGAGGTCACAACAAAGTTGCGTATGCTGTCACAATAACTTGAGTGTGACATCACAGCGTGTTCAAGTATGATGTCACAACATGTTTGAATATGATGTCACAACTATTTGAGTATGATGTCACAACCATTTGAATGTCATAACCATTTGAATATGATGTCACAACACATTTGTGTATGAGGTCAACAACTTGAGTATGATGTCACAGCATGTTTGAGTATGATGTCACAACACATTTGAGTATGATCTCACATCAAATTTGAGTATGATGTCACAACCATTTGAATGTCATAACCATTCAACTTGAGTATGACGTCTCAATACAATTGAGTATGTCACAACGATTTTGAGTATGATGTCACAACAAATTTGCATATGATGTCACAACAGATTTGCATATGATGTCACAACAAACTTGAGTATGATGTCACAACAAATTTGCATATGATGTCACAACAAATTGTAGTATGATGTCACAACCATTTGAATGTCATAACCATTCAACTTGAGTATGACGTCTCAATACAATTGAGTATGTCACAACGATTTTGAGTATGATGTCACAACAGATTTGCACATGATGTCACAACAAATTTGAGTATGATGTCACAACAAATTTGCATATGATGTCACAACAAATTTTAGTATGATGTCACAACCATTTGAATATGATGCCACAACAAATTTGAGTATGATTTCGCAACTATTTGTTTATGATGTCACAACCATTTGAATATGAACTCACAACAAATTTAAGTATGATGTCACAACTATTTAAGTATGATGTCACAATACATTTCAGTCTGATTTAAAATTGCTGTAATGACAAATTTGAGAATGATGTCACAACTACTGGAGTATGAAGTTACTACAATTCGAATATGATGTCATAACAAATTTGAGTAAGAAGTCACAGGTATTTGAACCAAAGAAACCAGGGTGTTCAGAGACGTTTAGCTTTCTTACACAGCTAAAAAAAAAAAGGAGTTGCCTCACTTTTAAATAATGCATGTTTGAATAATAACTAGACCCATCACTGGGAACTCAGACTTTTTTTTTTCCTAAGAATGATGCAACATAACCAGTTCTTGGTAGTGCACTCAGCGCCTACTCTGTATTTGACAGTGATCCAGATTGTACGTGAAAATCTGCATTGCCCTAAACACAGACAGTCTCAGGCTGAAGTGGGTTTTCATCTGATGTAAAATTCCCGTCTGGATGCTTTGAATGTAGATTTGATCACGGCCCTACACTGAGGATTGCTTACTGTACTAATGCAGTTAATGATGTGCAATATGCTGTAGAAAGGACAAACAACTTCCTTCTTTTTTTTTAATTCAAAGTGGGCGGGGCTAGTTTTAGTTTTAGTGCTTGTGTAAGCGTCTCTCTGTCACTTCTCTCAGGGTTTTAATCTTTATCTTATGCATTCCTACTTGTACAGCCTCTTCAGGTTTTAACAGGCTTAGCTTT
Source organism: Hemibagrus wyckioides (assembly GCF_019097595.1). Lineage (NCBI taxonomy): Eukaryota > Metazoa > Chordata > Actinopteri > Siluriformes > Bagridae > Hemibagrus > Hemibagrus wyckioides. The sequence goes on along the minus strand of NC_080732.1, from coordinate 15,495,069 downwards.
AGGGACCGTCACAACACCCTTAGAACAAAACGTCTCTTCAGGGGTTCTTTACAGGTTTGTCACTCATTAAATGGATTCTGCATTGAACCCTTTCTGTCCTATCCAGCAGAAAGAACAGCCAAAGAACACATAAAGAGTATAATTATAGAGTTAAACAATCTCATTGTATTATTTTTTTTTTGTTTTGTTTAGTTTAGCTAGGAGTCTCAAATAGAGGACATGTCCATCAAGCATGCTCATTAGAATAATAAGGCATCTCAAAGGTGCTCAGTGCAGTGCAGTGTCAGGACACTCAATTTCTTCCACTCCAACCTTAACACACCAGGTCTTCATGGAGCTCTGTGCTTTGTGTATTTAGTCAAAATAATACGGTTCAACCATATATCAGAGTCTTCATTTAGTTATACTCTCATAGCTAGTCTTGCCGGAGTCCCTGCCTGTACTTTGCACATAATATACATTGTCTTAAACATCACATAATCACAAGCAAACGTCCATCTCTTCTCTCTTTGTCTTTCTCTGTCCAGCTGTATGTCCCACTCCCGAGCTCCCAGTGTTCTGAGTTTCCAGTGTGACTATTTTTTCTTTCCGGACCTGCCTGATCCGTTCAGACGCTCTACTCACTACTGCTAGATCTGCTTGGACAGCCTGTGACCCAGGGGACTGCTGTGGATAGAACCACTTGGAGACACTCATGCTATCTTGCCATTGCCTCAGTCGGCTTTCAGCAAGACGGAATTAGTTCAAGTTTTTTAATGAACTCAGAAACTACTCTCAAGAGCTGTTGTAGAAAAAATATTTCTATTTACATTATTTACAGTCCAGTGCCACCCAAATGAGGATGAGGTTCCCTACTGAGCCTGGTTCCTCTCAAGGTTTCTTTCTCATATCATCTTAGGGAGTTTTTCCTTGCCAGGCTTGCTCATTAGGGATAAATGTTAGGGATAAATAGTAACTTAACTTTTTAAACTTTTTCTGCTTCTAAACTTCGGTAAAGCTGCTTTGAGACAATGTCCATTGTAAAAAAAAAAAAAAAAAAGCGCTATAAAAATAAATTGAATTGAATTGAATATATAGCTGGGGCAGTAGATAAAATGAAACAATGCTCCTGCAGAACCCTGGTGCTACATAAAGACATAAAACAACAAGAAACTAATACAATCATACAGTCTACAAGCTTTCTACCATAAAAGAGTCTTCAGGCCAGAGGACTTTTCCAGTCCTTCCCAGTTGCTCAGTCTCTTGACAAGCTCTATATTTTGGAGCCGGGTGCAGGAGCAGTTGGTAAACTCTGTTATAACATAAAGAACTCGCTGGTTCACGAATGTTTCACAACATTAAAGTGAACTATACTTTATAATTGTTGAGAAATCGCTCTAGGATAAGAGGAATGAAAAAAGTCTTACTGAGGTACACGTACACTTACTGAGAAGAGTTCAAGGTATTGATTTTCACCATAACATCACTCCCTGTTGTGTTTTATTCCATCCATAACCAATAACATGAAGAAAGCAGTTCAAAGCAGTTATCAAAGCAAAGAGTGTGAGAAAAATGTACTGATGTTAAAAAATCTCTAGCGATGATGTTATGATGTGATTCAAAGAGGCCTGAAACATGGAACCAAAGAGAAGATATTTTATAATGGTTCTACATTTCCAAGCCCTGCAAAGCCACAAGAAGAATGGGAAGTGTATAAATGTTAATGATTATATATTGTAAGTTGCAAAACTGACCAGATTCATCATTTCCATATATATATATTTATAGCTGACTATCTACTGTGCATGTGCATCCCTAGGAACAGGGTAGTGTTCTTCGTTTACTTGTGCAGCACAAGAGGAATGAGGAACTACTTCCAATAACCATTTACTATTTGTTTCTGTGCTTCAGAGTAACTTCCAAAAAACAAAGCTGCTATGAAGCTTGAATTTTTAAAAACGAGAAACAAGTAAAAAGGTCAGTAACACAAACTAAAGCTTGCTGAGACAATAAGAATGAATAACATACTCAGAGGGATAATGCATTTCCATATATGGATAATACACTTCCATATACTAATAATACGCTTACATAGACAAGAGGAACCTGGATTTAGGTCTGAACAATAACCGTTTCAGTAGGTACATGAAGATGGTGGAGGCTCAAAACAGAACAACAGCACCAGATCTTTAGATTTCAACACAGATGTTAGTAGGTCACTGCTAGTTTTTAGATCAGTTACTGCGATGTTAGCTAACTATTAGCTAAAAGTTGCGACGGTTATGGTCCTTCATTGCTTCTTCTTATGGAAGATTGTAAGAAGCAGTTACAAGGCAAATTTGATTTTGATCCATTTTTGTTTTGTTCGGATTTTTTTAAAAATCCTGTCGATTTAAAAAATAAATATAATAATAATTTAATGCTGAGAGCTTTCATATTATCACATAATTTTCATTTCCACTGATTGATTTGGCAGACACTTTCATTCAGAGTAACCTGTAATTAAAGTGGTCTGAGCAGCTGAGGTTTCAGTGGCACTTTGGCAATTCTGCTATCCAAACTCATCTTCTGATCACTAGTTCAGAGGTTCCGACCCCCGAGGGTCCCCAGTTTGATGTAGAAGATGGTTCTGTTTTTTGTTTTTTTTTAATCATTTCTTTCCAACAGTGATAAAAATGTCCTTCTTCTCTTCCTGATAAACATTCAGGTCCAGTGTGAGCACTGCTCTGAGACTTATGGATTAACTGTGGATTAACACCCTTTTAAAATCTCCTACACCATTTCTTACAAAGATATGGATTTCTTCTCAATAAAGCGGAGGATTATGTCAATTCAACGCTCGCTATTCTCAGGAACTTTATAGCTTGCTTGACCGTCCTTGTAATTAAACCTTTAATGATTCGATCAAGAGCGGTGATAGAACTCCGAATCGGCTTTACTCCGTCATTACAGCTAATGAAGTCAGGACATTCTGCATCATTATCATTTAATTAATTCTCCATTATTAACCAGTCTGCTCTTTTCCCTCGGTCATGTGACCATTTGTCTAGAAGAGGAACTGAGGGTGTTTGAGAGAAGCAGGAAGAGGACATTTACAATCTGAAAATGAAAATGAAAAAAAAATATACACAAGTTCTCAGTTTTTACGTCTGCAGAGTTGAAGTATGATGTCTTCACACCGAGTGGATTGTTGTGGAATAAGAAATGTATTGCATCTATATTACCCATTCATTTATTTAGTAATACAAAATATGCCTTGTTATCCTCACAGACCCTGACAGTTTCCCTCATGCTTCAGGAAGTTCATAGAGCCAGAAAGATGGATCGGTCTCATGGACATCTTTGGAGAACATAGGGGTTAAGTGGTGCTTAAGGAACCAACCCTAGTAGGAACAGTCAGTGAGAATGATATTTCTCATCATGTCTTGTCTGAATTTCTGCACTGGAAGTCATTCACAGTCAATATGAAAGGAAATAACTCTCCATGCCAGCAGGGGACAAAAGATGCCCTTTAAGATATATATATATATATATATATAAAATGGATGAATGGATGGAAGGACAAGAGGTTTTTTTTACTACCAGCTTCACTACAAGACCCTAGGTTATCATTGCAGGGAGATTTTAAACTATAACACCTCTACTTTCCTCTATATATCTAGCACTGGACCAGTTTCAGTAAAATTGGTGTGCCAGGATTATAAAACTCAAACAGCTGTCGCTATCCCTGCTGCTTTAAATATCCCACTATCCAGTATTATAACAGCCACTAATGGTGTGTGAGTTGGAAATGTTATGTTACATGAGCCTGATTTTAACTGGGGATCCAATCTCTCTCCCATATGGTGTCTGAAGGAACATTACTATGCCTTGGGTCCCTCTCCGGAGTTGGAGAGTTTGAGTAGCGACTGCAAAAATGGAAGGTGTGAATTCGGCTCTTGTCAGGGACGCCTCTGGAGCCTTGAGGATGACCGAGAGATTGTTTATGAGCTGTGCGACCTTTTAGGCTTCGACGCCGAGCTTACTGTCTGAAGGGAGACCCAAAAAGTTTGAAAGTAATTCAAACAGAGTGGGGTAACATCTGGTGTGACCCTGTAAAACTTAAAATATATATATATCTTTATAATATATTTATATATTTAAATAAATATATCTGTTCTACTTCTGCTTGTGTCTGATTATATATTATATTATATTATATTATATTATATTATATTATATTATATTATATTATATTATATTATATTATATTATATTATATTATATATGTAGAAATAAATATTATATATTTTTTTTTACTCAAAATCTCTCTAAACTTAAAACTGGTTCAGGTTAATAGTTAGAACTGAAATATTATGAAACTATCAAGTACAATAATTTCTCTTTTTTCTAAAAAGAAGGTCATTCACGAGTCCTTTTTTTTTTTTGATGAATGGTTTCTTCCTCGATATGATTTTCCACTTCACCTATAAATTCGACTGGTCATGTAGAGCACAAAAAAAAATCAATCAAAATGTAATCACATCATTCTTCCAGGCGAATCTGAGGCTGATGTTCCCACGCGATGAGCAAACCTAAAACCCCATTTGTGTCACTGGCTCGGAAATGGAGACGTCTCAGTAGCTCAGGGGTCTTATCGATTAAATGCTACAGTGCCGTTTTTTTCCCCCTCATCATCTGCTTATAACTTAAGCCCATCCCTGGGTCCTTGATTAGCTGTCTTATTGAATGTGGATTCAGATGTCTCAGGGCTTTGCTTTAAGTTCAGTTGTGTAATTATAAAAGGGAGTGTTAGAAAGACACACTCAATATGGTGCAAAAGTGTAGGTGCTGTTCAGGGAATACGATTCTCCAAGAAATATGACTCGTTGATCACGAGCGTTCGTTGTAATTAGCAATTAACGTCTTTTCTGCTGACAAAAGGAACCTCAGACGTACAGCAGTGACTTCAGGCCTGTTGCTGAAATCAATCAGCTTCTAGAAAGATCCGTTGCAGCCTTGCTTGTTAAATAGGCTTTAATGCCTTAATAGAGCTAAATAGCCTGTATTTAACAGTGTTTCAGCTAGTTTAGTTTAGCACCCTGCTCTATAGCACTCTTTTACACGTTTATGAAAATCCATTGCTTTAATAATTGCTGGAAAATTGCTGTTAAACCTTCAGGATGGTGTCATTTCGAAGACAAAGCCGCTAAAGCACTTAATTAGAGGAGAGAAAAGTGTTTTGATGTCAGTCTTTGTGAAAGCTGTTTTATTCCTGATATAAACAGGCCCATAAGGAAACGAAGTGTGTTTTAAATCTGAAGTCTAATCACACAGATCTAGCATATTCCCATGCGTTCTTTTGTGTATTATCAGCACTCACTCCCACATGCAGCATGTTATTTGAGTTTACTGTTATTTTGGATCCTCTGATTAGTAATCAACTTCCTCCTAAATGTTCTTGTTTCTAAAGTGCAGTTCGCTTGCTGATATGGCTCAGAGGAAGGTTTTGGGGGGGGTTGTGTGGGAGGAGACACGCCCGGAGACGGTTGCTTTATTTTGTGCTGTGTAATTTTCCCTAATCATCTTTGGCTACTCTCAGTCGCTTTTGAATGGGTAGAGCGGGTGGGAGGGAAATGAGTTAATTGTGCAGAAAGTAATTGATTTGCCTCATAATTAGCTGAAGGCAACGTGAGAACAGCCAGCAGAGACGATGTGATGATGATGATGATGATGATGATGATGGGTGACGGAAAGAACGCTCTTCGCAGTTTTTTCATGACGAAAAAATGTACTTCTTCTGGGAAGGAAACTGATGTTCAGATCAGTCATTTGGTTACATCAGGAGTTCCTCAAACTCATGTATTTGGTCAGTGATGCCTTTATAAGGTCATGCAAATCAACCCCAACAGCTAAATGAACTTTGATGACGTTCATTCTTAATCCGCAGGGTTTAATATGGAGTTGTCCAGCCCTTTGCAGCTATAACAGCTTCAACTCTTCTGGGAAGGCTTTCCACAAGGTGTGTTTATGGGAATTTTTGACCATTCCTCTAGAAGCACATTTGTGAGGTCAGGCACTGATGTTGGATGAGAAGGAGTCTCCGCTCTAATTCATCCCAAAGGTGTTCTATGGGGTTGAGGTCAGGATTCTGTGCAGGCCAGTCAAGTTCCTCCACACCAAACTCACTCATCCATGTCTTTATGGACCTTGCTTTGTGCACTGGTGTGCAGTCATGTTGGAACAGGAAGCGGTCGTCCCCAAACTGTTCCCACAAAGTTGTCCAAAATGTCTTGATATGTTGAAGAGTTCCTTTCACTGGAACTAAGCCCAACCTCTAAAAAACAATCTCACTCCACCCAACTTGACAGTGCAGTCAGGCAGGTACCGTTCTCGTAGCAACCGCCAAACCCAGACTCCTCCATCAGATTGCCAGACAGAGAAGCGTGACTCGTCACTCCAGAGAACGCGTCTCCACTGCCCTAGAGTCGTGGCGGCGTGCTTTACACCACTGCTTCCGACGCTTTGCATTGCACTTGGTGATGTTAGGCTAGGATGCATCTGCTCAGCCACGAAAACCCATTCCATGAAGCTCTCTACGCACTGTTCTTGAGATAATCTGAATTTCCTGCACATTGTGTGGCTTAGCATGCTCCGACCCCGCTCTGTGATTTCACGTGGCCAACCACTTTGTGGCTGAGTTGCTGTTGTTCCCAATGGATTCCATTTTTTTATAATACCACTAACAGTTGACAGTGGAATATTTAGTAGTGATGAAACGTCACGAATGGACTTGGTGGAAACCTATCATGGTACGACGCTTGAATTCACTGAGCTCCTGAGAGCGACCCATTCTTTCACAAATGTTTTTAGAAGCAGTCTGCATGCCTAGGTGCTTGATTTTATACACCTGTGGCCATAGAAGTGTTTGGAACACCTGAATTCAATGATTTGAAGGGGTGTCCCAAAACCTTTGGCAATATTGTGTAAGTCGACTAGCGAAAAATAACATGTGAGCTGTTCTTATTTACACAACAAGCCTGGGATTGTGCATCACACATCAGGAGATGTAGTCGAAGGCCACATCTCATCACTTTACTTCAATATCTTTTCCTTTTTTACTTGCCTTGATTCATTCGTCCCATTAACACATGCTAGTAGCGAATGCTCGGGTTCCATAGTTTCACTAGATTCCCATATTGCAAATCACGTCATTTAAATGTTAGATGTGATCATTTTAAGTGCAAGAAACTAAATTAGTAGCATAATTAGCAAAATTAACCACATGTGAATCTAAGGAAGCAAAATTTAGGGTCCAAAAGAATGGAATTTGTGCCTGTTTTCTTGGTTTCTGTTCAGCGTTGAACGTCTTTGCCATGTCCCACTCCACAATGGTGGTTATATATAAAGATCATATGAAAGTCACTCAAAGCTTTAAGAATTAGTTATTGAAATACTTTGAGTTCATTGATTATTTTCATGATTGTTTATCTCTGAAAGCGAAACGTCTTCATGCTGTACATTGCTCAGTATGTGGCTCATTACGTCTAAGCCTCTCACCGCCTACAGATTCATAGCCTCCATATCAAATTTCCTCATATGCTGTTCGGTTCTCTCACTTCAACTCTATCTCAAGGTGCAAGCGGTGATAAAAAACAGGACAAAACGCTCTTCCAGGTGTAAAAGCGACAATCGCAACCACAAAACAAACAAAGCTGTACAGTATCCACCTGAGCATTGTGCAGTTCCCCAGAACTCTGGTCTTCATCAGATAGACGCCTCACAATGCAGCCAGACAGCAAGACAATGTAGTGTGTAAATAATGATCCTGCTTCACAAATCCTGTATAAACATTTCAAAGGCAGATGCATGTACTAGAGTGTGGATATATTGTATTTTAGGGAAGTTTTTCACCTGCAGGAGAATTAAAGAAAAGGGAAGTGTGTGTGTGTGTGGGGGGGGGAGTTAAAAAAAAAAAAAAGAGTTCTTTAACCAAACGAGGAAGCAAACATCTCTCCTTACACTGTGACATACAATACAGGTCATACTACAGAAACCATCTGCATGTCTTTACAACAACAGAATTGAAGACAGTTTTCCCAAAGTGATCCCTAGAACCTTTTTTATGCAGTTTATGAAGTTTGCTTCTTAATAGTGCTAAGAAAACTAGTAATAGTAGCTTATTCAATGCTACTAGCATACGTTATTTCATGTATTTTTCAATTCACATACTGACAGCTTCAAATTCCTCACGGATTTGTACTAAACTTCGACTCATCTGACAGAATGTGTTTATCGAGCTAGCTGTTAGCATCCAGCCCCGTTGTTTCCTCAAGGTTTTCCTTCTAGCTAACGTTTGGAAGATCAGGAACGAAGCTGTTTAGTCTTAACTTATGCTTGTCTTTGATGATCGACTCGTGAATGTACATATTGTGTACATATGAAAATGAAAGTACATAAAATTGAGTGTGGCAAAGGTCTGTTTCTTTCACGGATCTATCTTTCACTTTTGCTTTCACATGTTTGAGTTTCTGCAAGAAAGAAACGAGGCTCATGTTTAAACACATCTAGTAGAAAAGTCACTCTCCTGGTTTTATTTGAGTAAAAATTCGGGGAACTGGCTCACCACCGGATTTGAATATGCAGTAGTTGTGTAGATGTAGTTGTGTAGTTATGGCATACACAAGTATGTAGATTTGAATAATGCTTTCTTTTGTGAAGATTTAGGTGTGCTGTTTTCAGGATACTAAATTCCTAGCTATAATATTTCATTAACCACATGCAAATCTAAGGAAGCAAAGTTTAGGGTTCAAAAAAATGGGATCTGTCTCTGTTTTGTTCTTCGGTATTGAATGTCTTCGTCATGTCACACTCCAGAGTGGTGGTTAATGTGAAGCTCATATTGAAGTAGACACCCTTTAAGAATTTGTAGTTTTTCATACGGATTTATGTTTTTACTCTAGCGTACTAGGGGCAATATATTCGTGGAAAAGTTCCGAAAGAACAAAAAATGCTTTTTCCACCACAAATGTTTCTGTCTGATATCAAACCCTTTCCTGCTCTCTGAGATGTCCCTGGTGCTTATTCATAAGCACCTAAAATTTGAAGGTGTTTAACTTCAACCACTAAAATTCTGTGTAAAGTTACCCAACAGAGGGAAAAGCGCACGTCTCACGCCGAAAGCCAACACACTCGAGTCCTGACTCGAGTTATATCAGACTCACAGCCAGAAAAGTTGTTTATACTGATTGAAAATGTCCCATAAGTGCATTTATATTCCATCCATCCATTGTCTATACCCACTAATTAGTGCACATAGGGGGAAAGGCAGGGGTACACCCTGGACAGGTCCATCACAGGGCCACACATATAGACAGGCAACCAATCAACCTAATGTACATGTTTTTGGACTGTGGGAGGAAACCCACAGAGGCACGGGGAGAACATGCGAACTCCACACAGAAAGGCCCCTGCCTGATTGAACCCGGGATTCAAACCCAGGACCTTCTTGCTGTGAGGCAACAGTGCTAACCACTAAACCACCGTGTTGCCCCTTTTATATTCCAAGGGGTTACAATAAGATAGCTGTTATTATTAATTTTACTTTCGCACCGTGTCGAGGTTACCAAAACCAGACAATTAAAAAACATTCCACCGTGTCAACTGGCTGCTACAGTGGAAAAAAATCAGTGAGGCAGAACAAAAATTCCTTCAGACGACAAAGAAAGGCTTTGTCATTCTGAAAATATTTCAGCCTCGGCAAAGACAACGCTGTGTAAAAGTACACTGGGGAGAGGTTTTTGTTTGCATGTGACATTTTGTGATCGCAGAAATCACCGCAAAATCAAGCACGATATGCAGAAGAGATTTCTGTTAAATTACTGCAGATTTTCCGAAAATCTGGGCCGAGACGTCTTCAACACGACACGAACCCTATTCAGAAAGGAGTGGAGCTACTGTATCAGTGAAAATAATTCTGTCTACAGTAAAGGTGTTGAAAGGAGGAATCCAAATCTAGCTGCAACAATTCCCTCGAGAAACTCATGAGGAAGTGTTCAGAGAGGCGCATATCAACTAACAGAAACTGATCCATACTGAATTTTTATGTTTCTGTAAAGCTGCTTTGAGACAATTGTTTAAAAGCACTAAGCAAATAATAGTGAATTGAAGTGAATTATCCATTATACTTGTACATCTGGAACTTTGTTATTTGCACGCAGAGAACTACTGTGTAATTATTGTCTAAAGTGTTGGCTGTATTAAGAGGGATTAAACAAAGATGTTCGGATGAAAAAACTCCGCCTTTCCCATCCTTCAAAAGTTCTTTTACTTTCTTTTCCTCCTTTCCAGAAACATGTTCCGTGTGCTCTTAACACCCAATAAAACCTGAAAGACAAGAACAAGACTCAGTGGGAGGAGAAACAGCAAAAAAAAACAAAACAGGAAGGTAGATCCAAAGTTCACACACACACACACACACACACACACCTGCTAAAGGGCACTTCTTTACTCTGGATTTCTTCAGAGATGTAACAGAGACAGAATGCAGCTCATGGTTCAAGTTTCTCCCTGACACAGGGGGGAAAAGAAGACTAAAAGATCTGTGAGGGAAATCTAATCTTTTTTATTTATTTTTTATTTTATTTTTTTCCTGAACTCTGATATGGATCTGGATATGTGGCCTCTAAGAGCACTACTCCTGCTTGCCTGCTGCTCAGGTGAGAAGAATTTTTCTGATTATCTTGATCTTCATTTATAGTGATTTTATAACTCACACAAAATGTTACACTGAAATGTACACTAAAAATAAATAGCATAAAATATTTTTACACATTTATACGTTGGAAATGTATTTAAGTATTTTTTCATATTTTTATTTAAACATTTTAAAGTTGTTGTTTTTTTTTTAATTATTTCATAGGCTAACTTCAGCTGATAGAAGTTATGCAATCTTATCCTTCTGGATAGTTTGCTAACGCTAACTCTAAGACTCATTCGGAATAGATCGATCTTTCACGCTACAGAGATTTTCTTCTGAGCCGTACAGTCGTGAAATGGACTCCGGGATTATTTTACAGTGTTTAATCTAAGAGTCTGAAAATCAATCTCTACCAATAATTCTTGAAGATATTAAGCAATATATTATAAATCTGATGCTAGCAACAAACTGAATATGACGAATATGTGCAGCAGTGAGTCACGTGGCTTTGTGCCGTCGTTCTGTTGACGTAAAGACGCAGCAAAAAAATAAAGCATTTTTTTATACGTTTTATTGCGCCGCAGTTTGAAGAAATATAAGGATATGAGTACAGCTGAGAGATAACACTAAAACTAAATACGACAACGAAAATCAGGGATACGCTAGCTGTTTCACGTTTCTAAAAATGGGGGGAAAGATAAACGGTGCTAAAAAAATACATAATGTACAATGATGGAGATGCATTGGTGTTAAAAAATAAAAATAAAGAATTCACGCTGCTAAACTGCAGCACATCCAGCTGTGCACTCGAGGAGGGTATTTTTTATTCATACTGTGTGCTTTGGAAAAACAAACATCTTAAATTCTCTGCTTTATTGAATAAACATAACATGCAAATGGCTTTGTGTATTATACTGTCGGAATTTTAATAGCAGTTTACCTCTGTATGATATTCAATCAAGATTCACTTTCTCAGATGGGTTTAAATGCGAAACAGTGTAGTGTTTAAAGCACACCGAAACCTGCTGTAATCGACGTGCCTTTAAACCGACTGTGTGAATTACGTTGATTTGACATTATACAGACGTAACATGCGTTATTAATATCCTGGAAGTCCATTTTAATTTGTTCGTGTTTGTGTTTATTTAATAAATGACATATTTCCTCTGTAAGGTTTTCTTTACAGCCGTAGAAACTTGATCACTCTACATTTGTTGAGTCGTAGGGATTTGGTTTGGTTTTCCATCTTATTTATTTTTATGCAGCTGTGATTTTCATACCTGTTGTGGTCATTTTGTTCGTTTATTTCGTCCGGATGTGATATGTTTTGTGGGGGGGGGGATGGTCATTTTGTTTCGTGTGGTAATTTGTGAGTCATTTAGCTTTGATTTTCTTTCGTGTTGTGGTCATTTTGTTATTGCTTTTTTATTTGTGTGTGGGGGGAGGGGTGATTTTGTTGTGCAGTGTGTTAATTTCCTGATGTGTTGATTAATTTGTTTAGTATTTTGTGCCGTTTGTTTGGTGTTTGTTTGTTTTGCGGTCATTTTGTTCTGTGTTGAGGTCACATTGCATTTTTATTTTGTTTAGTTGTGTGGTAATTTAGTTTAAGAAATAGTTGTGGAAATTTGTGTGTGAGGGGGGGTTGTGGTGTGGTTAAAAAGTTGTTGTAATTTTATTTCGTAGCACTGATTTCGTTTTGCAGTGTGTTCATTTCCTTCTGTTGACTAATTTGTGAAGTATTTTCAGTATTTTTCCTGTTGCGTGATGATTTTTATTTCGTTTTAGGGTCATTTTGTTCTGTGTTGAGGTTTGTTTAGTTGTGTGTTAATTTTGTTTTATAGTGTGGACATTTTGGGAGGTTTGCGTGCGATTTTTGTGTGGTGTGGTTAAAAAGTTGTTGTAATTTTATTTTGTGGTGGTGATTTTCCATCCATCCATACATTTATCCATTGTCTATACCCGCTTTATTCCTAATTATGGTCACGGGGATCTGCTGGAGCCTATCCCAGCGCACATTTGGCGAAAGGCAGGGGTACACCCTGGACAGGTCACCAGTCCGTCACAGTGGTGGTGATTTTGTTTTGCTTAATTTTGGTGTTGGGTTTTTGGATTTGGTTTGGCGGTGTGATCTGATTTATGAGTTTACCGTATGATCATTTTGTTCTGTAGTGTGGTAATAATGTTTTGTTTGCTTTCTTTATTTGTTTTCGGATTTGTCTGTGGAAGTGCGACATCTCCAGAACGTGTTTGTAGGATGGAATTTTCTTTGACAGTAGCAGATGAACTGATTAGATTTTGGAAATGATCCAAACCGGGGTCAGGGTTACAGCAAGGTCAAACATTGAACATAGATCGTCTTTTTAATTTATTTGTCATAAGGAAATATGGTTATTACACCTTTCACCTTTTCTGACCAGCTACAATTTCTATCAGTCCATCAGTTTGTCTGTCAGTTGCTCAGTAGTAGTGCAGTATCTCAAGAATGTGAGGTAAAATGTAGGATTTGTATGGACTTGTCTTTGCTAGCACCTGATGAACATCTTTACATTTTGGCACTGTTTCAGGCATGGGCCGTGTTTGTTGACTGAGTTCTATGTGTTATTTTGGTATTGGTAATTTTGCTTTGTATAGTTTTAATATTGTTTTGTTTGTGTGTTTTGTCTAGATTACGTTATTTTGTTTTGGGTTTGGCAATTTCGTTTGTGTTATTCTCATTTTGCATTGTGGTGTGGTAGTTTTGTTTGGATTAAGTCACTTTGCTTTGGGTTTGGCAGTTTTGTTTAGATTTTGCTCATTTTGTCAGGTTTGTTCGGATTTTTTGTCATTTAGCTATTTTGTTGTCAGATTTGTTTGGATTTTAGTCATTTCGCTTTGTGTTGTCAGTTTTGTTCAGATTTTTGTTCAGTTATTTTCCTTTATCTTGTCGGTTTTTGTTCGGATTGTGGTCATATCGCTTGCTATCCTGGTCATTCTGCTTCACGGTGCGTGTAAACTTCTAACCCTGCACGTAGTTCAGCTCACCGTTTGCCTCTTCAACCTTCACACATATCGGATTTGTGCGCTATAATGTGCTAACAACATGATAATGAAGTGCTGCTGACGTTTAATGAGAACTGCGTCGATAATTTGTAAACGTGACAATCATGGCATTGCGTTTCTTGACATTTACAGCGAAATGAATAGAAATAAAATCCTGACAGACCGCAATTAAGCCCAGAGGATCCATTAGCTCTGCCTTTTGAACAAAACTCAAGTAGGTTTGCTTTTTTTTTTTTTGTACGAAGAACAGATGTGTGTGACCCAGTTACAGCAAGCGAGGATTAAAAATGGAATGGCTGCAGCTTGACGAAAAGGATTAACGCTGGCCTTTTCACTACATCACCTGCTATACCACTGAACGAAAAAGTTAAGCCTGAGATTAAGGCTTTCTGGGTGTGTGTGTGTGTGTGTGTACTTTTCGATCCACACCCAGATCTGATGACCGCTATAATATTGCATGTGTTAATTCTATCCAGCAGTTTTTCTGATGCTTAAAATCGATTTGTAATTCATCTACTGTAATATTTTCAGTAACGACATTCTGAAGTTGCATCCTTGCGATTATAAAGATTCTTTTCTCCTCGATTGTTGTCAAAATCAAATCTAATTGTTCTCTTTTTCCCCCCTTTTTTGTCTGTAGGCTTGTCTGCAACCGAAAGTTGCAATATGACAAAAGTCTATCTCGACTCCTGCAATTTTCACACCAGGCTCCATTGGGATGAAGTAAAAATCCCAGGCAGAGAAGTTCGCTACAGTGTCAAATACAGCAAGTGAGTTTAATGGGAGCCTTAAATGTCTTCCTAAAATCCTGGAGAATGGCTGGGATGTTTTGTTTTTTTCCTTCTTATTCCTTAAAATCATAATAATGATTGTTTTCCAGCAATGTATCACTACAGTTTAAGGACTATTAGTGCCAATGAACAAGCAGAAAGAAGCAGAATGGGAGTTATATATGTAAAGAGGGCATGCTGTAATAAGACAATGATTAATAATGTTGTTACTGTTACCAGTCAATGCTGATTTATATCACATCCCAAATAGTTTTGTTCCACTTGGACCCCAGCGATTTTCCAGTTGTGGAATTTATTCACAGATCTTTCTTTGCAGATCCTTTTAATAATGTTGGTGAACATTCACAAGACATGTTAATTCCTGTTATCACTTATGTTATACAGTTACAAACAATCATTCCTTCACCAGCCTCTTAAAACATCAGAATAAAAACTCCATCTTTTTACTTTTTCATCCCGACCTTGACATTCACACAGCACAGACACTGTAGACTCCTTCCTTATATATATATATATATATATATATATATATATATATATATATATATATATATATATATATATTTAATCAGTGTATTATTTTTATTATTAGACTGTATTATTATTAACTGTATGGAGCGTCAGCCGAACAAAAGTCCCTGTGATTGAGCTGTTACTATAGAAACAATAACCTATTAGAAGTGAATATAACCCTGTGATGTGAATTAGAGCTTGTACTATTGTCAGACTTGCTGTTATAGAAAATGAATCCACACCTTTTGACTAAGCAGATTGCAGAATTCAGACACTCTGGTGTAATAAAAACAATATTGAACCAGCAGCAGAGTTCCACTGGAGACCATAATATCAGTATATAATGATTATATCCTCTCAGATCGTTGAGTCTATAAACGTCTATAGATAAAAGACAGCACTAATGTCAGCTGTAAGACAGATTTAGTTTTATGTTTAGTTCCATCTGCAATACATTCTTCCCTCTACCTCTACATGTCTAATTGAACGGTATTTTTAACGCCTGAGGTTTTAACCCATACAGAATGCTTGATTACACAGAGACTGGCAGTGATAATATATTTGTATTGTGTGTTAGGCAGATGCTCAGCACCAGACTCATATCCTCTCAATTAATGTTCAAAGGATTCATATATCCCTAACATTAAAAAGTTGAAGTGAATAAGGTTGATTTTCTCGTTACAGTGGGAGATGTGAAGTGGTGGGATATATTACGCAACATATATTAATATGTATATAACATATATACAATATATGTTAATAACATATATATAATATGTTGCCAAAAGTTTTGGGACACCCCTCCAAATCATTGAACTCAGGTGTTGTTTTTCAGGGGTTGGGCTCGGTCCCTTAATTCCAGTGAAAGGACCTGTTAATTCTTCAGTACACCAAGACATTTTGGACAATTTCATGCTCCCAACTTTGAAGACTGCGAGCCAGGCCCAACCTGGGATGTCTGCCTTTACATGCACATGAATTTAATATGGATTTGGCCCGCCCTGTGCCCTTACTATAAGGCTTTCCACAAGGTTTAGGAGTGTGTTTATGGGAATTTTTGACCATTTCTCTAGAAGCGCATTTGTGAGGTCAGGCACTGATGTTGGACGAGAAGGCCTGGCTCGCAGTCTCTGCCCTAACCGAAAAGGTGTTCTGTCAGATTGAGGTCAGGACTCTGTGCAGGCCAGTCAAGTTCCTCCACACCTAACTTACACACCTTAGGGGTCATCCCCAAACTGTTCCCACAAAGTTGGGAGCATGAAATTGTCCAAAATGTCTCGGTATGAAGCTGAAGCATTGAGTTCCTTTCAGTGGAACTAAGGAGACAAGCCCAACCCCTGAAAAACAACACCTGAATTCAATGATTTGGAGGGGTGTCCCAAAACTTTTGTCCATTTAGTGTAAGTGAATAGTCACTTCTCGAAATTGATGTGTTGGAAGCAGGAAAAATAGGCAAGATTTGAGCTATTTTGACAAATTGCAATGGATAGACGGCTGGGTCAGTGCATTGATTAGCACCTACGAAAAGTGGTCCAAGGAAGGACAACCAGTGAACCGGATGACAGGGGTCAAAATCTAACTGATGCAAGTGGAGAACAACAGCTAACCCAGTCCTAGTCTGTTCCGATCCCTCAGAAGTACAGATTGCCAAAAAAGTCAATGCTGCCTCATATAGAAAGGTTTCAGAACACAAAGTGTATAACAGCGTAGCTGCAGACCGGTCAGAGTGCCCACGCTGACCATCATCCACCATATGACAAGCATGTGAGCATCACAACTGGACCATGGAGAAATGGAAGATCTGATAAAACAGACATTCTGGTATCTCACATTTTCTCTGATTTAAACAGATTATAGTTTATTCTAGCTACACCAATTAAGTAGCTTAGGCATACCAGTCCTCTTTAGTGGCATTAAGTATAATATTAAGATAACAATCTTTTATTCAGTAGTAACCAGGACAGAGCCTTATATTAAAGTCACAAATGCAGAATTCGTAATCATGTCTTCCTGTCATATTATTATCCTTATGCTTTCATTTAATGCCAAAAAAAAATCTCCCTGAGGCGTTCAAAATGATACTTACTTGTTTTGTCCAATTTAGTCTTGGAGAAAATATCCTTGTATTATACTGTGTGGGGTATGATAAGGAAATCTCTCCAGGCATTGATTCAGCCCTGGTTTCTTGCTCTATCACTAGAATCTCATCACCGTAATATAAACTATTGGATAGAAGCGTTTTTTTTTTTTTACTAATATTGTGTTAAAACATTACACATCTTGTATAAATGAGAAGAACAAAAAATAGACATTTAAAAAATATTTTGAGGTAAGAATATTGGAATATGTGCAAAAATAAATAAATAAATTAAAAAAAAAAACCATAAAAACATTTTAACAAACCATATCAGGATTTCTAGCCAAAAATTGGACCAAAAAAAAAAAAAAAATTCCAAAATACTATATTATTATTCGAAAAAAGGGTTTGTATCATTTCAATCAGCTTGTCCCACCTAGAGCTAAAAATCACTAACAAACATATGCCCATAATTTCTTCTAGTTTTAACCAAGTTAAGTAGCCTTTATTTGTCACATATACATTACTGCACAGTGAAATTCTTTCTTCGCATAATCTATCCTTGGATGGTTGGGGTCAGAGCACAAGGAAAGCCATGATCAGTGCCACCTGAGCCATGGTTGGGGGTCTTGCTCAAGGACCCAAAGGTGGCAGTTTGGTGGTACTGGGGCTTGAACCATGATCTTCTGATCAGCAACCCAGAGCCTTAATCACTTGAGCTACCACTGCCCTTATTTACATTCTTTTAGCTGAAGCCAGGAAGGAGAGCGTTTTCATACCCTTTCATAAAGATTTTTAGTTATTTTAAAGATAAATGCAAAGTGTTTCATTTGCACTTGTGTGTGAAGCGCCAATACTCCTACCTGAGAGTTTTTAGTAGTGGGTTTGGTTATCCAGCTAAGAATAGTTGCCTTGTTTATCTAGCTAGGAATGCCAGAAATGTCAAGTCCAGAGTCACCTGCTTTACCAGTCCACACACAAAACATTCTTGAGTAGAACTTGTTGAATAATGGGTGAAGATGAGAAAATAGCACATGCAGAAACTTCGTCACTTGCAGAGAAGATGGGGATTTATTAGTTTATGCCTGATCTGAGAATGAGAATCCTGAGGGGATCGATAAAACATTCTGCTTCTGATTTACAGAAAGTCAATTATGAAGAAAGTGAAGTGGAGTTGGAAGGATTTTTGGTTGAAGGTGTGGTCTTGCAAAACAAGGCTGAAAAATCAGTGAAGCTGAATATAATTTGACCAACCTTGTTTTGCTCATAGTTTTGGTGCCATCATTACATGTTGAGTCACCATTCAGGTGTGTTGAATTGTACTGTAGTGAGTGATCAGTTGTTGAGTTGTTACCATAGAGACTTGTTGATATTTTGAACCTGTGATCATTAACCTCAATCTCATGACCCACACTCTGAGTTCATCTCGTCCTTTGGCCTCTTTTATCAGAAGACATTGTCCTATCTTTGATATCCTTGCTTATATCCCCGCGTCCGTGACCACATTGTATTGGAACGTAATTTTTTTCTTGCCTCAGCTTGAAAAAGCCAAGACAACTAGCTGAGAAAATTTCCCCCAACTAAAACTCTTCAGTTTGTCAGTGAAGGTAGTCACTTTAATTGTGCACTTAAGTGATTTGTCTTTGTTCGGCTTTACGTGGTGAGGCGTTTGATTTTTTTGGGGGGAAAGTGAAGCTTGGACACGTGTGCTTTTGTTGTTTATCCTACTATTCTTTCATTCCTATTCAAGCCTGTTCTTCCCAAAGAATTCTCTTTGGCAGTTAACATAACGGTGATGAAGTTTGGCTTTTGTAATCCACAGAACTGACAAAAAATAAAAAATAAAAGAAGCTGGAGTGAAAAAATCGCCTGCTGTTAGAATCAAAGTCCAACTTGTCAATTAAATCTTCTTTGAACCATGAGCAAGAGTAGAGACTTGGTGGTCCAGGAAGTCATCTGCAATGGAGTTTCGATTCGGTTCAGGGCTGAGAAACGTCACCAACAAAGGAACAGCAAAATGAAGGTTTCAGCTTCTTGTGGAGCAGCACTTACTCAACCTTCTTTACACCTCTCTCTGGTTATCTCTTTTTATCAAAATCTCATTATTCCTTCTCAGATTTCAGTCTTTCCTTCTGTTCCAATCCACCTGTCTGATCTCGTCAAATAATAATCAGCCATTCACATGCAGCTAAGAGCAACCAGTACGGTCAGGTCAGTGGTTCTATGGTGACCCTTGGGACTGTTGTAATTTGGTCTTTTCCTCTTTCCTCAAAAACAAGCAGTCTTTAGAATGTAACTTGATCTTCAAAGCTCTTTATCTACACACTACAGCATGAATTCAGTCTGGAAGAATATGTTTTTGATATCTAACACCGATATAGCGATATGCAGCTTAGTGGTGCTTTCCCACTTTATCTCTTAGATCATTCTATTTTTGGAACTAAAGACCAAGTTACACAATTTTCAGTAAGGGTCTGTTTCTCAAGAGTTGCCAGTGATGATTTTTGCAAATGTATAATAAATGCTCTATTCTGTGCAGTCAGAAAGTGTCGATATATATATAAGTCACAGTGACCTGTATGGCATGGCATGACACATAAACGGATTAAAAAAGATGTGCTTGTTAATATGTGTGAGATAAGGAAACTTGCTGAAATGGATGCAAAGAAGCAGAAAGACAATTTATCCAAAAACGTAATCCAAGAACAGGCAGAGGTCAGGAGATTAGCAAACGTCAACAATGGAAGCAGAATCACAAATGATAAGCAAACAGGGTCAAAGGCAAGATAACAATACGTGAGGAAACACAGCTTAATAAATTCAGGCTGGGACACTGAGTGTTACTTTGCAGTGAGTAAGTGTGTGAACAAGTGTGTGTGACTTGCAATCAGGTGACTGTGAACGTGACAAACACCATGATTGTTAGGGAGTGTGCTCTGAGGATTGAGTTTCAAGCCCCAGCTCCACCAAACTGCCACTGTTGGGCAACTGAGCAAGGCCCTTAACCCTCCCTGGTCCAGGGGTGCTGTATCATGTCTGACCCTGCGCTCTGACCCCAACTACCAAAGCTGGGATATGCAAAGAAAGGATTTCACTGTGCTGTAATGCATATGTGTTTCTTCTTCTTCCAGTCTTGGGTAGCCATGTTTATAGGCTGTTCTGCGAAACATAGTTGTTGGTGGGTTTGAGAGTTGACCAACAATATCCTGATATTTTCTGTGTTTTGTTAAGGAGTCTCCAGTGTCTACTTCATAACACTCCATAATAAGTTTTCTACCATATGGAAATTTTCCTAGTGGACATTTTTGCAGTTTCTCAGTAACGTTAAGTTCCGGAGAAGAAAATGAAAGACTGGTGTGGATACCAACTGTATTGTGTACCAACTGTATCAGTCTAATTTATTAAATGTAATGGTTCTGTTCTGTACAGATATGGAGATCCACTCCAGATGATGATTGGATGCCAGAATATTTCTAAACCTTTCTGTGATCTCAGCTCTGTGATGATGGACGTTCGCAATAAATATTACGGCAGGATCATGGCTGACGGGTTATGCCTCGGGAAATTCGAGCAATTTGTTCCAATCGAAAAAAGTAAGGCCATTAAGATGAAAAAAAGTTAGATTGTATATTCACTGTGGAATTTTGTTGTCTTTCATAATCTGTGCTCTAAGATTTTGTATTACTTTAAGATTTATCTATAAAGCAGGAAGCAACTCTCTGTATCTTTCTTCTCATGGAATTCATTTCCTTATCTCTCTTTCTTACTTTTTGCTTTCTTTCTCCTTCTTGTCCTTTTCAGCCACTCTGGAAGCGCCGGAGCGGTCCATGATAACAGCCGGGTTCTCTCTCACCGTAACCGTCACAACACCCATGGGGCCTCAGAACCGCTCAATTAGAGAGATCAGCTGTTGGGAAAAGTGCCAGGAAGAGACAGAATCGTCTGTTAACTACATCGTCAAGCTCACACACCCGGAGTCTGAAGCTGGAAAGGTAACAGCTAGTCGCATATCCATAATGTAGTGTTGTATATGTTCCATTTTAAACTAACAATGGATACCAGAGAAATATTAGAGACTTAGATAGCTCTAAGGCACTGATTTGTGTCAAATTACCTGGCATACTGGTTCTTTCTTTGGTATGTACGTTATTCCTAAACCATTCAAAGTATGTGAGTGTTGCATTAAAGATATTTCATATGCACCGAAGCTCTGAACGGCTATAAAGCGCTATGTTATAATTTTGACGTTGTTTCATTTATTATGTTGTTAAAAGCCCTGAACAACATCTAGAACAAGAATTAAAACCTAATATTCAATACATTACTTTTCTATAGAGAGTCTGGGGTGTGAAATAATGAGTTAATATGTCAAAAATAAGTACAGTGGAACCTCGGCATACGAATTTAATTTGTTCTGGAGGCGAGTTCTTAAGGCGGAAATTTGTACTGGGAAATGAATTTTTCCATAATAAATAATGTAAATGCAAATAACCGGTTCCAGCCACCCAAAAATATGACCAAATATTACCAATACGAAGCATATGTAAACTGTATGGCTGCTTACAAAGAACTGACCCAAGCCAAGTATTTCATGTTAAGGCTCCTCACAGGAAGTTGTGCCACCAAGCTTGGGCTATAAAATAGAACAGACCGCCCACGTCACCAATCTGTCAACAACAAAATGCACGAGAAATCATGTAGCTTTTTGAACACATGCCAAAGACAATGTTCGTATTGTTGGTTGACTCTTTCGAAACACCTTCCCCTGACTGAAATCTCGCTTCGGTTGGGTTCATTGGCTTTCCAGTGACGCAAACAAGTTTTGAACGGCTCCTGGACATATGTGCAACTTATGTTAGGTTAATGATCAGAAGGTCAAGGGTTTAAACCCCAGTAGCCCTTGAGCAAGGCCCTTAACCTTCAACGCTCCTGGAGTGCTGTATGTCTGACCACAGCTTCCTAATAAGATGGGATATGGGAATATATATATATATATATATATATATATATATATATATATATATATATATATATAAAATAAAGGCAGCTTATTTAGTTTAAATAACATAGACTTAGTCATCTATAGATGTTAATAATAAAAAAAATATTAGGTCAATATATTTATTTTAACGTTTTGTTTTTAGTACATTTTGTTATTTAAATGATTTGTTTTTTGGTCTAATGTACATTATTACTCATAATTATTACCCAAGTGACCCAAGTAAGCTAGTTTATTCTCTGCAAATCCTAGCTAGCTATGTCAGATTTCTAGGTTAATGATGTTATTTATATATAATAAAATATAAATAAAATATTTTAAAAATAAAAATAAAATAAAGTCTACTTGTTTGCATAGAAAAACAAAGTCACTGTTGGAGTCAAAATAATGTTATGGCTAAATTAGTAACTAGAGGTCATGGTATATTATAAACTGAAGTAAATCAGTGGTTGCTTCAGTAGTTCATCCTCTAAACTCTAGAACTCCAATATATGTCCAATAATATTGAGTTTAACTAGAATTATTCCCTTATTTCACTTAAAACGTTAACATTATGCCTTGCTAATTCTTTTAGACTATAATACTCTCTCCACAGACATGTTTTATTATCACTTATCTCATATCTCTTTCCAGGAGTTTAAGAACACGTCTGACATTATTACACTGAATCATTTACACGTGAACACGGAGTATTGCGGCGTCGTATGGTATGAGCTCACCCATCCCTACCTAAAACGCCAGAGTGAAAACACCACCTTCTGTGTGACTTTGCCAGGTGAGGACAGGCGTGTTTGTTTAGTTTCTGTTCACTCTCACGTCATTCAAACCCAGCAAGATAAGAAATATCTTCATGTTGTGCTTATGTTCATATTATTGTTATACTAACACGTTACGCTAAATGTTAGGAGGTTCGGATTATCAGATTTAATTCAAAGTATTAAGAATTTTTCACACACTGTATCTTTCTCAGTAATTGTGCAATTCCAATGATTAACCTATCATATCAGCCCCCTGTCACGTTTGGGCTTGTGCTAAAATCTGAGCTTTACAGTGTACATAACATACGTTTTTGGGTCAATTTTCTTTTTTTTGTCCCCAGGTGCATACAAGCCCTGGATTCCTATATTCATCTTATTTGCATTAGTGGTGCTTTTCTTCTTGATCATCTTGCCGTTGATTTTGTGTCATCAGTATGTCACGAGAAAGAGGAAACTCCCCAAGATGCTGGTAAGATACTCTTAATGTAGTTTTTTCTCTATCAGGAAACTGTTCTAGAAAAATTCCCTCCTTTGTAAGTGTACCTGGAAGCAGCTCTACCTCACAGTTCCTGGCACCGACAAGCTGTGTGTGTATGTGTGTGTGTGTGTGTGTGTGTGTGTGTGTGTAGGGAGAGGTTAGTGAGGAATGTTCTTTACTCACACGCACCTTTGTTACAGAGCACTTGTGTAGCTTTTGGCCTGCTTCCAGTATGCATGATCTCTCTTTTCATGAATTGTGTATGTTTCTTTTATTGGCTTGATCGATTCTCTTCTAGTTAAAATGTTGTATTTTTCAGTCCAGACTATTAAACCGATGTTTCAGTGATTTTGTTTTCTAGTCGAATATGTGCTATTACTGCAAAAAAAAAAATGATACTTCCTGCAGTGAGAAAAGAATGAGGGCCTGGAATTTCCAAGGGCAGTCAATAAACGTTTATAATATCTATACTAAGACTCATAATAGTGTATTCAGGGGTGAGCCAGACGTGAGAGAAACTCTTACCAAGACTTTCTATCAGTCTATGAGTTAATACAGGAAAAAGTAGGTTTACTTATGCTTTTTTTTTAAATGTTTTGGGGAGCAGTTACACTTGCTGTTGGCCATAATCAGATTTGCAAATATAAGTCATCAGTATTTTCAAGAGGAATGTGTCTTGTATTAAGATTCATCTTATGCAGGTGCATAAATCGATTGATATTAAAATGACCGTTTTATTGTTTCCTCCCTCAGGACAGTGTCTTTTAATAGTCTAGACCACCACCTTAAAGAGAAGAACCTGCATAAAACAATTAACTTCAGTTCAATGTTCACATACCTATACACCGATCAGGCATATCATTATGACCACCTGCCTAATATTGTGTTGATCCCCCTTTTGCTGCTTTTTGCTGTGTATTCTGAGACCTTTCTATCAGAACCAGCCTTAACATCTTCAGCAATTTGATCAACAGTAGCTCGTCTGTTGGATCGGATCACACGGGCCAGCCTTCGCTCCCGACGTGCATCAATGAGCCTTGGCCGTCCATGACCCTGTCGCCGGTTCACCACTGTTCCTTCCTTGGGCCACTTTTGATAGATACTGACCACTGTAGACTGGGAACACCCCACAAGAGCTGCAGTTTTGGAGATGCTCTGATCCAATGGTCTAGCCATCACAATTTGGCCCTTTGTCAAACTCGCTCAAATCCTTACACTTGTCCATTTTTCCTGCTTCTAACACATTAACTTTGAGGACTAAATGTTCACTTGCTGCCTAATATATCCCACCCACTAACAGGTGCCATGATGAGGAGATCATCAGTCTTATTCAGTTCACCTGCCAGTGCTCATAATGTTATGCCTGATCGGTGTATTTATTTTATTGCTCTGATATGAGTATTTCCTATAAACATCTCACTACTCAACTCTGGATACAGCCCCATCTTGGTTACACAAAACCTGTAAAGCAGTTTTTCATTCTTTTTACAGTTCAGAGAAGTACATTATGGTTCTTCTCTGTGGTAATATCCCAGTGCCACAGATTCAGTACAGATCCAGGGTTGAAAAGCTTTACTAAACTATAATCAAGGGACGCCACTGCCCTTTTAAAACATTAGACTGGTATTAACTTCTGGTCATCGAAGTGGCCGAAACAGCAAATTTATACCTCTTTCTCTTTGTCTCTCTAGCAGGTCATGTCGAAGAACACCACTCCTGACTTCAATCCGGATCCTAAAGTAGAGATAACCACCGTGAAAGTACACTCTAAACCTCCATGGAATACCAACAAGCCTAAACCAGCCTCATCTGCTGTACCAGAGAAGAAAAAAGCTGGGATTGATGTTGTAGGTTACATAGGCCAAGACTACCACAACCAAGACTGGCACTGTCATTCTTACAGTAATGAAAAGGTCGCACCAGTTAGTGACAAGAGTGCTAAATCCTGCATCAGTTATAGCATGGTGGTGAGTGTGATTGTACCCCAGGATCGAGAGGAGTTATCAAGCTGTGCTAATGACAGTGGGATAGGAGAGTCCATCAGCCCTGGATTGTCATCTTGCACAGATGAGGATCTATTCCCGGTCATATCTCGTGCACAATCAGAAGAAGACCTGGGCATGATGGAGCCAGTCTCCACCAGTGAGACTTTGGTGCTGCCAGTGTCACTTAGTGCCAACGGGAAACTGCAGTTGTCCACCTTAGCATTCCAGCCGGTGGTTTCAAACGTAAACAAGAACTCAGAAATCGTGCCTCTTATGCCAAGGTCATCGCCAGCTGGAGAAAGGACTCTTTTGCTGACAGATCTTGTCTCCATGGATAATTCAGACTGGACAGACAATGACTCAAGGCCTAAATACAGGAAAGCCTACCTTCCAAATGGGGTCCCTCAGACCTTCTCAGAGTTACCTTCTTGTGAAACTATTTCCAAAGTTCTATTATCTGACTCTACATCAAACTACAGAGAAAACTGGGTACCGGGAATCCTACCAGATCCCCTGCCAAATGCTACAAACTGCATGGTAGCCAACAGTCAGCTGCATGAGTTTGCTGAGCCAGAAGAGGACGTAGAGGAATCACCATCAAAACTTGAAGCAATCTTTTTAAGTGGATGGATGGTGCAAATCCAAGGATAGTATCATTTTTCTTAAACATTGGCTCTGACTCTTAGTGGAGGCTTGAAAAGAATTGTTTAGCCATTCACAATCATGCTGTTAATGAAGAAGGAAACCTCTCACTGGGCAAAGGATATATTTAAGATGCATAACCGGGCTTCCGGGCTCAAGGATGAGTACCAGATGTTGGGTAGGAATTGGTCTTCAGGAAAGATGAGGACTGAAATAGCTCTTGAGCACTTGTTAATGAGCAGAGAACATTTCCTATATGCCCTGTGTCTTGTATCTGTGGCCTTTGTAGTGGTACTCACAGTTAAGCCTGCAGGATTACAGCATCACACCTTTTGGTGTTTAAGATGCTCCAGCACTTGTACCACGCTCCTCAGCTCCAGTTCATTAGCTCAAACAGTTGAAGCAGGTGTTTTAAACTTTAGTAACACTAAGCTGTGTTGTGAAGTAACATTTGTGATGGAATAGTAGAAACTGGTTCCACCAAATACATTGTTTAAGTTTTGCAGTTTGACTGAAATACACTACATGGCCAAAAGTATAGGAACACAGACATCATACCCATATGTACTACCCATATGAACATCTCCTTTTTTGCTCCTACATCAGTCTTCTCTCTTCTCTGAAGGTTTTCTGCCCTTTCAGCTACAAGTGAGTTAATGAGGTCAGGCACAGGGTGTGGAGTCCTGGTGCACAGTTGACATTCCAGTTTATTTTGAAGGTGTTCATCGAGGTTGAAGTCAGAGCTCAGTGCAGGCCACTTGAGTTCTTTGACTCCATTTTTTTAACAAACCATGTCTTGTGCATGGCAGCACTGTTGTGCTGGAACAGGTTTGGGCTTCAGCATACAAAGACATTTATTTGCTTTGTGGCAAAAGTTTGGAGAAGGTCCACATATGGATGTAATGATCAGGTGTCCACCTACCATCAGCTACATAGTGTAGCTCAGGTAGCAGCCGAAATAACTTATCTAATTAAGTAAGAAGGTTTTATGAGAATGTCTTTTTGTATTTGTTTATTTATTTCCTGTTTGACAAAGCAGAAGTAGTTCATTGACTGTAAATTAGCCCTATGATTCCTGGCAAAACAATACTCAACACTCACCAGTGGAAAGCAAGAACATTAGTGTATGAGAATGGAATGAGTTTTAATTAACAGAGATGATGTAGTGACAAATTCCTTATTAGTTAACATGTTGGGTGGCTGCTAAGACTTACACATTGTTCTGAAATTGATTGTGTCATTTGGGAGTGCGAGTCTTCGGTATTACACATATTACCTACGTTATTATACGAATGTCATGAACAAGTTTGTTGAGGATCTGGAAAATGGTTAGGGACTAGGATTGTAGTCCCAATTTTTGCATTCAAACGAGTTTAAGACGATTTCTCACCCGATTTCCAGTAAAGACTTGCAGAGATCAAGCCATTATCAAGGATTATTGCTTAATTTCTGATTTAGAAACTTGCTTATTATCTTATCAGGAAGTTCTTAAAGGCGTAAAAAAACAGTCGCTGTAACCTTACCTCACTTATACCTCATTAAAGACATTTTGCATTACAAACTTCAAACGCTATCATTTTGTAAAGTTTTTGTTTTGTATATTTTGGCTGAAGTTCAGCTTGAAGAAGCATTTCTAATGGATTTCCTTTTTTTAGAGCTACATATGAAGTGTAAAAATAAGACATGACTGAGAGACTCGTTTACTGTTAATGTTTGTTTCGCCTGTAACTTTTGTGTTGTTGTTGTTTTTTTTCATTTTATCGTATCAGTTTTGTTGTCATTCAGCAACATTCTAGACGTGACCTGTTGTAATATAAACAGCTACCTTTTATTCGTCTTTGTCTATGGAATAATAATTACGCTGAAGTATAATATTATCTTTTGCTGATGTAATGTAAACTCGCCTCTCAGACAAAGCAGCTAGAGTTTCTCAGGCTTTCAATGCAGACGATCCTTTTTGAAGGATTGCTGGATTTTTCTTTTCTATGAGCACAGAGTGCAACTTTAACCGCACTCATTCGAATCTAAAAAATAATAAAGTGAAGAAACAGAATTATCTTATTCTGCGTTTCATTTTTATAACGTACGTTTCACTGTTTCAATCTCCTAGTTAAATACGGAGCTCTGTACAAACAAGGCAAAGGTCTGACTCATCTGTTCTCTGGTTAGTTACGACTGTAACACCACAATCAAATCACTTTATAACCTGATTAGCCGTGTGGAGTTTGCTGTCTATGTGGCGGCCGCATGCTCAGATATATTACGAGGGAAAGTTTTCCCTGGTCTTGAAAATTCTGCCTTAAATCGTCTTAACAGTTTGCTTATTTGGATCCTAAGCAACAGACATCTAGCTGGCTGGCTACCTGTGATTAGCTCTGTAACTGGTTAGCTAGTTAACCCACAAAAAATAACACTTGTTTATGCTAAAACAAGTGTTTTTAAATCAACATAAACTTGTTAACATTAACTATAATATTAACAAAAAGGTTCTGATACATTTTCAGGAAAGTATTTTTACTGTAGAAATGAAAAAATATGACTATTCATCCAAAGTATTAAAGCAACTAGCTACAAATGTAATATAACTTGACTTAAAATTTCTTTTAGCTAGCTGAGTATTAACTTCTGAAACAGACAAAACATCTCGAAGAATCTCTAGCATGATATTTCAGGCTAATCTGGAATGAAGGAATAAGGCTAGAACCTAAAATACAATCCATTTAAAATAACTGAACACGGACATTAGTCTAGTTTTATTAATAACAATTTTTATTCTAGATACTAGCTAGTTAGTTAGCCTTAATTTCTTTTAAGTAACTTCAATGACTGATTCGATTTTTATAAAAGGGGGGTTGTAGTAGCTGTGTGGTGAAGGTGCTGGACTACTCATAGGAAGGTTGTGAGCTTGACTCAAGCTGCCATAACTGGCCTCTTGAGCAAGGCCTTTGACCCTCAATTGCTTAGCTGTATAAAACGAGATAAATTATAAGTCACCCTGCACAAGAGTGTCTGCCAAATTCCAGAAACGAAAATGAAAATGTTTATGAATTCTCCCCTGCAATTCTCTGATACATAAACTTCGAATCAATTTATGAATCAAAAGTATTTCCTGCACAGTAGAGTTGCCAGCTCAGTGTGACCAATGCTCCACATATAACAGCTTCGTTAAAGTCTTTAATATAGCCGTTAGCAATTTTTTTTTTTGATGTACATTAAGTGCCTTGACCACATACACTATATTGCCAAAAGTATTTGCTCACCCATCCAAATAATCAGAATCAGGTGTTCCAATCACTTCCATGGCCACAGGTGTATAAAATCAAGCACCTAGGCATGCAGACTGTTTTTACAAACATTTGTGAAAGAATGGGTCGCTCTCAGGAGCTCAGTGAATTCCAGCATGGAACTGTGATAGGATGCCGCCTGTGCAACAAATCCAGTCGTGAAATTTCCTCGCTCCTAAATATTCCACAGTCAACTGTCAGCTGTATTATAAGAACGTGGAAGTGTTTGGGAACGACAGCAACTCAGCTACGAAGTGGTAGGCCACGTAAACTGACGGAGCTAGGTCAGCGGATGCTGAGGCGCATAGTGCAAAGAGGTCGCCAACTTTCTGCAGAGTCAATCGCTACAGACCTCCAAACTTCATGTGGCCTTCAGATTAGCTCAAGAACAGTGCGCAGAGAGCTTCATGGAATGGGTTTCCATAGCCGAGCAGCTGCATCCAAGCCATACATCACCAAGTGCAATGCAAAGCGTCGGATGCAGTGGTGTAAAGCACGCCGCCACTGGACTCTAGAGCAGTGGACACGCATTCTCTGGAGTGACGAATCGCGCTTCTCCATCTGGCAATCTGATGGACGAGTCTGGGTTTGGCGGTTGCCAGGAGAACGGTTCTTGTCTGACTGCATTGTGCCAAGTGTAAAGTTTGGTGGAGGGGGGATTATGGTGTGGGGTTGTTTTTCAGGAGCTGGGCTTGGCCCCTTAGTTCCAGTGAAAGGAACTCTGAATGCTTCAGCATACCAAGACATTTTGGACAACTCCATGTTCCCAACTTTGTGGGAACAGTTTGGAGCTGGCCCTTTCCTCTTCCAACATGACTGTGCACCAGTGCACAAAGCAAGGTCCATAAAGACATGGATGACAGAGTCTGGTGTGGATGAACTTGACTGGCCTGCACAGAGTCCTGACCTCAACCCGATAGAACACCTTTGGGATGAATTAGAGCGGAGACTGAGAGCCAGGCCTTCTCGTCCAACATCAGTGTGTGACCTCACAAATGTGCTTCTGGAAGAATGGTCAAAAATTCCCATAAACACACTCCTAAACCTTGTGGACAGCCTTCCCAGAAGAGTTGAAGCTGTTATAGCTGCAAAGGGTGGACCGACGTCATATTGAACCCTATGGATTAGGAATGGGATGTCACTTAAGTTCATATGCAAGTTAAGGCAGGTGAGCGAATACTTTTGGCAATATAGTGTATATTTACATCATCTGTATACAATTACTGCTTGTAGCTATCTGTTGCTATGAACAATTGCACAATTTACACCATTCACCAAGTGAAAGAGAACATGAGATTACAATATTAAGTCAATATTTAACTAATAAATATTATAAATCTTTATCTCAGTCTCTCTCTTTATATCAGAGAGAGAGAGAGATAGAAATTTCTTTTAGACAGGTGTCTACAAATATTACAATGGACATAAATTGAGGGCGTAGACTCAGGATCTATCACGCAATGTTCTTTAGACACGCTCTGTTCTCAGACTTTCTCAATAATCCACCTCTCTGTTCATTTGGACCCTTTTTGACCACCTTTTCAAAAAAGTTTGGAGAATCATAGAAATGATGCCTCTTAAAACCTTATTTTCTTTACTTTTCTTATTTTTTGATTACGTTTCTCACAAAGAACCTATGGATCTGGTGCAGTTCCACGAGTAACGTGCTGCTCCAGCAATCATAAAGCACTAAGCAATAATATCAGCTGAGTAAACAACATATCAACAATACGTTTGCACTTTGCTCTGTGGCTCAGAACGTACAAGCTGTGGTACAAGCCACTATAATAATCTCTCCCTAATTAGTCTACATTACTATAGGATTCGTTTCTTGCTATTTGACTCACGATTCATTTCTATAACACTGTCTGAGTTTCATAATGTTAATTTATGATACATTTACATACAGCCGATTCATAATTTATAGGCTTAGCCATAGTTTATGGTTTATTTAAATGGCTTGCTCATGATTTATTTATGTCAAATCGATTCATAATTCATTTGTGTAATGTTAATCCCTTCATTCGTTTGTAGCGCACCACCCGCACTAAAACTATTCGTATTTGCATGCATAAAAATATGCATGATTTTTATACAGTACTCGGTAGTCTCGCAGCGTAAAAGCACTCTTCCCTAGAGTGCCATTATAGCACAGTGATTAGTGTTGGATTTTATATAGAGTGCTGTGTTAACCCTTTTTGTACCGGTACAGTGGTGAAACTGACTTTTCAGACATTTTCAATCAGAATAAACAAACGAATGATTTTTATGGCTATAAGTCTGAGTCAGGACTTTTAATGGATGAAGATAAACACCTTCAGATTTTGGAGTCTTATGAACAAGCACTTGGAGCATCTTAGAGAGCAGAAATGGGTTTGATATCACCATTTATTTCAAACATTTGTGTGAACAAAATAACCGCTTGGAGGTATTCTTTGGAACTTTTCTATAAATATATTGCCCCTAGTAGGCTAGGGGAAAAGTACAAATTCTTACAGCTATGTTTTTTACTCTCATATGAGCCATTAACCATCACTGTGAAGTGTGACATGATAAAGAAATGTAATGTAACAAACACAGCAAACTGATGCAAATTCCTCTCGCCTCTTGCCTCCGGGGAAAAAGAGCTAAGATTAAGAAAGCTGAGCAAAACAGTGTAAAGATATGAAAAGCCTCTAAATATAAACGACAAATATACAAATACAGTAAAGAAGTCAAATCTAAATCAAACTCAAGCCCTATACTTTTTAGTACACTGCCATGCAAATTTTTGGCAAAAAGCTCTAAAGATCTGAAAAATATTCTATTTATTGATATGCTTCCTCATTTAATGGTATGTGAAAATGATAAATACTGTATATATCCTAAATAAATGACAAGAATATGCATGCTGTTTTTCACTGGGAAGATATTCGCTCTCACACGGCGCATATAACATCACAATTTTCAGCTCCAGCTTCACCGTCTAACAGCTCCAGGGATTTCCAACCGAGATCTGCACTGGTGAGAAAAAAATCATTTTCTTGTACCCACAGAAACCTAGGCTTGAAAGAAGTGAAATCCTTTGAGGCAATTAGATGCCTGTCAAAGGGAGTTTGAGGAACTGGAGTGAAATAAATGGGGGAACAGATCAATTGGTGTATCTCATGCAGCCCTTCATCATTTAACCACACTTTTGTCGTCTTTTTCTCTCTTGCCCGTTGTTAGCGTTTTTCCCCACAGTGCTAGCCCGATAAGACGCAGTTCATTCGCTTCGACGTGAATCGTCGCTCCCAGCTAATGGACTTTTTTCTGATTTCAAGATCATTTTGGTCTTATTCGTGTTAGCGTGTCTTTCATAAACAGAGGATTTTAATAAGTCATGTTTTTCTAAAAGTTTCTCAAAATCGAAGTCTCAAAATTTGTGAAAAGTAATGCACAGAAGACTTCTACGCTTCGCAGAAAATCTTGACATTATCAACAATTATGTCCTGTTTATGTGGATCATCCTCGCTAAGCAGTTACTATAGCAACGGTAACGTATTTCAACCAGCGCACTGATACAAACGTGTGCATTTCCTTGCAGAGTAGCTACTGTCAGATCCGTGATTCTAGAAAATGAACCAACAGCTTATCACCAATCAGAAATAAGAATTCAACAGCTCAGTGATTTAAGCAGGCTTTATGCAGGTTTCAGTGAAGAGCTTGTCTTGGACAAAATGGCTCATGGCAAAATTGTCTTCACCTTCACAGGCTTGGAAGAACGACTCAGACAGATACATTTTCAGTAAAAGGAAAATTAATCTAAGAGCAATTTCAGATGGTGTGGAAGTTTCTGTAAGTATATCAAGGTTATGCAGAAAGAAAATGCCTTTAGAAGAGGCCTTTATTATCGTCACATATGCATTACAGCACTGTGAAATTCTTCCTTTGCATATCCCATGCACTGGTTCAGCAATGATACAGCATCCCTGGAGCAGAGAGGGCTCAGGAGGTTTGGTAGTGCCAACAATCCAGAGCCTCAACCATTTAAATAACCATTGCTGGACTAACTACATTACCCATCAGCCCCTGCACATCACATGACCCTGTATGTCCCAACCACCTTCAACTGTGTCCCGTTCACGCTAGTGAGAACCTCTAAAAAGCCTGGGATCACTTCAAAATTTCTTTGGTTTCCAGTTCCTCCCACTACTTTTTCTGTTCTGGTTAGAACCAGTTCACGCTGTTCTATGAAGGGAGTAGTTCACAGCATGGTAGGATAAGTTCTTCCCATGGAAAAAAAAGAAAAGTTCTTTCTTTCTGGTCATTTTGAGGCTGTAAACAAACCCCCAACTCCTGATGCTCCAGATACTAAACTAGCCTAAAGAAGGCCACATTTATTGCCCCTTTAATCAGTACAACAGTTTTATATAGCAGTGCTTGGACAATTGAAAAAGGGTTTTCTAATAATCAATTAGCCTGATAAAAATGATTACCTTGGATTAACAAATATAACATGAGACTAAGACAGAGGACTGATGGGTGCTGATAATGGGCCTCTGCATGACAATAAAGATCTTTCTTTAAAAATCATCTGACTTGTGTCCACTGCCTCTACAATGTCCAGCAAGGAGTGTTTAACAATTAATATTTTTTTTATGAGAAAATGCAATAGTGATCAATCACAGTAAGGGTTATATTACTACAGAACCAATATTGCTATGCATTACATTGCTAAATACCTAAAAGCCAGTGGATACATCAAGAAAATAATTAAGCTAGAAAGGCGTTCAGGTGATGAAAAATAGTAGGAAACCCTGCAATATATTTCTATTTCTCTGCTTTTTTCCTAGGAGCATAACAGTGCAAAAAAAAATCACCTTGGTCATCGATCACAGAGGCGTTTTTCTGTCTGAGTAACAAAAGTACATACAACTAGAGCAATGAACCTGCAATTAATTCCTGCCTGACTGTAGACTGGCTGTATCTGGAGGTGTATCTGTACATTTCTCTGTCACATCCTTTCATGGAACAGCTTCATGGATATCCAGATAATTAACATGATGCAACACTCACATGATGTGTGTGTGTAACGTGATTAACATAATTAACATGATGTTACCCTCACAAACCCACACATCATATATAGACAGATACATTTAATGAGAGTCTAAGACTGTACTAGCTTCATTATGATCTTAATGAGCTGCTGGTTTTTTAAACATTATACAGTATAAACAGCTTCGGAGGCACAGATTGGTGCATATTTCTGGAAATTATATTTCGTGAGTTCCTTCAAGAAGTGGCACCTTCAATGATCTTCAGTTAATCCGCAGTCAATAAATATGAAGGAACAGAAATAAAAGTTTTAAACTCAAAGAGGGCATTGCAACCAAAATCCATCCAAAGTACATGTTTATTACGTTTATGATATAAAGATATAGGATTCAGTGATGTTCTGATACATTACACCAACATGATACCACAAACTCCAGTTCTCGTGATTCCCAAGCCGTAACCTGGTCACATGACCAGCAGTCACTATATCAATCAAACACCAAGGTTTGCACCTGTACCTTCACATTGCGCTTTAACTCCGCCTCTTTGTTTTGTCCCCAGCTTGTTTATCATATTGTTTGCGTTGTCTAGTTTATCCCTGTTTACAGATCACTTGACCTTTTGCCTGTCTATCACTTTGAATATTGCCTGGATTTTTATACAGACTCCCTGAAGGGACACCATGGTTACTTTCATAAAACCAGATGATATATTGAAGCCTCAAATTACTATGTGAGGAATGGAAAGTAAGGTTTTTTATGGCTATGAGATACTAAAAATCATGCCTATGAATTGTGTTCAATATGATGTGGGGTGCATATTTAATAATAATTAGTTAAGCAGCTTTTATTTGTCACATATATATTACTGCACAGTGAAATTCTTTCTTCGCATATCCCTTCCTTGGAGGGTTGGGGTTTAGAGCACAGGGTCTACCATGATGCAAGCGCCTCTGGAGCAGTGGGGGTTAGGGGCCCAATGGTAGCAGCTTGGCGGTGCTGGGGCTCGAACCCCGATCAACAACCCCAAGCCTCATATTTAAAACATTTTATTTAAAACATATCTTCTCTTTCTGGATTTAATAAATCGCTTATTATATCATGAGGTAATGGTAAATATCCACTTTATGAAGTGATATATATATATATATATATATATATATATATATATATATATATATATATATATATATATATATACAGTGAACATACGGTTATAGGAAATATAAAGACCTCTTAGAACGCTGCTCAGCCAATCAAATTAATGTATTAAATACAATAATACAATAGTTGTTACAGATGAAATATATAATGGTCACAAAACAGAGCTTGAGAGCTTTGGGTTTGTTTGCCTCAAGTGTTTTTTATATTAAAAAAAGATGTAATAACCTTTTATGACTTTACGACAGAGAAGCATTGTCAACACTATAACCTCATCTCACTATTTACTTCACCAGGCTGAATTAAACATCAAGGAAGTGGAGGGAATGTAGTGACTAACCGGTAGCATTATCTGGTAAGCTAGCTAATTTGTTGTTTTCCAAATGTCAGTGACAAGAAAATAGCGAGGTAGAAGCTCTGCCTTACAATTAGCATTCCTCCATTTAGATTTTTTTTTTGTAAAAAAATTTCAGCCTCTTGTTTACTATTTCTCGAATGTTTCCAGAGCTCACGAGTGCAAATCGGATGTGGTGCGAAATTAAATTACACACACCGGAAGGAAATTCCTTTTCAATCGTGAATGTCACTACATGCTCATATTGGCTTTTGGCCCATTTGTATTTAGTTTGAGTTTTCTATTATTTTCCACTGTGATGAGACACGATGTGTGTGTGTGTGTGTGTGTGTGGTGTGTGTCTAGTGTTTTAGTTCTACTCCACTAATTATTGTAATTTGTCTGATGCTGTTTTAACAGTTCAATCCAAATGCACTGCTTTGGGCTGTCTGAAGTTACTGACTGGGTTTTTTTATTACTAATAAAATTTCATTAACAGGCAAAGTTACACAACACAACAACTATTCATGTGTACCCATTGTAAAAAAAAAAAAAAACTTGAATATGTTAATCATCTACTTGAATTATATGCAGAATGCCTCAGGTATATTGTTTCAGTTTATACTTATCCTTTTTTCCTATTTAATACATACTTAATTATACATGAGTTAGTTCCAGTCTAGTACTTTCATTGGCTAAGCAGTGTACAAAGAATGCTTAAATTCTCTATAACCACACGGGGATCATCAGATGAAGATGAACGATGACAATTGGAAGGTTGTGAATTCGAATCCCAGGTCTGCCAAGCTGCCACTGCTGGGTCCAAGGCCCTTAACCCTTAATTGTATAAAATTTGTATTAAAAAAAAGCTAAATTACAGAAATGTATCTGGAGTTGTGGGTTTGTTTGCAGGCTCAAAATGGCCAGAATAACTTATCTTACCATACTCCCTTCCTAGAACAATGGTAGTGTACATGTTCATTTATTACCAGATCAACAACAAAGGTATACACTTATACTTCACGTTACTCCATATCCATCTTCCGTGCATAATTTGTGTTGCTCATCCCCCAGCATTTACTTCATCCAGAAATTGTGACTGTAGCGCCAGCTCAGCCTGAAGGTTTGCATTCGTTGGAGTGTATTATCACACATGCTGTGACAGTAATTTGTAAAAATAGATCCTTGAAGTAGCTTTGTCCCAACAACAGTGGGCTGAGTTATTCTTAGTCTGAATGTGATGAATGATATATGAGAACAGAAGAAGCCTGGCATCTCCACTGCATTGTTTACAACACCAGGTGTGGTCAGTAAAGACTTATAAATAACACACACTCACACACATGGCCTTGTCTGGTGTGATGCTGTTTTTATATCCAAAATCAGCTCTGAACACTGGAGCTTAATAAGACAGTGCAGAGCTGCAGCTCCTTAATAAACCCTGCAAATGATTAACGGCTCCTTTAAATGAAGGGAACGGGATTGTGGGAAAAGAGTCCACAGAGAAAGAAATAAGGTATATTTTTAAGATACTTGGGCTCCCTTAAAATAATTACGTAATATGGTTAGCACAACATATTTTTACTGTTAGCATATACGAGTACATTCGAGGGAGGAAAAAATAAAAGTTTTATCCAGCACCCTAAAGGATTAATTTTTTCCCCCTATGGTGGAAAGCGTAAAGTTTTATGTAGAACGAAGAGTTTCCTTTTCAGAGAAGTAAAACTTGGAGAAATAAACAAATAAAAAACTTTTGAAGATCCTGACAGTGTAGTCCATTAATGTTTTTATACACTCCCTAGCACAGTAGTTTCTACCAATGATGCTACACAGTAAATGTAGCTCACACGTATTTGGTTCATGCTAATGACATTCTACAGTCACCACAGACCACTGAGCTGTGAAATAACCTTTGCCATTGTAGTACCAATCACTGATCATTTTATAAAACTTTAACAAAAATGTAAAATTTAACAAACTTTAACATAGCTGCTAACTGTAGCGGCAGCCATTTTGCATTCTGAATCACTTCAGTTACATATTTAGAACTTCCTTAAAAATACTAACATTTACTTTAGGTTTTATTTAGTATCTGATGACTCTGAACCATTCTGAACCGTCTAACTCTAACATCAGAGTTAGCATGTAGCACCAGGTCAAATAATGAAGACACATCAAAAATGCTACAGCTGACAGGTGATTACTTATTGACTATTAGCATCCTGCTAACTGCATTCTGAAGCAATCACATGTCAAATCGCTGGTAACAAATCAGAAAATAACCCACTCTGTAAAAACGACAATCCGTGGTTGCTAACGGTAGAGGCGGCCATTTTGAGTCATGAATTACTTTATTATATGTTTTTAAATACTGACTTTTACTTCAGTTCCAATCAAGTATATAGAATACTCTAAAGCAGTACATGGCATAGTTGCTAACTGGCAGCCATTTTGACCATTTTCATTTATGCTTTTAACATTTACTTAAACACTTAAATAGTTTTACTTCAATTCTTATGTGTATATATAATAATATTTAGCCATATTACTGGCCCAGGTGAGTGTCTGGTGATTTTTGAGTGCGCCACATGCCATATTGATGACATGCTAACTGTAGTATTAGCCTTTTTTTTTTCATCTTTCATTTACATTTTCATTATTTACTTAAATTCGTTTGACTTCTACATCAATTCTTATGTACTTAGCGAGGTTAATTATCCACATAAGCATCTGATGATATCTGATCGCAGTTTCTTTGTATAAGTGTAAATCTAACAAATGGATATTTAGACACATTTAGCTTTGAGCTGAGTCTGAGGAAAGGGAACGATTGACTAAATCTAGACAGGAAAACCCTGCCATTATTCATCACACACCATGTGCTACGCAGTGTAATCCTTTCTTAATCCCGATGCACAACTGTATCGCCGGTCAGACAGACCCGGAGCTGGTTGTTGGCTTTAAATCCCCCGTGCTCTCAGAAGTCCTCGCTGTATTGTCCCATTGTGTCATCTGTAAGTCTATACGGATGAGTTGAATTGACCAGTGTGTGTTAGACCTTGGTCTATATTTACTACCGTGAGGTGGAGGCTGCTTTGTTCAGACTGCATTCTGTCAGTTAAGGACACTGTCTGTCCAGGGGGTCACCCTCTTTCTGTCCTTCTCAGGCACACACACACACACATTTGCGCAGGGTGATACGGGGGCAGAGAGAAAAACCCTGGAAGTAAAATAGAGGAGAAAAAGAAGGACACATTGTGGATGTAATAGTCCTGCAGATTCGCTCCTGACAAACGTGAGTCGCATTTTAATTAGCCCTTCTCCTTCCCAGACACGACGTACTGTACGAGTAACATTCATCTTAGTGACCCTGAAATTATTAACCTTCTGTAATGACAGACATGAACATAAATATTGCATGCCTCTACTAATTGGTGTAAACTTATAATTTTCTTATTACAGGACATGATTTGAAGTTCTTTTCAAGATTTACAATATGCCGGTAAATAAACTAAATAAATAGTGTAATTTTTACAAAAACACTACAGGTCAAATGTACAGAATAAAGCATTTTTTATCATAAAAAAATTACTGGAAAGTAAATGGAAGGTCACATTTAGAACATCTGAAACGAGGACAGTAAAACAAGCAAAGGTGATGTGGCTGAAGTTACATTCAATTCAATTCAATTCATTTTGTATAGCGCCTTTTACAATGAACATTGTCTCAAAGCAGCTTTACAAAAGAAGAAAAACAGAGAAAGGGGAGGGGAAAAATAAATAAAAATAAAATCAGTTAGATATGAATGAAGTTAGAAGAAAAGGTACAAATGAAAACTCTGCCCCCAACTCTAATGTTATCATTTCTAAGTACCAGAGACCAAAATGTGGAATTGTCTCCATGTTCAGCATTGAACGTCTTCGTTATGTCACACTCCGCAGTGGTGGTTAATATGAAGCTCATATGAAAGTAGACTCTTTTAAGCATTTGTAGTTTTTCATAAGATTTTCTGATTTTTTCCTAACCTATCAGGGGCAATATATTCAGCGAACAGTTCCAAATACACAAAAACGGTAAAGGTAAAGGAAATGGTGATATCAAACCCATTTCTGCGATGCCCCAAGTGTTTGTTCATAAGCACCTAAAAATTTGGAGGTGTTTATAACTCATTTTATATCAAAATCACAGCCAGAAAATCTGTTTAAACTGATTGAAAAATGTCAATTGAACACTAGAGTACTGGTAAAAAGGGTTAAAACTATATCAGTTCAAATACACAGTAAAAAATAAAACTATTCTGAAGTCCATGTGATAATATTACGTAAGTCGAATAGATAAGGAATAAAACACTTGGGGACATGGTGTCATAAGAAGCTAATCAATCGCAGATGGTTTAAGGAGGCCTGATGTTGATTATTTCCCAATAACAGCATGTCCTATTCCTCTTATACTTCTGTCAAATTCTTTATTTTTTATGCATTTTATACTTTCTATCTATTTCTAGTTACATAAACAGGTGATCCTCTACCTTTTTTTTCTTTCTCTTACAGTAAATAGTAGTTTTCTCTTCCAAAAATCGTAGATTAACTAAATAAATTTCCTCACAACAACAAAACCTGATAAAAAAAATCGGATCGTTTTCAACATAGAAGTCGTTGTGTTTGCTGCTGAGAAATGTACATATGTTTATGCGAACTTTTATATAAAACTGTAATTTGCCTGGCAAATGAAATTGATACAAGCTCATGAATCAAGACATTCTGACCAATCAGATTTGAGAATTAACAGCATTGCCGTATCCTGTGAGAAACGTTTATCTTGCCTAGCATAACGACAGTCATGTGTTGACATGAGAGGCTAGAGGTTTTAGAAACGCAGGGTTTTTTAATCCCCACCTCAGTCAACTTTTTTTTTCTCTTTGAAAGCTCTCTCTTAGTCTCAGCCAAGATCAGAATAATAGACTCCACACAGCCTATGATTCAAGTCCATGTCTCGATATCTCTAGCATTACAAGACAAATCATGCTTCTCCACCCTGAAGTGGCTTATTTTTCACAATTTCTGTCATAAATCTTCCAGTAAAACGAGTCTGATTTATCCCCGTTCCCTCTAGCGTGGTGTATTTTCATCTCCTTCGTCCTGTCCCTGTAGATATCCAGCATTTGTGCACTCGATTGGATAATATGAAGGAAGTGGATAGGACAATAGAAAGAGGGGGGAAAAAACCACAATGCACTCTTCAGGTGATAGTAACACAGGTGGTGGCTGCGAGTTCACTGTAAATGAAGTCATCCTTCAAAAGTGGCCTAGTTTTGCTGAGTGTATGCATGTGTGTGTGTGTGTGTGTGTGTGTGTGTGTGTATCCCAAATGCCTCATGTGATTAATGATTGTGAGAGCACAGTGGGCAGCACTGTAGACCCGAACTAATGAAGTATTATTCACTCAACAGGCCACAAAGGGGTGTTTAAGGGGTGTTTTTATCTCTCTGGCTCCTAGAATTCTGTCTGTTTTCTCTATCACATCCCTTGTAATAGCGGCTGATACGGTAATGTTCACAGGACAAACCTTCAGGGTTTTTTGAAGGCTCATATTCTTGCTTTTAAGTCACTCATAACTGTCGATAGTGTGAGCAGAACAATGAACAACAAGCGACCCAGAGTCTAACCCTGGGGGACAACAACAATCAAGCTAAGCATGCAAATCTAGTTATCTAGCCATCCAGAATACAAATATTGGACATATTGGATATTTTCAATCAGTATAAACAAATGAATTTTCTTATCGCCGCAGATCTGATATAAAATGAATCAGTTGTGCGCTCAGTGTGTTTTTCCCTCTGTTGGATAACCGTACACAGAATTTTAGTGGATGAAGTCATTCAAATGTTCGATGTTTATGAACAAGCACTTGGGGCATCTCAGAGAGTAGAAATGGGTTTGATATCACCATGTACTTTGAAGACAGAAACGTTGGTGTGAAAAAAATATCGATTTTTTGTTTCTTTGGAACTTTTCGATGGATATATTGCCCATAGTAGGCTAGCGAAAAACGGAAATACTGACACTACAAATACTTACTACTTTCATATGAGTTTCAAGTTTATGGCAGTGAACATTAGAGATGGGGGCGGAGTTTTCATTTGTACCTTTTCTTACAATTTCATTCCTATGTAACTGATAGAACTCCAGCCACATCTCCTTTACTTATTTAATTTTTTTTTTTTATCTGAGATTTTAATGAGATCAGGTTTGCTTCTCATTTATTTACTTTCCTGTTTTCAGATTGTCTGAAATTGACTTTTTAAAACAACCCTGAGTGTCTACTTTCATATGAGCTTCATATTAACCACCACTGTGGAGTGGAACATGACAGTGACATTCAATGGTGAACATGGACACAACTAAACAGGAGCAAATTCCATGTTTTGGCCTCTGGGGAAAAGAGTTAAAATAGGCCTCTCATTCTAACAGGCTGTTATTTATGATTTGTGATTCGTCGTTATAGCGTGTGACCTTCAAACAAGTTGTCTCCTGTTAATTGTTAAGTTCTTATTGTGCTTGTTTTA
Source organism: Hemibagrus wyckioides (assembly GCF_019097595.1). Taxonomy (NCBI): domain Eukaryota; kingdom Metazoa; phylum Chordata; class Actinopteri; order Siluriformes; family Bagridae; genus Hemibagrus; species Hemibagrus wyckioides. The sequence continues at coordinate 15,452,768 of NC_080732.1, read as the reverse complement.
GCTCCGACAGAAGGACAGAGATAACCAGGTGAGCGTGACTGCTCCTTTGTTTCTACTTTCCTTTTCTCCCTTTTTTTCCTCTAACCTTGTGCGAGAACGCTTGGATATACACTGAGATCATTAAAGAAGAGAGATTTTGATTCATCCTTGAGTGTGTGTCGGGTCTCGTAGAAGAAGACATTCCTGACTGATCCCCATCTGAGCAAATTCCTAGCAATGTATTAAAAATAACCTCCTAAAAATTGACTGTGACTTATTTCAGTAGTTCACATCGGTTTTTGATTTTTATTCAAGTCCATAAATGTTCTAGCTACCCAGTTACCTAAGATTAGAATGATGTAAGAGTAATGTTTCTCTGAAAACAATTTTATATTGACATTTTTTATTTAATTTTAAATTTAATTATAATTTTAAATAATTCAATGTTCTCAAAACAGCCAAAAAAAACATTTAAAAAATAGAATTAATTAAGTAATTAATTAAAGAAATACAAATGTATAATTTAATAATAATTAGGTTAAATGTATAATAATAATAATAATAATAATAATAACAACAAGCAACCAGAAAATAGTTAATAAATAAATAAATAAATAAATAAATAAATAAATAAATAAATAAACAAACAAACAAATAAATAAATAAATAAATAAATAAAAATCCTGACACAAAATAATTAGTAAAAAATGTACAGACTTAACATTGCTAGCTGTATAGCATATACTGTTCGTGTGACCATTTCTAAAGTTTCTGTAAGTAACACTTAACAACAAAGAGTAGATTGTTTGAGTATTTCTTCGGGATCCCTGTTTAGAATCTTACAACAAATTATTTTGCTATCAGAGTTTGTTTTTTGGAAGCTTTGAGTTCTGATAAATACTTGCATTTTAAGCTAAGTGTTAAAATGATGTAAATTGTTAAAAGAGAAAAAACTGAAATAAAAATATTTTATGCAGGTTTGTTATTAAGCCAGAGATAACGTCGCCTTGCAGTTCATCCATAATTTAATTCCTGAAATATATCCTGAAATTTTATTTTAATCATGTTAGCCACTGCTGGCACACAACCAACACTGGATGCTGGTGTCAGAATTTTGAGAAGGGTAAAAAAAAAAATCCCATTTCAGCCACAGCTGCTTTCTGTAATTGATTATGTTTACTTAGCACATTGTTGGGTCATGACAATGCCATGCTGATTCCCAGTAGCATTAACGCTACATCATCCCTGTCAAAACAAAATGTTTAAACCCCCCAAAAATCTCCAGCAAAATCTCTGCAAACAAATTACTCGAGACAGCTATAAAAGCGAGACGTTTAATCATCTGTTCATGGCGAACGAGACCAGCCATGCATGCGTAGCATTAACTCAGCTTTGGAGCTCGCGTTAAACTTCACTTGAACCCGTTGTCTTCTAGATCTGTGGAATTATCCACACTTCAAGAACGTGACATGAGCTTTGATCTGGTAAAGCAAAAATGGACAGATTTAAAGTGAACTTACACAACAAAAGTATTGTGTGTATTAGCGTTAGCATGTCAACATGGTTTGAAACACAAGCCCTTAACTACAATTCAATCATAAAAATCTCGACTCGATCACTTGATTAGCAGTAGCGTCTCCTTGGATGAAAATTGCGGTAATAGATAGTAGGAATGAAAAAGTGGAACATTTTCACAAAGGGCCACATTGTGCCTAGCAAATAAGGTGAAATTGCGGTTTATGAGCATTTGATTGCTTCCACTTCCTGTTCTGTCCACTTCAGGTTTCAGAAATAAGCTTCACTATGCTCTGTGTCTCTGCTAACACAGCGAAAACAGCACAGCAGCTACAGGCTAATAACCCGGATACCTACTTTTTTTTTTTACATCATTAGACACATCTGATCATCAATGGCTAGTCGCTTTGCTAATTCTTTCTAATAGCTTTAGCAGGAGTTAGAAAAATTAGAGATAGAAAGGAGTGTATGTGCAATTAATTGGATGCTGTGATAAAATGGCGTATATATTAAAATAGTAAAAATGCTAGCGAGAGATTGCTGCTAGAAAAGAAATAGAAAACCATTCACTTCAGAAATGGATTAAATAGCTTACTTTAGTAGCATAGATTTGTAGATACTGTAGATATATATATTTACTGTCCAGTGTCACCCAAATGAGGATGAGGTTCCCTTCTGTGTTTAGTTCCTCTCAAGGTTTCTTCCTCATATCATCTCAGGGAGTTTGTCCTCGCCACCGTTGCCTCATTAGGGATAAATGTTAGATAAATAGTAACTTAATTTAAAGTGTTATTATATGTTTCTGTTATTATACAATACTTCTGTACTTCTCTAGAGCTGCTTTGAGACAATGGGGATTGTTAAAAGTGCTATACAAATAAATTGAATTGAATAAGCAATATAACATACAAAAAAATGGAAGAATACTATGAGTACTAAACTAAATTTAGAACAGCAAAAAGAAATTATGAAATCATTTACCTGAACAGATGCCAACCTGAACTTTTGCCAACAGAATGTGTACACACACACACACACACAGTATACTGTACACTCTCTGACCACAGGAACACCTGTTCAACCTATTAATAACATCAGCTGGTCTTTTTCCAATCTTCGTCCGTCCAGTTGCAGTGAGGTATATGGAACCAGGCTGACAGGAGCAGAACCTGACGTGACCTTCTGCTCTTGTTGCTCATCCACATCCACGTTGTCCAAGTTGTCCATTCTAGTGTTTATTTGAGCTCCTGTCTGGGCATCCTCCTCTGATCTCGCTCATCAAACACCAAACAGTATTACATCTCACTGGATGTTTTTTGTTTTTTGCGCCATGACTATTTAAACTCTACCGACTGCTATGTGTGAAAATGGACAAGTTCAGGAGTTTCTCAGATATTCAAACCTGCTTGTTTTCTTCCATTCTGAGGTTTGGTGTAAAAATTACCTGAGTCTGTGTCTGTATGCATTTACTTCTGCCAGTGTTGCAAAATTTGGGATAACTGCATGAATGTGAAGGTGTACAGGGGAAGTGGTAAAGCCATTGCCCTTCTTATCAGAAAATTATGAGATCAAATCCCACCATTACCAAGCTGCCACCCTTGTGCAACGTCCTTAACTCCTAAATGCGTTTGCAATGGCACTGCTGCAAATGTACAGGTGTTCCTATTAAAGTGGCAAGTAAGCGTATTATAATAATAAGAAGAAAATTGCCCCGAATTCTTACAAAGTTGTAGAGGACTTTAATGGTGATGTTTAACGGTGGTAGTTATGCTAGCACTATGTCATAGTAACCAACACAATGTGTTGCCATAGTAACCAACATAACTGAACTGTTCTCCTCTTTCACAGGTTTAACATGGCGACTAAAATGGTGACGTTCCGGTGCCAGGAGGAGGAGAAGGCGCAGATGGCTCACAGCATGGAGCTGTCCTCTCAGCTCAAGAAGAGTAAATTTAAATCCAGGTACAGCTTTGATTTCCACCTTCTCGGACTCGTCATCATCATCATCACAAGATAATGCATCATAACAGTGGCACGGATGCTGTGTGTCTTATTGGCTGTTTAAGTGTCACATGACTTATCCTCAATGTAGCTCATTCTGGGTTGTTGGGTTTTTTTTTCAGGGGCCAAATTTGTTTTAATAGCGATTTGATTCAAAATAGAAAGAAATTATTACACCAGAGCTACACCATGGTTCCACTAAGGCCCTAGTGCTGGCTGGGTTATTCTGGGATGTATCACATTCAATCCAGGGGCACTTGTTTAGAGGGCAGATTAATAAGCTTTATAAACACATGCGCAGGATAAATACGGCATGTACGTATATACACTACCTTGGAAAGGTCTACACTGTCGCACAGAGACCCGTTATCAGCAACCATCAGTCCTCTGTTTCAGTCTCATGTTATTTTTGCTAATCCTTTAAAGTTAATTATTTTATCAGGCTAATTGATTATTTTTGCTATTGTGCTAGCACAGCTGAAAACTGTTGTACTGATTAAGGGAGCAATAAAGGTGGTCTTCTTTAGGTTAGTTTAGTATCTGAAGCATCATGAGTTGTGGGTTTGTTTTCAGGCTCGAAATGACCAGAAAGGGAAAACTTTCTTTCTTTTCATGTGAAGAACTTATGAGCTAACTATCTTCATAGATCAGTGCAAACTGCTTCGAACCAGAACAGAAGTGGAACTGAAAAACAAGGAAATTTCCCAACTTTTGGCATGGCAGTGTATATATGGCGAGTTACCTCAGAGAGTCGGAAGTTTTATGTGACGTGTAATTAGGTTTATAGCTGTTCATTTAAGTCAACATTGAGAAACGTTTGGATTTGCTTACACAGACACGTGTCACTGATAGCAAGAATAATGTCATTAGATGCTTGCCTCATAGCCAACCCATTATCTATGGAGTCACGGTATCATTGTGCTCATCTGTTCGAAAGAGCAATAAACATGTTACCGTTTCAAAGCCACACAATAACACACTTCAAAACAGATGATACCTGCTATTGTTTAAAGCTGTGAGCTTCCCCTGTAAAGTAGGATTTGGCTTTCAGGGTGGATAATAACTGACCTAGCTGGCTCTTAGGTCTGCAGTGTTTACACTACAAATCTCACGTTACAAAACCAAGCCTTAAGAACTTCCTCTTTTCTCCCCATTTTTCTGCCTACCTCAACTTCTCTGTGCTTCTGAATCGAGTGTACGGACTTCTGCTTTTCTGCTCACCTGTTCCTCTGTTGTCACATTTCAAGCCACAGGCGAAGTTTTCACTGAGGATAACCGTATCCATTATTACAAGCAAAAACAAGTCCAGGGGAAGGTGGTTCCCTCTTCATTATCTTTGCCGAGCGGTGACGTGAGGGTAAAACGGACACATGTCTAGGTGTGTTCTGCTTCATTTGACCCCGTGCATGCTGTCTATTATGTATACGTTTGTTTATAATTAGCAGTACGAAATAAGAAGATTATTACGCCTTATTCTCGACCAAATTCCACGACCGAGTGTGTGATAAAGTGTGTCCTCCGTGTCTTCATTCAATTATAAGGAAGGTCATGTAATGATAGAGCTCTGCTAAAAGAAGATTACTATGTTCCACCAATGTCATAAATCTGTCTGTTCTTGGGGGTCACATAAATAAGGGCATCTTTTCATTTGCATATTCTTCTCTATGGTTAAATTTTGCCATTGGATTTGTAGCTCTCCCGTGAGTTTTACATCATCCTTCTGTTGATGGCTTTAAGACAAATGTTTAAAAATATCACTAGCACTGATTTTATGGCTTGATGTTTACTTCGGTATCTAGCAAGCTTTCCAGGGCAGCAATATAGCCCCAAACCATTAGCTTTCTCTGTTGGTAATAAAGGAACTGACAGAAACGCTGCTCCAAAACAAATGAAATAGAAAACAAATGCCTCAGGTTTGCAGCAAACAAACAAAACACACCTAGATTATTAACAATATTCTTTGGACCATTGAGACAAAAGACTTTTGCAGCACACTTGGAAGCAAAAAAGGCCCTGGACATCAATTAACAAAACTGTGAAGCATGGTGGTGGGAGTTTCATGTTATTATGGAGCTGCAGTGTACAGAACAATTCAGTGAGCAAACAATGAATTAAAAAACATTATAGTAAATATTTTTCTAGGTGAAAATCAGGGTTGTGGTTGATGCTTCAACAAGTCAGTAATGTGAAAAAGTACGTCAGCAAGAAATGAAGAAAGATTGAAGAAAATGTCTGTTGTGGGAACGCATGGAAGAGTGCGGACCTTACCGTAGCTGTAGGGGACTGTTAATGCAAGAAATCCAAAAAATCGATGTAGTAAAAATGCAACTATTTGTGTGTTCTTGGTGTGAGAAGATCATGTCTAGGTCTGATATTATGACTTACAAGGATCGGATGTTTAGAAATGCGACTTTAATAAATCAAGCTCTGTTTGTAGGTGTGGTGTTACACACAAGACCAAGACAAGTGACCTTTAACGTGTGTGTGTGTGTGTGTGTGTGTGTTGTGTGACTGTGTCAGATGTCCTTTTGAGCTACAGCTTGTTAATATGAGTGTCTGACATGTGACTCAGGAGAAGTAGACTGGCATAATCAGATAATCAGAAAGTCTGGCCTTATTACCGTGTGGAGCCGGGCTGAGGGAGTGAAGTGACTTTTAATTTAAAATAATAATAATAATAATAATAATAATAATAATAATAATAATAATAATAATAAACATGAAGCATTCGGTGAACAATTTGTCTACAAATTAAATTTACCCTTTATCCTAGACCTATCTATCTATCTATCTATCTATCTATCTATCTATCTATCTATCTATCTATCTATCTATCTCTGTCTGTCTGTCTCTCTGACTCTCCATCTTTCTTGCTCACTTGTTCTCTCTCTCTCTCTCTCTCTCTCTCTCTCTTTCTGTTTTTTTGTTTGTGTCTTTAGTTCTTTATCTCTCTCTCTCTCTCTCTCTCTCTCTCTCCCACCCCATGTGCTCTACCTCAGGGAACATTAATATGGCTGGAGCATGCCCAGTGCCTCAGCCATAAGCTTTTGTAACAACAGCATGAAGATGAATTACTTGATTAATTACTGAAGAAGAAGCGTCCTGCCTGCTCTCAGCTTTTCAGACCGCGTAACCGGTTTACACACCTTCAGATTCCATTAAGAAAGCTTTCAGTCTTTTAGGCAACAGCAATAAAACCTCAAAGCTCTGGTGTAATCAGCGATAAGAGTTCGGTGTAACGTGGCACGTCCAGGAGAAGATCCCGGCTCCCTCTCCTGGACTGAAGTGGAATATTCCGAGCCAGGCCTGCAGGGAGAACTAACACGAATAGAACTTATTTAATGAGATGAGTCTATTTAAGTAAGTGTATTCTATTCAGGTTAGCTCTCTCTGAGGACACAAAGCCAAATCATGACAAATGTGGCCCAGATTTTACTAATGATGCTGCTGAAGGCTTTGTTGATTCAGCTTTTCCGAGAACACTTGAACGTCAATACTGTAACTCCCGAATTCAAAACTGTGTGTGTGTGTGTGTGTTGATACCTATTCATGTGTGTGTATCTACTTATGTTCATCTAGCTGTATTCTTTTTTGCTGCGCTGTTATTTGTGTAAGGTGAACCGATTCTGAGTGCAGTTACACTTTCTGCCCTGCAGCAGGTACCAAATGACAGAAGCACATTGCTGCCACTCAAGAAAAAAAATAAACCTCCATCAGTATCTCATTATCACGGGATACATGTCTTGAGATTATGAGAAAATTTCTTATTATTATTATTATTATTATTATTATTATTATTATTAGAAAAACATATTGGCGTTATTAGAAAATCATATCAGCATTCTGGGGGGGATAAAAACCTGCTTCTTATTAGAAAATATTACATTCATTTTGAGACATTATTACATTTTTACTTGGGCAATGATGCATTGTCATGTGAAATATATAAAGTCTGCTATTTCTGTTTGAGAGCTTTGTAAACTATCAGATGTGAAAATTGAAAAATGAAAAATGATAGAAAGACTATCCATTAGAAAAATTAGAAAAAGGCTCCATAATAAGGGTTACAGAAAACCTGGAGTCTTTGGATTCGGGGCACAAGGTGGGGAAACACCATGGACAGTCTACTAAAGGACACACGTACAATTCTAAGATGCCAATTTTTACTCATTAAATTCTATTTTTTATTTTATCTCCTAGTGATGAAGAGGCCTCCCTGTCTGAGTTCTATCCCATCATCTCCGGCGACATCATGTCTGTCAAAGAGATTCTGCCGGATCCAAAGTTGCCACGGCACAGGACATGGTACTGTAACACCTCAACACACACAGCTATCCAATCTGTGTCCAAGTCAGCAAGAATTAGATTCATTCCATTAATATTACTCTGTTGAACAGCCTCCAAATATGCCATTATTGTTGTTCTGCCTAATGACATGTTTCATTTAATTTCTATTGTCTCTTTGCCACGTTGCAGCTGATTTCTTCAATCTGATTAGATCAGGTGGTGTTGATTAATTTTCTCTGACACTATTCCAATTATAAGCCAAATCACAGGTTTGTATTAATCTGTGCATTCTAATGAGTTATAATAGGCTACCCTATCCCTATAATGAATAAAGAATCCCATCTGCTACAGTTTGAATATTCATGCTTACCTTTATATTGAAACACAGTCATATGTGCAGGATCTAAACATTTACTCGACCCTGTATTTGTTTGTGCACATTAAAGAAAAAGAAATCTCATACGTCTCTACAGATCTAACAGTGAATTCAATCACAATAAAAATTTACAGCAAGTATATGTACATTACTTCCTCAAAGACACTGCTGTTTGGCATTAAAAAGTTTAAGCAAAATGAAATAAATGGAAAAATGGAACGCCACTAGAATCCTAAGGAGTTGCTAAAAGCTAATACTTCAGTTAGAGCAAACACTCAGGACAAAGAAACACTGACTGATTTGCTCCAATTATAATCCATATCCCTCAGTTCCCAGGCTCTTCTCCTCTAAAGCTGCTCACATTTGCGTCTTTGCTTTACTTGACCTGTTTGATTTACTCTCCTGATTGTGTGTCTTCCCTTGCCATAGATTAAAAATATCAGGACAGGATTTATGACAATATTTGCATGAGGTCTGTTAACACTGGCACACCTACGCCACGATCCTGGACGAATCAAAGCAGCACTGAATACAAACGCAATACATGAAAAACTAGATTCCTGGGAAAGACATCTCATAGTGTACACCATGTTTTCCCTGAGTGTCACACTTTCTAACCGAATTGTTTTGAAAAGGCTGACAAGACACCTGCGACTCGGAACACAATAAAATAACGAAAATTGAAAGCCTTTCTGTGGATGATAAGTAGTGAGGGAATGAGGAGCCGATAGAGAGGATGTCCACGAGAAATGTTTACAAATGAAAAAGGAGACTGTAGAGAAGATGTGAGGATGAACGAGGAGTTTCGCTGGAGGATGTGAGGGTGAATAAGGTTGTATGGAGGATGCTAGGATAAATGAGGCTGTAGGGAGCTGAAGGATGAATGGGGTCGGTGTGGAGAATGTGAAGGTGAGTGTGGAGTTTGAATGGAGGCTGTGAGGATAAATAACAAGTCTGAATTGAAGATGAATAGATGGATAAGGAGTCTGTGTGGAGGATTTGAGATTGAATGGGGGGGGTCTGTAAATGGGATGTGAGGATGAATGAGAGGTCTGAAGTTGATTCAGAAGTCTGAATGGACGATTTTAGGTTGAATGAGGAGTCTGTAAAGGGGATGTAAGGATGAGTGAATCTGAATGGAGGATGTGAGGATGAATGAAGAGTGTGAATAGAAGATGAATGGATGAATGAGGAGTCTGTATGGAGAATTTGAGGTTGAATGAGAAGTCTGTAAAGGGGATGTGAGGATGAATGAGTCTGTGTGGAGGATGTGAGGATGAATGATGAGTCTGAATAAAAGATGAATGGATGAATAAGGAGACTGTATGGAGGATGTGAAGATGAATGTGGAGTCTGTAACAAGAAAATGAAGATGATTGAGGAGTCAGTATGGAGGATGTGAGGATCAGTAAGGAAGGAGTCTGTACAGTGTGTGGGAATGTGAGTAGAACAGAATGTGAGGATGAATAAGGAGTCTGTAATTGGGATGTGAGGATGAATGAAGTCTGTAATTGGGATGTGAGGATGAATAACGAGTCTGTAATTGGGATGTGAGGATGAATAAGGAGTCTGTAATTGGGATGTGAGGATGAATAAGGAGTCTGTAATTGGGATGTGAGTATGAATGACGTCTGTAATTTGGATGTGAGGATGAATGAAAAGTCTGTAATTGGGATGTGAGGATGAATAAGGAGTCTGTAATTGGGACGTGAGGATGAATGAAAAGTCTGTAATTGGGATGTGAGGATGAATAAGGAGTCTATAATTGAGATGTGAGGATGAATGAAAAGTCTGTAATTGGGATGTGAGAATGAATGAAGTGTGTAATTGGGATGTGAGGATGAATGACGTCTGTAATTGGGATGTGAGGATGAATAAGGAGTCTGTAATTGGAATGTGAGGATGAATGACGTCTGTAATTGGGATGTGAGGATGAATAAGGAGTCTGTAATTGGGATGTGAGGATGAATAAGGAGTCTGTAATTGGTATGTGAGGATGAATGAAGTCTGTAATTGGGATGTGAGGATGAATAAGGAGTCTGTAATTGGGATGTGAGGATGAATAAGGAGTCTGTAATTGGGATGTGAGGATGAATGAAGTCTGTAATTGGGATGTGAGGATGAATGAAGTCTGTAATTGGGATGTGAGGATGAATGAAGTCTGTAATTGGGATGTGAGGATGAATGAAGTCTGTAATTGGGATGTGAGGATGAATAAGGAGTCTGTAATTGGGATGTGAGGATGAATAAGGAGTCTGTAATTGGGATGTGAGGATGAATGAAGTCTGTAATTGGGATGTGAGGATGAATGAAGTCTGTAATTGGGATGTGAGGATGAATGACGTCTGTAATTGGGATGTGAGGATGAATAAGGAGTCTGTAATTGGGATGTGAGGATGATTAAGGAGTCTGTAATTGGGATGTGAGGATGAATGAAGTCTGTAATTGGGATGTGAGGATGAATGAAGTCTGTAATTGGAATGTGAGGATGAATGACATCTGTAATTGGGATGTGAGGATGAATAAGGAGTCTGTAATTGGGATGTGAGGATGAATAAGGAGTCTGTAATTGGGATGTGAGGATGAATAAGGAGTCTGTAATTGGGATGTGAGGATGAATAAGGAGTCTGTAATTGGGATGTGAGGATGAATGAAGTCTGTAATTGGGATGTGAGGATGAATGAAGTCTGTAATTGGGATGTGAGGATGAATAACGAGTCTGTAATTGGGATGTGAGGATGAATGAAGTCTGTAATTGGGATGTGAGGATGAATGAAGTCTGTAACTGGGATGTGAGGATGAATAACAAGTCTGTAATTGGGATGTGAGAATGAATGAAAAGTCTGTAATTGGGATGTGAGGATGAATAACGAGTCTGTAATTGGGATGTGAGGATGAATGAAGTCTGTAATTGGGATGTGAGGATGAATGAAGTCTGTAACTGGGATGTGAGGATGAATAACAAGTCTGTAATTGGGATGTGAGAATGAATGAAAAGTCTGTAATTGGGATGTGAGGATGAATAACGAGTTTGTAATTGGGATGTGAGGATGAATAACGAGTCTGTAATTGGGATGTGAGAATGAATGAAAAGTCTGTAATTGGGATGTGAGGATAAATGAGGAGTCTGGATGTGAGAATGTGAAGATGAATACGGAGACTTTAAATAGGATGTGAGGATGAATAAGGAGACTGAATGGAGGATGTGAGGATGAATAAGGAGACTGAATGGAGGATGTGAGGATGAATAAGGAGACTGAATGGAGGATGTGAGGATGAATAAGGAGACTGAATGGAGGATGTGAGGATGAATAAGGAGACTGAATGGAGGATGTGAGGATGAATAAGGAGACTGAATGGAGGATGTGAGGATGAATGAGGAGTTTATAGGAAAGATGTGAGGATGAATGTAGAGTAAATGAGATTGAATTCTAAAGGCAGACCCCAGAAGACTACAGGCTGAATGTTTAAGAACTGTCTTGTGTTTCATTGTTAAGTCAAGGCTCTCTCATCTCTTCTGAATTTTTTCTCATATGAATATAATTTCCTCGTGCAGAGTTCTACCACGTCTTATTTTCCTACCTATTCATTGTCTCGTGCAGAGGCAGAATGCATAGATTTTTCCGTGTGAGAGAGTAAAAGCGGAAGGTTGCGCTTGTTGAGAGCACGCCTGTGATGAAAGTCAGACGAGGCTACTGGAGAGAGACTTGAGGGAGGAATACGATCAAAATCAAAGTGAATATTCAATCACATCAGCGGTATCCTATAAGCAGCAGCCAGATCTCATACCTCAAAGAAGCACAGCTCTGTGACTGTGACACACACAAGCTCACCTGAAATCTCTCTAGCTTTCCTTTCCTTATACTAACACTCGTTTTGGCACTGTTAGCTTCAGACACCAATCCAGAATAGAGCATTAAATATGTACGAACAGCTGCATTCACAATATTTACCGGTATCAGCACACATTTCAGAAATAATAAAGTGTCTATATTTTCTCCCAAAGTCCTGTCCACCGGCAAGGACTGGTATTATTTCATAAAGAAAGTAAAATATATATATATATATATTTATCTGAAATTCCCAAGCCTTTGTATTTTCCTTTAAAACTGAATGTAAAACTATTGTGTATATCCCTTTTAAACTCTATGTACAGTAGCCTCGCTAGTTGTGTGTGCAAGTTAGATAATGGTATATTATGAAATGTTACAGGCTACATAAAGACTGAGGCATCCTCAAGTAATGAATGTATTCATGTCCATGTAAGTTAAAAACAAAACAGCAGGATTTTAGCAGAATTGAAAATCTCCTTGCATGAATCCACTAAAAAACATTCAGTGACAAAAAATTCAGCAATGACTGATCATGAAATGTTAGAAGAGAGGGAGTCTGGGGGCTGTGTGTTAATGACAGGAACAGGAATCTTCTTCACTGAAAAACTGGACAGCTGAAAATTAAAAAAAAAAACATCACCTGGTCATTTACTATCTTCGGTCCCAATTTCAATGGGTTTTGTAGCCTTAGTAGCTTGAAATACTCAAAATAATTTCGCATTAAATGAAGCTCTTGACCTGTGTCTGCATGCTTTTATGCCTTAGCCTCATAATTGGATAATTTCAAGAAGGAACACATTTATAAACATAGGTGTTTCTATTAAAGTTCAGCAAGCTCTGACATGTAGATTCAGTGAGGCAGAAAAAACGTTCACGTAAAAAAATATCTATACTTAAACATTCTTAAACAGCGTTAACAGATGAATAACTAGCATTATAGAATAAATGAGAAATCAAAGTACTCTGAAACGAGTGTGGTGAAGTGTGCACTTCAGCTAAAACCGTCTGAAGCCTCCTCCACAAGAACTCCTACTGCCATCATTTAAGGAAGCTTTTTCTCCACTTCTCCTTGGCCTTTCAAGGGAATGCGGGCCAATCCGGATTCAGAAGCATGCACTTGACGACCTCCTTGCGAGCTCCTCGGTGACAGGCGGAAAAATGTCACGCGGCACTCGTCTCAGAACAGAAAAGTTCAAGCAGCTCAAATCATCCTTATAGTCTACTTAATACAGTCAGACAGAAAGATGTGGTAAGATACGTGCGAGTCCTGAATGGGGATTCTTGAGATAGCATTCCTATAGCGTCTTGTTATTTTCATTTATAGCGTCCCTCTGGTAAAAGAAATCACAGGGTTAAATGACATGCAATGCTAATAATAGTGTGATCTCAAGAGGGATTGGTGTAAATCTGACCTAAACTGTTAAATAATATGTTAAATAAAGAGAGCTAGTGTAGTATAGATAGTGGTGCATACATGTCAGTATTCAGCACTATATGTGTTGAGCAAACTGACTCTTTATATGAGTAAATATCTAGAGTACATTTTAACTGTAAGTTGTATTTTTATTACATTTCAACTCTCTCAATTTCCTAGCTACCATATTTTTACTTCAGACACTACATTTTATGCCTAGCTCTATGATTCCTCTGATAATTTCAGTACTATTATCCAATATAAAGAAGTATCACGATACAGGAATTGCTGAAATCTTCAACTTTACTAACGTCATACACAGTAACTGCGGACTCCAGAGAAGAAATTAAAACATTTAAAGGTAAAGATTTATCCTGAACACAGTGTATATGAATCTTCATTATTAACATCCTCTTTAAGAACAACTGTGCAATAAAATTCATTATCGGTCTATTTACACTGTGGTTCAAGGTTTCCTACGTTACCCACAATGCCGTTTGTCTACCTGCTGGTAAATAGTTTCCAAAGCTTTCAGATTTCATGCTAATACAGATGTCCACATGTCTTTCTTGTTGTAACTAGCCGCTGTGTTGTTTAGCTGCACTGGACCTTTGAGTCCCAATGTTTAGGGAAACGTCTCCATTACTTCTCATTACTGGTGTAGAAGATTGCTGGGAAATGGTGCTTGAGAAATTTCCTGTTTTCAGGAGCTAATCAAGTAACCTGATGATTTTCAATATGTTTGAAGCAACCAACAAATTAGCACCGGAATCACTGAATACGTAAGAAATATTTTAATAGAAGCATGTTGAACATTTTTCAAGATGGACATGAATGTGTATGGACCTGTATGGGGATGTGGATTATTGATTGGAAAGTTGTTCAAATCCCAGGTCCACTACTGGGCCCCTGAGCAAGGCCCTTAATTGTTCAGTTGTATAAAAATGAGATAAAATGTAAGTCGCTCTGGATAATGCCAAATGTAATTGTAGTTTAAGTAAAGGGAACATTATGTAAAGGGTACAGATTTCATGGATTGCTCTTCCGCGCCATGGCAAAAGCTCCTCAGGTTTATGTTTGTGTTCGTTTCTGTTGTGTCTCAAGTCTGTCATTGTGTCTCATCTCTGTCCTTCTGTCACTGATGTATTACCTCACCTTGTGCGCCTGTTTTGTACTGGTTCACGATCGGTTTGTTTATTTACACGCTGTTGCGTCTGTGAAATGTTGCAATGTCTCATTATGCGTTGTTATGTCTCTTGAGTCTGAGCCTTTGTTTCCCCGTCTTTTCTCATTTCACAGTCCTTCCTCCAGCAGTAATTTGGCATTACAATATGAATATAGTCTCATTTTAAATACTAAAGATGCCGATTTTGTTCAGAAAAAAAAATTCTTTCTTGGTCTATTTACACTCTGGTTAAAGCTTTCCTACGTTACCCACGATGCCGTTCGACTAGCTGCTCTTAATTAGTTTCCAAAGCTTCCAAATTAAACGTATCAACCACAATTGAAGCGTTTTAAGCAAATTTGTCATTCACTATCATTGTGTTATTACAATTACTCTTTAGGATTGTCTAGGATTTGTCTCCAAATATTGTCTGACTTTTTTAGGTGGTTCAGGCAGGAAATAATAATTAGAGATGACTTTTTGCATCGATAACATCTTAAACACAAAGTGATTAGGTTGGTTTGGTTGTTTTTAGGTTTTTACATGTGGAAACACCTCAGATTTTTTTTCAGCATATACTCTTCTTCCAATAAAAAAGAAATTCTGAGGTAAAAATGTGTCTGTGCTCCTCAGGGAGGTCCTGAGGGAAACCATGGAAAACGATGAGCTCCGGGAGAGGGACCAATGGACCATGTTTGGTAATGAGGCAGAAAAAATGGAGATCGAGGTGATCAGGAACCAGCACATGGTCCGTCAACGCATGGACCGCATGTTGCTGCGTAAAGAGGTGAGGCTCAGATAGAGTGAACTCAGTAAATGGTGGTTTTCAGTCCTGTGGAGAGCCTGCTGCTTGAAATGTTTCCAAGCTGAGGAGCTCATGAATAAATTAATGATTTGCTAATGAGTTAAACCAGCATGGTGGTACCTCAGGACTTGGTTTAAATCCCAGTGCTATGAAAGCTAAAAGAATATTTAATGTGCAAATATTAAAATTGCTAATAACAAATTCAAAGAAGTCGAAATTAGCCTGCATTGTTCAAATGAGATGATGCTTACAAGAAAATCCCTCGTGTTTTTACTTGATATTAACCTTCTAGAAAACAAGAACTTTTACAAGAAACACTGTACTAGCAGCCCGAACTTACGTTATAATGTTAACTTTACCAATTATTTATTAGAATTATTGAAAGGAGATCTTGCTTAATCCCATTTCCCTCAGTTCATTGAGAGTGGTACTCTTCTCCAAGTGTTCTCCCTCCATCCTCCATCCTCCAGCCTTCTGTCTGATTCTCACAGGCCATGACTTTGATCAAAATTTCATCTTCACCCTCAGGCAGAAAGGAAGATTTCAACACACCTGAAGTTTCTGAATGATTTGAGCATGAAGACTCCGGATTTTTCCATCCCTCTTCGTCCCCACACCGTCTGGGAGGGAATGGCTGTCACACTTTCCTGCACCGTCGAGGGTTGTCCATCACCGAATGTCACCTGGTGAGGAGTTATAAAGCTTTACATAACCGAAAAAATGAGAAAGGTTCAATTGACTTTACTTGGTGAAATAGTTCAACCAGTCTCTGGAGTTTCTGTTTCTGTAGACTGGGAAAACCTGTCAGATGTTGCTACGAATGACTTCTGGCAACTTTCACACCTCAGTTTTATAACTCCATGAATATACTGTATATTTGTGTTACTTACATATCTGTATATCTTGTGTTTATGACATGCATCTCCTCATGCCAGGTATAAAGATGGTGTTCCTCTGACAGCGTCCTCACAACCCTGGAACTACAAACTGCTACAGAAATTTGGCCTCAACAGTCTGGAGATTCGAAGGTGATCATACTCTTGAAATAAGTGAGACTGCCTAGACTTCAATTATGACTTACAGTTTCCCCGATGTGAATTATTCCTCAGGTGTAGTGCTGCTGATGCGGGAGAATACAAAGTGGTGGCCAAAAGCTCCTTAGGCGAGGCAACGACCTACGCTACACTTGTAGTGAACTGTGAGTGATCGAGGTTATTGATTTTTTTTTTTAAAGGGCTGATTTAAAGTTTAAATGGAATTTTAGCTCTTACTCGAGTCATTTGTGACATTTAGGTCTAGTTTGAGTAATAGCATTGGTCAGTTTTTATTTTAAACGTGTTTTCCGATCACAGTTTTGTAAGTTCACGTTATCTTAACATGTGGCAGGTCTTCAGTGGCATTACTTCAAAAATAGATGTTAGAATTGTATTGAGTTGCAGTTGAATAACTTGATGTTTGGTGCTATGGCTTGATGGGCAAAAAAATTTTTTTTTTTTTCATTGTCTGTACCGCTTATCCGATCTATACTCAGGTCACGGGGAGCCTGTGCCTATCTCAGGCATCAAGGCAGGATACACCCTGGATGGAGTGCCAACCCATCGCAGGGCACACACACACACACAATTTAGAGACTCCAATCAGCCTAGTAGCATGTCTTTGCGCTGTGGGAGGAAACCCACCAAGCATGGGGAGAACATGCAAACTCCACACACACAGTGAGCGGGAGCAAGACTCGAACCCAGGACACTGGGGGCTAACCACTAAGCCACCATGCCACCAGCCAAAAATATCACAGTAAAAATTCTGAAAATTATCTCCCAAAATGAATCTTTCCTAACAAATCCTTAATGTTTTCCTGTGAGGAATAAATGGCATCATTGCTCTTGCCATACAGGACTTTTTAAACATTCTATTAACAAAAAATTAAGCTAGCATGTTAGATCAGATAACTGGCCAACGATAAGGACGCTCATTATCATCAGCTAGTATTTCAGGTGCTTTTCACTTTCATTTAAAGATTCGTTTTTGATCCAGATCAGATTATTTCCTATCAACATAAGTGGATTATTTCAGATTTCCACCAAAGGTCATTAAAAAAGGTATGAAGAGGTGCGGCTGAACTCTTTCTAGCCCAGACTGTAGATTTATGCAGCTTGTCACTGACAGTCACGTCACATATGATTCAAACATCCCGTGGATTTGAGCTCCATCTGGCCTGATATTTTTCAGCCCACTTCTCTGATACAGTGGTTGAACTAGAGATTGGACTAGAGCTTGGACATTTCAGGATTTTTCTCCCAGATCTTTTGTGCTGTATGTGTCTGATTCTCTATAGAATGAGGCACTTCAAGTACAATTTGTCCTTTATTGTTCATTTCATATTTTAGTCCAGTGTCCAGAATATATTAAAGGAAATGCTTAATGGGTCTCTTCGTTCGTGTGTGTGTGTGTGTGTGTGTGTGTGTGTGTGTTGGTGAGTGGGTGCGGGTGATGACTGATGACTGATTTCTCATTTTCTCTCCCTCTGTCTCTTTCTCTCTCTTTTACACTCTCTCATTTGCGCTCTCTCTTTTGCGCTCTCTCTTTTGCGCTCTCTCTCTCTCTCTCTCTCTCTCTTTACCCACTTTCTTTCCTTTCCAAATCAGCGAGGCGAGGACTTGAGGCAGGAATGAAACACACCCAGGCTGTGGGTAAGTGACATAATGAGACACGTCCTCTCTTCCTTCCATCTGCCCTTTTGATGAAGAGATTGGAGATTGGAGGCTCACAAATGGCTTATTATTCATGACTACAGGGGTTTTGAACACGTGTGTGTGTGTGTGTGTGTGTGTGTGTGTCTCCAGGTCTCACTGTTGTCTGTTTAACCATTGTATATACACGTGTTTGGCTGTGTGCTTCATAACGTCTTGATTGTATTCTCGTTGCATTTCGATGTCCTGCTTAATTGTTTAATTGACTTCATACCCAAGCAGTTATTACATCCTCATCTATCATTCACTTCCTGTTTGAAGTCTATTTTTCAGCCGAGGCTCATGAGTAAGAAATAAATCACTCAGGGCAAGCTGTTAGAAGAAAATAATCAGCATGGTGCTGTGATGTGGCCCTGGTGGGAAGCAGAGTTAGAGTTACCATCTCCAAGATGATTATATTCCTATAAACTGCTCATCCCTTTTATTTTTCTTGACTTCAAACTGTATTATTTTATATTAAAAATATTACAGAACAAAATATTTGAACATGAATAGGAGATAACTATGAAAATGGGAATAAATACATACTGATTCTCTTCCCTTCTCTTCTTTCTCTCTTCTTTTCTTCTCTTCCCTTCTCTTCTCCTATATTCTATTCTTTTGTCTTCTCCCACTATTCTTTCTCTCTTCTTTTATTCCTCTACTCTTTACTTCCTTCTCTTCTTTCTTTCCTTTCTTCTTCCTTTCTTCTTACTCTCCTTTTTCTTCTCTTCTCTTCTCTTCTCTTCTCTTCTCTTCTCTTCTCTTCTCTTCTATTCTTTTGTCTTCTACAACTATTCTTTCTCTCTTCTTTTATTCCTCTACTCTTTACTTCCTTCTCTTCTTTCTTTCCTTTCTTGTTCCTTTCTTCTTACTCTCTTTTTTCTTCTAGTCTTCTCTTCTCTTCTCTTCTCTTCTCTTCTCTTCTCTTCTCTTCTCTTCTCTTCTCTTCTAGTCTCGCTATACTAAACTACAACTATACTATATAACAGGATAAAAAATCTTCTCTTTTCTCCTCTTTCTTCAAAATACAACTATAAAGGGATAAAAAAAACTCTCTTCTGTTTTCTCTTCTCTTCTCTTTCTCTTCTCAATTTTTTTCTATTCTCCCTCCATTCTTTCTCATTTCGTCATGTCATCTCTTCTTTCTTTCCTCTTTTGTTCTCTCTTTTCTTCCACACTTCTCTTCTCTTCTCAGCTATAAAGGGATTTTTACAAAACTTTGACATGTTCTCCCTCTTTTCGCTCTTCTCTTCTTTTCTCCCTCACTCTCTTTCCTTCCCTCCTCTTTCCTGCTTTTTTTTCTCTCTGTTCTCCTTTCTCCCATCCTCCTTTCATTTCCCTGTACTCAACACTTCTAATGTGGGGGGGCAACAACTCAATGAGTCTTAATGACTATCAGATTACAGCTTGTCTTTTTCTGTTTCTTTTCTTCCACTCTTCTTTACTCTTCTCTTCTCTTCTTTCTCTCTTCTTTTCTTCCTCTATTTTTTTTCCTTTCTTCTTTTCTTTCTTTCCTCTCTTTCTTCTTCTCTTTTTTTCCACTCTTCTCTTCTCTTATCTTCTTTTCTCCTTTTATCACCTTCAGGAATTCTATTCTTTTTGCATCTCCCTCTCTTCTTTCTTTCTTTTTTTCCTTCCACTGACAGTACATCATCATGTCATTTTCTATCACAGCTTGGCTTTTCTTTTTCTGCCTCTTTTTTTCATTTCTTTCTTTCCTCTTTTATTCCTCTCTTCTCTTCTCCCTCTCTTTCTTCTCACTTCTTTTCTTCCTTTCCTCTCTTCTTCCTTTCTTCTTCCTCTCCTTTTTCTTCCACTCTCCATTTCTTTCCCTCTTCTCTTCTCTCTCTTCTTCTTTCTCTTCTCTCATCTTTTCTTTTCTTTTCTTTTCTTCCACTCTTCTTTACCCTTCTCTTCTCCCTCTCTTCCTTCTCTTTTCTTTTCTTTCTCTATGCTTTTCTTCCTTTCTTTCCTCTCTTCTTCCTCTCGTTTTTCTCCCACTCTTCTCCTTTCTTCTTATCACCTTCTGTATTCTATTCTTTTTGCATCTCCCTCTCTCCCTCCCCCTCTTCTTTCTTTCTTTCTTTCTTTCTTTTTTCCTTCCACTGACAGTACAGCATCATCTCATTTTCTATCATAGCTTGGCTTTTCTTTTTCTGACTCTTCTCTTCCCTTTTCTCTTCTCTCATCTTTTCTTTTTTATTTTATTTTATTTTCTCTTCTCTTCTCACTCTCTTCACTTCAACCTATAACTATAACAGGATAAAAAAAATCTTCTCATCTCTTCTCTTCTCTTCTCTTCTCTTCTCTTCTCTTCTCTTCTCTTCTCTTCTCTTCTCTTCTTATCTCCTTCTCTTTTCTATTCTTTTCTCTCTTCGCTCTTTTTTCCTTCCTCTACTCTTTTCTTCCTTTCTTATCTCCTTCTCTTTTCTGTTCTTTTCTCTCTTCTCTCTTTTTCCCTTCCTCTACTCTTTTCTTCCTTTCTTATCTCCTTCTCTTTTCTGTTCTTTTCTCTCTTCTCTCTTTTTTCCTTCCTTTACTCTTTTCTTCCTTTCTTCTCTTCTTCTTTCTCTTCTCTCACCCTCTCTTCTCTTCTTCTCTCCCTCCCTTCCTACTTTCCCTCTTTTTTCCCCCTCCTTTCTCCTATCCTCCTTTCATTTCCCTGTACTCAACACTTCTAATGTGGGGAGCAACAAACTCGATGAGTCTTAATGACTATCAGAAAATCTCTTCATCATTTATCCAGATCCTGATATTATATCATCATCTCATTTTCTATCACAGCTTGTCTTTTTCTCTGATGATTATAACCGATCTCGTTACGGTCTTGATTCCTGCACGAGGATCTGTTTTTACCCGTCCCGACCCGACCCGAACACAACCCGTACCTGACATTACGCCTCATTACTGTAATATTCCTTCCAGAGACTTTCTTCCACGCTGTTTCGAAGCCACGTGAAATTCCAGGGAAAATGAAAAACATGCCTAATTTCTGAAAGCTCATATTTCCCACTCGAGTGATTTTTATGCGGCTCGGCTCCGAGCATCTTAATTAAGTATTTTAGTTCATTGTTCGTTGTCGCAGCGTGTGATGAGGTGAGACAGCTTCTCCTTTCTTCCCCTCACTTCATACAGATAATTAGATGTGCTTCAGTGACAACATGCGCATTTCCATCTCTATAGAATTATAATCGCCAAGTGAATAGCGTGATTATTTATACATTTGTAGACTGTTCATTTTCTCACTAATAATAGCTGTTGTTGCTTCTAAACTGGTCATTTGAACTGTCTTATTATCTCATCAACTCCTCTTCTTCCTCACCTCTTCCCTCCTCTCCTCTCCTCTTCTACTTCTTTCTTCTCCTCCACTAATCCACTTCTTGATTCTGTCCTCCCCGGTCTATCTCTCCAGTCCTCTTTATTCCTCTTTCCCCATCTCTGACACTTCCTTATTTTATCCTCTTTTTTCTTCTCTTCTTTTCTTTCATTCACATTTTTTGTCTTTATCTCTTCTCTTCTCTTCCCACGTTTTCTTGATTTTTTTTCCCCCCTTGTCTTCTCTCTTTTCTCTTTCCTCTTTTCTTTTCATTTCTTTTCTTTCCTTTCTTCTTTCATCTTCTTCTTTTTTTTGTCTCTTCACTTGTCTCATCTCTTCTCACTTTAACTTATATTTTTTCTCATGTTCTCTCCTCTTTTCTGCTTTCTGGTCTGCACTTTTCTTTTCTTTTCTTTTCTTTTCTTCTCTTCTCTTCTCTTTCTTTTCTTCTTTCGTCTTCTTTTTTGTCTCTTCACTTTTCTCATCTTTGTTTCTCTTTTTCATTTCCATCCCACTGATTTCTTTTTACTCTTCTCTTCTCTTCTCTTCTCTTCTCTTCTCCTGTTTTTAACCTATTTATTTCTCTTCTTTCTTTTTTCACACGTTATTTTCTTTACTACTATCTGCTTTGCACTTCTCTTCTCTTCTCTTCCCACATTTTCTTGATTTTTTCCCTTGTCTTCTCTCCTTTCTCTCCTCTTTTCTTTGCTTTGCTTTTCTACTCTTTACTTTTCTTTTTTCCCTTTCTTTCTTTTCTTCTTTCGTCTTCTTTTTTTGTCTCTTCACTTGTCTCATCTTTGTTTCTCTTTTTCCTTTCCATCCCACTGATTTCTTTTTTCTCTTCTCTTCTCTCCTCTCCTCTTCTCCTGTTTTTAACCTATTTATTTCTCTTCTTTCTTTTTTTGCTCTTGTTATTTTTCTTTACTACTATCTGCTTTGCACTTCGCTTCTCTTTCCTCTTCTTTTCTTCTCTCCTTTTCTCCTTGCTTTTCACTGCTCTCATCTCTTCTAAACCTCCTCTCTCCTCTCTTTTAAACATTAAATTCCATAACGCTGGAACTGATCTGAATCTCTTCTTTCTCCCGTCTCCAGTCTCTGTAATAGAGGAGGAGGCTTCGTTTGACACCACCTTCCCTCCATCTTTTATAAAAGAAGGAGACACTCTGACTCTGAGCTGCCGTTTTACTTTCCCTCTCCTCCCCTTCCAGCAGGACGTGGCCTGGTTCAGAGACGGTACGAATCACCTTACACATTAGTTCAGAATTTTTCAGTAGACAAACACAAAAATCACTGGACATTTGCGAGAAGTGAAGGTCAAGGTTGTCTCAAAAATTGCTACCAATATATCACTAGTGTGTAATTGTTATAAAATATTAATTAAATGCTCTTTAAGTATTGGGTAAGTTCAATTCCTTCCAGTCCTACTGACATTTATTGTGAATACATATACAGTCAAGTATCAGACATCGATATCTGTCTATATGGGATAGGCAGTATCTGTATAAAAGGAATAAAACACTTAATGACACGCAATTAAAGGAAAAGCATCAACATCAGGGTGGTGTGATGCGTCCTGAGTTATCATTATAACCCCAAAACATCTCATCCTGAGGTATTTTATTCCTCTAATACTACAGCAATTTGCCTCCGCAATTTCTATTCATTTATAGCTACATTTATTGTCATGGATCATCTACATCTAGAGTAAAATCAAGACTTATAGCAGCTATACATCACCTCTTATCTCTTTCGTCTCTCTTGTTAAACATGTAAACAACATTTGGAGTTTGCACATGAAGTTTGCAAATAGAAGGGGAAAATACACTTTTGTCACAACAGAGAAACTACAAAGCATAAACTCCTCTGTTCTGAAAACTTTCTTGTGTGAGAAAACTTAAAGTTAGGGCTTTTACACTGACCGACACACAAACCGATGCTGGAGACTCATTTGAAAAATTTTATTTAAAAAAATCGATTTTATTTTTAAAAAAAATAATTAATTAATTAATTAAGTAATTAATAAATAAATAAATAAATTTTAAATGTGTACTTACAGAAGATTTTATCATGTAATTGCGTGCATACATCTGTTATGTAAGCAGAAGTATACTTTTAGAGCTTCTAAATTAAAAGAAAATCTATAAATAAATAAATAATAACAAAAAATAATAAACAAATAAAATAATTAATAAATAAGTAAATGTGTAGTTAGAGAAGATTTTATCATGTAATTGCGTATTTTGTTATGTAAGCAGAAGTATACTTTTAGAGCTTCTAAATAAAATAAATAAATAAATAAATACATTTTAAATGTGTACTTACAGAAGATTTTATTATGTAATTGAGTCCATACATCTGTTAAGTACTTTTAGAGCTTCTAAAAAAAACTTTTGACCAACAGGATTCCAGAATTGACCTAAAACAAGAAAAAAAAAAACTTTTTATATTAAGGTCTTATATGTAGTTGGTTTTAAGCAAAAAATACTGTAAGCTGCCTAGTTTTGTCATTTGTTAGTGTGTAATATGTGTGTGTGTGTGTAGGAGTTCCTCTCCATCCATCCGCTCGGCTGGACATACACACGGCCCTACGCTCCTCCACCCTCAGTCTGAAGGGAACGCACAAAGAGCACGAGGGTCTCTACAGCGTCCGCCTGCGCACCCGAGACGGCATCACCGAGCACAGCGCCTACGTTTATGTCAAAGGTCAGACAGATACAAGCTCTACAACTCTACAGGTCACTACAGGTCACTACAGGAGGACAAACTGAAAACTCGAATAACTTTAAAGTTAAGGAGTGGCCTACTTTTAAAAAGAGCTAAAAAATCAGGCTTTTTGAATAGAAGTCTGCTTTAATAATAATAGAATAACTGAATAGTTCTATAACCTGCACCGTTTCTGGAGTCTCTTCAACATGTAAATATAAAGGAATAAAAACATCTCTTCTCTTCTCTTCTCTTCACTTATCTTCTCTTCACATCTCCTTCTCTTTTCTATTCTTTTCCCTTCTTTTTCTACCACTCTTATCTTCTCTTCTCTTTCCATCTCCTCTTTTCTATTCTTTTCTCTTCTCCTTTTCTTCTTTCTCTCTTATCTCCTTCCTCTATTCTTTTCTTTCTCTTCTCTTCTCTTCTCTTCACTTCTCTTCACTTATCATTTCTTCTTATCTCCTTCTCTTTTCTATTCTTTTCTCTTCTCCCTCTCTTCTTTTTCTCTTTTTTCCTTCCTCTACTATTTTCTTCTCCTCTTTCTTTTCACTTTTTCTTCTTCCCCTCTTTTTCTACCACTCTTCTCTTCTCTTCTCTTTTCATCTCTTCTTTTCTATTCTTTTCTCTTCTCCTTTTCTTTTTTCTTTTTTCCTTCCTCTATTCTTTTCTTTCTCTCTTTATCTACCACACTTCTCTTCCCTTCTCGCTGTAACTATATAGCTTCTCTTCTTCCACATTTCTCTTTTCTTCTCTCAGAATTATAATAAAGGCATAAAATGAGGTGACATTCTCTTTCTTTTCTTCTCTTCTCTTTTTGTCTTCTCTTTTCTATTCTTTTCTCTTCTCCTTTTCTTCTTTCTCTCTTTTTTCCTCCCTCTATTCTTTTCTTCCTTTCTTCTCTTCTTTCTTTCGTCTTCTCTTCCTCTCTTTAACTACTACTCTTCTCTTCTCCTCTCTTTTTATCTCCTCTTTTCTATTCTTTTCTCTTCTCCTTTTCTTCTTTCTCTCTTTTTTCCTTCCTCTATTCTTTTCTTCCGTCCTTCTCTTCTTTCTCTCTTTAACTACCACGCTTCTATTCTCTTCTTTTCTCTTCTCTTCTCACTATAACTATATAACTTCTTCCTCATTTCTCTTTTCTTCTCTTAAAATAATAATAAAGGAATAAAATAAGGTGACGTTCTCTTCGCTTTCTTCTCTTCTCTTCTACACTCGTTTCCCTCTTTTGAGATCAACAGCAAATGCAGTGAAATGTGGTCAGTGTCTTGATACAGGTCATGGTGCTCATGGTCCTCCTGGTCCTCTCTCTGTGCCTCAGATGGTCCTGCAGCAGTGCTCGGAGCTCCAGGTTCTCCACTCCACCTCGAGTGCTCTGATGTGAACAGAGATTACGTGTTCCTCTCATGGGAACCTCCCAGCGCCGAGGGAGCGAGTCCAGTGCAGGGCTACGTCATTGAGAGGTCAGTGCACAAAATCAGCTCTTAGTTAATCCTTCAGTGATCTGGAGGTGGGAATGTAAAAGACAATGACTGGAATGAATCGATATCCTTTATCATTGATTATAAGTTGATTACCATGAAAAAAGGACAGACAACTGATGCGTAATTTAATATTTCATGTTTTTAAACTGCTGTGTTAGTGGGTGGGATATATTAGACAGGAAGTGAACATTTTGTCCTCAAAGTTGATGTGTTAGAAGCAGGAAAAATGGACAAGTGTAAGGATTTGAGCGAGTTTGACGAAGGGCCAAATTGTGATGGCTAGACCACTGGATCAGAGCATCTCCAAAACTGCAGCTCTTGTGGGGTGTTCCCGGTCTGCAGTGGTCAGTGTCTATCAAAAGTGGTCCAAGGAAGGAACAGTGGTGAACCGGCGACAGGGTCATGGGCGGCCAAGGCTCACTGATGCACCTGGGGAGAGAAGGCTGACCTGTGTGACAAGCTACTGTTGCTCAGATTGCTGAAAACCACTATCCTTCTAAACAAATTAACTTTGAAAACAAATTTAAACTTAACTAAAGTAAACTTTAAAACACATTTTTACATTACACATTTATTACAAAAAATATTACTAGTAGTAGTAGTAGTCGTAGTAATAATAATATATAATAATAATAATATATTGTTACATATGAAGGGTGTGTAATCATATTATGTCATAGCAGATTTGGTGGGATTCTCCGAAACTGTGTGGCTTACTGTGTGGGTTCGAATCCTGGGTTCTGCGTGGAGTTTGCATGTTCTCCCCGTGCCTCTGTGGGTTTACTCCGGTTTCAGTCCAAAAACATGTACATTAGGTGGATTAGTAATTCTAAATTGCCCATAGGAGTGAGTGTGAGTGTGTGTGGTTGTCTGTCTATACGTGTGGCCCTGTGATGGACTGATGACCAATACTATTAAGTATTGTTTACCTGACTACTTTTAACATTTAACAAAATAAAGTTTCATTTATCACTGAAATAGCGACGGAAGAGATGCTCCGAGATCGGACGACGTGCATGTCGAAAAAGTCAGTCTGGAAGGTGGAGACAGGGCAGGAGAGAAACAGGGAGGAAGAACCAGTAAGAAAAACAATAAAGGAGTAGAAAGAAAGAGGCGGCGATACAGACAGACAGAGAAGGATGAGGTTGTGTCTCCTTCCAGCTGGATGAAATGTCATCTCCTCCGCAGCCTCCTGTTGCCTAGCAACACGCACAGGATCCTGGAGAAGTTGTGTTTTCTCCTGCTTAATTTTGCAGGTAATGGTGTATCTCGCCGTTGCACAAGCCACTTTGAGAATTAGCCTCGATTTCAGGAACTGTTATTTTGATCTCTCCTGCGGCATGCTGGGTAGGCGCTTATTTCGAGGGTGGTGCTGTTGAAATTGTTGTTTTTGTGTTTTTGTGTGTTTTTTTTATCACGCTGTCTTGTGAGTCACACACACTCAAGTGGAGTAAAAGCACATGCAGGTAGACTCTGACTTAATTAACACCTTGAAGCGGTGGAAGGCTGTGGGTTCAAATCCCAAGATGGCTAAAAACCGAGGTTCTTCACAGCTCACCTCTGGATAAAAAAACCTTGCCTGAATGTATCAGTGGTATATGTTAAAGCACATGTAAGAGATCTTGCTGCTTTAAGGAGCTGAATCTTATGATTAATGAATAGTTAATAAACATAAACATAGTGATGTAAATGTTTTTTGTCATAATTTATAGATATGTGGATATGGCTGCTGATTTCCCAGAGCTTAAAATCATACTTCAAAATCATTACTGCCTATTAAAGAAGTAGTAAAAAAGTGTTTATAGGCCACGATGACCCCCTTTTTTCTCTGCTTTTTTTCCATTTTATTTATGCATTTATTTAAAGGTTATCATGTTGGGATGGGAATTACAGGGTAGAATAAGAGGAAAAAATAATATATCTGAATGTGTTTGTGCTACTGAACAATTTCTGTGTACACCGACTGAATAAAAATCTAAAATAATAATTATATAAATAAATAAAAAGATGTTTGGCGTTTCTGATAACTGCCTGTTAAAACTGAGAAGAGAATTTAAAATCATAGAATAAAATGTAAATAAATAAAAAAATAAAAATAATAATAATAATAATAATAAAATTTATAAAATAAAAATAATGTTTTGCTACTTTTAAGACGTATTGTTTGATATATTTTTACATTATATTATTTATTATATTTATTTACAACTTTATATTTAAATCAGGGGGGCATGAGAATCATTTAGCTAACTTGACCAATAAATATAGTTTATACTTAATACGTAAGAATGTGATATCTTGAATATTATGTAGGTTTTTCTGAATGATTGATTGATTGATTGATTGAGGCTTTTTCTACCTTCTAAACAGATTTGAATATACAGATAATCCAGATGTGAAGATCTGAATGATGAATTTCGTTCTAATATCTGTAGTGGAAATACAAGAAGCCAAGTGTTTATCAGAATGGACGATTATGTTTTCAACTGGTCAAGTGTTCAAACGGAAATACTGTGAGCTGGAGAAATCAGAAACTTTGATATGTAGAGAATTGTCTCTTTGAAGCACCAATAGATGCCACCCTGAATCACATCAGATTTCCATTCCACTTCTAATTTTGTTAGAAATTCTTCCTCTCTGGGTCTCTTTTCAGGTGTGAGGTGGGCATTGGGAAGTGGGAGCGCTGTAACGAGCTCGTTTCCAAGCTGTGTCATTACCCAGTAATGGGTTTAAAGGAAAACACCATGTACCAGTTCAGAGTCTGTGCAGTGAACCAGGCCGGAGTGGGACGTCCGTCTAAAATCTCCAAACCCATCGTCACCTCTGACCCCCTGGAGCCTAGCAGGACAATGGGTAACTTTCTATAGTATTACTATAAAATGTACCTGGGTTGTATTGTGCAAAAGATTCCTTTTTTAATCCGTTCATGCGGGAGATGTTAGAGAAACACCTTGACAAGCTAATATTACACCATCAGATTACCAGCTTTTAGTCGCATACCTCACATATCATCCTAAAAAGACATTTCAAGAATCTCTCAGACTTTTCCTCATCCTTGGATACAGCACTTATGATTATGTCTGCTTGGAGGGTTTTATATCTCGGATATCTCTGTGCCTTCAACCACAATGCCATCTCTTCCCACTTATTACATCTTTTTTTTTTTTTCCCTTCTCCCCTCCTACATTATTACTGCTACTGGCTGTCTCTATTTGTCCCTAAATCTATTTGTTTTGTCCTCCCTGTGTGCAAGTGGTCAAGGTGGATAGAGGAAGAGAAATCGTGATCACCAAGGACCAGCTGGAAAGTAAGAAATGCAACATTAATCTCATCCATGGTGTGAGCAAATGCCAGAGTTAATTGAAGGTATAAAGCTATCCATGATGCCTTCATTCGGGTCATTTTAATTACTCATATTTTCTCAAACACACATTAACACGCTATTTAATGTAGCGCTAACGTTGCTAAAGTGCTAATCAGATACACAGTCCTGCTAAATTGTGATTTAGTTCTGCTAAATATAGAGACGGTTAAATTGCGAGCTAGAAACGATTTTTAAGCTAGGAGGTCATTTGTGTTAACTAGAAATGACATTACGTTAGCCAGAGATACAGTTTTGCTAGCTATAGAAATAGTTATGCTAATAGTTAACAGGTAAAGTTATCGGCATACAGAGGTAAAGAAGTCGGTTGAAGAAACAGTTATGCCAATTAGCTAGAGATATAGTTTTGTTAGTGAAAATACAGGTCAGAGATACAGAGCTGGTTATGCTAATTTGTACACGATACAGTTTTGGCAGTAAAATTGCAGGTATGCTAGTCAGAGATACAGAGCTAATTCGAGATATAGTAAGGCTAAATTAATTAGAGTTATAGTTTTGGTAGTAAAAAGTACATTTATGCTAGTTGAGTAACATTTAGAGAGGCAGTTAGACAAAGAAACAGTTATAGAAGATAAAGTTATGCCAGTGGGATTTTTTTTGTACTTACACACAGAGTTGCACTGTTACCACGAACCAGCTGGGAATACAAATCATCTATGGTTTGATAAACACTGCCGATTATGTGAGAGTTTCTCAAGGCTGAGCTCCTGTAGCTACTCCTCATGATTCCTCAGAGTTTAAACTCTCAACACGCACACATTCCACACAAACACATATACATCTCTAACCAGATCATTAACATAGTCATTATAGCTAATGACTTCTATCAAACTCACACAAAGAAAAGAAAATTCAATAATGCTAGGTAGATATATACATGCTATTCAGGAATTCAGTCAGAGATACATTTAGGCTAGTCAGGGGGATTTATGTTACACTATTCAGATACACTAGTCAGAGATACAGTTACGCTAGTCAGAGATAGAGTTACACAAGTCAGAGATACAGTTACACTAGTCAGAGATACAGTTACACTAGTCAGAGATAGAGTTACACAAGTCAGAGATAGAGTTACACTAGTCAGAGATACAGTTACACAAGTCAGAGATACAGATACACAAGTCAGAGATACAGTTACACAAGTCAGAGATACAGATACACGAGTCAGAGATACAGTTACACTAGTCAGAGATACAGTTACACTAGTCAGAGATAGAGTTACACAAGTCAGAGATACAGTTACACTAGTTTAGAGATAGAGTTACACTAGTCAGAGATACAGTTACACTAGTCAGAGATACAGTTACACTAGTCAGAGATAGAGTTACACTAGTCAGAGATACAGTTACACTAGTCAGAGATAGAGTTACACAAGTCAGAGATAGAGTTACACTAGTCAGAGATAGAGTTACACAAGTCAGAGATAGAGTTACACAAGTCAGAGATAGAGTTACACTAGTCAGAGATAGAGTTACACAAGTCAGAGATAGAGTTACACTAGTCAGAGATAGAGTTACACAAGTCAGAGATAGAGTTACACAAGTCAGAGATACAGTTACACTAGTCAGAGATAGAGTTACACTAGTCAGAGATACAGTTACACTAGTCAGAGATAGAGTTACACTAGTCAGAGATACAGTTACACTAGTCAGAGATAGAGTTACACAAGTCAGAGATAGAGTTACACTAGTCAGAGATACAGTTACACAAGTCAGAGATACAGATACACAAGTCAGAGATACAGTTACACAAGTCAGAGATACAGATACACGAGTCAGAGATACAGTTACACGAGTCAGAGATACAGTTACACTAGTCAGAGATAGAGTTACACAAGTCAGAGATAAAGTCACGCAAGTCAGAGATACAGTTACACTAGTCAGAGATACAGTTACACAAGTCAGAGATACAGTTACACTAGTCAGAGATAGAGTTACACAAGTCAGAGATACAGTTACACTAGTCAGAGATAGAGTTACACAAGTCAGAGATACAGTTACACTAGTCAGAGATACAGTTACACTAGTCAGAGATAGTTACACTAGTCAGAGATACAGTTACACTAGTCAGAGATAGAGTTACACAAGTCAGAGATAGAGTTACACAAGTCAGAGATACAGTTACACTAGTCAGAGATAGTTACACTAGTCAGAGATAGAGTTACACAAGTCAGAGATAGAGTTACACTAGTCAGAGATACAGTTACACTAGTCAGAGATAGTTACACTAGTCAGAGATACAGTTACACTAGTCAGAGATACAGTTACACTAGTCAGAGATAGAGTTACACTAGTCAGAGATACAGTTACACTAGTCAGAGATAGTTACACTAGTCAGAGATAGAGTTACACAAGTCAGAGATAGAGTTACACTAGTCAGAGATACAGTTACACTAGTCAGAGATAGAGTTACACTAGTCAGAGATAGAGTTACACTAGTCAGAGATACAGTTACACTAGTCAGAGATAGAGTTACACAAGTCAGAGATAGAGTTACACTAGTCAGAGATACAGTTACACTAGTCAGAGATACAGTTACACTAGTCAGAGATAGAGTTACACAAGTCAGAGATAGAGTTACACTAGTCAGAGATAGAGTTACACTAGTCAGAGATAGAGTTACACAAGTCAGAGATACAGTTACACTAGTCAGAGATAGAGTTACACAAGTCAGAGATACAGTTACACTAGTCAGAGATAGAGTTACACAAGTCAGAGATACAGTTACACTAGTCAGAGATACAGTTACACTACTCAGAGATACAGTTACACAAGTCAGAGATACAGTTACACTACTCAGAGATACAGTTACACAAGTCAGAGATACAGTTACACTACTCAGAGATACAGTTACACAAGTCAGAGATACAGTTACACTACTCAGAGATACAGTTACACAAGTCAGAGATACAGTTACACTACTCAGAGATACAGTTACACAAGTCAGAGATACAGTTACACAAGTCAGAGATACAGTTACACAAGTCAGAGATACAGTTACACTAGTCAGAGATACAGTTACACTAGTCAGAGATAAAGTCACGCTAGACAGAGATACACTTATTTACATTTACATTTCTGGCATTTGGCAGACACTCTTATCCAGAGCAACTTTCAACTTTATCTCATTTTATACAACTGAGCAATTCAGGGTTAAGGGCCTTGCTCAGGGGCCCAGCAGTGGCAGCTTGGTGGACACGGGATGCTAGTCACTTCCACTAGTCAGAGATAGAGTTATGCTAGTCAGAGATAGAGTTATGCTAGTCAGAGATACAGATACTCAAGTCAGAGATAAAGTTATGCTTGTCAGAAATAAAGTCACGGTAGTCAGAGATAAAGTTATGCTAGTCAGTGATACACTTATGCTAGTCAAAGATAAAGTTACTCTAGTCAGAGATAAAGTTATGCTAGTCAGTGATACACTCATGCTAGTCAGAGTTGTTTATACTAGTCAGTGGTACAGTTATGCTAGTCAGTGATACAGACATCAAACTCAACATCCTTTCCTCACTTTCTTTCATTTTCCTCCCTTCCTATTTTATTCTTTCCTCACCCTTTCATTCCTTGCATTCTTCTTCCTCTCCTCTGCCCCTTTTTATCCTCTTCCTCTTCAAACTCCTTCACCTCTTCTCCTCATCCTCTTTCTCATCTGTCCCTTTTTCTTTCCCTTCTCCTCCTTTTCATAATCTTTCATTTTTCTGTTCTTCTCCAACTATCGCACCTCTCTGTCTTTTCCATCTCCCCATCCTCCTCTTTCTGCTCCTGCAGGTCAGATCCGAGTCCCTTTTTCCCCAACTGATGTGCGAGTGTGTGAGTTAAGTGACACTTATGTCGTGATGTGCTGGACCGAGCCGGATCCTCGGGGCAAGGAGCCGCTCACCTACTTCGTGGAGCGGGTAAACATCTACCTCTTGTCTGCAAACACTAGGCTTTAGTGAATAGGCAGAAATACAGTTGTGCTAGTTTGAAATATGGTTATGCTAATCAGGGATACAATTATGCTAGTGAGAAATTAACTTCAGTCCACACACATACAAATACAACCCCGGACACATTCACATTAATTAATGACTTCTTTTAAATTCACACAAAGTTAGCAAAGGTAGAGTTATGCTAGGTAGATATATTCATGCTCGTCAGATATACAGTTTTTCTAGTTAGAGATACAGTTATGATAGTCAGAGATACAGTTTTCTTAGTTAGAGATGCAATTATGCTAGTCAGAAGTGTAGTTTTGCTAGTTAGAGATACAATTACGCTAGTCAGGGATACAGTTATGCTAGTCAGAGATACAGTTATGCTAGTCAGAAATGCAATTATCATATTTAGAGATAAAATTATGCTAGTCAGAAATGTAGTTATGCTAGAGATACAATTATGCTAGTCACAGATAGAGTTAGACAGAAATGCAGTTGTGCTCGTTAGATATATGATTATGCTAGTCGGAAACACAGTTATCTTAGTTAGAGACACAATTATGCTAGTCAGAAAAGCAATTATGCTAGTTAGATATACATTTATGCTGGTCAGGAATGTAGTTATGCTAGACATACAATTATGCCAGTGAAAGATACAGTTATGCTAGTTAGAGATACAATTGTGCTAGTCAGAAATGTAGTTATGCTAGTCAGAAAGGTAGTTATACGAATGATGCTAGTAAGAGATACTAGAGATTAGAGATTACAATTATAATTTCTATAATTTCAGTTAACGCTGGCCATAGAAATGAATGGTTGCAATTATGCTAGTTAGAGACACAGTTATGCTAACCAGAGATAGACTTGTACTATTTAAAGACACAGTTATGCTAGCCAGAGAAATGATGAAGGTGATAATGGAACAGATGTAGATTTAAGCTAGTCAGAAACACAGATATTCTATAAACATAAAGACGCTAACAGAGAAACCGTTTAGACGTAGTGGAGTGATGTAAACTGGAGATTCCCTCCGGAGAGATGAAGATTATTATGCTAGTCAGAGACACGACAAAACTAAAGACAGACACAGTTATGCTAATTGAGCACCTTAGAAAGGAGAGAACCTTTCCAAATAATACAGAACACTAAAGCGTGGTATGATTTTATTGATATATTTGTGCTGCACACCATGTAAACAGTACTCCTCAGCCATCTTTCATAACTTGCTCTGCACTTGCCGGAGCCTTCCAGTCAACACAGTGGGAGGTGTTTCAATTTGAGCCGTAATCAAGTTGAAACAAGATGCCTCTTCTCTCTTTGTTTTTAAAGTTTATAAACTGTTTTGAAACTTCATCATTTAATAGGGTCTGGGCCAGTCTTAAACCGCCAGAAGTTCGGGTTTCATATGCACAAAAGGAAAGTAGAAATTTCCAATATCATGTGGGAGAGCGGAAGACGAGCAGCTGGTAATGAGCCAGTGAGGCTGTGAACTGCCACAGGACATCGATGTTTTATTGGACTTTTATAGAAAAAGCTCTGTAATAAAACCTTCTAATACATCAAGAGCGGCTGAAACCTGTGGAAATCATCCCGCTCTGTTTGAACGATATGAAAAAGACTTTTTTTAATGTCATTTACATGAAACATAAGATGACAGATGTAGGCAAGTGCATGCATTAGACCAAAAAAATAAAAAGAATGAAAAATGATTCCAGTGATCTAACACATAAGACAAAATGAAAGCTGAGGGAAGCTTTTTGTCCCAGTCTGGCACCTTTTCAAAGAGAACCCTTTCTGGCGTTTGATGTCATGAAGGATGTACGCTGAATAACCGATTGAATGCAGTTTGATGGAAATTTGATTATCTGATGAATCTTCCAGTCCATAGCTGGTAAGGAGAGCTGGCACTTGGCCAGCATGGACATGACGATCAACGCTACGAGGTTTGCAGCGTTTGACTTGCAGAAAGGGACGGCCTACTGCTTCCGCGTGCGCTCTGTGAACAAGTACGGCATTAGCGAACCTTCAGAGCCGAGCCAGCCTGTCTCGCTCGGAGAAGCTCTCGGTGAGTCTGAACTTTAACACCATCAGTATCCATTCGCGACACAAGGAAAGGACGTAGGCTTAGAGGAAAGAACAAGAGGGTAATAAATTTCCCCCTATAATGTAATGTATTTATTCATCACCTGGCTGTTTAACCCACAACTTGTTTACTGCTTTTGTATCACAGTTCAACGCCTTCTAAGTAAGTTATTTTCCCCAAGCCTAAAACGCTGGTCTGATCACTCAGACCTCCATAAGTCTAAAAAAAATGTCACCGTGGAATACAATGAATCAGTCAATGATACGATTCCATCTATGGAAAATATCCGCAAATATTTATTAGTTGTATTGAAACATGATTATATCTAAACCTAGTATAGAAAACAGATCAACTCATATTTTTTCTAAAGATGGGTTTTTTGATGACAAGAAAGCAACAAGGAATCCTCTAAGATGATGACTAGATGATTTTAAAAAATCAATACTATATCTATGGTAGAGACTAAATGCAATACAAGGTTTAATAACGAGTTTTATTTCATTTATTTTCAAGATGAGTGACGAGGCAAACGGTATTTTCTATTGTTCTGTGCAAAGAACAGTGTTTGAAATAGTTTCTTAATATTATGAAATCTTGCATTGAAAGTAATACGGCGTAGATTATACTGGAACCTGATCATTTTACATGTTTAACTCAGCTGTAATAAACGGCGCAAGTTAAAATAAGTAAACAATGTGTGAATAAAATACTGAAACATAAAACTAGCTAAATATACACACGTGCTAGTCGGGCTTCTCATGTGCATTTTCAAGCAAAAGGAATTGCGCAAATACCTGTCTCGCCAAAATATTTTTAAGTATGTTAAATCCTAGAATAAAACGCATTGAAAACTGCTTGCGTCTCATGTTTAGGTGTCCCTGCTGCACCGCACTGTGTTCAGGCTATTAACGACACAGACAGGTCAATCCTTCTAACATGGAAAGAGCCAACGAACACAGAGGGAATTCTGGGATATTACCTGTACTGCAATGAGCTGGGGAGCTCGGAGTGGAGAACCATTAACAACAAACCAGTCACAGGCACCAGGTAAAAGCATGAAAGCATGTTAAATAATGTAACAGATTAATGTTTTACCCACATGAGCTGCTTTAGGGTCAGTACTGGGTTTGTACGCAGCTCAGTTACTGTGTGCCTGATCAGTAATCGTTACACGGTATGCTGGTGTTTTGTTGAAAATTAAGACTTACAGTTACAATTACAGTTAATTAGTCATTAATGCAAGATTATTTGTATACTAATCTGCCACTAATTACCAATAATAACAGCAGAGAATTTAAAACAGGAAGTGAAAAATTAAAAGTGAAGTGAATATCCAGCAACATGATGCTTTAATGATTTAACCTGCTATAATACCCAGATAGCAAAACAGGTCTGGCCCACACAATGCACTTACATACCACAAAGAATGACGGCCCTTTGGTGGCCCATGTCTGGTTTGCCAGAGGTGGGCCAGACGTGGGCCAGCACAGGGCCAGCACTGGGCCACACGACATAAACCAAACCATAACCGGGCCACGTCTGGCATGCCATCATATAAACAGTGCCATCAATGCCAGACCTGGTCCACATCTGGTTGACATACCACTTGCCATGCCAGAACTCAGCCACCAGTGCCGGCTTAATGCCAGATCTGGCCCAGACCCGTCTGCTATGTGGGTAGTAATAATTGCTCTCTCTCTCTCTCAGGTTCACGGTGCATGGCCTCAGGACCAATAAGCAGTACGTGTTCAGAGTGAAATCAGTCGGTCGAGCAGGAAACAGCCGCTACTCAGAGGAATCCAAACCCATCCTGGTCCAGGCTGCTAAATGTAAGAAGGCTAACATGCTCACGGAAAAGTTTGAACGTATATATAAAAACAATATATATATGAGATACACTGATCAGGCATAACATTACGAGCACTGACAGGTGAAGTGAATAACGCTGATGATCTCCTCATCATGGCACCTGTTAGTGGGTGGGATATATTAGGCAGCAAGTGAACATTTTGTCCTCAAAGTTGATGTGTTAGAAGAAGGAAAAATGGACAAGCGTAAGGATTTGAGCGAGTTTGATGAAGGGCCAAATTGTGATGGCTAGACCACTGGATCAGAGCATCTCCAAAACTGCAGCTCTTGTGGGGTGTTCCCGGTCTGCAGTGGTCAGTATCTATCAAAAGTAGAACAGTGGTGAGCCGGCGACCGGGTCATTGACAGCCAAGCTCATTGATGTGATAGGAGTGAAGCCTGCTTTAAAAATTGCAAGACCAATTTTAAAAAATTATTTCACTCAAGATTTTTTACAGTAACAATAAATAGAACGATTAAATTGAAACAGCAACAGTTATCACTGCTAATGAATTTAATTATTCACACATTTTGTTCCACATAGAGAACGTGTTAGACGATTTCCATGCTATTTTTAATAAAATGACATTTAAAGAGGGCAATTACTCCGATTTTTATTTTATAATATCACAAGCTTCAGGATTTCATTATTCATGTATGCCAAGCTCCCAGTATTGTATCGTTCAAGCTTGTGTACAGTTTCCGTACTGTATTTCTATCTAAAACACATGGTCTTTGTTTGGAGTTGTATAACAGAAAGATGTACAATGTGTTTATTTCCTCTTGCAGTCTTCATATAACAGAAGCGGATAGAGATAGACTGGCGTGCATGTGGCACAGCTGTGGTCGGTAATAAGCTTCAGGATAAGGCGCTCTAGCCATCCTGCTTGGTGTAATGGCCACTCATTCCTGCTGTCACTCACGCTCAAGCAATTTACAAACACACCCATGGCCGATCAGACAATGATAGGGCTGACATTCTGTCCTTCCAGCCCAACAAATCTCAGCATGCTTCGCAATGAATAGACGGATGAATACGCAGACGATCTGCTTAGCAGTCGCCTGTTTCTCTTTTCCTCCGATGTTATCCGTTCACGCCGGCACACCACATTCAGACGGTTTAATTTCCGTCCCACAGATGTAACACAATACAGCAAAGATGAGTGGAAAGCGTGGTATTAGAATCTGAGGGAGAGTTTGCTTCACCTGTCATGCTAGGTTTGTGGATGAACATAAAAACCTTACAGTTATATATCACTTGTATTAGGAACAATTTATTAACATTTATTTACTAATGATAAGTTGTTGCTTTGTTAATTTGCTTCAAATATAGCTAGAAATTACTAATGATAGCTAGCTAGTATAATGATGTGTTCATATGTTGAAATGCTACATATTTGCCCTGCATCACACCAACCGTGTCGTTTATTACTTTCCTAAATAGCTCCTCCCCCAAGTGGTTATTATTCCTTATGTAATAAGCAGTTTACAAATGTATTTGCTAAACTAGCCATACCCTTTTTCCCCTCTTTCCAGTCGCTCCATCACCCCCATCTGCCATTTCACTTCTTAACTGTACGGGCACTGAAATGGTGATTGGCTGGCGAGCTCCAGTCAATAATGGTGGAGATCCGGTGAAAGGTTACTTCCTGGATCAGCGGGAAAAATCCCAGGGCATGTGGCACGAGGTCAACGTTAAGCCTGTTAAAGAGAGAGTGTACACGGTGAGTCATTCCATATTTGTGCTGCCTTTACTCCAAGTGCACTTCAACAAAGCTGGGGATTTTATGGAGGTTTTGAGAGTTGAGATAGCTTCTATGGAATGGTTGAGAGTTGAGATGGCTTCTATGGAAGGGTTGAGAGTTGAGATGGTTCCTATGGAAGTGTTAAGAGTTGAGATGGTTCCTATAGAAGTGTTAAGAGTTGAGATGGTTCCTATGGAAGTGTTAAGAGTTGAGATGGTTTCTATGGAAGGGTTGAGATATGGGATGGTTTCTATAGAAGGGTTGAGAGTTGAGATGGTTTCTATGGAAGGGTTGAGAGTTGAGATGGTTTCTATGGAAGGGTTGAGAGATGAGATGGTTTCTTTCTATGGAAGGGTTGAGATTTGGGATGGTTTCTATAGAAGGGTTGAGAGTTGAGATGGTTTCTATAGAAGGGCTGAGAGATAGAATTTTTCTTATGGAAGGGTTGAGAGTTGAGATGGTTTCTATGGTTACAATGAGTGTTGGGGTGGTGTCTTAAGAGCACTTGAAGCCTAGGTGATATCTATGAAGCCACTGAGAATTGGGATGGTTTCTATAAAACCACTGAGAGTTGGGTTTCTATGGAAACACTGGATGCTGGTATGGTTTCTGTGGAAGAACTGAGAGTTGAGTTTCTACGGAAAAACTGGATGCTGAGGTGGTTTCTGTGGAAGAACTGAGAGTTGGGTTTCTATGGAAACACTGGATGCTGTGGTGGTTTCTGTGGAAGCACTGAGGATTGGGATGGTTTCTATGGGAGCTGTGGAAGCTGGGGTGGTTTCTATAGGAACACTGGATGCTGATATTGTTTCTATGGAACCACTGAGATTTGAGTTTCTATGCAAGCACTGGATGCTGGAATGGTTTCTATGGAAGCACTGGGTGCTTGCTTGGGTCGTTTCTATGGAAGCACTGGGTACTTAGGTGGTTTCTATGGCGTTAGTGGAAACCCTAGGCATGCATAAGCACACAGCGCCCTCTGCTGTCTCTCAGACAGTACTGCGACTCATTTTCTTATCAAATCCTGAACAAAAAACTTATTTGGATTGAATTCTCTCCGTCTGCTTACACTGCAATCATTTAGGAATGTGCAAATGTGATGAGAACAAGTGGTCATCACTGTGCAGAGATTAATATGCTTTGACATTCTGTAGATTTTTGCACATTAGTTGAATAGTCCTGCTTTTGAATTATGCATTATGTTTGTGTCCAATTAAATGATCTCCAGAATGTTTCCATAAATGAGTTATCGATTATTTGGAGGAGATGTTGCTTGACTTCAACACTCGTGGTTGATGTGGAAATAATTCAAGCACTTAGATGCATCCTATTCTAACTTCTTGTTCTGAAGGGAAACACAGTACCGTTTCATCGATGTTATAGATCTTGTTAATTGTTGTTTTTGTCTTTTAATACACATTTATTCTGTATGACTGTTCCTGGAAAATTTTCTGAGCCACAAAACCTGGCCTTTTTTACACTTTGGTCAAAATTATCCTGCATGTAATAAAAATAAGCATGACACATCAGACTCGAGTGCCTCACTCTCCTGTTTTTTATCAGTTTCTCATGCCTGACTCTGCATCACATAATCAACTATTTGTTCTCTCTTTTTATTCGTGTCTTATTACATAGGTTCGTGGTCTTCAAGAGGGATGTTATTACCAGTTCCGTGTAATCGCAGCCAACATGGTCGGAGTCAGCAAGCCCTCTGGGCCTAGTGAGGCTTTCCTGTGTGAGAAGTGGACGATGGCTGAACCTGGTGAGAGTCTTAAATTAACATTTACATTACTTCAATTGAAGGACATTTCAAGCACAGAACTGCTCTAGAAATACGATATATGTGTAGCAAATTGTGTCACACTTTGCTTTTA
The DNA here is from genome assembly GCF_019097595.1 of Hemibagrus wyckioides. Classification (NCBI taxonomy): domain Eukaryota; kingdom Metazoa; phylum Chordata; class Actinopteri; order Siluriformes; family Bagridae; genus Hemibagrus; species Hemibagrus wyckioides. The sequence goes on along the minus strand of NC_080732.1, from coordinate 15,412,313 downwards.
ATATTTAATATTAACACACAATTTTATTTTGTGTTATCTTGTGGTGCATCAGGTAGTGTTGCCGCTTCACAGCTGCAGGTTTTCTGCATTGAACCCTGAACTTACTGTATAGGTGGAGCTTTTCATGTCCATGTGGTGTTCCTCCAGGTCTTCCGTCCTCTAAAAACGCGAATTTGCTTTGCTAGATTGCCCCTAGGTTTAAATGAGTGTGTGAATGTGCATGGTCATAGTACACTGCAACAGACTGGCATTCCTCCAGGGTCTCTTCCTGCCTCTAAAACACTTCTCCTGGCATAGACTCCAGGGCCACTGTTTTCCTGACTGGGATACAGATGACTGAAAACTGAATGAATTTATTATTTCTAAAATATTCATTAAATCCATGGCATGAAAACATACAACTAAATCCAGTGTGCTACAGCTGTCTCTCACTTCAGAGTTGCTTAAGTTCTTCTGCTGTGCTTGTTTTATGATTAATAGACAGAGAAAGTTGTTTTGTGTATTAAATCCACAGAACAATCTCTCCCAACGTTCTTCAAATCATTTTAATGTGACTGAGAATTAATTAACTGCGTTCAAATGGCCGGCGCTGTATTCATTATAACCGAGTCAGAGCTCTGTAGTACTTTATTACTATATTATTATCCTGCCACAGTCATTGTGTCTGTATGGATGTTATTCTGAAAAGTCCCTGTAGAATACAGGATCGATGAAGACTATTATTTTTCCTTGATTCGTCCTCCATGTTGGCTTCATGCTGTTTGGAGAGCAGTTCTTTTTCAGGGAAGAGAAATACAATATACAGCTATCATCTGAATAGACTAGAGGCGGTCGAATGCATTTTCATGTTTAGATATGTTAGTCGATGGTTCAGCTCTTCCACATGATACAATATAGTTTGAATCCATGGATAGACGAATAGAAAGACGTGGCCGGGTTAGCAAAAGTTCATATAGAGTCTGTTGATTACCCATGATGCACCATAATGCTTCCATAAGCGTATAAGTTTTATCAGTGACTGCAGGGACTCACTGTTCAAACATAACACTGAAATGTTTTTTTTTTTTAATGTAATGTAATAACATGGAAATTCTGATTAGTTAGCTGGTTTGATGGATGGATGGATGGATGGACGGATGGACGAAAGGATGGATGGATGGACCTATGGATGGATGGATGTATGGACTGACTGATGGATAAATTATCCGGTTGACTGGTTGGTTGGATATATGGACTGAGAGATAGTTAGCGGGGCTAATAAGTGGATGAAATTACTGACCTATTGATAGACTGGATGAATAGGTGGATGGATAGATTGATTAATTTATTTGTTTGTTTTTATGAATGGATGGGTGGATGGATGGACTCATTAATAGATAAATTAGCTGGTTCATTCGTTTGGTTGGATAGACTGACTTACGGGTGAATGAATTAGCTGACCTATGAATGGATGGCTGGAAGGATGGATGGATGAATGGTTGGATAACCCTAACCCTTTTTTACAAGCCAGTTAGATCCACCAAAAATTCAGTGGTTTCATTATACACTGTTATGATGATGTTCCTAGGCTGTCCATATGACCTGGGTTTGAGAGAGGTGCGGCAGGAATCTCTAATTCTGTTGTGGGCGGAGCCTCTTTACCAAGGTCAGTCACAAATCACTGGTTATGTTGTGGAGATCAGTCAGGGGGAGGAGTCAGACGACTGGACCTCAGTGACCCAGGAAGCAATCACAGACACTTATCTAAAGGTCAGTATATACCTTTAAACTTTTTCATAGTTTCCAAAAAAAACACATTCTAAAGGATCTGGAAATGGATGAGTAGGCAGTAGTTTAAGAGAGACTGTTGACTTTGCTGTCAGGTTTCTGGGCTGCAGGCAGGTCAGACATATCGTCTCCGTGTGTGTGCCATCAACAGTGCTGGAGTGGGAAGACCTTCTATCCCCACAGATCCCATCACAGCCCACACTGACCCAGGTCAGTTCCCTTAGCACAGCCCAGAGAGCTTTGTTCTGCTGATCCAATGCGTCTTTAATGCTTTTTAATGCTTTTAGCTTCTTTTGTTGGACAAACACTATTTAGTATGTCTTACTCACCACAGACTCAACTGCATCTATTTCTTCTTATAGCAACCAGAGACATTGAGATTGGGGTTGATAATGATGGATTCATCTTCCTGAGCTTTGAAGCACCTGAGACCCATAGCCAGCCCCAGTTTGATTGGAAGAAGAACTACAGACAAGCCATCGATGCAGGACGAGCGCATTTGGAGACCAAGGAAAATAAGTGTGTTTATTACATTTTTTAGCAAATTGCATCTCAGAAGATGATGTTTATAACAGGTGTAGACCATCTGTAAAGCTATACACTGTAATGCAAATATACACTGTAGAAAAACTTGAAATCTTCTTAAAGTGAACAGTAAATCGAATAATAAGTAGTAAGTTCAAATGTGTACTTAATATTCAAACTCCATACTAAAAGATGTTAATTATTAGTTCTTGGTCTATGCTGGAGACCATGGGAGAAAGTCTACTAGTTTCCAATGTGTGGTAGGGAAAAGCTGTACAAAGGAGGTTACAATGACATTTTTCATTTCACTTGTTCAATACCTCCAAAAAGTCTGGCCATTGATTGGTTGTTTGGTTGGTAGGATGGATGGATGTATGGTTGGATGGATGGATGGATGGATGGAGAGAGGGAGGAATGGATGGATTTATAGATTAGTTGGATAAATGGAAAGGTTGATTGGTGATTGGATCTCTTGACTGGATGGATCTGTTTTGCTTACTGTGTGAATTAACAGATAGCTTGATAGGTTGTTTAATTAAAAAATTAAGTAATGGTTGAACTAATAGATAAATAAACTGACTTTTGATATTTTGGTTTGATGGATGGATGGATGGATGGATGGATGAATGGATGGATGGATAGCTGGATGGATGGATGGATGGAAAGAGGGATGGATGGATGGATGGATGGAGAGAGGGATGGATGGATGGAGAGAGAGAGGGATAGATAGATGGGTAGATGGATGGATGGATGAATGGATGGATGGAGAGAGGGATGGATGGATGGATGGATGGCTGGATGGATAGCTGGATGGATGGACTGATTAATAATAATGGTAAAGTGTAAAATTAGTTACAAAAAAAGTAAAGGTGAAGAATTGTTTTGTAAATGCCTTGTACTAAAAAGAATCATTTACATATATATTGTGGTCATGGTATATTGTGTGTTGCAGATCCATTCTCACCTTCAGCGCAGCTTCAGAGGACGATCTGGGCCTTTACACTGCTGAAGTGATTGACAAGCCTGACATCTCCTCTAGCTTTAATTTCACTGCTGAAGGTACCATTTCCATCTTTCTGTCATCTGGCAGTGTCACAAAGAAGCTAAAAGAAAATGTCTACACTGCATTTTTCCCACAAATGGAGTTGATTAGCCAAGACGGTGTCTGAAGCTTGAATTTCAGAAAACTGAAGAATAAATAAATAATAAATATAGAAGTCAAACTGGAATTATCTTATCCTATGTATCAAATGTATTTCTGTGTTTTATTTCATTTAATAGCATATTTACATTACTGTTAGAGCAGAATAAGCAGAATAAATAAAAACAGAGTGTGGATGATCTGGGGAAAGTCTGAGTTTGACACTGCACTTCTGTCTTTTTATCTCACAGATCTGGAGAGACTCATGGAGTTGAGCTGGAACATCAGGAACCCACGTAAGATCATGCATGAATAGCTAAAAGGGTCTCAAAGCAGAAGGAGAGACACATGAAAGCACAGACATATCTATTGACAGATTGAGTCAAGTAATAAAGTAACCCTAAAGTATTGCCTATGACTAAGACAGACAGACAGACAGATAGACAGGCAGGCAGATAGAGATTAGATTTGAAAAATAAACCCAATGTCTTTCAGGTAACAAACTGGTGTAAAGAAAAAAAATAAGACAGAGAGAAATAAATAGACAGATCGACAGAAAAATACAGAGACAAACAGAAAGGCAGACAGATAGATAGAGAATCAGACAGACAGACTGACAGATGAATGGATGGGCTGACAGGCGGACTGATGGATGGATGGATGGATGGATAGATTGATGGATGGGTGGATAGACAGGAGGATGGATAGACAGATGAATGGATGGATGGATGGATAGACAGAGGGATGGACAGATAGACAGACAGATGGGTGGGCTGACAGGCGGACTGATGGATAGATGGATGGATGGATGGATGGATGGACAGACGGATGGATAGATTGATGGATGGATGAATGGATGGATTGATGGATAGACAGATGGATGGATAGACAGACGGATGGACGGATAGACAGACTGAAAGATGGAAGGATGGATGGATAGACAGACGGATGGATGGATAGACAAACTGATAGATGGAAGGATGGATGGACAGAAGGATGGAGGGATAGACGGACAGATGGATGGATGGATGGACAGACTGATGGATGGACAGACAGGTGGATGGATAGACGGACAGATGGATGGACGAATAGACAGATAGACAGACGGAGGGATCAGGTGGCTGGACGGATAGATGCACAGGTGGATGGACACACAGATGGATGGATAGATGGATGTTTGGAACCCCAGACAGATGGAGGGATGAACAGTGAGGATAATAGTTTGTAAAAACACAATGTTGTGGTAAATAACACAGTGCTGATGAATTCTCTAATCTGATTGGTCAGAATCTCCTTTCTGTCAAGTAAGGAAGTGACTCCTCATAGCTGCTACAACATAAGCGATAACACAATCTGACTCGTTTCACAAACATACTATTAAATTTAATGTAGCTATAAAAGGATAAATAGTATGACATTTGAATTATAAATCATTGGTGGTAAACGGCTCTGGTGTAGACAAGTGCTGCTATATGAAAAGAATCAACTCCAAGGTGCTAGCCTTTGCTTCTTTTCATTCGGACAGCATGACAGGGATTGTTTTCCCATAACAGCATGTTCTCAATTGTTTGTTTCTGTGTGTGTGTGTGTGTGTGTGTGTGTAGTTATAGCACTGCGCTCTGAGGGCTGGCAGGTGGACGTGTCGGAGCAGGGGCATGTGAGACTGTGGCTGCAGACGGAGCCCCTGTCCAACGCTGCAGAGCTGCACATGATCCTCAACGACCGAGAGATCTCCTCCACGCCGGTGTGTGTGTGTGTGTGTGTTCATGATCAGTGTGATCCTACAGTAATAATAAACTCAATTTTGTCTGAGGAATTAGTTTCACTAAGTAGTTACTGATTATAGATACTTGGTTACTGAAACACAAAGTGTGTGTTTGTGGCTGATCCACAGGCGCGTAGGATCAACTTCGACAAAGCAAACGGTCTGGTAGAGATTCTGTTCGATCAGCTGTCGAAGGAGGACGAGGGCTCGTACACGGCACAGCTCAAGGACGGCAGAGCCAAGAACCAGTTCACCCTCGTCCTGGTGGATGAAAGTACGAGTTCTTGTGATATCTGTAAAAAGTTCAGGGAGCTAAATTAATTCATTCATTTAATTCTGTATTATTGTTATTGAATAACAATACTGGAAAAAACACTCTCGTATATTTAATAGAGATGTCTTCATGGTTTGTTAAAGCAACTGAATCTCTTTTTCTGTTATTAATTATTTTATTTGAGTATCACTGTATATACAGCCTATGGCAGCACTCTCAATTGTAGTATTTCCCCATCTTTATCCCTGACCTGTCCTGACTACCCTTTTTTTCTTATCTAATTAAAACAGAGTTCAGGCAAACCCTGGCCAAGTCACAGGCCAAGCGGCGGGACTGGAATAGACGCTCAGGTGAGAGTCCACTGGGTCAGGGAACAAAAAATAATTTGTGCCATCAAAAAACCACACCAAGGCCGCGGCTTTCTCTTTGTAGAGATTAGATTGTTTTATTTTGTCAGGTTCTTAAACATTCTTCGGTTGAATCGAGTTTTAGATCATCGAAATCCTGCATAAAGAGCTGTCAAAGAAACAAGCCGTTATAGAAAAATAATCCATTATAGGTGATACCTTTAATAGTTGTCAAATCATTCTATAGCTTAAATATGTCATTCATTACATATTACTTTCTTTTCTCACCTTCTTCGATAGCTGTACAACGTTAGCTTGTTAGCTTGTTGTCTATGTATATTGCAATAGATGACTCTTGAAATTATTGACAAGAATTTATTTATAATCTTTTTGTACGGAATAGCTTTTATTTATACTTTGCTAATAAATAACCGTGCTGTTGTTTTTGTACAATGTTCTCTCTTCTGTTTTTTTTTTTTAACCAGGACCTTACTTTGAGGAGTTTTTGTCATGGACTGTGACAGAGAACTGTGAGCTGATAATGAAATGCAAGGTCAGGCGGCTGAATTAGACACAACATTTATTACAAAGCTATGAGGCTGATAAATGAAGCCTTGGGTCAATATTCAAAATATATATGCCAGAGAGAATATTACAAGCTTAATAAATGCGAACGAATATCAGAAACGTGATTATAAACGGCTTGTGAAATTCAGTTTATAAATTGCTGTAATTAGCTAAAGATTTTGTTTTTGCTTGTATTTCTTTTTCCGTTCGCTCTTGCAGGTGACGAACGTGAGCAAGGACACGAAGATGAAGTGGTATAAGGACGGTGTAGAGATCACGCAGGTGGTGTACGAGCCGTCTGGAGTGGCCACGTTTACCATTCCGCAGGTCTGTGCCTCCACGTGCGCTCGAATAGTTCAGCTTTACTTCGCTAATTTTTGAATAATTAATTCCTAATTGCGATAATGAAACTGTAACCCAGGTGACTACGAAGGAAGCCGGCATGTACAGAGCTGTGGTGGCTGATGCTAGAGGAGAGGATGAGAGCATTCTAGAGTTAACAGACAAAGGTGAGAAAATAAAGCACAGATTCTCGAGGCAAAGGGATGAGGCGCAGTTCCCTCCTCAGCACATCTGCTCAAGCTGGAGACTTGGGTAGGGGGTGTGGCCTAAATTTTAAAGGTGATTATATAGCTTGAATCGGATCAGACGATAATATGGTTGCACTTGGATTTATATATATTATTTTATTTTTTAACCCAGACTTAATTTCCACTTGTTTTAACTTAATAATTTTTCTGGTAAGTTCTCAAATCTGATTGGTCACAAGGAGAATTACACCAACCAGGCATAACATTATGACCACCTGTCTATTATTGTGTTGGTCCACCTTTTGCTGCCAAAACAGCCCTGACCCATCCTGCACTGTGTATTCTGACACCTTTCTATCAGAACCAGCATTAACTTCTTCAGCAGTTTGAGCAACAGTAGCTCGTCTGTTGGATCGGATCACACGGGCCAGCCTTCGCTCCCCAGGTGCATCAATGAGCCTTGGCCGCCCATGACCCTGTCTCCGGCTAACCACTGTTCCTTCCTTGGACCACTTGTGATAGATAGTGACCACTGCAGACCACACAAGAGCTGCAGTTTTGGAGACGCTGTGATCCAGTCGTCTAGCCATCACAGTTTGGCCCTTCATCAAACTCGCTCAAATCCTTCCACTCGCCCATTTCTCCTGCTTCTAACACATCAACTTTGAGGACAAAATGTTCACTTGCTGCCTAATATCTCCCACCCACTAACAGGTGCCATGATGAGGAGATACTCAGTGTTATTCACTTCACCTGGCACTGGTCATAATGTTATCTGATTGGTGTATTACACTCATTATAATACACCACTATTCCTATAAGATGTTATCTAGCATTTATGGAAGGAGTCTATAGAATAAAAGAATAGAAACAGGCAACTTTATGGTCACAATAACTCATTTGTGTAGCTTTACCACTTCACTGATTATTTTTCTAACAGAACAACTTTCAGAATAAGCTTTAGACTGAATCATAATCAGTGGCTTAAATCCTAATGTCTTGCTATTTACTGTACAAATAATATTATAGAGCAAAATATTTGTCTTTGAGGAATTTACGCATGGAGTATTTGGAGGAGTGAATACATCACATGGTGCAGATTTTATCCTTGACTGAACCGTTGCTGTAAATGAAGACAGAGTTATGCAGCAAAAACAGTCATTGCAGATGTTTCTTTTCACCTCTCTCCTCAGAGTTCGAGCGGTTGATTCAGTGCCTGAACAGAAATTGTGGTAAGTCCACAGGGACCTGCCGAGTCGCACACATTGACAATAACAGAATGTTTATGTGAGGATTTATATATATATATATATATATATATATATATATATATATATATATATATAAAGCTCAGCATCACTCAACCCCTCTCACTGTTCCTCTGTTCCTCTGTCTGATCTACAGCTCTCTCTGCCGGTCCCATGAGGATCCAGTGCACGGCGGCCGGCTTTAAGCTCTACTGTTCTCTGAAGTACTATCTGAGCTACATGAAGACCAGCTGGCACTTCAAGTGAGCCTCTGGGTTGTGTGCTTTCATAAAGCTCTCGCTTTCATTTCGAGCCCCAGTACACAAAGCAACTTGGGAAAAAAAAGAGAAGAAGAAGAAGTTCAGTGTGAAAGCTTGATGTAGATCCGCACTGATTTTGCACAGCATGAGGCAGACAGACGTCTCTGGTGGAGCGTCAAGTCACGATTAGTCACCACTAGCAATTTTTTATTTAACTTTACTTTTTTATTTACATCAAATATTTTTTTTTCATAAAATACTAATTCATATAATGTGCTTGTAATGACATAAAATACCAATTAAAATAATATCTATGTGATAATTTCACTTCCTAAAGTATTGAAGCAAATTGACTGGTGTTAAATTCACAATATAGCAATATTAGCTAACCATCAGCTACCATGCTAGCACGTTTGCTAGTTTTACAGTTAGCTATAGGTTGGCAGAAAATGTCTTCTAGTTTAGCTAACACAGTAATTAACCTTAAGGTAATATTAGGTTAACAATTGTGTTAGCTAAACTAGAAGCTAAACTTGCTAGGAAAACTGTAGCCTATTGTTATAATCTAGTTTTAGCACTGTCAAGGCCTTCTCTGCTGGCCTAAACAGCAGTGATCTGAATCACTGATTTGCATTTTAATATATTTTTCCATGAATGTGTATTAAATTATTCCCAATAGTCTATTCTCTACATTTCATAGCTTTTCTCTTGGTTGCGCTGCTTCCAGTAGTGTATATTTATGATAAGAGTATTTATCCAATCATATTTCAGCCAGTGGCTGACATCCTGTGTCGCCAGGGTGAAAGGAATTTGCCTTAAGGCCTTCAGAATCAATAGTGCAGGCGCCTGGAGCTTAAAATAAGTGTTACATTAACCAATCAGATTTCGAGTTGGGGTCACTGGGGCCATCTAGCAGGCATACGATTACGTCAGCGATTTCCCGTCCTTTGATTGGATAATTGGAGTAGTCAGAGGCAGCGAAACCGCACAAACGAAATAAAATACATATATATTTTAACTCACAATGGCTGACAGAGGAGAAGAAATCGATTTGGTGAAGGCCTAGGTGTGAAATGCATGGCCCGCCACTGAGTTTTAGTAACACAGACTAACTTGATAGCTGCTAACTTGGGGATATAAACGATGTCAGATCCCTATAACATTGACGATATTAACATTAGCTAACAGTGTTAATTATTAGTGTGTGTAAGCTGAGAAAAAGGTGAAAAAAAGGATAGTGACTATGTAATTGTGATGAAATTGAAGGTTCAAACAGGACACTCAGGTCATGTCTGAAGAAGACACAGTGACGCTAAACATCTACAGATTTACATCCTAAAGACTTGCTGGAAAACGTGAATTAGGACAAGCACATTAATATAAACCTGTGATGTTGTTATTGAAAATTCTGACCAATCAGATTTAAGAATGCCATGATATTTCACTCGTGTCTTTCAGAGAGAGGAGGATCGATCAGGACGAGAGAACCAAACCTGGCAGCAGCATGCAGAAGGTCTGGATCGAGATCTTAAACCCCACGGAAAACAACAAAGGAAAATACATCCTGGAGATGTTTGATGGGCAGGAAACACACAAACGCTCTATGGATTTGTCTGGACAAGGTACAGCGGTTTCTATTTACACATCCAATCTGACACAGACAAGTCATCCTGGTGAAGATTACTGTACAACATCTCAGAGGAAAAAGAGTTTTTGTCACCATGTGAGAACCTGACAGGCGCATTGGGATCATTTAAGCTCCACAGACTCATTGTGAGCGGAGTAATATATAAATCCTGTGTGCCACTTTATCAAAACTCAGATAGGATCTTCTAATACTTAGTTCATGACGTCTATAGAAAAACCGCAGAATGGAATTCCACATTTAGTTTCAGTTCAGTTCACTTCAATGCTTTAGCCACAAAGAAGCTTTACAGAAATCTATAAATTCTGGATATGAATTCTAAATGCATAAATGTTTCCCTAATGAGAAATCCAGAGGCGATGATGTTGAGGAAAAACTCCCTGAGATGACATTAGGAAGGATCCATGAGAGGAACCAGAATCCACCCTCATCCACAGACATCTTTATGGTCCTTTGCTGCTACCGTCCACAGTAATCTCATGGTGATCTATGTGGCTGTCTATCTAAGGGAGCTGCAAATGATTTTCAGGTGTTGAAAAAAGTCCAGAGGTCATCAACTACGGGCTTTTTTGTCCCATTTGCCAATTCCTGCCTGCTCTCCTTTATTATACAACAGCGCACAGATGCTCGTGATTGGCTAGTTTTCCTGTGATTGACCGGAAAACTATGACAGTGAAGTATCCCACCCCTCCTAACCAGACAGCACAGACAAGTTTGACTCATAGTGGGGATTCAATCTGGCAACCGCGTTTATTAGAGACTGTCTGTGTTGCAAAGAATTTTATGCTGAACAAATACATAGATGTTGAATCAATGCTATCAGGCAAAGGTATATAAATACTATATTACTAAACCCATTAAATGCATATACACCATAAAGTAGTGCACTTCATTTCTAACCATGTGCATAAAGATGCTAGAGTACAAATCGATCGAAATCCTGAAGATATTATTAGACAAATAATCACCAGCAATCAAGTGAGATATCACAGGGGACTATCGGCTTGGATATTTTAATTACATCCTGACATTAGAGAAGCAGTGTGCATTAATTAAGCTGTTTTTCAATTAACCTCTCTGCTTTCTCCACTCTAAAGCCTTTGCGGATGCTCTGCTGGAATACCAGAGGCTGAAGTAAGTGACGTTTTCCCACTACTTCATCCAGTATGATACCTTCCTAACCTAATTATAATTGGAGAAATTCTAATACGAGTTGAACGCCTTTGTAGTGAATAAAGATGTGGATTTAATGCGTGTTTTATTCCGTTTCTAACAGGCAGGTGGAAATTGCTGAGAAAAGTAAGTATACTGTTGAAGGAGCTTGTCATAATCATCATGGTTAATGGAATTATATCTATATAATTGTTAGGCATAGCTGATCAAATACGGCATATATCATCAGTGATCTAGAATGCGTATTCTAGATAACAGAATTTGGAAATAATATTCAAAATAAAGTCACAGTAGACCGGCTGAATGGATTTTCCTGCTGGAGTAGATTTAATAGTATACACTCTCCAGCCATAACATTAAAACCACCTGCCTAATATTGCGCAAGTCTGCCTTAAACAGCTCTGAGCCATTGAGGCATGGGCTCTGAAGCTGTGCTGTGGTATCTGGCACCATGACATTAGCAGCAGATCCTTTAAGTCCTGCAAGTTGTAAGGTGGAGCCTCCATGTTTGTCCGGCACATCATACAGACGCTCGATCAGATTGAGATCTCTGGAATTTGGAGGCTCATTATCTGGCTGAAAGAGACCGCTACAATTAGGGAAAACTGATGCCCTGATCCTTACTCTTTATTTTTTCCTGCTTTCAACAAATCAACTTCGAGATCTGAATATTCACATGTTGCTCAGTATATCCCATGCCTTATCACAGGTGCCACTGTAATGAGATAATCAGTGTTATTCATGTCACCTGTCGGTGGTTTTAATGTTATGGCTGATCATTACACTGATGATCTCCTCATCATGGCATCTGTTAGTGGGTGGGAGATATTAGACATCAAGTGAACATTTTGTCCTCAAAGTTGATGTGTTAGAAGCAGGAGAAATGGACAAGCGTAAGGATTTGAGCGAGTTTGATGAAGGGCCCAATTGTGATGGCTAGACCACTGGATCAGAGCATCTCCAAAACTGCAGCTCTTGTGGGGTGTATCTATCAAAAGTGGTCCAAGGAAGGAACAATGGTGAACCGGGGACAGGGTCATGGACGGCCAAGGCTCATTGATGGACGTGGGGAGAGAAGGCTGTTTTGGTAGTAAAAGAGGGACCAATACAATATTAGGCAAAAAATGGTCATAATGTTATGACCGGTCGGTGTACATGTTCCTACTCTGGTGATTAGACAAAAAAAAAACAGATGAAAAATAATGACGGTAATGTCATAAAATAAACAATACTAAAAGAAGCTCTGGAGCTTCTAAAGTTATAAAATTGTGTCATCTTCATTCTGCGACTTTAACTGAAAACCTATGTCAATAGTTACATGCGGAAAATGACAAAATGTTAGTTTGCTCTGCTGCTTAACTTGATCCTCTGAGCACAGATTATTGAAGTCACCTGTGTGTATTTCGTGCCTCTGAGGGCGGAAGTGTCCGAATCAGGGCTTCTCATAAGGGTCTAGGGTGCCGCCTTTAAACAGGAACACTTTTCAACCTGAAAAATTGACTAGAAGAAGCAGATCATGTTATATGTTTTTGCTGTCAAATGGAATATGACGTAAAGCAGGATGCCAGAAACGATGAAAAATATACAAATGAAATTCAGAAAAGAGTCATATGAGAAGATAACTAAACAATAAGCATCTAAAAGAAGACCGTGTGGCAAAGAATTCAACCAAATGGCTTCCGCTTGCATTATTTATTTTAGTTTATATAATAATAGCACTTGATGCAGATGCTTCAACTTAGACCCAAGGTCAACCTGTAACTCTGACTTGCTTTACAGTTATTTATCTTAAAGCGTGTTTTTCTGTAACACATTAAGTAGCTTGAGTGAAACTAATAGAAATACACTATATTGCCAAAAGTATTCGCTCACCCATCCAAATAATCAGAATCAGGTGTTCCAATCACTTCCATGGCCACAGGTGTATAAAATCAAGCACCTAGGCATGCAGACTGTTTTTACAAACATTTGTGAAAGAATGGGTCGCTCTCAGGAGCTCAGTGAATTCCAGCGTGGAACTGTGATAGGATGCCACCTGTGCAACAAATCCAGTCGTGAAATTTCCTCGCTCCTAAATATTCCACAGTCAACTGTCAGCTGTATTATAAGAACGTGGAAGTGTTTGGGAACGACAGCAACGACAGGCCACGTAAACTGACGGAGCGGGGTCAGCGGATGCTGAGGCGCATAGTGCGAAGAGGTCGCCAACTTTCTGCAGAGTCAATCGCTACAGACCTCCAAACTTCATGTGGTCTTCAGATTAGCTCAAGAACAGTGCGCAGAGAGCTTCATGGAATGGGTTTCCATGGCCGAGCAGCTGCATCCAAGCCATACATCACCAAGTGCAATGCAAAGCGTCGGATGCAGTGGTGTAAAGCACACCGCCACTGGACTCTAGAGCAGTGGAGACGCGTTCTCTGGAGTGACGAATCGCGCTTCTCCATCTGGCAATCTGATGGACGAGTCTGGGTTTGGCGGTTGCCAGGAGAACGGTACTTGTCTGACTGCATTGTGCCAAGTGTAAAGTTTGGTGGAGGGGGGATTATGGTGTGGGGTTGTTTTTCAGGAGCTGGGCTTGGCCCCTTAGTTCCAGTGAAAGGAACTCTGAATGCTTCAGCATACCAAGACATTTTGGACAATTCCATGCTCCCAACTTTGTGGGAACAGTTTGGAGCTGGCCCCTTCCTCTTCCAACATGACTGTGCACCAGTGCACAAAGCAAGGTCCATAAAGACATGGATGACAGAGTCTGGTGTGGATGAACTTGACTGGCCTGCACAGAGTCCTGACCTCAACCCGATAGAACACCTTTGGGATGAATTAGAGCGGAGACTGTGAGACAGACCTTCTCGTCCAACATCAGTGTGTGACCTCACAAATGCGCTTCTGGAAGAATGGTCAAAAATTCCCATAAACACACTCCTAAACCTTGTGGACAGCCTTCCCAGAAGAGTTGAAGCTGTTATAGCTGCAAAGGGTGGACCGACGTCATATTGAACCCTATGGATTAGGAATGGGATCCACTTAAGTTCATATGCGAGTCAAGGCAGGTGAGCGAATACTTTTGGCAATATAGTGTATGTGTGTAGAGAGTGATCTGGATCCACTGACACTTCCTGGTGGTTTAAGGAAAGTCCTGGGACAAACCACCTTTACCACTGGTTATTCCACTATTATATATATATATATAGCTTGTTTCAATATTAGAAGCTGACCTCTGTTTATTTTTCAAGATCGTGCCAAAGTGACAAAGGGATTACCGGATGTGGTGGCTATCATGGAAGACAAGGTATTTTCCACCCGTGATACTGAATGATTTAAAGTAAAATGTTAGATCATTTCTCACTCACTTCAATCGTCTCTCTCTCTCTCTCTCTCATACACACACAGTCTCTGTGTCTGACCTGTTTCACTGAAGGTGACCCCGCGCCAGAGATGTTATGGCTGAAGAACGACAGGGAGATCGTCTCTGCAGGACGTTTTCATGTGGCTTTAGACAACAAGTGCACGACTCTCACCATCAACTCGGTCTGTATGGAGGATTCAGGCAACTACAGCGTGTTTGTTCGCAACAAGTACGGCTCGCAGACGGAAAACGTGACCGTGAGCGTGTATAAACACGGAGAGAAGCCACGGGCCGACGCGGTGGAGATTTAGAGAGGGAGAGACGAGTGAGAGAATAGGAGGAAGCAATTCTGTAGAAGTAAAAGTCAACTTTTACAGGTCAAAAGTCCAAATTTGGTGATAATAATGAAATATAGCTTTGGATTTTTCATAAAGAATAATGATTGTAGCTGCTACAGCGTACGTGATAAGAGGAAGTAACTTGTTTTGCGGACTTTATATGTAACTATATAAATAATAAATCAACACAAATTGGTTTGAAATAAATAAGAGGTGCTATTATTGGAATATAATCGATTTCTGGGTTATAACAGTAACACCACATCACAGATTATTATTTATAGATAAATAATTTAATATTAGAGCATTTCCTATCAGTGTGCAGCAAAATACTACCCCAACATCTGAATATCTGCCAAATTAATACCACTAAATATTTCTAAAAATCCTTTATTAAAGCTGCTTTATTTTTCTAATGTACAAAGTCACGTCTAAAAAAATCGCAAGAAAAAAAATGTCTCGCAAGAAAGCCGTGAATGTCGACTCCTGATTAAAGGAGAAAACTGAGAGAAAAACATTGAGGAGAATTTATTCACTGAAATGATTTCTGCAAATTTATCTTGGCTTTTTATCGATCAATATTTAATGTGTGGAAAATTGTACAAAGGCACAACAAATTTCAGCCGTTTTTGTCAAACAAGCAAAAAAATATCTGTAGGTGAATTCCTGTGTTTGGTTTGAATCTGTGTAAGGTTTAGTATTAACCTCTTGCGCAATGGGTCCTGTGGTTACTTTACTTTAATGTTACGTTAAAGCTTGGTGCCTTTTGAATGTGTTTGGGGAGTGTGTTTCTGATCAATTAAAATCTGAATTAAATTGGTTTGATGTATTTTTTTGTCTGGTCATTTATTACAGGACTGACCATGTGAGACCTCGGTATTAATTTGTTGCACAAAAATATGCTGAATATATTATATGTTAGAGATCTTACTCTACAACAAAACATGGATTTGTGTCTTGACCTTATTAATGGAAAGCTTATAGATCAATATTTTTTCAATCAGTTTAATCAATATAAAATTATTTTATTCCAAATGCTCTGTCAAGTGAATGTCACTTTATTTTTCTATATACATAAAATCCATTGACGGAGACAGAAAACATACAGCGTAAAAGGCCTACAGGATGATGGTGTGTTTGGTTTGCGTGAGTGTGTGAATGAGAGGAAAGGACACGGATCATTGGCAGGGGAATTTTAGAAAATACAGTGACCGGATGTACAGAACACACACCGTCTGCATCCATCTTGTCTATAATGCTCTGTTACTCTACACAATGTGGACCATCACTGAACTGATTTATTATTTAGATGATGGAGTAGCACTGACACTGAAATGGTTTTGTGTGTGTGTGTGTGTATGTGTCTGAAAAGTAAAAGTCCTCGGTGTCATTAACCTGTTGCTCAGGACTGTTTTTAGGACAAATCTCACATCAGAGTAGGAATTCTGCTTGAGTGACTGGAACGTTCTTGTGAATGCTCCGAATATAGCACCAACTGTAATTGTAATGAATTTCCCATTACAGGAAATTCAACTTGTTGATTTTGCAGTCCAGTCCGAGTGCACGGTCATGATAGTAAAATGCTGTGGATGTGTAAGACAGCAGCACAAAAAGATGTAGGTGATCCATACAGAATTTGCTTTATACCTGAAGCAGAAATAGTAACCTCAGAATCAGGACAACAAGCTGATCATCTGCTTTTCCATCTATCCATTCTCTACACCACTTATTCCACTGGGTTGTACGGAGCTTATCCCAGGAAACTCAGGGCATATTCAGTCTACAATACGACAGTGTAGAATGGGGTAGGAAACCCCCAAGGCACAGGGAGAACATGCAAACTCCATGCACATGTTGAAGGCAGGAATCAAACCCCCAAATCTGGAGGTGTGAGGCAAACATGCTAACCACGAAGCCACCATCTACTTTTCTTTTATTAAATTACATGTATCCAGCTACCGATATTGTGCAAGACGTCGTGGATCTGTTTAATTTTATCACAAATATAACTGAGCAAAAATGTAAGCAGTGAGTAAAAAGTCAAGTTCTTCCAGAAGATCATCAGTTCACCCTCAGCTTGTGCTGCATTTTGACGTGATCGATGGCCTCGGTATTCGGCAGTTACATATATTGACCAGTTTCTCAGGTTCACTGAACCTATAGTTCATGTTGTCGTTCTACAAACAGCAGTGACATCGATATAAGAGTGGTCACTACACTGCTAAGACACTTAACACCCACCTTCATCATATCTGCTCAGTCCCGTTCCTTTGATTGACAAGCATTGCATTGTAGTAGATTTGCTACAGCCTGTGTCATCTTTAATATCTTTATTAACTGTTCTATCCTGGTCAGGAGTCTATCCTTGGGAATACGCTTGGAATTACATGTCAGTCCTGTTGATTCATTGTTATTAGTAGGTGTTTGTAGCTCTCTATCTTCCCATAACAATCCTGCACTACTTTTCAGTCACGTTCTTAGGACCCAATTCTGAGTGCATTCAGGGCTTTGTGTTGAAGATAGAGTTCACTGTTTGGACACTAACCCTTTGCAGTACATGTGGTGATTTCATAAGTGCACCAAATGGGTAGGGAGTGTTCCACCTCACAGCTTCAGGTTGCCTGATTTGATCCTGAATTCAGTGTTCTTCATGTGTGGGTTTCCTTCCAGGTTCTCTGGTTTTCTCCTGTCTGGTACATGGACTGTATATGATCATTTTCCTTGAGGTGTGAACAATGTGTGAATTTGTATGCGAATGGTGCACTTCTGTGGACTTGTACCCTATCTATGGTGTGTTTCTTCCTCAACCCCATTATACAGGGAGAGGTGACAAATCCAGGACCAACCAGGATAAACGAGTTACTGAGGATGAATGAATAAGTGCAGGGAATATGCCAAGCTGTATCTTCATAAGTGACTAAAAAGTGGTAATGCACCGTCTATAAGGTGTTTTTTAGTGGTTTTATTTCAGGCCCATGTGCCATGGATAAAATTGTCTTCCTTTCTCTCCCTACATCCTGTATTTTCAATTCGTCTCAATGAAAACATCGTAACATCGTAAATATTTTTTTATATTATCTTAAAAAGCACCCTTCCCTACTCATTTAACATTTGATCAGAAATGTATTTAGAACATATGGAATTGTAACACAGCTTTTTACTTTGGCATTGTATCATGCCTGAACGTCAGTAAGGTTAGCAACCCGAAAATGTAATTGAACTCTGGGTTATCCAAACAGACAGTGTTAATGATTAGAAATGCAGGAGTGTCCATTTTCCCCCCATATAAGTAGCTGAGGCGGGGTGTTCGACTCTACACGCTGAACCGAGCTTCAGAAATCCGTCTCGTGGTGAAGGAGACACCAGACAGGATCGTAAAGAAATGGCTTTCAGTGGAACGTGGCAGGTTTATGCTCAGGAGAACTACGAGGAGTTTCTCAGGGCCATATGTGAGTATGCCACTTAATGAGCTGCACTGAAATGAAAGCAAAAGTCAAAGTAAGGATATTGTTTAATTCATATAGCTATATATGTATATTTTTATAGCTACACAAAGAGCCACAAATTTAACACAACACTCGTTAATATAGTGCTGCTTTAAACTGTCATTCAGCTCTGCCTGAGGATGTCATCAAGCTGGCCAAAGATATCAAACCTGTGACAGAGATCCAACAGACAGGCAACGACTTCGTTATCACCTCGAAGACCCCTGGAAAATCGGTCACTAACTCCTTCACCATCGGCAAGGAAGCCGATATCACCACCATGGATGGAAAGAAGCTCAAGGTAAATGGGCTAGTTGGTTAAGATCACCATACAACAACAACAACAACAGTTAAGTGACCAGAAGATTATATAGTTTAAATCTCAGCAATGGCACTAAACACACATTTCTTGTGCAGCAATGCTAGCAACTACAACACAAAAAAACCTTATTCTTATTGTAAAACCGCTGTCCTTTCTTCCACCATATTTGAGATATTTCTTAAAATGTCTATTAATTCTACAAAATTCTAATTAATTCTATTTTTTATTCTACAAAAATGCCAAAGCAATCATCAGACCCTGATCTTTCCTCAGCATATTATATTAGTAAGCTGGATGTCTAGCTAAGCACGATAAGCTAGCAACCTTTCTAGCTAGTTATCTTTATGCTGTCATGCTGGCTAGCTAGCTAAGTGGCTATCATTTCAGTATAGTAGCATTTTAACATAAAAATACATAATAAAAATAAAAGACAACTAACTTATTCTTCATCTTTGTAGAAATGGCTTTTAATTAGACTTTTTCTCTGAGGTAAAATATGAGGTAAATGTAGTAATTTCCTACAATTTCTTTGTTGTTAGAAGCCACCATCCTCCAACTGACCACACCTACAAGCTTTGCTAATTAGCTGTAAATGGATTTATTTATGTGTGTAATAAAAGTCTGCAGGTCGGTGTGTCCTGATGATATAACCTATCTCTGAGTCTGAACATATCCCTGATCTTTGTTCCTTTTTAGTGTGTTGTGAAGATGGAGGGAGGAAAGCTCATCTGTGACTCAGAGAAATTCTTACACAAGCAGGAGATTAAGGATGGAGAGATGATTGAGGTGTGTATCCGTAACAAGCACTACAAACACTCAGATCTGTACACTCACTTATTAAAGGAGCAGTGTGTCTTTTCAGAGCCCTTAGAAGCCTGGAAATTGTAATGAAAATACTGACCATCCTTCCCCCTTTCCACTTCAACAATCCTACCTAATTTGTTACAAACTACACATACCTCATAAGATCACTAATGAAAAGGTGAAACAAGATGAACGGATCTGCTTTGGTTTGAGGTGGAGCTCATTTCAGGGCCAGAAATAATTCAAACAGAAGTCTAAAGTGAAGAAATCTGGCAGATGCATTCCATGGCAAGATTGTGAATCACACTTATTCCAAGCTACCTTAAAAGATTGAATTATTAAAACAGGAATAGAAACTATTTTAACATTACAAACAGCACCTTTAACACTGTGCAAAATGACACTATTGCATTTTATATTCCTTACTTTAAATGCATTTTAATTATTGTTTTAATGAGCTTTCAAATATTCCCATTTATCTCTCTCTCTCTCTCTCTCTCTCTCAGACTTTGACTGTAGGAGGTACCACCATGATCAGGAAGAGTAAAAAGCTATGATGTGATATTTAAATAAAACTGTAATTTGTCAAAATATCGAGTACTGGCATTATTTTATTTATTTATTTATTTATCTATTTATTTTTGCTCTTATTACTATATTAGTGGCTAATTAAACACTGCATACTTACTTGGTAATTATTTATATTATTAATATTTTAATATTACTTCCTCTGCACTGTATATTTTAATGTGTTCGGTTGTAGTACATCCCAGAATGATCTAGCTATTTATATAAGAGATAAGATTTAAGAGATAAGATTTAAGAGAGACACATTTGTAGGCTACCAGTGGTGGGCTTTCAGGGCCTCTGCTGGCCTAAACAGCAGTGATCTGAATCACTGACTTGCATTTTAATATATTTAATATATTTTTCCATGAATGTGTATTAAATTATTCCCAATAGTCTATTCTCTCCATTTCATAACTTTTCTCTTGGTTGCGCTGCTTCCAGGAGTATATATTTATGATAGGGTATTTATCCAATCATATTTCAGCCAGTGGCTGACATCATGTGTTGCCAGGGTGAAAGAAATCTGCCATAAGGCCTTCAGATAGTGCAGGCACCCGTAGCTTAAAATAAGTGGCAATGAAATTGTTACCTTAACCAATCAGATTTTGAGTTGGCGTCACTGGGGCCATCTAGCAGGCATACGATTACGTCAGCAATTTCCCGTCCTTTGATTGGATAATTGGAGTAGTCAGAGGCAGCGAACCGCACAAACAAAATAAAATATATATATTTTAACTCACAATGGCTGACAGAGGAGAAGAAATCGATTTGGTGAAGGCCTAGGTGTGAAATGCATGGCCCGCCACTGTAGGCTACATTGAATGAACAGAAGGAATCACACACATTTAGAGTGTGTGTGTGTGTGTGTGTGCTACATGTCATTAGTTATATGCTATTTTAACTTATTTTTTCAGTGGTGTGCGATCTGGGACATACCTACAGCTTCCTAATGAACATGTTAGTGATTAGGGAAAACTAATTCAAAATGATGACTGAAAAGAGCCTCAGGAAATACGCGATTCCTGCTGTAGTGCTAAATAATTCCATTCACTGGCTCCCTGAAGGAAATGTCTTCATTAATTAATAAATGATGTGTTCTTGTGTTGCAATGTTGATGATTCCCGCTTCCTTGTACCCATAAGTCTTACTGACAAGCTTTAGTACAATGCTTAGATATTTCTCCTCGCTTCACTTCATCCTCATATTCTGCATTGCATTGTGCAGCTTCCTGATTACTGAACTTTCTGAAAATTCATTTCTTGTGAGCTAATTATGTGACAGGAGACTTGGATTTGAAATGAAGCAATGAAGATGTAACTGAATTGTTGGGGTTCGGCTTTAATTCAAGGGGTTTAACCAAAAAATATTTCGGTAACAGTGGGAGTTTGTTACACAGTCTGTTTTAAATGAAGTTGTCACATATACATTAATAAACAGTGAAATTCCTTCTTCACATATCCCATCCCCATCCTTGGGGGTTGGGGTCAGAGCGCAGGGTCAGCTATGTCGCAGCGCCCCTGGAGCAGGGTAGATCCGGGGCCTTGCTTAAGGGCCCAACACTGGCAGCTTGGCGGTGCTGGGGCTTGAACCCTGACCCAGAGCCTTGAATGAAATTAGACATAATTAACACTATGGTAAATATAAGGATTTTTAAACATTTCAGCAGGCAATCACTGCCTGGTGTCTGGAGTTTTGAGGTCATGTGACCGACTGTGCATCTATCTATCTATCTATCTATCTATCTATCTATCTATCTATCTATCTATCTATCGATCCGTCTTTGGTTAAAGCGTACGGTGCTATTTCGGCGCATGCGCACTATCACGACAATGACGTCGAATACGATTAGTCACGAACGCGCATGCGCAGAACTCGACGTTGGCGGCCTACGAGAAAAAAGGTGCTCCGGTGTGCCTCGGCAATTTATAGTCGGTTTAGTGCGACATGGCGCGGTATTTGAGACCACCAAACACTTCTCTTTTCATCAGGAATATCTCTGATGAAAGCAGGTAGGTTTCCACAAAAAGCCACATAACGCTCATTTAGCTTCAGGAGGGTTTTTTTTTTTAAATGAGCAAGAAAAGCAAAAAAAAAAAAAAAGCGTAGCGTTTGCGTTCGGCGGCTTGCCTACGTCACAAGGACGACTGAAGCGCACTAGCGTACTAACTAGTACGTAGAAATAGGACGCATGGCCAATGTGGCGGTTTATCGGCTATCGTCTTTCTGCATACTATTTAGTGTGCTAGTACGAACCTGGTAGTAAAGTACTAGGTTTCCTTAGAGCTAATCTTACTGTTTAGCGCTTGTGCAGCTAGCACCAGTTATTACAGCGCTGCTTATGTAAATTGCATTAGTTGTGCATTTAAAAAAAAAAGAAGTAAAGCATTTGCTTGTGGAAAAAAATAATAATAAACGCGCTCAAAACGGCTACCAAAAAAGGTAAAAGGCTGAAGGCGGGTCGGCTAGCCGAGCTCACCGTGGCTAACTCTGGCTAGCTTAGCCTGTTAAGTAGGCAGCTAAAAATAGCTCAGTGGCAAAGAGGGGGGGGACGGGACTACATAAATACTTACTCTAACTGTTAAATGAAGAACCAATCTAATGTGAGTTCTGAGGTATTTGCTTTAACCAACCAAACAGTTTATTAGTAATGGAAATGAGTTAAAACGTGCTTGAATGAGTGGAGCCAACTTAGCTGGCCTGCTTTTAGCACGTGCTCTGCTGAGTAACTTTTGCTTTCAGTGAATCAGATTAGAAATTAGATCATTTCCGACTGAAGTAAACCAAAACCTCAGCCTTTACCTAATTTGTGTATAGTGTGCTTGTGTTTTGCATAATAAAGCATTGTGTCTTGTGTGAAATGCTCCTTATTATAGGTTATAAAATTAGTATAAAAGCATTTACAACACTGGGTTTGTCACGTGTGTGTGTGAGAGAGAGAGAGAGAGAGACTGATTAATAAAATGTTGAATGAAGGGTGCACAAACTTCTGATCTACATGGTGTTAAATGGTTTTTGGACTATAAATTGGATCATATAAAATGTGTTTGCATGACTAGACTGATATAAGGAGGGGGAAAAGGGAAAAAACTTTCACTTTTAGTAATGTTGAGTTTGTTTGAGTGATTCTTTATGCCACAGGTTCCCTGGAGAACCCCCTTCCTCTTCTGTCCTGTGCATTTTAGGCATTTTAGTTCCCTGCTCTATAACACACCCATGTGAAGAGGCTGTTAGATACACCGAACAGGCATAACATTATGACCAATTTCGTGTTGGTTCACCCTTTTTGCTGCCAAAGCAGCCGAGGCATGGACTCCGCCAGATCCCTGAAGGTGTGCCGGCACCAAGATGTTAGCAGTTAAGTATTTTGATAGATCACTGACCACTGCAGACCGGGAACCCCCCACGAGAGCTGCAGTTTTGGAGATGCTCTGATCCAGTCGTCTAGCCATCACAATTTGGCCCTTCGTCAAATTCTCAGATCCTTACGCTTGTCCATTTTTCCTGCTTCTAACACATCGACTTTAAGGACAAACTTGCTGCATAATATATCCCACCCACGCCGTGATGAGGAGATAATCGGTGTTATTCATGTCACCCGTCAGTGATCATAATGTTATGCCTGATCGGTGTACATGAAACAGGTGCGTTAGAGCAGGGAAAACAGGATAATATACAGAACAGGGTTTTTATTTTTTCTACGCTAAACCTTAGAGGGAGAGGATTCTCTCCTTCAGACAAATGAGTGAACTATGATTTCATGATGCTTTAGGCCAGAGGATTTGCGTCGTGAGTTCGGTCGTTACGGCCCTATTGTAGATGTCTACATTCCCGTTGACTTCTATTCCCGTCGGCCAAGAGGATTTGCATACATTCAATATCCTTTGTAAGCAATCAAGCAAGTGTTTTGTTTGTTTTTTGTTTTGTTTTTTGTTTTTTGGAGGGGTAAAAAGAAATCCTGGTTTTCCAAAAGGAAAATCTGAAAGTGAAACTGTAAGATCTAATTTGATTGTATTCTGGCCATTCATGTCTCCTAACTGCTATTTCTTCTGTTGTCTCAGAAAATGTAAAGACATACAGTTCTGGAGACCGTCCCTCCAAAGAGTATTTAAGAGTAAAGACCGAAGTAGAGTAGATTGAAGCCAAAGAGCCCGTAAGGATTCAGGCGCCAAGCGATAGAGGGGAGAGAAAGAGAAAAGTTAAAGCTCGAAGATTCAAAGAGGAGAAAAAGAGGGCACCTGTTCCAAACAGAGAGAGGAAAAGAGCAAAAGATAATGGGGCAAAGACAAGCAGGAAACCTCCCAAGGCCTTCTGGGAAGCACTTAAAGAGAATAAAGGTCAAGCTCAAGGTCAAGCATGTTAAAGGTAACGAGTATTAACTTTTGTATCCTACCTTTGCTGTAGTCTGTTCATTGTCCCCTTTTTTCCTCCCCCAAGTCAATTTTTCTGATCTTACCTCTGTCATGAGTTCTTCAGAGTTGATCCATGTTAATTTCGTAATTCTGCTTGCCAACCAGTTTCATCGATTACGGCGAATTAAAAATTAAACTTGCAAATTTGATTCAGTAATTACCCCTCCCCTGTGCATTATGATTTCTCCATACTGAGCTCATGTTGCTTTCTCTGTCACATTAACGATGTTACGTAATACTGCTTAAAAAATTTTTTTAAAAAAATGAACGTGGCGTCCTCCGAGATCCTGTCTGGCGGACGCGAGCGTGTCCGTGTGATTAGCCTGTGTGTCGGTGTGTTTATAAAACGGAAAGCCTTAACAGCATTAGCACGTTCGAGGATGTCCGCGACGCCGAAGACGCGCTGCACAACCTGGACCGGAAGTGGGTCTGCGGACGGCAGATTGAGATCCAGTTCGCCCAAGGAGACAGGAAGAGTAGGTCATTCTATGTCTCTTTATCATACCAGCGTGTCTTTTAAGCAGCACTGGCGATACCGGTGTTTCTTGCCCTCCGACACATCCACTGTTATCTCTCAGAGGAAACACTAGGAAGTCAGTGTAGATTTGTGTGTTAATGTTCCGGCTGTTCTTTTAAGGTGCTCACTGTCTCTTTCTGTCTCTCAGCCCCGAGTCAGATGAGGTCCAAAGAAAGGCGTTCTCCTCGCAGCTTCTCCAGATACGATGATTACGAGCGCGACGGCCGCTACCGCCGCTCCCGGAGTCGCAGCTATGACAGACGCCGGTCTCGCAGCCCCTCATACGAGCGCAGACCCCGCCGCTCCGACAGTCCCAGAGAGTGAGTCCTGCCGTCTCAGATTGGTTACTTCATTCAACATTCAGTCGCTCAGATACGTCGTGTTGAAATGCCCCGTAAACCTGATCACGTGACTCGCGTACACCACTCTTCACCTGCTCCCACATCAGATTTCATTCCAACCAACCTGAAGCCACACTGAAAACTAAGATCCACTGATTAAACGGGTGTGGCTGCTGCTTGATCGGAATGAAAACCCTGCACTCACACCAGCCCTTTGTGGAGATGATTAGACACCCTGGTCATTCTAAAGGTTCTTTACTTTTTTTTTTTTTTTTTTTCTTTTTTTTTTTAATAACAGCTCCCGCTCTTATGGCAGACACAGGCGAAGCAGAAGCCGTGACAATGACAGGTGGGGTGGTGTTCTTCTCCTTTATTCCCATCCACACTGCATCATACCCTTTATTAATGATCTGAAAGTGTAGCTGTTGGACACCTCGCATTCAGTTGTTTCTACAGAACGGAAGAAGCATTTCGAGTTCTTAGAAACTTATATTTGTCTGACCACAGCACTTTTTTTTTTTTTTTTTTGCCCGCTGTGGTCTGATGGTGAGAAGCTGTGTGGTGTTTCATTTCCAGTTAGTGCTAGTGTTAGTGTTATTTTTTTTTTTTTTTTTTGAGAAACCAAAATACAGCGAGAAATATGAAGAATTCTACTGAGTCAGTGCCATTTCCTCCCCCCGATTCAGGTCAAGGCACAGACGAGAGCACGGCCGAGGGCATCGCGCCGCTCCTTCCCGCAGCCGCTCGGGTTCACGTTCCCCCTCCCCCGACTCCAGGATGAAGATGAAGAACAGGAAGTCCCGTTCTGGGTCGCGTTCGCCTCATCCGACTCCAAACAAGGAGGCACCCCAATCCAGCGGTGCGCAAGAGGACGAGGACACCCGCCCCAGATCGGCTTCTCGCTCCTGCTCTCGCTCAGTCTCGCGTTCCCGGTCACGTTCCCGCTCGCGCTCCAGATCCTGGGCCGGACGCAAATCCGGCGGCCATTAGGACTCTCTGTGTGAGGAGCGGAGTCGTTCAATAATATAACTCATGCAGCTCTCGGGCAAACTGATCATGTAAAGGCCATTTTTTGGGGTGGGGGGGGTTACTACTTTTTCTTTTTTCTTTTTTTTTGCAGGTTTGCTCGGGGACACGTCTGATTCCTGTCTCCTGTCCAGCAGCAGATTTCAGGATCAGTGGATGTTCATCACCGATTATTAATCAGATGTAATCCAGTGTATTTTTTTTTTTTTTTTTGTTTTTAATAGCTTAGTTTAGTGTTCATTTTGGTGATTTCGCAAAAATGAAAGCACCAAGACATGACGTGTCTAGACCCGGTATACGCCTTTTGATCAAAAAAAGGATGCAGGTTTATCGAATCCGATTCATGCTCGTATTTTCTGTTTAGGCAAATAGTTAGCAACGGGCGCATTGTAGAGAGTGCGGTATTTTCAGTGTTTATTTTCTGTAATGAATATGAATGTTTTCGGTTTGTACAAATCTTTATTTTAAACTCGTCTAGCTGAACCGGCTGTTATCTTTCCCCCGATATCCCGTAAACGTCTCGTAGAAACTCGGTTGTCTTCCAGGAGATTATACATCAAGAAGCGTTTTTTCCTTCCCCTTTTTTAAAAACAAGAAAGTTTGTTAAATGTGTTCTTGATTTCCGTATCCTGTCCTACAGCAATGTTTTACTCTTTTTCATGCTAAAGATGGATCAGAGGAGAGGGAGAGAGATCTCCTGTATGTGAATAAAAATGTACCCTTTGGTTGTTTAAAATAACTGGTGTGGATGTGTGACTGTTAGTAGACTAATCTTTATTATTTAAATAAATAAGTGTCAGGCAGTGAGGTTCAGATCCTAAGCTCTAGCTTTTCGGGATTATTTTCATGGTCTGGTTTCATACACTGACTTTAATAAAAGAGTTAAGAGCCAGGACTCTAAAATCCACTTGTCCCAAGCCATGGTAATGAATTTAATGTTCCACAGGTCTATAAATCTCCAGACTGGCTACAGAGAGGTGTGATTATTTAATATATACAGTAAGTCTGAGTTTTCATGATCATTCATCTGTTTAAATTATTCCTAAATGCTAAATTATTAGAGATTGAGGTCAGAATAGAAGTGATCTATAAATATGAAAACTATGTACACCAGATCAGGCGTAACATTATGACCAGTGAGCGCTCTCATCACTTCATGGTACCTGTTAGGCAGCAAGTGAACATTTTGTCCTCAAAGTCGATGTTAGAAGCAGGAAAAATGGAGGATCTGAGCAAGTTTGACGAAGGGCACAAATTGTGATGGCTAGACGACTGGATCAGAGCAGCTCTTGTGGGGTGTTCCCAGTCTGCAGTGGTCAGTAGCTATCAAAAGTATCCTTTAGGTACTGTAAGTTAAAGGATCTGCTTCTAACATCTTGGTGCCACAGCACACCTTAAGGCAGCGACTCGACCCCACTAGATCCCTGATCACAAGGTGGTCATAATGATATCAGATCAGTGTACGTCTACCGGGCATTAATGATATTTTAAAAAAGGTCAGTAAAATAAAATCTCTCAAAGAACCCATTAAAGTCCACAACACATGAGTTAATGGTTTGCATCCAAGTTTATTTTGAAATTCCCTACGCCCCCTATACAAGAAAACCGACTTTCCACAAAGGCAGCAGTGAACTCTCAGTCATAATGTTTATGTTCAGGGCAATGAAGAGGGGGGAAAACAAATTCATAATCACAGTGAAATCTTTCTTTTTCTTTAAATACATCTGCTGTCATCTTTGGCTGCAGTTCGGCAGACAGGCTGCTGTCGGGCCGTGTTTTCCTGGGGAGTTACAGTTCGAGCCAATGGAGCCAATGCAGGAATGTACGTTTACACGGAAAACAGAAATAAAAACGAAATGTGGTGTACTCGTTCACAACCCAGACTGCAAAAAAAAAAGAGGGGAAAAGAAGAAAAGGAAAAGGAAAAGAAAAAAAAAAAATACTATTACCGCCTATGATGGGACAGCACTTTCTTTTAAATTTCATAAAACTGTATAGACAAAAAAATCTACAAAAATGGAACTAGTAATATTACACAACATGTAAGTCAACACTCGTCACCCTCTACACGAAGCCGAAGTTCTTGGTCTTGATAGCAAGGAGGAGCTTCTGCTTGAGGATCTGTTTGGAGGAGTAAAGCGGCACGTAGAGACGTGAGATGCACGTGTTGGCCGTGGGTAGGTGTTGGTCATCCGGAGGCCTGATTGTGATGGATGGCATCGGCTGGAAACCTTCCTCACTGGCAGGCAGGGACGGGCTGGACGTCCAGAAATACACCTGTGGCACAGAGACGCGTTTGTTCATCTCGTCTTTGTAACAGTAAAGTGCAATGAAGAAATAATAATCTACTGTGTAAATATTAATGCAGGACAATGATTAATACAATTAAAATAAATGACAACAATAAGCACTAATAATCTCAATCAAAATCCTTAAGCCTGTTAAGGATTTTCTCGTGCCGGAGAATCTTGTACAATACACACTTAAACTGGGATCTTTTAGTGTGTACACACGTGCAAAGTTTTAACCAATATTCAGTATGTGACCACATCAGACATTAATAGGAACATCTGTACAGATCCAGAGAGCTTTAGGATGGAGAAAAATGTGATCCTATTGATTTGAAGTAGTTTCAGAAACTGCTGATCTCCTGGGATCACACACATGGAACGATATCCAGAGAATTACACACATGGTTTGCTGTAGCTAGTGAGATCTTCAGAGAATGGCCAGACAGCAACTCGAGATATTATTTAAAACTCTGTTGAGCATATCTACACTTCAAACCTTGAGGAAGCAGAAGAGCTCATCAAGCTCAGCCGACCAGGCGAGTTTTTTTAATAATTTCATGTGAACATTAACTGAAGCAATCTTTAAGGAATACTTCTGGATGGATAATTGCATGAGTGAGCAGGTGTACAGGTTTTCTTACTCAAGTGTGTGTGTGTACACTGTGCATGAAATCAGTTTAAAGACGACTTACCAGATCCTGCCTCTCAGTCATACTCATCTTCTCCACGATGGACCAAAACCAGCGTTTAAACTGCAACAGCTTCTCTGCGTTCTCACCTGCGGGTCAAACCAGAGCAAAACAGCTGCATGAGATGGCATTAATGATATCATAGCTTCAACAATTCGGTTAGTCTTTTACCATTAAGTGAGAAGATCATACATACATTTACAAATAAATAAATAAAAATAATTTAATCCAGATTTGTTGTACGGTAATACCTCGCAGATCCACATATGATTTGCGGCTTCACTGACTTCACATTTTCATGCGAAAATATTTTTTAAAAATTTAGTTTATTAATTTAGTAATATAAATATAAAAGTAAAAACAAAATATCAATATAAATAAAAATGTTACTTTAACGATATCGAACAGAGCATTAACAGTTTTACCTAGCTGCTGATTGGCTGGTAGCAAAATAAGCATTTACAGTACATTAGCATTTTTAGTGACATCCGCGTCATTCACGATGGGTCCTGGAAAGTAACCTATCGGATGTGAGGTATTACTGTATTTCCAAGGAAACAGCAGGGGTTAATGGGACACTAGAGTTAGCGAGCCAATTGAGATGGATGAGAATCAAGTTCTGTACCAGATTCATCGTTGAAGGAGGTGAAGCTGATGAGCATCTGCACGTTGACCTCGCCGCAGCCGTTGACCAGCAGCCTGAAGTCTTCGGCTGTGAGATCCTCTAGGGCGTTTTTAGGGAGCACATCCAAGAGGCCCTTCCTCATGGCCTGGAAAAAAAATAAATAAAAAAAAGAGTTGAAAAAACAAATGGAAAAACTATTTGTTACTTCCAGAGGCAACATTTCTAGTTTTGTCCTCTAAAAGATACTATAGTAACTATAGGATATAGATATAGACTTATAACCTAGAGAATACTGACATAAAAACAGAACAAGGCTTTACTTTGGGGTTAGTGTGCATCATTGCAAATAAAAGCATGACAGGATTCTGTAAACCTGTACTCACATGCAGAGGCTGCTCCGCTACAACCAACATCCTGTGCTCAGCGTATTTCCTCACATACTCATACACATTCTGAGGGGTCACAGGTATGCTGCCACCACCGGCCAGGAGCTCCACCTGTATAATACACAATCACAACCTTCATCAATCATCAACGTTAAAACAATCTGCACAGAACAGCAGCATCATGTGGGTAGCAATGAGCCACTGAAATTGGTACAAGTATAAAACACTGATCAGGCATAACATTATGACCAGGTGACGTGAATAACACCGAGTATCTCATCATGGCACCCGTTAGTGGGTGGGATATATTAGGCAGCAAGTGAACATTTTGTCCTCAAAGTTGATGTCTGAAGCAGGAAAAATGGACAAGCGTAAGGATTTGAGCGAGTTTGACGAAGGGCCAGATTGTGATGGCTAGACCACTGGATCAGAGCATCTCCAAAACTGCAGCTCTTGTGGGGTGTTCCCGGTCTGCAGTGGTCAGCATCTATCAAAAGTGTCCTTTCAAGTCCTATACGTTCTGAGGTGGGGCCTCCACAACTTACAGGACTTAAAGGATCTGCTGCTAACATATCGGTGCCAGATACCACAGCACACCTTCAGGGATCTAGTGGAGTCCATGCCTTGACAGGTCAGCAAAAGGGGGGGCCAACACAATATTAGGCAGGTGGTCATAATGTTATGCCTGATTGGTGTATATACCTTGTTAGAGTCATCAATAATGCTGTCTGTACGTGTTGAGTTACTATGAAATGACTAAAGTGCTAGAAGAGGTACAGCTGTGTGTAGGATAATGCCTGACTTAAAAATATATTGTGAGGAAAAAGATATGCAACATGACAAATAATGCACAAGCTCTTTAAACTTCTCTATAGACACAGCTTCGAAGCAGAATGGTGTTACCTGTCCAGATCCTTCCTCCTTGCATAGGTCGATAGCGAAGGCGAGGTCCATGGCAGCAAACACGGCCTCGGCCTCGCTTGCCTGCGAGTGGCGGATCAGCTGGCGCAAACTCTCGTACATTACCGGGTCGAAGAATGCAAAGTCGTGCCAGTTAACCTGCATGACACACACGCACACAAACAAACCAGTGTCTAAAATAGTCTAATTTAAGTCTTCCTTGGTATATACAAGATGGCTTCACACAATACCCACCTTTCTACCTAGCAACACTTTGATGACGTGCCTATTAAGGGTGATTGGGCACAGTTCATTCTGCAAAAGACACAGGCCGAGTATTCTGGAGAAAAAGGAGAAAAGAAAACGTTTGTGAAATCAGCTGCACTCAAAAGATCTCATAAATAACGTTCAATTTCCAGGTTCCTACCTGCCGATGTTACGGAAGCAGTTCAGCCTGGCCTCAGAGTTTTTGCCGGGCCGGGGGGAATAGAAGCCCCTCTTTCCAGGCTGGTAAAACAGAGGAGCGTTATCGTCGCCGTCATCCGTATCGTCCAACTCCATGTCCACCACACTGCGGGTGGAGGCGTGTCTCTTCCTATTCTCCTGCTGCACAAACACACACACACCACCTTCAGAATCCTGAAACTACTGTTCAAGCCTTGCTTTTATGGAAAATGACTTGTGCGAGAACTACATACAAATAACGTGTGGTCAGGTTGTACCTGTGCTTTCTCTGGAGTGTCAAGGAGACCAAGATCCAGTATGCTGTCAGCACCATTTTCCCTTTAAACACAAATTGTATAAGGAAGAGTTAGAGGTATTACTAGACAAATGGAATGACCTTCAGAGAAAAAAACCAGACAGAAAAGATTACGAGAAGGAAGTCAGTACCTTCCATGTGTGATGAGGAGCTCCATGGCCTCTTCTACACGGGCACGAAGAGAATCCTCACTGGCCAACAGCAGTAACAGCTGAGCAGGAGAGAGCTCCAGTAACATGCCTGTAATTTTACTGGCAAAAGCCTGTAGAGAGAGAAAATACGTCTGAACATGATGATGGGCATCAAGCAAAACTGTGTGGCAGTTTTACATCATCTGGCATGGTCTCGAATCTTTTTACATGCTTGCCCATTTTATCTGTATACACTGAGCTGTATTTAACAAAGATTAAACCTTTGCTATACGTCTTAAGGGTCTGATCTAGACTCCAGAGTGGAACAGGAGCTAAACCGTCCAAATAGGACAAGCTCTATACTACGCTCATTGCTTCAGAAAGTGAGTGAGTACATACCGGCTGCATGGCATGGACACGGGGGTACAGACGCTCCCCTAAAGCCTGCCTGTGAGCAGGCAACGGGTCTGGCTCGTCACTGGGGTTCCCTTCTGATGCAGGACGGAATGGCCTGGTGTCAATGGACAGCTGTCTCCGAGAGTCCCTGCAGAATACAAGTACACAGAACACAATTAGCAAAAGCTGTAGGGCTTTTAATTAAAAACAAAAAAGTTGTCAATTTTATCTTTACAGTGAAGGCAGTTCACACGGTGACTTCAATGAGTAGAATGCCAGGGATGTATAAAACTGCCCCAGATGTGTATATTATAAAATATGATCAAATATTGAAGTGAAAACAAAATTGAATACAAACATGACTGATTCAGTAATAATTAATCCAGTCTGAACAGGGTTTTAAAGGGATAGATGCGCACTGCTATCTTTTGTAAGTCCCTTATTTGGAACAGGGCTTTTCCCCCCGGTTTAATTTTAATGAGGGACGAGTAAGAATGTTTTTGTTCGGCGCCATCAGATGCAGCACAACCTCACCTGTCACGGTCTCTACGGGATCCTGCCCTC
Source organism: Hemibagrus wyckioides (assembly GCF_019097595.1). NCBI lineage: Eukaryota > Metazoa > Chordata > Actinopteri > Siluriformes > Bagridae > Hemibagrus > Hemibagrus wyckioides. The sequence continues at coordinate 15,379,172 of NC_080732.1, read as the reverse complement.
AGGCCACCACTCCTCCTCTCCCTCTCCCGGTCACGGTTTCTCAAGCGCTGCATCAAATCTGCACATAAGAAACCACACAGGAAACTATAGCATACTCCATCTAGCTCATGGAACTTGTGTGATTAAAAACAGCGTCAAAAAAGCATTATTCTGTGCAAAGTACATCTGAAAAAGCTTTGTGAAGTGTTGCAACCAGTCTATAACTGTGATATTGATAAGAGGTGAGGCTTACTGCTGGCCTGCATGCCCTTGCTGACACTCTGTACACAGTCCAGGTTGGGCAGTTTGTCGTTGGACAGAAAGGCCTGAGCGATGGCCGTGTAGAAGCTGCGTGCCACGCCGCTTCCCTCTCCGGGCTCGTCCTTGAACGTGACCTTGACGCGGTGCACAGCCATGGGAGTGCTAGTGCAGCGACGGCCAAAGTGCGTGTTGAGCTGACGCATGGTCTGCTGGATGAGCTGGTCACGGTCACGATCCACCTCCAAGGCCAGATCACGAGACTGCAGGTTCCGCAGCTTCTCCATTTCTCGCCGAAACTTTGACTCCTTCACCTCAAAACCACCCAGCTCAGTCAGGATCTGCAAAAATGGAACCATATGGGAAGAGTGTGAGTAAACATAAGACTGCGATAGCTCATAGGGTTCTGTATTGGCTACCAAAGGGTTGTGGCTTCACATCCCAGGACTTACAGATCCAGGCTCAGCCCCTACATCCTCCATAAAGACACGTCCGAAGAGCTCGAGGGAGAGACGCCATCGTCCCAGCAGCATGTCGTGAGAGATCACCATGCCCATGAAGCTGCAATGTGGGCTGAAATTACAAAATACAATAATCACAACAAAGTAAATTTTGCACTCACATCAGCATAGTGTTTCTTTTGGTCGAATTTTATTTAGCTATTTAAAAAGCTTAATGCAGTAAATATTTAGGGCATGACACAGTACACAGAAGGTATAAAACATGGATAACAATAAAGCAACTAATCTGTACAATACGAGGACTGCTGCCTGTGTTAAATTTTGTTCATTATGAGCACTATTTTCTGAACACTTTTCTATTTCCGGACACAAAATTCATTCTTACATGAAAGTGGGAAGGGGCGGGCCTTCACTCTCCGTCAGTCCAATTTCTGCGAGGAGGCTGCTCTTTAACTGGGCGGCAAGGTCATGAGGGGAGGGGCCAGGCTTAGAGACATCCATGTCCTGCGCAGTCGCCTGCTGTTCTTCTCCACCCCTCTGTCGAGACTCCATACTCATAACGTTTTTCATATTGGCTGAATAGGACATCTTTGTGGGCAGAATCTGGAAAGGAAACTTACAAATTATGTACCAGGATCTGAAAATCTGATCAAGTACTCAAATGTTAAACTTTAAAATGATGAAAATATAACAGTATATCTTCACAATTAGACTATATTACTATAGCAGTGTGTTTACCTGTAAGCAGTTCATGTCCACAGTGAGGTCTGAGAGACCTTTGCTTGCCATGTAGGAGGTGGAGTAGAGGCCTTGACTTGGCCGCCCGAACAGATCCTCCTTTCTAGCATTTGGCTATAATGAGTAAAATATACGAGCATTTAAGAAACACAATAAAACATGATCAGTCCTGTTTTTGAGGATATATTGAGATAAATGTTAAGGGATGGTTAGAAGCAATTGATTTGGAGAAGGAAAAGAGAGTGCTGACCTGCAGAAGGTGAGGCTGGTCAGCCAGAGGGATGGCCTCAGCCACAGGGACTTCGAAGGGATTGGGTGGAATGCAGCCGAGGAAAGTCATGGAGTCGGAGCGGCGGAAGAATGGGTGGTGTTGCCCCGTCTCTGCAGGAACAGGCTCCTCCTCCTTATCCTGAAGGGTGGAGCCTAAAAAGATCCACACAACCTTAATGTCGGCTGCATTGATTTTTTTAGTCCAGCAATTCTGTTGTGCATTATCTGTTACCTAGAAGGTAACTTGTGTGCTAATCATATACAAAAAATGTTTCTGTCTAAAAACATTTCTACAAATATCTGTTTAACATATACACCGATCAGGCCTAACATTATGACCACTGAAGTGAATAATGCCGCCTAATATATCCCACCCACTAACAGGCGCCATAATGAAGAGATGATGGGTATGTGATCACTTTGTCCACAAAGTTGGTGTGTTAGAAGCAGGAAAAATGGGCAAGCATAAGGATTTGAGCGAGTTTGACAAAGGCCAAATTGTGATGGCTAGATCAGAGCATCTCCAAAACTGTGGAGTGTTCCCGGTCTGCAGTGGTCAGTATCTATCAAAAGTATCCTGCAAGTTGTGATGTGGCACCTGATCGGTGTATACAAACCATGGAAGTTCTAGATAGAAAGTTCTGCATGTAATACTGATCACTGTGCATGGAATATATAAGTGTGTTGAACTCACTCTGATTGGTGTCCTCATCATTTTCATGCTCCGAGTCCTCATTGTCCAACGCAAGTTCAAGTGGGTCACGGTTCCTAAACATGGAAAATGTTTCCAAAGTTGGCAAACAAAGACTACTTAGTACAGGAAGTACTTTACTGACGCTACAACATCCAAGTGCAAATGAAAGCCTTTACAACAACAACAACAAAAAAAAAAAAAAAAAAAAAGGCTGGACGCCTGACCTCTTCCTCTCCATCTGTGAGGTGTCCAGTGTGGTCTGAAGATTCATGGCTTTTATCCAGTAAATGAGGGCCTGGAAGACATAGGCCACGTGTTTCAGTGAGCACACATCCAGCACGGGCAGCACATCGGAGTGCTCATCATTATGGGAGCGCATCAGGGAGAGCGCGTAGTTCAGGAAGTCTCCACGTGCTGACATCATGCCCTGACGAGCGGTCAACAAAGTAGCCGCACGCCTATAAGAGATAAACAATAAACTGTTAACGATTTTGGGTTTTTGTTTCATTTTCTAACAGACATCAATGCTGAATCATCAGCAACTCTGCAGTGTTGTTAAAGGCACAAACACAAATCACCCCAAACGTTATTAGGACAGGATAAAAACTCCTTCCCAAATATTCAAGCACTCAAGAGTTACTTTAGTTTCCACTTCCAGTCGACTGCACTGGTGAGCTTTCACATGCCCATTGAGCTAGCTAATTAATTTAGGAATTGTCCACCTCCGTTACAAATCTAATAGCTGAAAACATTTATTCGCTGTTGCTCCTGATATTTCACAATGTTCACTGACCTGCGTCCCTCCAGTGTTCGCAGGCTGGCCTCTTCCCGTGCAGTCATGCGCTCCCTGCGCCCGGAGTGCTGCGACGCATGCAGCGGGTGGCTCGGATGGCCAGGGTCTCCCGCAGAGGACAGAGCTGAGCCGTAGCGCAACTGAGCCTCCGTCGAGTCCATGATCGACACCATCCAGTTCCACGTTGGGACCAGCTTCTCCTCCACATAGTTCTGAAGAATCAGATACAAACGTCGACCACAGATCTAATACTGACCGTGCCTATATTCGATATCAGCCTTTTCTGATTCTAACCAACAATACGTTTTTTAGCGTCGGGTATTGTCCCCTTCTGTCTCCTTACCTGTAGGTTGACTGCATCCTGATAGGTGAGTTTCACTGCAGCGGGATACTGAGAGTAAACCAGATGGTTGTATTTAGGGATGAGGCTCATAAGGTCAGAAATCTGGCGGATGACGATGCTGTAAGCTCTTGCCAGGCTGCTGGCAGATGTCAGGTAGCTACTGGAGTTGCTGGCCTCCAGGGCCGCGGCTGCCGCTGCTGCACTGGTGCTGATGGCGCTGCTGCGGCGCAGGTTGGATGGGTCGATGTAAATGAGGCCTGCAGAACTCGCTACAAGACAGAAACAAATGCATACGGATTCTTTTAGTTCCAAGGAAGCACACATTAAAATCATTTCATTGGTTTTATTAAATATTATTGCTGAACGTGTCCAATGGAGATCAGAATGGCCAAAATAAATCCATGATTTATATTGTGTGGAAAATGTCCAGGGGCAATTGCTAGTCCGCTTTGAAGCTTTGAGACTGGACACTGTCGGCTTCATCACTTCATAATGCGAGCTCTGAAAAAAGGAGGAGTGGGAACTTGGCCTACCTGCAGGAGTGGAGGAGCTTGCAGGGGCTCCCCCAGCTGTGCGCTGGCTGGGAGTGGTGCGCACAGCCCACTGCATGGAACGTGGGGCCTGTGCGGCGCTGTTGGCATGGGCAGAGCCTGTGGTCCTCTCAAGCGGTTCATCCAGCAAGTATGTCTCCTGATCGGCGTCATCGCTCTGACTGCTGCTGCTGTCCGAGTCACTCGAGTCATTCGACTGGGAATCGTCCTCAGAGAAGAAGGCGGGCACGCTGCTGGCACCTTCAGGACACGAGGCAGAAGTCTCAAACTCACTATTTTTTGTACACAAAGTATAGCAGAGAATATCCAAAGAACTAGCGAAAGCATGGCAATAGAGAAGGTGATTTCAGACAGGCGTGCATCCTATGTTAGCGATAACACAAAAACCACACCAATAAGAACTAGTCGCAAATGTTTTGTTAAGGTTCTTAAAATCAGCAGTTAACCAAACACACTATTTTTTCCTATTAGTACAGTGTGAGATTCTGCCATTCAGAAATTTGTGCACTCACAGCAAAACATCATAATCAGTAGTTAGTTATGTACTGTATTTTCCAGACTATAAGAAAAGCTATTATCTTCTGTATATTTCTAAACACAGAAAATAACAAAAAGCTCAAAATAACACTCCAAGCCTTCTTACTGTCAGCGACAATGACTAGATGCCTGTCCGACAAAAACTATGGCATTGAGTGTCAAGTGCTTTCTAAACCCAAGTCTAAATAAACATCTACATTAGTGTAAAGTGTTTATTTAATGCTTTACACAAGGTGTTATACATATAATGATTGATGCATGTATATTGCCTTATACTGTACACATTATAGACTGGAAGTCAGGTTTGAACATGGTTTGTTAGGAACATCTGAGTGGTTTTGTTTCAGCACTTCCTGACTGGCTTTAACATGCTCAACAATCCCATCAGGATATGCGGAAATGATGTTTCCGTGACGTTTCAAATGGTGTGCACACTTCAAACTGGACCTGACGTGAAACGCAACAGAGGAAAGAGGAGCTCATACCAAACAAAGGAAATGCCAGGGACACCCTACTTCCTGTAAATGAGAAAGTGTCCATTGAACTAAACACTAGGGGTTCATAGTGGAACACATCTGATAAGTAAAAGCAGAGTTCAATAACCTTCATAAATAAGTAGGAACACATGGAAAGAGAGCCATTTCACAGGTTTCACCCCACTTCCGCAAAAATGTGCGTTCAAGGTCAAAGGTTAATATTATGAAGCGCCTAACACTTCACCCAAATATACAGGCATTAGTTAGCATGATGGAATTCCCATCAGGCAAACTTCTTATTCGGCTTCATTCGATTTCGGGCAGATTTGAATCTGGTACCTGCTTCGGAACCCGCCGTCGCCGCTGTGACGACACTGCGGCGCCCGCTTGCATTGTCCTGGTTGCTATGGTTACTTTCGCTGTCACTCTCCGTCTCGGCAGCGGCTAACAGGTCGAGCTCCATGTCGCTTCCTGGAAAATCACAAAGCAAGCAACAAACAAAACAATTAAAATGGATGAAAGCTAAAATGCAGCCAAACATGCACAAAACTGAACACTGCATCTTTACCATCCTCATCATGTTCGTCATGCTGGCCCTCAGCTTCTGCAGGCTCTTCCCCTTGTTCCTCCTGGTCGTCGTGATGATCTTCTTCCCCAGCGACACCCTCAACCACCTCCACCTAGACACACCGGGGATTAGAAATCAGCACAATACGTCTGACATTAAAAAAAAATGTGTGTTTGAGGATGGGCTCCTGACCTCCTCAACATCAGCAGACACAATGTCATCCTGCTCCTCATCTCGTCCACGTGCGGTCTGTGATTGGCTGCTGCGCCGTGGCTGAGGGTTCCTGATGATGTAAGAGGAGGCTGACTGGCTGGAACTGAAGGACATAAGATAAACAGTTACATAGTCACATACTAAGTGGAGGAAATAGGTGAATAGCTCTACCAAGATTTTAACTTCCCGTCATTGTGTGTGTGTGTGTGTGTGCTCTCACCTGTTGGACTGGTCAGGCGAGGGTCTCGGGGGCAGCGGCTCCACAGAGAAAAGCTCCTCGCTGCCCTGCACGGCATCGATGCTGGTGCTAGCCAGAGTAAATGGTGCCGTCGGCCTGGCGATGCCCATGCGCACTGGCACGATCAGAGACTCGGCTACATTACACAATTCCTCGACGGCGTAAGGCAGCAGTGCCTGGAACACACGCCTGCACTTCCCGATGGGCTGTGGGACGAAGTTACTGCGGGACGAAGAGATGCAACAAAGAAAAAGTAGACAGAATTAATAAAGTTTTAGGATTTAGCTCAGATAAAAATAAAAAAAAGTATGCATCAATTACACTAACAGAGACATGCTAAGCAGACCAATTTGATCGACATACTTTTTCTTCTTGGACGAAGCCATCTCTACACTTAGGATGACAAAAACCCTGGCAACAGATCGCAGGAAGCGGCGTGTGACACAGATGGCCTCCTCTCTGCGACCTGGGGTGTATTTGTTCTGCAGTTCCTTCACCAGTGTGCCCAGTAAGGTGTCAATAAACTAGACAACATAAAAAACGACAAGAAAATTAAGAAATCCGGTCTTGCAGCATGGTTAATCATCATGCACAACTCGTAGCCTAGGACGTGTAATACTTTGCGCTTATTTGTACATTATCCATCTCTGACTCACAGTGAGGTCTGGAGCACACTTGACAATGAGGCAGTGAGTGAAGCAGTCCAGCCTGATGGTACCACTCTGCTGATTCAGGTACATCTGCTCCTCCGGCAAGAGATGAGCGATCCGGCTGCTTGCGCTCAGACTACAAAATAAACATGAATAAATATGAGCACACCAGTGAAGTGTAAAGAAGTTTAATATAAAACAGGACAGAATTGGATAAACAACTATTAGAGCTGTCAGAATGAATTAAACTTCTCAAATATTAACTCGGTTTTGTTTTCACACAAATATGTTCAGATTTCAATTTCCATTTATGTACATTTCTAGAGTCAAGCTTAATTTTTTAAAAGAGGGCTCTAATGAACTGTCAGCATGCTAATGTGAGATGAAGGGTCTGGAAGAACCACTTACGGATCTTTGTTCTCCTGCGAGCCGAACATTATCATGCACTTAAGAGCATTCCAGTCCTGTAGCACGCGCTCCAGAGCCAGCTGGGCAAAGCGTGGAGGCTCCAGGTCATGATCCGGCATTTCTGAGTCTGTGGAGGGGGGAGCAAGAGAGAGAGAGAGAGAGAGAGACATAGCAAAAGAGAGAGAGGGAGGGAGGGGGAGAGAGAGAGAGAGGGTAAGACAGAGACAAAGCAAGAGAGAGAGTAAGACAGACAGACAAAGCAAGAGAGTGAGAGACAGTGACAGAAAGAGGGGGAGGGAGACAGAGAGAGAGAGACAAACAGAAAGCAAGAGAGAGATAGAGAGACAGACAGACAAAGCAAGAGAGAGATAGAGACAGTGACAGAAAGAGAGAGGGAGACAGATAGAGAGAAAGAGAGAGCGACAGACAGACAAAGCAAAAGAGAAAGGGAGAGAGAGAGAGAGAGAAAGCAAGAGAGAGAGGGAGAGAGAGAGAGAGACAGAAAGCAAGAGAGACAGATAGACAGGCAGAGAGAGAGGGAGAGAGACAGAGAGCGAGAGAGGGAGACAGAAGATTATGAAACACTGAGACTGGATTAAATGAAATCACCACTGAGCTAACAATCTGGTTGCAGCATTGCTTTTAATCTTTCATCACTAAATCCTGCTTTGAGTTTGACACAAAATCAGATTAACTGTAATCCTGCCACTTCAGTGATCTGGTTTAATCATGTAGCAGCATATACGGGAAAGATTAAGGAAAACTAGGGAGCTCTCTAAAGTAAACTATGCCGACTCGACTCAGCAGCACAAAGAATCCCTGTTAGCCTGACGTGTTTAAGAAACAGATTTTACTCTGTTGTACTGAACCCGGCTGCAGGTTTGAGTTCTGGGATTTGTTGTGTACCTTCTGCATTAACAGCCTTACGGTTCCTGTCCTCTCGGATACGGGGTGGCCGGTATTGACAATGCTCCACGCTCTGCCGGGCAACTGTCTGCACCAGGAACAGCAAGATGTGCTCACCCCTGCAGAGACCGAGAGATAGAGGTAGAAAATGAAAAGAAAGGACAGAGAGGAGAAGAATGTTACTCATCAAAATCAATGGCAGAGAAGATAACCATGCTGTTCAACACGATCAAATAACTAGCATTATTCTAGGACTATAATAAAGATTGAAATAAAAATAATTATGAACCTTTCAATGATCTAAAATCCTGATATTTTGTTCAGGGTAACATGAAAGGGTAATTTTTTCCTTTCCATGCCATCCTATTTATATACTTATGCTGTATATTTATATACTTACACTATACTGAATAAGTGACGAGCTACGATAAAGACTTTCTCCTTCATAGGTGCATTTTTTCAACTATTTATTCAACATGACGTTCATGCACATTCTAGCCTGTAGCTTTACACACCTGCTGTTGGGACTGGTCACGAGGTTGGTGGTGGTCAGCAGCCTGTAGAGTAAATCCAGACGTGCCGCTTTCTGCCCCGCGATCAGGGTTTTGCACTTGCACTTCTCCCAGCAGTCACAATACGCAGTGGGAGACGTCCTCTTTAGCCTGGAGACAGACAGACACACACAGACGATTCAAATTCTGCATCTTACAGAATATATACCGATCAGGCATAACATTATGACCACTGAGAGGTGCCGTGAACAGGACTGATGTTCTCCTCATCATGGCACCTGTTAGTGGGTGGGATATATTAGACAGCAAGTGAACATTTTGTCCTCAAAGTTGACGTGTTAGAAGCAGGAAAAATGGACAAGCGTAAGGATTTGAGCGAGTTTGACGAAGGGACAAATTGTGATGGCTAGATGACTGGATCAGAGCATCTCCAAAACTGCAGCTCTTGTGAGGTGTTCCCGGTCTGCAGTGGTCAGTATCTATTCAATTTATTTGTATAGCGCCTGTTACAATGGACATTGTCTCAAAGCAGCTTTACAAAAGTAGAGAAACAGAGAAGGGAGAAATATATATAGTATCTATCAAAAGTGGACCAAGAAATGAACAGTGGTGAACCGGCGACAGGGTCATGGGCGGCCAAGGCTCACTGGGAGCGAAGGCTGGCCCGTGTGATCCGATCCAACAGACAAGCTACTGTTGTTCAGATAGCTGAGCTTAATGCTAGTTCTGATAGAAAGGTGTCAGGAAGCAGCAAAAGGGGGACCAACACAATATTAGGCAGGTGGCCATAATGTTATGCCTGGTTGGACAGACACACCAATATTTTCATTTTCAAGACTGTTCTAAAGTGAATAGTTACCTTATTCTTTTTAATAAAAATTCTTAAATGTACAATTGCGAATGGCCCTGCAGCTGACTGATTTATTTAGATATATATAATAGATATAAAAGTTATAAACTTCTTAAGGAGATGAATCTACTACTCATCTCTATATTACACCAAAAACAGAAACTAAACACTGTCCCTTAGACCCAAAAGGCATTTTCTCACACATTCATGAAAACCCAAAAATTTTTGTCTAGTAAAAGAATATCCAGCTCTTCAGGAAATAATTACAGAGCTCTGTATATAAAGGGCTAAATTAAAGCTAAAGCAGCTTTGTCCCGTTTATGAGTCAAGATGAATAAGAGTCTACTCACTTGCAGTCGTGGCCTTTGTGGCAAACTCTGGCACACTCGGTGCAGCAACACAGAGACTCCAGCAAACCACATGTCCTGCACTCAAAGATGTCCTACACACACAAAAAAACACTACTTATTGAGGTCTGGCTTATTCAGTTGAACATCGTCAAATCATTTCTGCATACACCACTCATTAATTCTCATTACTCATAATTACTCTACTAATTATTGGTAAATGGGAATTTGAATAATCTCAGAATTCCTGTGGATGTTTCACTTCATTTTACTGCATGAAGTTGCTGTCTGAACGTATTCACCTGGTTGATGTGCTCGGCTCCTGTCCACGTGAAGCTGCAGGTGTCGTTACAGCAGAGCACGTAGAGCGGAGAGTCGTCAGGGTTTGTCCCCACAGGGCAGATCATTTCCATAAACACAGAGTTCACGTCGTCCTTGTCCCCGATGCTGGACTCTCCTGCAGGTCACGAAACAAGAGTCATGAACCATGCATTTAAATTCAAATAAACTCTGTAGGTCAAGAGCTACATGAAAGTCTGAAGGCTCAAAAGTTGAAAAACAGAAATAAACATTTTTATACTTAAACTTACCCTTGGCTATTTTCTGGGCTGCCTCCAGGACAGTGATGGCTGCTGGGTATGCCCTCCCGCTGACAGCTAGCATAAACGGAGTCATGCCTCGTGCATCCCTACATAGCAACACATAAAATGCCTCGGTCATCCTCATAATCATAAGTATACGCAAACAGACAAAAGCGAGCAGGCGCACAGAGACTTAAAGTTGCTTTTCTAGACTATTCTGTATCTATGAATCAATTGACATGCATTTTAGAATTGCTGTAAAGCACCCAAGTTTCTTTCCTTTGAGCAACCAGTATACAGATGTGATGAAAAATCCTTTGGCTGAACAAAACACATGCATACTTTGCAGAGAGCAGTTCTCGTAGATGAGGTCTCAGGACGACGCTGTCACACATCAGCTTGAGGATCAGGTGAGCGTTGGCTTTCCGGTCCTTGCTCTCCACCACAGATGCTTCAGATGACGGGCCTATGTGGAGCAGATACAGAAGTAAGGGGCAAAATACTCAAAATGCTGATGCTAATCAAATGGTTTATAACAGCACTGGGTTTTGATCATCATATACCAAGGAAGTGCATACCAAGGCAAAAATGCGCATTCAAGTTTACTTCAAATGTTTATTTTTGTTTTTAAGTATTTAATAGCTACTAAGTAATCATGGTAACAAGGAACAAACCCACTACAAATCAACTTTCGGCATTATGAGTGAGTAATTATGGCTAGACGGGGAAAAACAATGCATGAAATAATAAAATGTCTCACCTGGGATGGTGGAGGTACTCGGACCCTGACTGGGGCCGGAGGATGCCGTGGTGAGCGAGCCCACAGCAGGGGCCAAGATGAAATCAATGTCACCATCTAACAGAGGAGCTAGATTAGTAGGAGGTTAGGGACATGCAGTATTTTTCCCATTATTCTAGTGTACACACAGTGCAGTTAAAACCTACTGGTATGATATTGCACAATATAAAAGTGACACAGTTACTACAACTGTACGTACCAGGATCCATGGGTGGCGGTTCGGGCACCCAGCTAGGCGGGGCGATGGGTGGTGATACAGGGTCCTGGTGGTCACTGGAGGAGGGGCCTGACTCGTGGCGGCTCATCGTGGCAGCACGGAGTGAGCGCCTCATCATCTCGCGGAGGCGGAGACTACAAAAATAAAAAGTGGCCAAGAGAAAAGAAAAGATGAAGTAATCTAGAACTTAGCCTGGACAAAGTCGTCTATTAAAATAAATAAGACAGGTCTAACAGAGAATCTGAATCACAAGCAGTTGCTAAGCCCTTAATACAAATGCCTCACATTTCAGCTTATGGAAGATTAGCTTAAAAAAAAAAAAAGAAAAAAAAAGGCAAGTCTGTTGGTATTTTACAGACTATTTTCCGCCCTTACCCACGACTGCTGGATGATCCGGTCCTATTTCCCGAACTATTGCTGGACACCACCGAAATGGCATTAGCGATGGCTTCAACTGCAGAGAGCCGCTCGGCAAACGTGTTCCTTTCCGAACGTTCAGCTTCTGCAACACAACACAGAGCTTCAAATACAAAACACACATTTTATTTCCCATTATCCCATCCTTTATAAAACTGACTGATCTGACCTTCCTCTTCTTTGGTCTCCTTGTTGCTGACGGGGAAGCAGACGGAGACGCACGCATGCAGAAGGTTCCTGTTTCCATCGCACCGATGGCCGAGCAGAGCGCCGAGGGCGTGCGGGTTCTGTTCCAGCAGCACGGCCTGTTCTAAACCCACCAGGTACTGCCGACACGCTTCGTAATCACAGCGCAACACGTGCTGCATCAACGTCTGCTTCTGAAACACACGCACAAACAGACAAGTGCTGCTGAGGAGGCTCTGGTGTGGAACCAAAGTGGATGACGGAAATTTTAACTGTAGTACACATACTATAAATAATAATGAGCCGAAGAGCACGTACCTCTACTGCCATGATGATGACTGCAGCTTTCTTTTTGATTGTGGAGTTGTTGGGCAGGTTGGCGAGCGAGTGGACTCCGATTCCCAAACTAGCGATAGGTGGCAGATCCAGCCAGTCAGGGTCTCGGATGCCACCCATGCAGTCTTTGGCCATTGGGTAAATGGTGCCGTTGCCATCCCGCAGGATGATGGGGCTCTCCTGTTAACACCACAACATCAATGGTGAAAAGATTAGACATTTATTTATTTTAAACTTCTAACCAATTTGTATGCCAACCATAGATTTCGGATTCCTTTGGTCGCCTTTCAACACTTTGCTGCTCATATTCAATACTGAGGCATATGAAGATTAATAATAAAGCAGCTCTTTACCTGGCCAGCAGTGAATATGGCCACATTACGCTCACTCTGGCCCAGAAAGGCCAGGTTACTGGTAGGAAAATGATTCTCTTGCTCAGCTTTGCCAGTGGCCAAGTCAAATATACAGTACCGAACCCAACTTCCTGTTTTGAGAACAGCATGGACTCCTGTTTTGGAGAGAAAAACACAGATCAGCAGCTGCTCTCCTCAGATCAAATATAGACAGGAACATGCTTAAAACATCAGGTCAGAATTAACAATCATGCAAAACTAAATTTCACAACCTATAAATTACGCAGTTTGAAAATAAAATAAACGCAAATAAACAGGTCTGCTCTTACTAATGCAAATTTCTCATGGTCAGAAAGGGTTATGCAGTGACTTTGTTTATTTCACTATAACATATAAAATGGTTTTTTTTTGCTTTTTCATTGTAATATAGCACAATACAGAAAACAATCTTAATGTATCAGAAGCTTAAAAAAAAAAAACAATGTACTTGCCTTTGGAGTCAACATTTACAGCTAAAATTTCAGCCTTTTCTGGAATACAAAGTTTTTTAGGTGTGCGCTGAAAACAGTCTGGAACTTTAGGAGTTCCACCAGTTTTAACAACCTGTTGATGAATAAAAAAAAAGACGATGCTTAGTGGGTGAACATTCAATACAAAAACACAGACATTTTATCTGTTTGCGTGTGTGTGTGTGTACCTGTAGCTCATCGATTCGGAGCAGCCTGCAGTCCTGCAGGAGTGAGGACGGGTCAGAGTCAGTGGGAGCTGCACTCTGGCTGCTCACGCTGCTCGACGTCCCTGGAAATTTCACAGCAACATATGCACCATCGACTTTTAGCACCTTGAGTTCAAAAGAGAGATTTGTTGCAAACGTGGCGTCAACATGAGAGAAAACACAAGACACACAAACACACGAACAACAAAACATTTCAAGAAACAAATTACAGTACTTGATGATTTACAGGCACAATATGCAAGGCTGGATTACAAAATTTTAATTTCTTAGCAAACATGAAACGGCATCATTCATATATATAGACTTATTTACTACATGGTTCATCTATTCAAGCACTAGACATGATACAAGACAAAGTAGGTCAGCATTTGCATTTTTAAAAAAAAATCAGCTTTATTAAACCAGTATAAAAAATTAACTTGATAATTCATAACTTTGATGGTTACAGTAATAAACTAACAGCGTTCTCTAGCTCACTGCAACGTAATAAATGTACTAATAAACAGAGACTGGATATTACAAACAAAAGGATCATGATTACAACAATCATTTTCTATGGATCCTCAATCCTGCAGGATGACCTACCTTCCCTACTGGGACGTTTTTAACATCCTCCACGAATACGACCTCACGCAGAGGCCACTGCTCTTCATTGACCTTCTCCTCTTCTTTAGGTGCCGGTGTGGAGCGCCTCCGCTCTGCAGCACAGCGAGGGACACGTGAGAAATCACAAATCTCCATGACCTTGGAAACGTCCTGCAGCTAAACTCCTTTCTCCTTTAGCTTTTGGTATAAGTGAGTATAAAAGGAGACTGGGGAAGAGCTGGGCAGCTACGTGAACAAATAACTTGCATTGCCGTTTTGTACCCCATCGTCAATATCCCCTACACTGTAAAGTACTGAGACGTCATTTGTGCAATATTCTTAAATAAAATCAACACGTATTTAAACAACAAAAAATCTTTATACTTACCTTGAAAAACACAAGGAACAAACTAAATCAGTATCTGTGCACTATTCTCAGACCTGCCATTTAGTGCTTTATAAGGAACATGAAATATAATCAAATACAGAAAGGGCAAAGATATAATTGAGGAGAAATTAATGGCAACTGGTAGAATGTCAGGGTCAGCATTAGTAGGCCAGGACACACTTTTGGGAACCTGAATGCACTAGATGATAATATAAGAAAGACTACAATAAGTAGTCCTGTATTATGCCACCTTAACATGTAGTGTTAGTTTGTGTTGACGGTATGGCGTGTATTAAGAAGTGCCGAAAAATATCCTACCAAGCAAGTTTCTGAACAAAAAAACTATCTATAGATGAGACCGACTCATGCTTAAAATTCTAATTTCCCCTTTGGGATCAATAAAGAGTTTATTTTATCTTATAAAGGGGGCAGGGCTTCCTGTACTCTCGCTATACAAGTAGATACTGACTGGCTGGATTCAATGTTAGCATTTGTCCGACACTGCACTGGAGGAAACATTATCAGAGTCTAGCAGTACATACTGTAAGGCAGAGAGGCACTGCTGGCGATGGAGGAGGTATCACTGCATGTGGAGGCCGGAGACGGAGGAGGGCCCATCTCGGTTTTGACCATTTCGGGTTTCGTCTCTGCTCTGTTGAACAAGAAGGAGTTGGACTGCTGCATGACTCACTCAGTTTAACCGAATGAATGCTTTTATATTTTATCTACTGGCTTAATAAATTTATTTTATGGCACTTAAAATACATTCATTCTATTTATTTTAATCAAATGACATATGAAGGAATAGTACTGCTGTGTGATTTTAATCCCGTCATACTTAGTCTCCTGGGCCTTGGAGCTCTTCTCCATGCTCTTCAGACTTTCAGGAGATCGCAGCTGGAAGCGGCAGCTGTCGTTCATGTTCCACACGGACTCGAGCAGGACGCCCACTTTGGGGACGCCGGCGTTCACAGAGAAGGCCACGGCACCTGCGTGATACAGGGGGTTGTTCCGCAAACACACCTATTGCACAAAGAGGGAAACATCAGTCATTAATATGCATTATGCAATATATAGATAAAAGCATCTACAATGCCAGGCTCTATTTTGTTATCAAAGTTCCCCAAAACCAAAAATAAGTCTAGTCTGGTCAAAGTAAATTGTACTTGGTGATCTGTACAGGCTACTGGACTAAATTTCTTCATAAATTGGTCATTGGTCTAAAAAGTAGTGACGTTATTCATGAGAGGAATTTCTCCCAGCCCAAAAGTCTAAAATCACTTCAGTGAGAATGAACAGTGTAGCTCTAATACCTGAGTGCCCACTGTAATGTTGGGAATAGAGGCGATTCCGGCACTGGATTTGGGCTTCTTGTTCTTAGCCCTAGCCTTTTCAAGCATCTTCTTGCGTTGGCTGAAAGGCACGACACCCCTGCATAAAAGAAGAGACACAGCAGTTACGCACAGCTCCAGCTCACATTCCTGTCCTGCTGCACAAAACACAGACTGACGAAAAAGGAATGAAGGGGAAATGGAAGACATGGCAAGGACTATTAAAGTGACCGTATTAAACTGTATACATAAAGGGGGGGGGCACTAAATCCGCTATGCAGGTCTTCCCTTTTTGTCGCAATGTGGTGTACGACTGGATTAGTTCTGGGAGTAAATAAGTAATACGTAAATAAGGGCAAGAAAATAAAGACAGTCAGAAAGAAAAGTGATAAAAGGAAGGAATAGAAACTGGAGGGGGTGGGGGAGTCAAAAAGCAAAGGAAAAAAAATAAATGAAATGAAGACAATGAAAAGTCAAAAGGCCCAAAAAAAGAGAAAAGGGAGAGAAAAGAAAAGACAAAAGACAAGACAAAAAAAGGACAAGACAAGACAAGGAAAGGAACGACAAGACAAGGAAAGGAAGGGAAAGACAAGGAAGGGAAAGACAAGGAAGGGAAAGACAAGGAAGGGAAAGACAAGGAAGGGATAGATAGATAGATAGATAGATAGATAGATGGATGGACAGATAGATGGATGGACAGATAGATGGATGGACAGATAGATGGATGGACAGATAGATGGATGGACAGATAGATGGATGGACAGATAGATGGATGGACAGATAGATGTTGAGTGTGACGGTGAGTGGAGTGAATGACGTACCACCAGTAGAGGCTGGTCTCGAGCTGAGCGCAGGTGTACAGAGAGCAACAGTGCAGAGAAACGATGCGTTCTCCCTGCAGCTCCGGGAACGTCTGAGCCCCGTGTTCCAGCTTACATGCTACCGAACTCAGTGTGTCGTCCACCCACGTTGCCACCTACACACACACACAAGAAAGCATTTTCATTTAAAAGAGAACTGCCTCACTTTTTCTAATAACATGCTCAATTCTTTCAAGCAATTTATGGGGGGGAATAAATAAATAAATAAATCTCTGACCTTGTTGGACTCGGTAGCCACTGTGGCCCGAATACTGTTAGCAGACAAGAGCGTGATCTTCTCGTTGGTCAGGCCGAGGAAGGACACGCGAGGGTGATGGATGGAAGGATTCTGGAAAAGAGCGATGTGTTGGTATTTAAAGATACAGAATAGTTGAAATTTATAGCAAAACTATAAATTATATAGACCGCCAAACATAACTGGGTGTGTCCAGTCTGTGTATTCATGTTCACTCATACAGACAAAATAAACTCCTAACTAGAATACTTAAAAAAGCAGACCGCTTTTGTAGACTCATGTGCACAAGTTAGAATAATTTCTGTTGATAAAATACATTTCTGTATCGAATGCTTTCAGCTTACTATATGGATCCGATTCAATACATCATCTAATATTCCTATCGAAAAGGTGTATTTGTCATGGCTTTGGTGTGCCAGAGGACCTCGTTTTGTTTTTCAAAACCACATCAGTTGCTTTTCTGTCCTGGAGAGGTGGGGATGGTGGGAAAAAATGGCCGAAGCATACAGGCACTGAACCATATCTTCATACGTTCAAGCTGAAGAGGAATGATTTCTCAGTAAATCCCATGCAGTGTCTGGCTGTGGGGCTCTTACTTGAGTGTTTCTGTAAGGTTCTGGTTCGTTCCACTTCCACTGGTAGAGTTCACCTTTGGAGCTGACGGCCACGAGCTCGGAGAACATCGCCCCGATGCTTACGAACCTCACGCCGTCCTGTAGATGCAGGGGGAACAAAGAAGCGACATTAGAGGACAATTCCCTCACCATGGATGTCTGTAAAATCTATATTTCATATCGCATGTCAAAAACTGCTGATATAAAAAATCTCCACATAAATATGTAGATAATCCATCAATAATTAATACCATAAAGTAACGGGTTTAAAAGTAACCCAATGTGTTTAGAACTCCCTTAGATGCACACGTATACAAATGTATATGAAAATTCACAGCAGTCAATTGTGGCATCACTTCACATCTGCAAGAAGGATGTTATATAACGCTGCAGTGGCAGTGAGAAGTAGGAGTGAGGGAGAACACAAAAGCGGCATCTTCATGAAACAATAGTTGTGAATCCATATATAATCAAAAAGTCTTCCCATGGATTTCAAAATAAAAACAGTCCCTTGTTTTAAGTGATATCTATCTTTTTCAGGTTTCTGCATCATACTCGTACACTCCCACCTTATCAGGCCACCACTGCAGCTCCTCTCCCAGAGAGACGGGGCTCTGCAGAGGGACGGTCTTCTTGTCCAGGCTCGGTTCTCCGTCTCGGCTGGTGGAGCCACGCTCCGCGTCGAAGGAAGCTCCGTCCAGCCACCGCCGCTCACGAAGCCTCAGCACGGACTCGCGTTCGCGGAGCAGCTCGGAGTCGCGCTCTAAGGGAAGAAGGAGAACTGGTATGCAATAGGGTCACACCAGTGGGATACACATAAGCCACTCTCTGGGAAAGACCCTTGTAATGAAACAGATTCATCAACTTAGCACTAATTTACTATAGAAGACATGATGATAAAAATAAAATTAAAAAAAAAATTAAGAAATCAAGACTATTTTCCGGACAAGGTTTCATTCCGTCTTCGACATGCTATATTCTAGACGTTACGCACTGTATGTCTTTAGGTCCATCCGAATGCACAGATCAATATAATGTTTAAAAACCTTTATGATGTTTACTAGCATTTCAGTGTTAACCACAGCTACTATAAGTGCTTGTACATGTGTGTGATTTTGGTGTACAAGTCACAGCATGCGCTCAGGTTAAAGCGCACATCTTGGAATCCGGAAAATACAGCAAATTAAAAGAAAAGCAGATTTCTTTCTTGGCCGAATCTTCACTTGACACCCCACAGTAAAACCTGCACACATTTTACTGCCTCGCTCCAGCCAAAACCACTCTCGTGCGTACGGCCATTTGTTTAACGGTCGGAGGCTGGACTGATAATCCAGAGCTGTTTTTTCTAGCTGTACTAGTAATGGTCATTCAGACATTTGGCTGGGTGTCCAGTGAAGACTAAGGAACATTTCTAGAGATTTCAGGCTGCAGGATCTCCCACAGCAGGGCCTTTCTCAGAGGGCTCATTAAGGAAAAACGTCTGGGACCATGCAGTGGGGGTGGAAAGCATGTGCACACACACAAACACGCGTAAGCAAGTGCTGATAAAGAAAAACGAAAATCAAAACCTTGTTTCTCGAAATGATTTTATATCATAGCGCTGTTGAATGACTCTCGATTCTGATTTGTGTTGGGTTGACTGATTTTCTATAACAAAATCTCGGGCAATAGCGCTCGCTGGCTTTAATTTGTATCACAGGTTTACAAATAATAATCTCGTTCCATGTAACGAGAACAGTAACAGAAAATAACTTCATTTGCAGACATTCTGCATCGCTGTCTCAAATCGCTGACAAACTTATTTTCCTACAACAGCATTAAGTGGTTTAATTTCTTACTGAACCAATACAATGATCAGCCACAACATTATGACCACCTGCCTAATCTATTGTGTTGGTCCCCCTCCTTTTCCTGCTGAAACAGCCCTGACCTGTCGAGGCATAAACTCCACTAGATCTCTGAAGGTGTACTGTGGTATCTGGCACCAAGATGTTAGCAGCAGATCCTTTATGTACTGTAAGTTGAGACTTCCATGGATCAGACTTGTCTGTCCAGCACATTCCACAGATCAACTGGACTGAGATCTGGGGAATTTGGAGGCCAAGTCAACACCTCAAACTTCTTGTGCTCATCAAAGTATTCCTGATCCATTGTTCTTTGTGGCATGGCACATCAGAAAATACCATTTCCATGAAAGGGTGTACATGGTCTGCAACAATGCTTAGGTAGGTGGTACGTGTCAATGTAGCATCCACATGGATGCCAGGACCCAAAGATTCCCAGCACAACATTGCCCAAAGCATGACACTGCCTTCACTGGCTTGCGTTCTTTTCCATAGTGCATCCTGGTGCCATGTGTTCCCCAGGCAATTGATACACACGCACCCGGCCATCCACGTGATGCATCAGACCAGGCCACCTTCTTCCATTGCGCCGTGGTGCAGTTCTAATGCTCACCTGCCCATTATTGGCGGTGCAGAGGGGTCAGTTTGGGAACCCTGACTTGTCTGCGGCTACACAGCCCCATACATAACATACTGCGATGCACCCGACACCTTTCTATCAGAGCTTTTATTACCTTCTCGTCAATGGTCATAATGTTATGGCTGATCAGTGTAAATTCATAAACCCAGAACCTCACACCCTCCACACACAGGAACATGAATATACCATTCAGAGCTGCCATGTAACTGCACTGTGTGTATCAGTTTTATTCTTATATTTACACAAAAGACATCCATCACCAAGCTACACTCCTCCTCCACCTACAAATACTGCCATTCTAAAAAAAATTATAAGTATTATAATAATAGTCATAATGCGTCAACTATCACGATATACTGAGTAACTTATCAGCACATGCCTACAGCTGGATTTCCAGGAGTTTAAAAATTCACACAAACAAATCTTGTTTGCCTTTTCATTTATTTTTCAAGACTTTAAGATTAAAAATTAAACAGATTTGAACGAGATTTCTGTATACCGCAGGTGTAGTCGAGTAATAAGGATGGTTTTTTGTCTTTTGCTGCTTTTTATTTTTAATGGTGTGCACTCGAAGACGCAGTTTGTAGGATACTCAGGAAGTACCTAAGCAAATTTCGTACTTGTTCTCTAAAAAAAAAAAAGGCAGGTAGTGGTCAGCCGTGTTAAATGTCATGTCAAACATGCCTCGATATAAATAATCCATTTTAACATGGAAGAGGTCTGATTCAGATCCGTTAGAACAGACTTTTATAAACACATGACCTCATAAAATGCCTGATCTTATCTCAGCTTTAGCATCTTGAACGCGTTCGCATTACCTCGTGAAGAGCCGAGGCGCGACAGCGACGAGCGCCGGAAAGACGGGTAGCCGAAGTAGCTGATGTCCTCTGAGAACATGGCGTCAGCGTCGATGATGACGCTGGGGTGCGCCGAGTGGATGTCGGCGTCCAGCAGGGACATCAGGTCTTCTGTAAAAGAGCGCACTGATTACAGTTTGATACGAACGCTCCGTACAAAATATTAGAGTTAAATTCCAATCCATCATTCACACATGAATGTGCAGTCACACACCATCATATTCACTGTATAATGCAGATATACACCACAGTGCTGTTGAATTCTCTGATTACATCATTAAACAATGATTCGTTTTCTCAAAAACAGCAGCTCTCACAGTAGATCAGCTACAAACCAAATCACTTGTTCTGATAGACTATATTGCCAAAGGTTTTGGGACACCCCTAGGAATGTGTTTATGGTCATTTTTGACCATCGCACAAGAAGCGTATTTGTGAGGTCAGACACTAATGCTGGACGAGAAGGCCTGGCTCTCGGTCTCCACTCTAATTCATCCTAAATGTGTTCTGTTGGGTTGAGGGTCTGGACTCTGTGCAGTTCCTCCTCACAAAACTCGCTCATCCATGTCTTTATGGACCTTGCTTTTGTGGTGTGCAGTCATGTTGGAACAGGAAGGGGTCATCCTCAAACTGTTCCCACAAAGTTGGGAGCATGAATTTGTCCAAAATGTCTTGGTATGAAGCTGAAGCATTCCCTGAAGAGTTCCTTTCACTGGAACTAAGGGGCCGAACCCAACACCTGAATTCAATGATTTGGAGGAGTGTCCCAAAACTTTTGGCAATATAGTGCATGTTATCATTTCTATATTAACAACCATGTGATTGTTCTCTTTAATTAATAAAAACATTTAGTGGTTGCTACGGTTTAAGAAGAATAGGACACTAAAATACACAGGGAAAGTAATCAGTTTTGTGATGCTACACATGCCACCTGTTGATTATTTTCAGTAAGTCATATTTTCTTCCTCATGCACAGCAATTTAAAATTCAATAGTGGATAGTGAGATGCTTCACCTCCAGGAAGGTAGGACTCGCTGGCTGTGTCATCGCCGTCGTCGCCGTCCTCGTCATCTCGGCTCAGCAGGTTGTTCACGGCCAGGTTTACATCCAGGTTGGTGCGCTGCAGCTCGCGGATGATGACGCTCCTCGATTTGCCCTGCAGGACAACCTGGGCCTGGGAGGATATATAAAAACACATCGTACCACTTTAGTCTTCATTTTCAATTACACTTTAATTTCATAAAGAAAAGATTTCCAATTCCAATTTATGAAAGGTATGCTATTGAGTGTCTTTTTAATCTCCCATCTGATTAAGGCCGTGTGTGTTACCTGAGAGATGAGCTCCTCAGGAATGACGGACGCTGGTATGACTGGTTGCGGCTGACTCCCCAGCAGACCCGACCCTCTGTCTCTGCCCGTACGGATCACGCGTGTCTGTCTCCGCGAATCACGTGCTGCAGCACTCGAGCGTCCGGAAGATGCTCCTCCTCCTCCGCTAGCCCCTCCGCCTCCTCCGCCACTGCCCCCGCCTCCTCCTGTCCCTCCACCACCACTGCCTCCACTGCCGCCGCCTCCTCCGCCAACTCCTGAACTCCAGCGGCTCCTGTACATAGGTGTATATACACGGCATGATTAAGGGTCCTCTACCAGCTATGACTTTCCATCTTCCTGTTTACTCCTGCTCTTTCAAATCCATGTCAAAGGGCTGATTTATTCCCTCCAGTTGCCAAAAAGCAGGTTTAGGACCTACTGAACTACATGTATGTACATCTTTTAGTTACATCAGTAAACATTGGCTTGAGATTAGGTAGGGGAATACCAAGCCTGGAAGCATAAATATCTCAAGCCCTAAAAGAGTTTCATGGGAAAGGGGCGGTGTTTAATAATCTTATCTTAACAATATACTTTAACATTTTATTTTCCCATCCCAGCTTATTTTTCCAAAAACAAATCATTTTATAGTGTATTTTAAAAGACCAGCACTGCTCTGGAGTCTTTAAGGAATCATGATGTATTTCTTATTCACCAACCCCTAAGAGGGCGGTTATAATTTTTTCCAAATTATGTCAGAATTCATTTCATCAGTATTGGAAAGCAGGAAAAGACACAAAATAAACAAAAACTTTTCTGCCAGGCTTTTGAATGCCCCCTGCCAGCCACTTACCCAAGGGTGTTGCCTGCCAGTCGGCCCAAAGTGTCAGAACCAGACAGGAACCAGGGTGGATCACTAGTCCTACCTGGCCTGGAGGTCCTTCCTGTCCCTGAGCCACTGCTCAACTTTGAACTGGAAACAAAAGACCGGAGATTACAGTTACAAGAATTGCAGCCCCAACTTTTGGGACTATTAAGTACAGCCTGGTCATGCCAGGCATTGTTATATTAATTTCTCTGTCTGAAATAGCAAGGGGAGGAAGAATTCGAGGGCTAACTAGCATGGCAACACCCTTGGATATGTCAGAACTGGCTGCAAGTCATTAATCAAGGTAGAAAAAAAAAAATACTGCTGAGTGCTGGGAGAGCCATCTGTGCTTTATAATGATTAGCAAAAAAATTGCGTAATTTTAGATTTGGAGGTTATTTAGGAAAAAAGAAAAATAGTGAACTAGCCTGGACTTCTCCGTGGGAAGCATTAACTTAAAAAAAAAAAAAAAAAAAAAGGCGCTCTATATAGCTCATATTATATATATATAAAAATAACAAAAAAAAAGACAGCAGCATTCTGCAACCCAAAGCAAAGCAATGCCATTTCATCCCAGAGCAGCAAAGCAATAACATGCACTAAAAAAATAATGTTTCAAGAACATATTCTCTCTCTCCCTCATGTCTCCTCCCTAAATCTAATGGAGAGTTATTTAACTTCTCTGATCACAAATCTTTTATTACAGCTACTCCAAAGAAAAACTGCAGTTCCGCTGGGACATGAAGACTAAAGAAGCTCCGTAGCGAGTCCATGCTATCGCACGTCGTCTCAAAAAGTAATTACAGTCACAACATACCGCTTACGGATCGCTTGACAAACCAACAGATATATCGAAAATGTGAGAAGAAACATTGCCCTGAATAACCTGCTAATAAATTAGAGCAAAGAAAACACAGTACATGTATTTCTGTCAAGGGTTAAAATTTATAATGAAATTATAATGAAAAATCACCAAGTGGTATAAGATGTGCAGCAAAAAACAAGGACACAGGTCAAAGTTTAGCACGCAATCTGCCTAAGCAAAAGCAGCAAACTTAACCCGCCCCCCAAAAAAAAGGCGTGTATTGCATCCGAATAAAAGCGTCTGCACTCTCTAGGTCTATTTAGAAAACATTACGGTCTCACCCATCGTTTCCGTCTGGCTTGCCCAGTTCCAGTCGATCTGGCTGCACGGCGAAGCTTATCCTGCAGATCCGACCATCCTGAAACAGACAGCCGTGTCATTTCCTGAATCTTAAGCTATTAGCGGATAAATAAATAAATAAATAGAATAAAATAAACCCACAAAAACACCGAAACGTTACCTCAAGCAGGAAGCCAGCGTGGTTTGGTCCGACTACACACTGCTTGAGCGTGGCCTGCTCCAGCAAGTTAAGCTGTGGATGACTGCAAAAGAGAAAGAGATTAGATCAGTGAAAAACAAGGTCTTCATTTATTTTTTCAGCTTGCCGAAATACAGAACGACTCAGATGGCTTGGAGTTTAGATCAAGGACGGAGTGTTTGAGGCGAGTGCGACCGGCCAGAGATCATGTACAGTGGGTGGGTGGGTGCTGGGATCGGACGTCTCACCTGTTACAGTTGTATTTGTTGAGTTTCTCGGACACTTCGCGAAGTCTGTAGGGAGAATTAACAATCGAGAATTAGAGCATGCTTGACTTTTGTTTGAATATTGAAACAGAAAACGCACAAACCAGGGTCTGTATATTCTGCAAATTGGAAGATCTTGGGCTTTCACATTTTATGGCACAATAACATGGTAATATTTTAAAAGATTCCCTGATGGGGGCCAACATGAGGGAAAGTACAACATAAATCCAAGACCATTCAAATAATAGAAGAACATTAGAGTAGTCAGCTGCCTAAAACTTGACGTCAATAAAAGCGAATTTGCCCAAAGTGTGCTACATCTTGTCTCATTATACCTTTGATACGTCTAGACTACAAGTTTTGTTGTGTACACAGAACAGTTCGAGTTCATCTTGATTATATTCTCAACGCATCAACCGTCGCCGTCCTTCAAACAATGTTTATGCAAATTGTTTGCAAAGGTTACACAAGCAATGACAATTAACACCTCTGGCGCATATATCATCGAGCTGACTGTGCAAAATATCACCATTGACAGCATCAGATACGATCTGTTCCTGCGATGACAAACACCCACGGCTTGTTTAGTATCGGGTACATTAATGCATCGTCAAACACAGAACGGCTTTGATAACTGATAATGGCAATCACAGAGGACACTGAGATCAGGGTGGACTAGCCAAACAGAACAGGTGAAGAAATGACCCTGTCTCCCCAGATTCCTGTTTAGAAAACACCAATTTCGGCTCATCTGCCTGAAGCATTAGCATGTTGTTCGTTCCGAGATGCTTTTCTGTTCACGGCGATTGTAGAAAATGTTTACGAAGACCTCCTGCAGCTCAATTCTGTCTGGCCACTCTGTTCAGCATGCACAGCTATAGCTCACTGGATGTTTTATTAGTTTGTTTGTCGCACCATTGTGTTAAAACAATCCCAGGAGATCAGCAGTTTCTGAAATACTCAAACCAGCTCATCTATGCCACGGCCGAGATAACATCTTCCCCATTCCGATGTTTGACGTGAACCTGAGCTGTAACTGCAATATTTATGCATAGCAGAACTAGACTCTAGAGTCATTATACCGCTGTGTACCCATTCACTATTAAAGCAACATATTTGATTTGGTGTAAAATATATTTTATACATTATTTTCCTGTAACAGAATCATGATTCGGGAATCTATGTCGAGAGATTCATCACCTGACACTTCCCAGGGGTTTGGCTTCATCCCAAAAAGGCAAATGCACTATAAAGGGAGGAGAAAGCCTACAGGCTGCACTTATACACAGTGTAGGAAAGTAAAAAGGGACACCTCTGAATGCCAAATACAGAAACGAACGCCAACATAATAAACTGCTTCTCGGGTATACACAACTTATTCAGAGCGAACCTGCCCAGAAAGATCATAAATTTCCCAAAAATGTAGGCTGCATTCATGTTTCCTATAGTCAAGGTTAGCTTTCTAAGGTTGCTTGTGTATTAAAGTGAAGGCTGTAACATCGTAAACCCTTCTAGATACTTGGGCCTGAACTCCAACACCTGAAAAAACACCCTTGGATATGTCTTGACTGTTGCTAAACGCCACTTCCCGACATTAAATCGGCTTTTTGTAGATTCATCTAAATACATTCTTTCTGTAGAGTATTTGATTATATTTAATCACTATCCTGTGATGTTTAAATCAATAAGTGCCACCTTTTAGTGGTCAGATCTGCAAAAGGTATTTATTTAATTAATAATGACTGCAAAGACATTAAATATCTCATCAATGGCTCACATTTAGAGTCAAAAACACACGTGAAGTTTCAGGGGAAGGAAAAAAAAAAAATCATGATTGTTAGATTGACCATTTGGCAGAAACTTGAGCCGGTATTCCCTCTTGAGCCCGCTTTAACCTGAGAGTTTAATTCCCAGCACTTGGTATTGTCTTTTTAGAGCCACATGGGAGGATCAACCTCCCAGAGTCCTCCTTAAAACACACAGCGCAAGGAGTCTCCTTGGAAACGGATCAAACTGGAGGAGTAACACCTCTGATTAAGCCTCCGAGGACCTGAACGAGCTCCAGTAACAATGCAGCTCTAGCCTTACGTCCACACACACACACACACACAAACACACACACAGAGGAAGGGAGGCAAGATCAGTCGCTAAACAAAAGCTCCAAACAATGAAAGAACCACCATGAGGTTGTGTGTACGCTCCAGAGGAACAGTGCAGTGTATTTCAGGGACGTTCTGCACCGTTCAGGGATAAGGAACAGGTTATGAGCTGAGCGCACTTTATGAGACCGCGGTGTTGGTTTGGTGTAGATTACATCTAAACAGCTGCTTTGGAAACCTTAAACGTTATACGACATTTAACTATAGTGATATAGCCATGCTGTTAAATATATATAATATATAATCATCATCATGTATGCAATAGCATGCATGTTATTTGTCCAGAAGACATCTTGCTCGCCAACTAAAACTCCAGTAATATCAGACTGTGTTGTAGAACCGTGGCACGATGTGGACGATCGGATCTTTGCTAAACTATGAGACACCCTATAAACTAATATGATCAAACACATGGTCCACAGAGATGATCAGATACACGCTCGGACCTAACCAGTGCAACTGTTACCACACCTTCTGTACTTATTTATTCTGGACCAGTCCGAAAGCCACACCACAAATGAGCACATAATTCCTTTTCAGAGTAGACGGCAAAATATGTCCGACAGAACCGTTACCAACAAAAATAATGGACGAGGAGGAGGCGGCACGGGACTCCCAAGTTTCCGAACTACACGAGAACAGTACTAGCATTTTTATTGTTTTGTTTTTTAGCTCTTGAAATGGTTAGGCAATGAAAGAGACACTCATAAAGGCAGGTAGACTGAAAGAGAATTAGTCCCAGAATTAGTAAAAACAAAGTATTAGGGTTTTGCGGTGCTTCGGCAACCATTTTGTTGCATGCGTTTATACCTTATGCATGCAAAATCCACTATATTTCCAAAAGTTTTGGAATGTCTGTCTTTACATGCACATGAATGTAATATAGAGTTGGTCCGCGGTTTACCGATATAACAGCTTCAACTCTTCTGGGAAGGCTTTCCACAAGGTTTAGGTGTGTATTTATGGGAATTTTTGACCGTTCCTCTAGAAGCGCATTTGTGAGGTTGGACGAGAAGGCCTGGCTCGCAGTCTCCGCTCTAATCCATCCCAAAGGTGTTCTATCAGGTTGAGGTCAGCTCCTCCACACCAAACTCACTCATCCATGTCTTTATGGACCGTGCTTTGTGCACTGGTGTACAGTCATGTTGGAACAGGAACATCTCCAAACTGTTCCCACAAAGTTGGGAGCATGAAATTGTCCAAAATGTCTTGGTATGCTGAAGCATTAAGAGTTCCTTTCACTGGAACTTAGGGGCCAAGCCCAACCCCTGAATTTAATGATTTGGAGGGGTGTCCCAAAACTTTTGGCACTATAGTGTATATGAATGTCAGATTGCAATAATCAATCTGTGTGGCAAGGTGGGTAGAATAGGGACCTACGCTTGGTAACCGTCTAGCAGCTTAGCTTGGGGTTGGAAAGTGCTCTTCAGGCTCTTCTGTCTGTTCTCTTTTCCATGAGTAAGACTGGTAATAATTATACATATCAGTTGCATATTACCAGGTATAACACATTAAACGCATAACTCTAGAATTAATTCTCGTGAAAAAAAAATCTTCCTTCATCTAAAATGATATGGCTTAATGTATAATTTATATTAGTCTAAAAGTATAATTTGAGTATGCATGCATAAATACATTTTCAGATAACACGGTATCCTTGCTGCTCCGTGTTATGATGCTGCTCTTAGCAATGCTTCTGCTCGTTAATTAATCGTCGTAATTATAGGAAATATATAAATCAGGATAATCCAAGAGCAAGAAAATAAATCCAACACTATTGTAAACAAAAGAAATTAAATATTTAGGACGGTCAACAAAGTTTGAGGAAGGGTCTTCAGACGAAAACAACGCAACATCAGAGCTCCAGACTAACTTGTGTTGTAGTTCTGGCTAGCTTAAATAAATATGTTTTTATGCTTAATAGACAAGTCATAAATCCAAGCAATTCCCTGGCTCTATTAACAGGAGCGACAGCCTTTATAGGTTATTAAATCTTGATCATGGAAATGCGACACCGAGTATCCTAACAGTACGGGTGCATGTCCCTACATGGCAACAAAGATGTGCTTTGTGATTTTGGAGTATTTCATTAAAAAGAACAAACTTATCAGCTACAGTGCACAGAAATGTTTTCAACTAAAGCAGCACAAATAGGAGACGTAGCCACAACAAAAATCAGTGAGCTTACTGATATGAATCATGTTTTGATTTGCTTCCACCTTGTCCAGCTTAAGCACTATAATTATCCATTGCATATGCACACATACCAATCAGGCATAACATTACGACCACCTGACTGATACTGTGTCGGCCCCCTTAAAACAGCCCTGACCCGTCATGCACTGTGTATTCGGACACCTTTCTATCAGAACCAGCATTAACTTCTTCAGATATCTGAGCAACATTAGCTCGTCTGTTAGATCGGATCACATGGGCCAGCCTTCACTCCCCACGTGCATCAATGAGCCTTGACCGCCCATGACCCTGTCGCCGGTTCACCACTGTTCCTTCCAGCTGCAGTTTTGGAGATGCTCTGATCCAGTCGTCTAGCCATCACAATTTGTGCCCTTCGTCAAACTCGCTCAAATCCTTACGCTTGCCCATTTTTCCTGCTTCTAACATCAACTTTGAGGACAAAATGTTGAATTGCTGCCTAATATATCCCACCCACTAACAGGTGCCATGATGAGGAGATCAGTCTTATTCACTTCACCTCTCACTGTTCATAATGTTCTGCCTGATCAGTGTGTGTGTGTGTATGATATATATATATATATTTTTTTTTTTATTCTACACATCAATACACAATACAATACAATACAGAAAGACAATACACACGTGTGTGTGTGGGGGAAAAAAAATCAAAAGAGAGAAAGCGAGAGAGAGACTAAACTGACAAACTGTTCTGCAAATGCTATGTGGTGTGAGAAAAGCAGCTCACTTTGCAAACCTGCCTCAGCGCCAGGCATCTGAGATTTATCCACTCCATCAGCTCTGAATCAGTAGCTGGCACCGAACCCAAATTCAGACGGAACAGCTGTCCTGTCCTGCGCAGTGAACCAGCTCACAGCAGCTCGTGTGCAGGCGTAATGTGCGGATGTCACGCCGAACCTCGCAGCTGTGTGTGAATGCTGGAAAGCACCTCGTTTCCTGCGACGTCGGGGATAGAGAACCGAGCTGGCCCCACCTCGCTCTCGTCTAGGAGAGTGGACGGCTTGCCAGACGCAATTACACACTGACAGAACAATTATCTCCATTCGCATCTGAGGGCATTCACCCTCACGAGCCCCTTCCGAAAGACCAAAATGAGTGGCTATCATCTTCGATATGATCTCTACATAGCATATATGTATAACGACCATACCTCCCGCTGACCTCAATCTTCCTGAAAGGTCACAAGACTCGACGCTGCATAGTGAATTATTAGAGTAGCATGAAACTATGGGGTTGTCCATAGACTAGATTATTATACCAGGAAAATTTCAAACCGCAACACCCCTAATTGTCCAGACGGTTAAAATTAGATATTTATAAGGTAACCTACATCTGATACCACGCTCGGGGGCTGAACTAAACACCATTAAATCAACACAATACTTCATCTTCAGTATGAAGCCTTTGTTGTTCTTTATTAAAACCTATTCAAATCAGATTAAATCAGGGGGACATCAGTAAGAAATAATTATCATCCTTATCTCCTCTCGCAGTTTTATGTTTTTCGAAAAACTCTGATGTTTGCGACACAGATCACATATGATCACGCTCCATTCACAACATGGCCTCCAAACAGTCGAGTAGAGTAGAGTAGAGTAGAGTAGAGTAGAGACGAGACAGTGGCTCTGATTGTACTTCGGGGGGCAAACCGAAAGTTCCAGGAAGACAACAAAACAGTCTACGAGAAGAATATTTATTTTTTTCTAAATCATGTTTAATATTAGAGGCAGTGTCACTGATGCGCACACTGCTAGACTAAATATGGTAAGCTGCATTTGCAAAGTCTTGCACTATTTTTTTTTTAACAGCATCACACACGTTTTTTTTAACACACGTACACACACACACACACACACGTACACATGTCTGGACAGTGAGGAAAGTCACAGACATGAAAACTGGTTTAAACAAAAAAGAAAGAAAACGCACAGGCAGATGATAATGCATTTCTATGAAAAAGATCATATTATAACACTGATCTTATAACCACTCGAATTCCAAGTTTCTTCTTCAAAGACCATGTTTGGTCGGTTTTTTTGCCTTCATGAATCAGCAAGCATAACATGCTCAAGAGAAATCAATGCTAAATACACTGACGCAATACTACTGGTTATTATTTTTATTTCCCTCCTTACTTGACAAGGCTGGCAGGCGCATCACCGAAATCTAGTCTAAACTCTAATGTTTTTCATACCGTATGTACTGATGTCAATAAGCAGCAGCAGCAAGGTCCATGTTGTGAACCATTTTGGGGCAGTGGTAGCTCAAGTGGTCCACGGCTGTTGACCGGAGGATCAGGGTTCAAGCCCTAGCACCACCAAGCTGCTACCGTTGGCCAAGAGTGCTGTCACTCTTAAGCAAGGCCCCCAAACCACCCTGAAGCCCCCAGGGGCGCTGCACCATGGCTAACCCAAGGATGGGTAATTTCACTGTGCAGTAATGTACATGTCACAAAGATAACTTAATATTTCCCACAACACATTTTTCACAAGCCAACCCTAAACAGGTCTTTTCCCACCCAAAGGTCCTTAAATAATCTGCTATTTTATTTTCCAGATAGTCATAAATAAAGAATGAATAAACCCATTCACATAAAACATTCATGCAGTAACGTACAGAGCTGACGGTGAGAACAGGAATGGGAGCCAGTCTATCACATGCTCTCTCAACCTGCAGGCAAAAATGTCTAACATGCACCGAAGAAAAAAACTGCAAAAGTGGCAGCAAAAGCATCTGGGAGTGCACTAGAGAGATGACATTCTTCATGAATTTGGTGATGTTGAGCTTGCGGTTATACACTAGTACGGTTTCGTCTAAAAACGTATATATTTTTCTAGTCGTCTTGGCCTTCCTTCCACGCCGAGATGGCATTTTTAGTCATCTTTTTGAAAACACTCTCCAAATTTCGATTGAAAATGCAGTCTTCGCGCCGCAGTGTGGACTGAAAACTGTGAGGCTTTCAAAAACGATGACGTATTTTTAGTCAAGTGACCAATTCAACTATGAAGAAGTCTACATTCTCGCTCGCCTTTTGAAACTTTATACTCCTGTGTTACTCGCAGCAACAATTCCACCTCACCGTTGGTCCATTTTAAAAACCCGGTGCTTTTTCCCTCGACATGTTTCCGCAACGTTTCAAAGAGCCGGAAAATAAACACCAGGCGGAAATGACACAGGACGAAGAGTCTTACATTTTACTCATGCGCAGTACAGGGACGTAATCGTTTTCAGATGTTTCGGTGTGAATGACCAACTTTTGGGAAACGAGTGAAAACGATAACGTGGACGCAGACAGTTTTTAGACGAAAAAGCAATTGTCAAATTTATCCAGATTAGTGGAGACGTAGCCTAAGTTTCATTTAGTTGTTTCATCGCTGGCTGTATAATGACCACTGCATTTTCGAGTCTGATACGTTCGGGTGAAGATGAGTGTTGAGAATAAACAAAACAAAAAATGGATAAGACGTACACTATATTACCAAACGTTTTGGGATGTCTGTCATGCACATGAATGTAATATGGAGTTGGCCTGCCCTTTGCAGCTATAACAGCTTCAGGTCTTCTGGGAAGGTTTTCCACAAGGTTTAGGAGTGTGTTTATGAAAATTTTTGACCATTCCACTAGACACAAAGGCATTCTATCAGGTTGAGGTCAGGACTCCGAAGTTCCTCCACACCAAACCTGATCATCCATGTCTTTATGGACCTTGCTTTATGCACTGGTGTGCAGTCATGTTGGAACAGGAAGGGGTCATCCCCAAACTGTTCCCACAAAGTTGGGGGCATGAAATTGTCCAAAATGTCTTGGTATGCTGAAGCATTAAGAGTTCCTTTGGCTGGAACTAAAGGGCCGAGCCCAACCCCTGAATTCAATGATTTAGAGAGGTGTCCCAAAACTTTTGCCAATACAGTGTAAGACGTGTCAGTCATCAATAAAGTCTAAACTGTCGTGTAAAAGAAATAAAATACTTTGGATGATGCTGTTACAGATTGAATGTTTGGTCAGGAAAGTACCGTGAACAGCAGGTTAATATTAATGTGCTCCCTCCAGTACGCCATTGTTTCTATAGTAACCGTCTATACACAGGAACTTGTCCTGCAGATGCTCCACATAATCCAAGACTAGTTTAAACAAACTCAGAAGTGTTCAACAAAGTAAAATGCTGATATCGCAAAAGTCGTTCGGCTGAGATTCATTTTACATCTTACCGAACAAATCTCACTTGTAAGTACTTTTTAACGAACGTCACGGTGCTTTGCCATGTTTATTGGCACCCATACGTTTTCAGGACACAGGATTTTTGCGTAAAATGACTAAAGAGAGATAGGCCGGTGATGCTCATCAGGAACTGGTCTCTCTGAGACGATCCAGACAAATTAAACCTAGCAACAAACCGGTAAAATGCACCCATTACAACTGTTGTGTTATAAGACTTCACAGCTTTACACTAATGACGCAACACTAACTGCTTCCAGCACCAAACCTTGGTGACACCACTGGATGTATTTCTTTACACGTAAGACGACATATTCCAGATCTACATCGTTATGCATCGCATATCCAATTAATATACAACTCGTTAATAGGCCCATGACGTCACCTGCCGGCCCTCGTGACGTAATTTTTTTCCGTTGAACCGAGAAGGCAGCTGTTTCTCCTGTCATGGGGATATATAACTAAACACCGACAACACGCGTATAAACAACGAAAAGCAAACTTAAAAGAAAGAAATGGGGAGGGGAAGAAAATGTGTTTTTAAGCCAGGATTACGAAAATAACATGGTGGAGTTGTGAACCAAATATAAACTCCTCTCACCCTCAGGGCCATTAACATGTCTCGCCTATG
Organism: Hemibagrus wyckioides; assembly: GCF_019097595.1. Taxonomy (NCBI): domain Eukaryota; kingdom Metazoa; phylum Chordata; class Actinopteri; order Siluriformes; family Bagridae; genus Hemibagrus; species Hemibagrus wyckioides. Next base: position 15,345,373 of record NC_080732.1, on the reverse strand, counting down.
CTAAGCTAACTAGTTACCTAACCAGCTTCGGGTCAATTCTATCTCGGCGACGCCACGCAAACACGACGATATGAATTATATTCACGCACACTTTGTGCACGACCATTTTAGTAAACAAAAAGGGTAACGCTCGCGAGCTTACTCGCCACTAACATTATTATTTATATATACATATATATATATATATATTTATGTATGTGTGTGCATGGCGTCCAGTGGCCACAACCGCCGCCGAGCGATTCTCTAATTCCGCTAGATCAAGCTGGACGGTTCGCGTCAACACCCCGGAGAGATACCGATGAGATGAATCCGTAATCGACATTTCTTCCGTCGTATAAACTCGTTTTATTTGCGTTCACATCTCTTTCCCCCCCCTCCTCCTCCTCCTTCTTTCCTCCTCCCCATCCCCCAACCCGCATTGTCCAATCATTCCAGTTAGCTTAGCTTAAGCTTTGCGCGTTTCTTTTGCTAGCTGTGTTTAGCATCTCTGCCGCGACAACGATTTAGACCCAGCTGCGCCTTCTTGCCTTTTTTTTATTTTAAAAAAAAACACAAATTCGGACACATTAATAAACAACACAAAGTCCGGTCAGATGTGTTTTGGACCTTTGGGGTGATATTTTTAAGCACCACACCCTTTCTGGTTTACACGTATTGATTTTTGTTTGCCCGAATTTACCTGTCATTGAGCTGGTCCTCGGTCCCGGGTAACGGGTGCACAACGAAGTGGATAGAGGTCATGATTTAAATCCGAAATAACCTAGAAACACGGGGGGATTGTCTGTCTATATGGGTCTTTGAACACTTTGCTAAGTCTGGCCGCGTTTTCTTTCATTACAAACTCTCTCCGAGCGTGACAAAAATCCAGAGCCGAAACATCCAACAAGCTCCTACAACAATCCACATGCCGCCATCTTAACTTCTACCGACTCGAGCTGCTTCGTTATTCCACCCCCCCCTCGCGCGCACGCACACACACTCACATACATACATCGCGTTTCCGGTCCGGAATAGCAACGCCTTGAGTTGACTCTTCTGCGCGTTTGATTGGTTAATATTCGCTAGTCCCGCCTATAAGTGGACCGCATTTCTGATGCCGATTGGACGAAACTGAAGGGAGAAAAACGTTATAAGGAAGCGGATTGGGTGATTTTGCAGGATAATAAGGCGAGGATGAAAAGGGAGAACCTGATAAAACCATGTGCTTGGATGGGGTTTTTTTTGGTACGTATTTATGTTGTGCATCCTGTAGTGTAAGTGTAGCTAGGAACCTCTTTAATAAAAGCGATCAGCGCCATAGTATCATCATTTTCACGTGCTGATCATGCTAACATTCTGTAACAGCACAATGTCTCAATAATCACATTGCACGTGACCTACTCGAAACCCAGTGAAGTCTGTCTGGATGTTTTTAATGGTGTTCTGGGAACACTGATAAAAAAAAGAATGCTTGTGTCATGATGATTCTTACCAGGAAGATGCATTTTGCATCTTTTTTTTATCATAGCCTCCTAAGACCTGAGCTTGCATTTTAGATTTCTTCTACCTATTTGGGGGTTAGGAGGAGCCAATAAATATAATAATCAGATATTATATTAATTTGAACATGAAGCCACTTCTTTGTGTACAACAGGTTCCAGTTACAAAGAATTTATTTTTATGGTGCACATAACCAAAAATGTGACGTCCACGTATGTGGACGCCAGGTTGTAGGAGGATAGTGTACACAAATACAAAGTTAGGGTGAGGCCAGATTAAGATGGTTTGGACATGTTCAGAGGAGGGAGAGTGAGTATATTGGTAGGAGAATGTTGGACATGGAGCTGCCAGGCAGGAGGAAAAGAGGAAGGCCAAAGAGGAGGTATATGGATGGAATGAATGAGGATATGAAGCTAAGTGCTGAGGATGCAGAAGATGAGAGATGATTCGCTGTGGCCACCCCTGAAGGGAAAAGCTGAAAGAAGAAGAAGAAGAAGAAGACTCTGGTGTTCACATGTCAAACTTCACCAATGTGTGTGTGTGTGTACGCATTAAAGAAAAAACCCACAGCAGCTGTGTGTGATTGAGGATGTTAATGCGAAATGTAGTTAAATAAGCCAACAACCACTCCGAATCCAGGTAATTGCTCAAACCTTTTAGTAAATGAGAATATGATGAGTATTTAGAAAATTCTAGAGAAGTTCATACACCCCGTGGAACATCTGTGGTTCCTTCGAACGATATGAATAACAAGAACACGCTGATGATGATGATGATGATGATGATGAGAAGCAAGCACTTTATACAGAGCCTTAATACAAGTTTTTGCGCTCATTTTCATTCCCAAGCTAAAAAAAGTACTTTAGCCAAGGAGTGAAGACACATGAATTTCCCTCATGGGATCAATCGAGTACACTATATTGCCAAAAGTCTTGGGACACCCCTCCAAATCATTGAATTCAGGTGTTGTTTTTCGGGTGTTGGGCTCAGTGGAAGGAACTCTTAATGCTTCAGCATACCAAGACATTTTGGACAAATGCTCCCAGCTTTGTGGGAACAGTTTCCCCTTCCTATTCCAACATGACTGCACACCAGTGCACAAAGCAAGGTCCGTAAAGACATGGATGAGCGAGTGTGGTGTGGAGGAACTTGACTGGCCTGCACAGAGTCCTGACCTCAACACCTTTGGGATGAATTAGACCAGAGACTGCGAGCCAGTGCTTCTTGTCCAATATTAGTGCTGAACCTCCCAAATGCACTTCTAGAGGAATGGTCAAAAATTCCCATAAACACACTCCTAAACCTTCCCAGAAGAGTTGAAGCTGTTATAGCTGCAAAGGGCGGGACAACTCCATATTACATTCATATGCATTTAAAGGCAGATGTCCCAAAACTTTTGGCAATATAGTGTATCTGTCTGAGATGAGCCCAAAAAAACTGTATTAAGGCTCTGAAAAAGTTAGGTCTGAACCGAGTGTATCACTTTCCAAAACAGACACTGTCACAAAAAAAGGTTTCACATGTCATGAGTCAACATGAGTCAGCTGTAAAAATCTCTCTGAGGAACCAAACACAAAACCCATTATCATTTGGGTGATAGTGGGATTTTTTCATCATTACAGTAAACCAAAGGTCATTGATTAGATTTGATACTATTGCAAAATAAATGATATTTCGCCACTCTCCTAATGCATTTGGGAAAATATGGGGCCCTTTTTTACCCTCCTTGGACTAACATGACTTTCTCGGATTAGCTGAGTGCTAATTATTTATCTATTACAGACAACACTTAAATGTAAGTTGACAGGGATTTATTTTTATTTTTTATTTCTTTTTGTTTATTTTACTATTTTATTTTTATTTTTTATCTCTCATTTTTTACTATATCTTATATAAAATGTGTCTATAACTTTTATTATTTCTTACTAATGCTGTGTTGTTCTGCTTTGTAAAACCTAAAAAATGATATTTAGCCCCGCCAAAAAACATGGCATAAAAAAGATCCCAATATAACACAGTGAAACTCCATCTTTGTTTTTATGTAGTTATTTAAGTAGGAATGGAACATAATTTTAATAAAAAATAAAGACTATTACAAGTATCTATCCATGTACTGTACTGCTTATCCTATACATGGTTACAGGGACTCAGTCTATCCCAAGGGACTCGAGGCACAAGGTTGGGGACAACCTAGACAGGGTGCCAATCTCACACACACACACAAACACATACACATACACAAACACCAATTCATACACTACAGACAATTTAGACATGCCTGTCAACCTACAAAGCATGTCTTTAGACTGGGTTAGGAAACCGGAGTACCTGGAGGAAACCTCTGAAGCATGAGGAAACCATGCACACACACACAGGGTGGAGGCAGCAACCATAGAGGTGTGAGGCAAATACGCCAACCACTAAGCTACTATACCCCTTTATGAGAAGTATGATTTATTAAAAATAAAATTGACACAAAACTTGAGCTTGACCAACACTACCTGTCTCCACCATCAATGAGCAACTTGAGTAAAAGCTCCCTCTGGTGGAATATATTCTAAATAGGTGAGAGTGTGAGGTATGCACTGTGTGTGTTTGTGTGTGTGTGTGTGTGTGTTGCAGTTTCTTCTGAAGTGATGATGAATATGCCCTACTTCCTGCAAATTATACACACTTTACAGTAAGACACCTGAATAGTCTGTTGAGGTAAACAACCCGTGTCAGACTGTACTTTGAAGCTAGTGTGGACCTCAACTATCCAGATAAATGAGTGAAGCAGGTTTGTGTTTATGCACTTGCTGGAATACACTATATTTCTGAAAATTTTGGGACATATATGGAGTTGGCCCGCCCTTCGCAGCTATAGCAGCTTCAACTCTTCTGGGAAGACTTTCCACAAGGTTTAGGAGTGTGTTTATGGACATTTTTTTGACCATTCCACTAGAACCACATTTGGGAGGTCAGGCACTGATGTTGGAAGAACAGACCTGGCTCACAGTCTCCGCTCTAATTCATCCCAAAGGTGTTCTATCAGGTTGAGGTCAGTACTCTGTGCAAACTCACTCATCCATGTCTTTATGGACCTTGCTTTGTGCACTGGTGCACAGTCATGTCGGAACAGGAAGGGGTCATCCCCAAACTGTTCCCACAAAGTCGGGAGCATGAAATTGTCCAAAATGTCTTGGTATGCTGAAGCATTAAGAATTCCTTTCACTGGAACTAAGGGGCCGAACCCAACCCCTATAAAACAACACCTGAATTCGATGATTTAGAGGGGTGTCCCAAAACTTTTGGCAATATAGTGTAAGCTGTTGTTTCTCCTTCAGAATGATTTGTATGGAGGATGGTCCATATTAATCTAAGAATAAAGTTGTCCTTTGTCTGCCCCCTTTGGCTGTTCAGGGTCACCACAGCGGATCATCTGATCCGTGCATTCTTTATTTTGGCACAGGTTTTACACAAACCTCAAACCATTTTTCCAGGCTGTGTTGGTTCCCTGCCTGGGAATCGAACCTGTGGCATTTGTGAAAGTTCAGGATCCTGCTGCTGGACCACCAGGGACAATATAAAGCTAATAATAATCACAAAAAAAGTTTATAAGTTTATATTTAATATTTATGGTCTCCAGTGTAATCACATCACCACTGGAAAGTTTTCAGGACAGAATTTTCTCTTTGTGGTGTCTCTGCAACATGCCATCTTATTTACTTAAAAAGTAGAGGCCAGGGAGGGAACGGTTGTTAAGAACTGTTCCAGTTTAAGTAATAACAGCAACTTCCTGTATGTGTATGCACAGTCATTCATAACTAAGTAAAAATCGTTGACAGATTGCTGTGGTACAAGATGAATAAAACGTTTCAGGACGTGCTGTTATTGTAAAAGAACCTGTTTCTGGGTGATTACAGGAACTCTGCCGGATTTATTTGCTGGTGAACTATTAGGGTCTCCTGTTCAGAATAGTTTAATCAGGATCACTTCAGAACGGATCACACGATCGGATAAAAAATCCTCGAGATGTGATCATCTGTGTCACTAGATTACAAGGAACTGGACAAGTACACGAGCAGCCCTTCAGATAAAGCCAGCATGCTTTGGGGATGTTTAATGATGTAATTCATGTTGTAATGGTTATGATTGATTTTATGCAGGTTGGTCTGATCTTATCTGGAAAGGGTCAGCGTGGGTGAAGACGTTCATTCCAACCACCCGGAAACCACACCTGTTTCTACTGGAAGTCAAGATGAACTGATTAAACAGGTGGTTGATTGAAATAACAATCTGCACCCAAACCGTCTCTTTATTTTAGATAAGACCGAACACACCTCATCTTGTGTGTTTATATAGAAATACCAACAATTCCAAACAGGTTTAGTATTACAGTAGGGCAGAAAATGTCATGTCATGATGGCAAGATGAACACTTGACAGCCAGCCAAATGGGTACAAGTGTACTGCATATGGGGTTGCCAGATTGATTCAGAAACCCGAACACATGTTTTCTCCTAATCGAGCCAAACTGTGAGCACCTGATTGTGATTTAATAGAGTAAATAGACACCCTTTGGACAGTGAATGTAAAAGTAAAAAAATCCTGAGGTAAATTTACGCCTCATTAAACAATTTTTAGATGCATGAAGGAAACTCAATCTGGCAACACACGGACGGGGTTTTTCAGCTAGGGTGGCTCGCGCATGCTTTCACGTTTTTGGAATGCTGTGTATCACGCCGGTTTCACGCCCCCGATCACGTGCGGTGACATTTCTTATTGGTTAACGTTGGTAAATTCCTTTATCGCGATTGGTCGAAATGCGACCCGTGTCCGACACATATGTTTGAAATGACTAAATGAGTCTGACCAATATAACAGCAACTTAAATGAGCAATTATTTAACACTTAATTTTTCTTTAGCACGCACGTTTATTCATATTTGTGAGCTTTGGAAATAAAACAGAGTCTCAGAGTTTGCTGTTATGGCTACAATGAGTGAACCTCCGCGCGTGCCATCTCTCCTAAATTATGTAAGTAGCCTGTTAGCATGTTTTATATGGAGCCGGAAAACCCTTGCTTTTTGTCTAATGATCTAATCACACAATCGGGCTAATGTTGTAATGTTATTCCCTTATTACTCAAATATATGTTCAAATCTTACATACTGAATCTTACGTACTAAAAGAGTAGGTTAGAATAGTGCTCGCAAACTAATGCGCACCACTATTTTAGTGATAGTTGTCAGAGTTTGGGTTGCCAGATTGTGGGTTGCCAGATTGAATGAATCCACTGGCTTAATCAGCTATTTTTATAACTAGTTTACTACACAACATTTTTTTTTACATTACATTATAGATGATGAAAAGTTAAAAATTTATATACTGCTTACTTGAATATAATGAATGGGATTTTTTTAAATAATGTACCTCTGTACGTAAATTAGGATAATTAAAAGGAACTTGTTAAACGATCTATACACAGATCAGGCATAACATTATGACCAGGTGATCAAGTGAATAACGCTGATTATCTCCTCATCATGGCACCTGTTATTGGGTGGGATATATTGGGCAGCAAGTGACCATCTTGTCCTCAAAGTTGATGTTAGAAGCAGGAAAAATGGACAAGTGTAAGGATTTGAGTGAGTTTGATGAAGGGTCAAATTGTGATGGCTAGACCACTGGATCAGAGCATCTCCAAAACTGCAGCTCTTGTGGGGTGTTCCCGGTCTGCAGTGGTCAGTATCTATCAAAAGTGGTCCAAGGAAGGAACAGTGGTGAACCGGTGACAGGGTCATGGGCGGCCAAGGCTCAGTGATGCACGTGGGGAGAGAAGGCTGGCCCGTGTGATCCGATCCAACAGACGAGCTACTGTTGCTCAAACTGCTGAAGAAGTTAATGCTGGTTCTGATAGAAAGGTGTCCGAATACTCTGTTCATGATGGGTCAGGACTGTTTTGGCAGCAAAAGAGGGACCAGCATACTGTTAGGCCTGATCGGTGTATATCTATTTTTCTTCTTTAACAGCCCCTTCAGTGCAAGATGGAAACACACAGTGCTTCATCAGCAGACCCGAGCCTGAGTGAATCACCTCGTTTCCAGGCCATCAGCGTGATCCGTCATACATCTGATCCCCTGCCTCATCCTTCCCCAGAGACATTCAGCCCCAAACCCTGCACCATCAGCACCATTCAGAGCCTATGCAATGGACCTAGCGACAGCCACTCTGAAGTAAATCTTTTAAGTAAACATCTGAACTCTAACTACTTCACCTCTGCCTCCACAACTCCGCCTGGCGTCATCAGGATGCTTTCCGCTTGTCCCACCACAGCATCATCTGTAGCACTGTTCCAGATGCTTCCATATACAGTGATCGGCACACCGGCTCCGTCCACGGTTAATCCACCAGCTTTAGTAGCCTCTCACGTCCCCACTATGGTACTGGTGCTTCCAAAGTCTCACACACAGCCTCTGGTGATAACAAGTAAAGGTTCAAAGGTCACTGCCATCAGCCCCATAGTGAAGAACTCGCCACAGGACCGTTGCCACATCTGCCCCCACGCTGACTGTGGAAAAACGTATCTGAAAAGCTCTCACCTGAAAGCACACCTGCGCACACACACAGGTGAGGGAAGACGTAATCTCCTGAATGGCTGCTAATACAGATATTAAACATTAAATGAAGGATAGTTGATTATTAAATGCCAAAAATGTAATTATTCGTCAGCCTTGTAGTTTCAGTGTGTAACTAACAAAGCAAACAGTAGAAGGTCACTGTCCACATTTCATCTTCCGGGCTGTTCCTTTAACGGCGTAGGGAACCTAGTTCAATCCATGCATCACTGCTGAACATCTCCGTCTCATTCCCACAGGTGAGAAGCCGTTTAGGTGTCTGTGGGAGGGCTGTGAATGGCGATTCTCCCGTTCAGATGAACTGTCCCGCCACAGGCGCACTCACACAGGGGAGAAGCGCTTCACCTGCTCCACATGCCACCTTCGCTTTACACGCAGCGACCACCTTGCTAAACACAAGCGTCGCCATTATGTGGCCAAGAGAGCTCCGGCATGGCAGACACAAATCAGTCGGCTTGGAGGCTTCAACGCAGGAGCTCGAGCTCTCCTTCCCATCACAATCAAACCGCAAGTCTGAATCATGGATGCTCATGTTAGGACTAGTTACTGGGCAACAATGCACTTTATACAGTATGTTTAGTCATGTGCAAGCATTAAAAGCATCATTAGATCTTGTTAGTGTAAAGAAATAAACACACACTTGAGCACAATCATTTACTGACAGTGTATTGCCAAACCGACCAACGTGTTACATTTCCCGTTCTGAGGAATTACTTCATCTTTCAAAATGACACTCGACTTTGTTTCAGTAAACTGGGCCGTTTGGCCATCCCGACTTTACCAAAAGCACTTACAGAGACCATGTAGCACTTTCTTTAGCACACCCAACGGCACATACATACATACACATATATATAATCAACATACAATCAAAAGCTTCTAGGCATGTGTGGACCATGTCTCAATATGCAACATGAATAAACGTTATCCTGGACAATATATTGTCTCTATGACTGCGTTTCAATCTGAAGGAAGCTCCTTAGAACAAGAACAGCCTAGTGAATATTCTATTTTGGACAAGTCCTTGACAACATGAGGTTTTATAACATGTTTATAATGCTATGTAATGAGTACAATATGATGGGAGGCATGTTAGCTGCAAGAAGGACCTGAAGTGAAACGTATAAAGTTTGCTCCAGCTATAAGCTCATCCCAGTTTGGTAGCAATATATACTTTATAGCTTGAAGATAAAATGAACAAGAATTAGCACAGATAATAAATAAACGCTGATTCCGACCTGCAGAAACAGCGACATTAAATTGTTTTCTTCCCCCCATTCCTCATGGTTCATTGACACTGTTGGGGCTTTAAACGTCTCAGTGCCAGCTGTAATTCTATTTAAACGTGACACGGTGGGAAAGCTGGAGAATTTCATTTCTTCTGGTTCACACATGGTGGTGTTCTGCAGTTTCGGGAGATCACAGGAATACGCAAAGATATGCTTTTAACATGAACTAGCCTTAAAGGAGCAAACTTCAGACACAAGGCCTATTTTTATTTTTTCATGCAACTGCATTATTTAAGAATGGAGATTCATACAAATATGGCTTTAAGTGATGGTGATATGAACATTTAAAACCAGCACATGCCTAGAAGCTTCACATGGAAAACAGGACGATAAAGGGGAATTCATCTGCTTTGCCACCTTGCTCAATTGAAGCCATGCAATTGTATTCAATATCGCAGTTCTAGGACAATAAAAAAACGTTTTCATTTTCACAGTATCGTTGCTCTCCAAGGTCCTAAAACTTCATGGATAGACAGTATAAGATAAGATGTATAATAGGAATATATCTTCCCACTGACCATTTGCGTTCCGATATTGCTTTTGACACACACTAGTCCAACAATCATCTCGTGAATTAAATCGTGACCAGCTGTCAGATGTAGACAGTGTTAATCAGTAACATTAACCCAGCCTGAAGATAGTGATATATATAGAGGATTAGGTCAGCCTGGTCAACAATATGTTTCTAAGGGAGCTATTTAATAAAGACGTAAGTGCGCCAATTTCCTAAGACACCAGCAAGAAAATCATCTAAAAGGAAATGGGGGAATCACCACGTGTGCTTTAAGAACAGTATCGGAGCAGCGACTTGGACCCAAATAAATCTAAGAATAGCAGACTGCACTGCCACCTGCTGGCTTCTAAAAACACCAGGATCATAAAATACATGGCTCTTAAAAAAGCTAAGGCTTTGAATTTCAATAAATAAAAACCCAACTTTATCCTGAAGGAAATATTATTACATATATGCCTGTTTTGTATACTTATAAAACTGAATTAAATACTCTAGCAGGTTTGTAAACAGCACTAACCATCAATCCTGCAAACGACTAAACCCTATCGTGACAATGTACACATGATCATAAATGCTTTTCCTCTTGATCCAATAACCTCTCTGAAACCTTGATCATCGTATTCTGGTCCCATAAGAGTCCAGAAGGTTATTTATTTATTTATTTTTAAATTAAATTGGCCAGTGAGGCTGCTTAGGCCCCAGAGCAGTTTTGCTAAGCTGGAGTGGAGATGGCGCTCTCGCTCAGACTGGGCTTCTGAAAACATGGGACCAGACAGAAGTTCTTCAGGGCTGTGTCCAGTATGACGCCGTAGTTTTGAATCTCGTACCTGTGTAAACAAAACAAGTTGTAGAGAATTTGTCCATGCAAAAATGACACTTATTAAAACTAAAAATTCTCACTATATGCTGATCAGGCATAAGGTTATGACCACCTGCCTAATTGTTTGTCCCAATTTTGCTGCCAAAACAGCCCTGACCTGTCGTGGTATGGACTCCATTAGATCCCTGAAGGTGTGCTGTGGCACCAATATCCAAGCAGCAGATCCTTAAAGTCCTGCAAGTTGCGAGGTAGGACCCATACTTACAGGATACTTTTGATAGATACCGACCACTGCAGACTGGGAACACCCCACAAGAGCTGCAGTTTTGGAGATGCTCTGATCCAGTCGTCTAGCCATCACAATTTGGCCCTTCGTCAAACTCGCTCAAATCCTTACACTTGCCCATTTTTCCTGCTTCTAACACATCAACTTTGAGGACAAAATGTTCACTTGCTGCCTAATATAACCCACCCACTCACAGGTGCCATGATGAGGAGATCATCAGTGTTGTTCACTTCACCTGTCATAATGTTATGCCTGATCATTGTATAGTGTGTTGCATAATAACACAGAAAAAGAATGACCAGTAAATGTCTAAATGTATTTTTCATTAGTCCTGAGCATTTAACATCCTACTACTGAAAGCTCTTACCAGTCTTGTGCAGAGATGATGTAGTGTACGAGCGGCGTGGGTTCTCCCATCACTCTGAGACTGTTGGCTCCGACGTGGTTAAACACCAGCCAGTCTCCAACACTGAGCTCTGGGATAAGACAGGACTCCAGCACCTGGTCCAGACCATCGTTTGAGCTCCCCCACAGACTGCTGGAGAAGAGCGGCTCCTCGGCAGAGGTCTCCTACAAGATGACCAACGATGAACATTTCCTCTCGTTTCAGACACAGCACATTATGAATCAAATTGGGTGTTTCCTAACATATGATCAAAACATGGTGTATGAAAATCCAGGAATGATTATTCAAACATGTTGGGGTTTTCTTCAGGGTTCGTCTGAGAAAATTACAGGCCAAATGACTATTTTTCACCAAACTCATCTGTTGTCTGACTTAAATGGCGAGATATACACTTATATTGTCAAACGTTTTGGGACGTCTGCCTTTACATGCACATGAATTTAATATGGAATTGGTCCACCCTATGCAGCTATAACAGCTTCAATTTTTGACCATTCCCCTAGAAGCGCATTTGTGAGGTCAGGCACTGATGCTGGACAAGAAGACCTAGCTTATAGTCTCTGCTCTAATTCATCCCAAAGGTGTTCTATCAGGTTGAGGTCTGGCCAGTCATGTTAGAACAGGAAGGGGCCTTTATTGTTGTGTTTTCAAATTGTTGCTGGAAATTGAGTTCTCCCCCAAAACGTGCTTCTCTGACCACTTGGATGCTGTGAATCAGATGACCAAACCTACAGCTTCGTAGAAAATACAACCCACTAGAAACTCACACCTCCGTTGTAATTTTATTGCTGTCCAGATGCGAGTTTTATCACAGAGATAATAAAACAAACAAATAAATAAATAAAAATAATAGCACCAACAACCCCCTGTTAAACTAATCCGGTCTGAATAGGGCTTAAGGTCAGTGGATCAGAGCTGGAAATGAAAATGCTTCACCTTGAGCAAAGATGGAACAGGAACAGATTCCTCCAACAGTTTATAGGCGAAGGAGCCAAACACGCCGTCATTCAGACAGTACGTGAACTCCGGCTCATCGATTCCAGACAGCGTATCTGAGAGGAAAAGGGAAAAAAAAAAAAAAAAAGACACATACGAGTTATCCTGTTTGAGGAAAGCGAACATATGTATTTTCCAAAAGAGAGAGGGAGGCAGGAGTGACCAAGTGAAAAGCTTTAAAGAGAGGTGATGAGTGACCGCTGTAATGTTAGCAACCTAATTATCAAGACAGCAATAATTCTTGATTTGTCATAGGCAATAATCACTACATGTAGGATCTGCGTGTCAAAGAAAAAGCTTCAGGGGATGTCGAAAGAAACTCCTATTTAAGGTTCTGCACAGGACTGACCTTGTGCGTGATTATTGCCATTCTGAGTTGCCATTTTCTTTGAGATGACGCTCACAGCCAGCGAGAAAGCAGCAGACACGTAGTAGGCTCCAGGTTCGGCGATGACGGACACGCCCGTCGACTGAGGGAAGTAGGCGTCCAGCATGGGCTTCAACACTCTGTTCACCTGCATCAGAGGAACAAATCAAACCAATTCAAACAACAAACCTGTAATTGAAGAGAAGAAGAAAAACAAACAAACAAAAAAAAAAACAAAACACAATGCACATTATAGCATTCACCCGCATTAAGATACGAACACTAGAGGAGAAAAAAAATCAAGCTGAAGCGGTATTATAGCATCTTATACCTGCAGGGCTGAAGTGTTCTTGAATCTGATTGGTCAGAGAGTGGTGATTAATTTTCTATAACGGTAATGCTGACTGTAATTGAAATCATAGGTTTATACTGATGTGCTCAGTCTTATTAACAGAGAGAGAATAAAAGAAAGGCTGTTAAAGGGAACAAATATCTATAGCTGCTATATGTAAGTGACAACAGGAACCTGCTTCATGGAACAATATATTCAAGCATGAAAAGGATAGAGAAAAAATGTACTTCAATTAATATTATATATATATTATATATATAAAATATAAACATTTCTCGTGATATAAAGAAAATACAACAACTAAAAGGACAGACGCTGTTAAATAACCAACTGAAGGGTGGTGACAGCTGCATCATGCTATCATATAGCTGATTATTTTCCTAACCCTAATTGCTTATATAACTCTTTTTGTCCAGTAGGTGCTGCTGTGGCACTGTTGAGGGCAGTGACGGCTGAAGCGCTTTAGGCTGTGGGTTGTTGATCAGAGGCTCTGGGTTCAAGCCCTGGCACCACCAAGCTCCACTATTGGGCAACTGAGCAAGGCCCTTAACCCTCTTTGCTCCAGGGGCGCTGTATCATAGCTGCCCCTGTGCTCTGACCCCAACTTCCTCAGCTGGGATATGCGAAGAAAAGAATTCCACTGTGCTGTAATGTATGTGTGGAGATAATAAAGCCTTCATGCCCTCAGTTCTTCTAAGCCAGTGAGAGGAGCATTTTTCCTGAAACTTTCCACTCAGCTTTCTACCTGGAGGATCTACCTTAAAAAGTAATCTTAAAACACACACGTTACCTTTTCTAACTGAGCCTCGACTCCATCGAAGCCTCCACCGACGTCTAGAATACTCATGGCATATCCAAGTTCAGCCTAGAGTCAAAATAAAAGACACAGTTATATACGAAACAGGCTTCTAAAGCAAGACATGTACTATCGCTTTACAAAACATAGTACAAAGAGCGACATATACCCCCATGTCGAACACACAGCGTGCATCTGACACAGCATGAGTGAAAGCCTCGGGCTCTGCGCAGCAGCTGGGGATATGAAACCTGGAACAGAAAACAAACAAATCTATCACTTACTATGCAGAGACATGTGGGGACAATTATTTATACAATGCATCATGACTCAGCATGAACCGGATCATATTATCATCACTTTGCTGGTTTGTTTAATTTGGAAAGAGAGGCCACCTCGGTAGACGGGCAGATCAAGCGCAGCTGTCTTTGAAAGCAGGCTTATTTATTTTTGCAAATCTCATACATTTTCAAAACAAATTATGACCTGAATCTTTTATTATTTAAGCTCTTCAGCTGGACTTAATGGCCACATGCTTCATATACACTTTAATACTGTAAAATATCCGCATTTGGGACTCACTTGACGCCGGTTACGGTCAGGCCGAGCTCCTTCGCGCACTCCAGCAGGTGCCTACAGTCCTTCAGCGTGCAGCCGAAAGGCATGGCCGTCTCATCGTGCTCGCAACAGCCTGCTGTGTACACCTGCAGCAGCAGCCTAAAGCCAAAACAGAGGATTCAGAGCTAAGCATGCTGGGAGTATAGTCGCTCAGAACAAAAAAAAAATCGTAGGTCAAAAAGGTTAGTAAAAAAGAAAGCCTTGGGACACTGTGTATGTGTGTGTGTGTATGTGTATGCAGGACATATACACTGTCCACAAGTAGCTTCAAATGGACAAAACTGTTCAGACCTGTATTAGGTGAGGAATGAAAAGACTTGAAAAGACAGGGTAGTGTGATGCGACCCGACATGAAGCGAAGTTACTGTTACCAAGTGTTTTATTCCTCATCAAAACGAACACTTCATTGTATCATGCAAAGAAATTACTTGAGGGCGAAAACACGTTTTAACACGTAAAATGTGGCCACTGAGGAAAATTTACATGACAAATGGTGCATCCGGATTCTTACTTTGCATTTGGGTGACAGCGAGCAATCTTCCTCATTTCAGCCTCGTTGTCACACACCAGCAGCTGGACGCCATGTTTAGCAGCATATTTAATAAGCGAGAGTTGCTTGCAGGCTCCACCCAGGATGACATCTTGAGCCGGGACACCGAAGTTCTTTATTAACTCCAACTCGTGCTGTGAAAAATGATTAGACCACACCTAAAAAGCCTTGTTTGGTGTGTTTATACGGCTGCTGAACAGTTACCTGTAACAGAGTTACGAGTCGTATTAATTTGTATGTGCATTTATACTCCACGAACGCCTTGCTGAAGGTCACCATAGTGACCGGAAGTCGTTCATTACCTCGACTCGTGTCATAAAGCAATTGACCTAATGGAGAAAAAAAAAAAAAAAATTCAAGCTTACCTTGCTGGAGCAAACAAAGCCGGTTCCCAGTGCAGCCAGGATCTCGACTACTACAGCACTGCTGTTACACTTCACGTCGTAGAAAGGCCGAACCTGGTCCATGTGAGTTTTCCATCGGATCTGCTGCCAGACGATGGCACCCAGATCCGCTACAAAGAACGCACTCTTTTGTGCCTAAACGAGAAATGAGCATGCTGTCAACCCTCTGCTTTAAATCCCCAATAAACCTAAATTGTTTGCTTTTTAATACGGCAAAATGGCAGCGTATGGAGTCCACAGAGAGGTTAGTGTAATTTGATTTGCGTTTTATCATATGTCCATCTTGTTTAAGTTTACATCAAAACAATAAAAATCAGTCTGTTCTCTCATTACTCACTTGAGTTTGGTCAAAGATGTGTTTGTTAATCACATCAAGAATAGCAGTGTCTCCTTCAAGCAGCTCGACAGAACAGAGCAATTCATCCAGCGTTGCTTTCATCCTCATCCACAAGCCCGGGACAACACAGTCATAAAGCAGGTCACCTATATAGCAAAGCCCTCACAGCTCCTGGGTCCTAGCGATATCCACTGCAAAGAAAAAAAACAAAAACAAATCATTAGACTGGTCATTTATCTGAAGATGATGTTGCAGGAACACTGCTGTGAGCTTGGTGATAACTCGTATATAGTGAGGTTTCATTCCGCAAACTTCACTATAAATCACTTTATAATCACATCACCCCACAGCACTGTAGAAAAAGCAATACTAACGGCTCAAACGATCCTAATGGGCTGTTTTCGAAACAATATAAACATAAAACATTAAATAAGGAATGAAACATGATGCCATGTGCTGTCAGGAAAATAAGCGATGGCATTGTGGGTGTGACGCTCCATAACACACAGCATAAAAGCAGAGACGTTTACCAGCATGACATTGTCTTCCATCTGTCCTCAAAAGTACAATTCATTCATTAATGAATATTAACATACTTTCTGTCCATTTATAGTTACATTCAGCAAGGTGGAACGTCCATGAAACAATTCTCTGTTAACATTCATGACATGTCTTTCCCTCGCTCACCTCCTTTTTTCCTGTCTTTCTAAATTTAATGATACAAAGGCATTTAATAGAAGACCGTCTTTTATAATGCAAACTCGTTTGATAAACGTTAAATAAACATTTCCAGACAGAAAGGGTCACCATGTTGATGCTTTTATGTTTTTATTTGTCCAACAAACTGAAAGTATGAGAGGAGACCGACTGCTGAAATATTATATAAGCGTCAGAGTGTTTGTGGAGCCAAATACCTCTTTGTAATTCAGTGCCTCTTGTTAATGGATATACAGTGATGTGAACTGTGTTTTGAGACTTGTGGTTTGTTTTGTGCTTTTGTTATTAGAGCAGCTGGGTTCCCAGCATGGTTAGCTCTGAGAATTGTGTGTGTTGGCTTTAGGCTGCTCCTGCAGATGTACTTACAGAGCAGACTGTTGTTAGCATTACGACACAACTATGTTGCAACCAATTCAGCGATGGGGATTACGGCACATGCCTGAAATGTGTGTAAAAACATTTAGGCCTAAATAGCGTGTCAGATATTTTAACTGATCATACACTGACCAGGCATAACATTATGACCACCTGCCTAATATTGTGTCGGTCCCCCTTTTGCTGAGAAAACAGCCCTGACCCGTCCTGCACTGTGTATTCTGACCCCTTTCTATCAGAACCAGCATTAACTTCTTCATCAATCTGAGCAACATTAGCTCGTCTGTTTGATCGGATCACACGGGCCAGCCTTCACTCCCTATGTGCATCAATGAGCCTTGACTGCCCATGACCCTGTCGTCGGTTCCTTGGACCACTTTTGATAGATACTGACCACAGTAGACCGGGAACACACCACAAGAGCTGCAGTTTTGGAGATGCTGGAAATAGCTTTCACAACATCCACTAAACCTGTATCGATTAGTTTTTAGTAGTTTTCTTCTGCTTACTTGATCTGTCTGCATTCTTAGTGTAGGTATTTTGAAAAAATATGGGTGTAAGCTACGTTCCAGTTTTACAATCTCATTAAATGAATCACTGGGCTTGTCAGCGTGATGCCGAGTGATGTCTTCACTCTAGTTCATCACAGTTCAGCCTACTGGACTTACAGAGAAAGGTCGATAGCCAGACCCCTCCTGTTATCAGCTAGGGTCCCAAGGGGGCTCAGCGTTGAAGTCCGACTGCTCCTGGCACACACACGCTCCTGTGCAGGTCTGAAGAGTCACAAGCTGCTGCAAAAAATGAAACAATTATGAAGAGTTATACCATGGCAAGCGAAGCTTTGCATACCCTTAGGACAAAACGAACACCAAAACAAATGCTTGGAAACAAGATATGGTACAGTGAGTTGCAAAAGTATTCACCCCCTTGAACTGAGAGATTTAATTGGGATTGCATGACCTACGTTTACAAATAATAAAACAGCCCTTAATACTGAAGCCAAAAGAAAATCAACACATTTATTACAAGATAATAAACAAGTAACTTCTATGTTATTGCATTTAAATAAGTATATGGCATGCAAATGCAACTAATTTAACACAGCAATCACAAATTATGCTTTTTTTTCTTTAATTATTTGTTAACATTATACTTATTATACCGTCATCTCATTCCAGTTACATATCAGTTCAAACACTACAAAATGTTGGTAAGTTGAAGTGGGTGAAAACTTATGCAACAAACCAAAGGTTTCATAGATGTTCCTTCATTACTGCAAGCACAAAATGGCCAAACAGTGTGTGTCAATAGTCTCTGATAACTTGCCTTCCGAATGTTTATGGTGCAACTACGCTACACGTCACATAATCTTCATCTCCAAGCAAGATTTGTAGAACAGAAAGCTCATGGCAAAACATTTTTATAATGGGAATAGATCTGTGTGGCTGTCCATCAGCTGATATCTGAAACTAATCCAATATGAACATCTAATAAGATGACTGTGCAAGCTTCTGCTGTTGCTGTAAAACAGCACGCGATAATGTGTGTCAGTAGAACGGGCTCAGAAAACATGTCGAATCCAATCGCCTGGTCCAGATTCAACCCAAATACCTGCTTATAATTAGTCCTGAGATATTGACTTTGTCTAATACTTAAAAATTATTTGACTGAAGCTTTGTTCCACGCAAAAAATGACGAGAGATACACATTTTTGCACTTCAGATGATATGCAACAATTAAAACTGATCTACAGCACCCAATATTAAAACAAATACTTAAATGGGAACGGATAGTGCGCATGCGCATTATAAGCAGTCATCCAATATAGAATATATAGGGTTGTGAAACACGATGATGATGATGATAATAGGTCGTAAAAATACTTAGACACGTGTCTATTCACAGCAACACTGAGTAATGTGTCAACGTGTACTTAATTGTTAATTTAACGTGTACTTTGTATGTTATTTTTCTTTTGCACGCGCCACTCTGCTGACCGGATATGACGCCAACAGCCAAATTTATGAGTTTTGACAGAAAGGACAATCAGCTTCTCAAACAAAACATTACATCCAAGTTTATAGACAAGGTTAAACCAAGCCATATAACTAACCAGCTACTTATCGAGTTAGTGTTATAACCTTAGTTCACTATGACCGCTAAGCTAGGTAGCTAAATACACACCTTAAAATAACACAATACATTAAATTATTTAGGTGTATATATATATATATATATATATATATATTCTTGTTCGTAAATATAACTGACCTTATACGTTTTAAGCATTTATTCCTTCTAATTTTTTTTTTTTGCGATAAATACAGGAAGCAACACGGCTTAATTTCCACCCATGAGTGCGAGAGCTGTCGGTTAGCTTAGCTTACTTACCCGAGAGAAATTCCCAGAGGAAGGGTTAAACCGTCTTCTCTTTTTCGGCGGAATGTTTACAAAATAGTGGGTACACCTTTAATAGAGATAAAACGGCGAATTCTGGCGGCCATATATGTTTTTATATTGATCAGCACCCGAACGCAGATAATCAGTATTAAGGGCGGTGAAGCTGAAACACGCCTAGCATGCTAGTGAAGCTACTTCCTTTAAACCTAGACGTTGAGAAATTAAAGTGGGAGGGGTCACCTTTTTTTCCGTGTGTGTATAAGCCAATCAGATGACATTCCTAACGTCAACCAATCTAAGCACGCCTATATCAAAGCGGCCTACGGTGAAAGGGGGCGGGGTTTACGTTTTTAAAAAAATTATAAATACTACCCGCACTGTGTCTACTGTATAGATTTATTTACCTGAAGTAAACAAGTAGTTAGTACACAATAATGCGATTTGAGACTTAATTACTAAAGTCTCTGGTCTACTACATGCCATTAAAAAATACGTGTCTTCACGTTACTGTCTTGTTAAAACAATGTTAATTATTTTTCAATTTAAAATATCAGGTTTCTTGTTTTGTATTTGGGGAGATCGGCAGAATAATAATAATTGAATGATTTGTTTATATTTGTAACACACGCGCGCGCGCGCGCACATAAATATCAATTTAAAAGCAATTAGACATTTATATAACACACTTATAAATATATACTATTACATTTATACGCTACAGGTGGGAAAAGGGATAGATAGATAGATAGATAGATAGATAGATAGATAGATAGATAGACAAACAGATAGATAGATAGTCAGACATACAGATAGACATACAGATAGATAGATATATAGATAGATAAGATATATATATATATATATATATATATATATATATATATATATATAGATAGATAGATAGATAGATAGATAGATAGATAGATAGATAGATAGATAGATAGATAGATAGTCAGACATACAGATAGATAAATAGTCAGACAAACAGATAGATAGATAGATAGATAGATAGATAGATAGATAGATAGATAGATAGATAGTCAGACATACAGATAGATAGATAAATAGTCAGACAAACAGATAGATAGATATATAGATAGATAAGATATAGATAGATAGATAGATAGATAGATAGATAGATAGATAGATAGATAGATAGATAGATAGATAGATAGATAGATAGTCAGACATACAGATAGATAAATAGTCAGACAAACAGATAGATAGATAGATAGATAGATAGATAGATAGATAGATAGATAGATAGATAGATAGATAGATAGATAGATAGTCAGACATACAGATAGATAGATAAATAGTCAGACAAACAGATAGATAGATATATAGATAGATAGATAGATAGATAGATAGATAGATAGATAGATAGATAGATAGATAGATAGATAGATAGATAGATAGATAGATAGATAGTCAGACATACAGATAGATAAATAGTCAGACAAACAGATAGATAGATATATAGATAGATAGATAGATAGATAGATAGATAGATAGATAGATAGATAGATAGATAGATAGACAGAAACACCTACCTGCAGCATACCATTTTTCTCACATGCATGTTTCCCACACTCAGGATATATTTCTTGCACTGCACTCTTTGGTATAGGATTAGAATGTAAAAATATTGTCTAATCCAGTCAGCAAGCTCTTCTGCACATCTCTCAGTTCGAGGCTCTGTGTCCAGCATATGAGCTAAACAGATCCGGCTCCTTTATTTGAGAGCTGCTCTGAGGGAGGAGTGATGACCGCTAACACCAAGGGTCTCATGAAGAGAGAAAAAAAACAAACAGAGGAAACAAATGTGAGACTGTTACTGTCTCGTGATTTAATGATCTTTATGTGACAAGTCGAATCACATTGTGGTGATTTTTACATTCTCTGTAGGAAGTTCCCTTAAATTCCCTGTTATGAAAGTCACTCTTTTTCTTGCTATTCATTTATATATTTTTTGTTCAGGCATTGTTATATATTTTATTATTGATGGTACCTGTATAGTATAGTTGGTGTACAAATTCTCATATATTCTGTGACATATGACACATGAAATACATAATTAATGCATAATTTATTTTATTTTTTTTTTACCAGCAAACTCTTACAATTTACATGATCTGGTTTATCTGTAATATCTGCAGATACATAGTATTTATGTTACAAATAAACGTCAGTCATCTGGTATTCTGGTGCGCAGCCTTTAATAAGTTCGGCATAAACAAAAAATAAATAAAATCTACACAATATGTACTCACCCCAAATACAGGCACGACATGTGGGGTCCGACTTTTTTTGAAGAAATGATGTGCAAAATTGCAGGCATATCCATTAAGTAGTAGAAGTATTCAATCATCTTGACTTCCATTTTGGAACAAAAATCCCGCATTCAATTACTGGGAGGCGGGGCTTCTGGGTCAGAATGGTGATGCAATGAGGAAAGAATTAATTCTAGTTCTGCAAAATGGCTGCTGTTCCCAATGTTACAGTCTTCATCTACACTAAGGGCTTTTGTTTATTGTTCATTAAGTCCTATTTTGGTCTTCAGGAGAGATTCTGACGGATATTATTGAAGAACAGGAAGTTGTCTTCCATTACTTGGGCGGTAAAAGTCACTGAGATCACAGTTCTTCTCCATTCTGTTGTTTGAACAATATGGACATTAAACTCTCTAGATCTGTAGCTGTAGCATTTTAAAACTATGCTGATCTTACGTGATTGGATGAGGGATAAGTGCATGACTAACCAAGTATATATAAATCTTGTTTAAAGCTTATATATTCTCCTTGTGCTTCTGGATACATGGCTGATTGGCATCTCTGAATTGTCTGTAGTGTGTGAGTAGGCAATTGTAAATGGGTTGTACCCCATTAAGGGTGTCCCTTGCCCTTGTGCCCTGACTCCCCCCCGGACAGTCCACGTGTCCCTGCGTAGAATAACCTGTTCATAAAATGGATTGATGCATTCACTGATCAGACATAACATTATGACAGGTGAAGTGAATAACACCGATTATCTCCTCATCATGGCACCTGTTAGTGGGTGGGATATATTATGCAGCAAGTGAACATTTTGTCCTCAAAGTTGATGTGTTAGAAGCAGGAAAAATGGGCAAGAGTAAGGATTTGAGTGAGTTTGATGAAGGGCAAAATTGTGATGGCTAGACCACTGGATCAGAGCATCTCCAAAACTGCAGCTCTTGTGGGGTGTTCCCGGTCTGCAGTGGTCAGTATCTATCAAAAGTATACTTTAAGTCCTGTAAGTTCTTTATGTCCCTCAATAGGCAGCTCACAACCTACAGGACTTAAAGAACATCTTGGTGCCAGATACCACAGCACACCTTCAGGGATCTAGTGGAGTCCATGCCTCGATGGGTCAGGGCTGTTTTGGCAGCAAAAGGGGAACCAACGCAATATTAGGCAGGTGGTCATAATGTTATGCTTGATCAGTGTACATACAGTAACAACGAAACAACCAAAATTTGACCCTGATCCATCTAGTCCCTAAAAGTATCCACACTGCTGAGTTACACATCAATGTTAAACCTTGTGTAAAACAGGTTACCTTGTACACGGGACGTCATACGCATGTCCACTTGTGTGTTTGTCAAGTAGAATAAACACTCCGAGTCGAATGAAAACGTCGAATGATCCAGTGCGGCTGGAATGGGGAAGTGACACAATGCCTCTATTTGTTTGAGCCGCTTCAGCATCACATTGCCAGTGAAAGTTTGTCCCTCTGGACCACACAGCGAGTGTTCCTCGTTTTGTGCCGGCTCCCGCAGGACTGCATGGCTCCTAATCTTGCGTTGCATCTAAAGTGGCTCCCAGTACAGCGAGATGTTTGATTACCATTGTTCTGATTAGAATAGTATCTGAGTCTGAGGCGCCTGTCGTTGGCAGGACATGTGTTTTGC
This sequence comes from Hemibagrus wyckioides, assembly GCF_019097595.1. Taxonomy (NCBI): domain Eukaryota; kingdom Metazoa; phylum Chordata; class Actinopteri; order Siluriformes; family Bagridae; genus Hemibagrus; species Hemibagrus wyckioides. The sequence continues at coordinate 15,322,118 of NC_080732.1, read as the reverse complement.
CCGCTGCAGGCTGTAACACCCCACGGCTTTGCATTGTGCAAGAGGAATTCGCATCTCACACGGCATTGTTACGGCTATTCAAAACGACTGCGACTATAGACCAAAGACTTCAGTTTGAGGAACAAGGGACATGGTTACACAATGAAGAAGACCACTTTAACTTGTGTTCAAGATTCATTCATTTTCAGTAAGTCATGCTGTTGCAGTGGATCTCGGAGCATATGTGAATGTGTTCGGTGCCCCATCCAGGGTGTATTCCTTCCTTCTACCCAAGATCCACCATGAATCCCCGGCATCTCAATTATTGAAGATGAATAGACGAATAAAGGGTCACAGCGTATTAAACGTTGTAAACGACTGACTTGCCTTAACCGAAGACTGACTACAAATAGATGTAGGTAGTGTTATATTAAGGCTCGAAGGCTGTGAGGTTAAATCCCAGGCAAAATCCTAAATTGCTCATTTATGCCTGGATTGGATTCTGGATCATTTGGAAGTTGCTTTGCATAAAAGTGTCTGCCAACAGAATAAATTAAAATGGAAGCCGTGCCATAGATGTTTCTTTTTTCTTCTTCTTCTCTTTTTATTAATGATGAAAAGATCTTTGTATGCATGCTTTCATGCTTTTTCAAAAATAAATAAAAAACAAAAAAGCCCTGGTTTGGGGTTTTTTTATGGTTTCTGAAGCACATTTCCAAAATCATTGGACTCTTTACAGCATATTTATATCTGATAAACCTGGGCCTGGATACATTTGATGCTTGAAATGACTCAATTATTATTAGCGTTATTAAAGAATGTTCACCATTAGCACATTCCAACGTACCTCAAGGACGCTGATATCAGTCCGGCTTAAAAATAGACAAGCATTAACCATAACAATGGCGCGTATCTTGGGTGTTCTCCCTCATTATCTTTAACCCTTTACCCTTAAAAGGCTGAACTCACCACACCTACTGTCCAGTGGCCTAAAGCATTAAAGTTCGGCATATCAGTGAGTTCTATTTCTCACTTTATATTCCTCAGTGGTGGCGAGGATTAAATGGAAATAGACGTACTTCAAGCTCTTTAGATGGAAATATAAAAATGCTCATGGGTAACGCCGAGAAAAAAAAACAATAGACGGATTTAAAACAGATGAAAATACAGGTATAAAATCCAAACTCTGTTATAATGACATTTCTAGCGTAATAAGCAAAAGTCGTGATAAATCAGGGGTTGCAAAAACACATTTAGTTTAATTAGCAGATGGTTTTCTACATGACTTGGATAAACAGCTTCAAGCTGAGCAATTAAGTGGAAGTGGAAGGTTTGAGCGGGATTTGAACCGATAACTTTCTGATACTGTAAAACAGGCACATTTTCTTAGTGGGTTTGGATGTAGGTGCTAAAGCAAAACACCAAGGATCCAATCTGTTAATCTCACAAATGTAGAAATGACAATGCTCTGATCAGAAGTTTGAATCCCATGACTGCCACTGTGAATGATGTACACTATACTGCCAAAAGTTTTGGGACACCCCTCCAATCAAATCATTCAAATCATTGAATTCAGGTGTTGTTTTTCAGGGGTTGGGTTCGGCCCCTTAGTTCCAGTGAAAGGAACTCTTAATACTTCAGCTTCATACCGAGACATTTTGGACAATTTCATGCTCCCGACTTTGTGGGAACAGTTTGGGGATGTTCCTGTTCCAATATGACTGCACACCAGTGCACAAAGCAAGGTCCATAAAGACATGGATGAGGGAGTTTGGTGTGGAGGAACTTGACTGGCCTGCACAGAGTCCTGACCTGAACACCTTTGGGATGAATTAGAGTGGAGAATGTGAGCCAGACCTTCTCGTCCAACATCAGTGCCTGACCTCACAAATGTGTGTCTAGAGGAATGGTCAGAAATTCCCATGAGCACACTCCTAAACCTTGTGGAAAACCTTCCCAGAAGAGTTGAAGCTGTTATTGCTGTAAAGGGCGGGACAACTCCATATTACATTCATGTGCATGTAAAGTCCCAAACCTTTTGGCAATATAGTGTAAATGTGAGTCTTTATGGCTTTTCACACCTGAAATAGTTAACTTCGGGTGATTGTAAACTTCAGGGAAACAAAATCTTTGGTTATCTTGTTTGACATTTCACACCGCTTATACTTTAACCAGGGTTAACTATTAATCCTGGCTCTTCATAATCTGATGTTTCACACTGGACATTCCTAAACCCTGGCTTTACCTTCTCATTTGCATATTTGCAGTGTCATCAACTATGACTTGATCAAAACGGCATGTGACTGTTTCGAATAAGAGCAATTTCTGATCGTTTCACATGTTTGTAAGCTTCATAACCCTTTAATGCTTCTAAATTACGAGTGCAAAATGTTTCTCAACCTGGTGCTAAAATCAGGGTTTAGAACGACGTTAAGTGTCAAGAGCCTTTCCGTAATCAACAGACATGACCATCACTGATAGGCTGCGTGAATCTAGAGTCTGGCTAGAAAGAAATAAGCCCTAGCCTAACTTCTACATACCTTTCAGTGTATTTTCCTTACAGCCATCGGTGGTGCTGTAGTGCAAAAAGACATTTGTTAACAATAAATAATCTGATGTTGATGCTAATAACAAAACTTTTCTGTATATCTTTGAAAAATTATTATATCACCCGCCCCAGGACCTCTTTACTGGAAATACTGATTTTTTTAGTCTATATTTAGAAAGCAATGACCCTCATATGCTGATGACATTTGGGAAACTAAGGAGTTGTTGTAACAACACACTAGCGACACGGATGTCGCTGGAGACTAAACAGCCACTGATATTCTCCTCCTGCCACCCTGATATGCATGTGGGTGACTGATTAGGCGACGCGTGCCTAGATATTGTCCCCGTCGCCTGGACAGACGCCAGCCTCTGGGCAGTGGAGCTCGCCTTTTGATCTGAGCGTTCGGCTCCAGTCAGTCCCGGCATTGTGTCCCAACACAATGCAACCCAGACCTGCTGAACTCCACAAACAGATCCCTTTGTGGGTTTTTCCTCAAATGCAGGGTGGGGGACACCCATGGACAGGAAGTGGGACTTCGGTCCAAATACAGAAGGCCGTGCCTCCCTCGGCCGGGGCGGCTGACTGGGCATTCCTGAATCTAACCTCCAGGGAGAAGCCAGCCCTAAAAACCTGGAATGTTCAAAACAGAACTTGTCCACATTTTGTATTTGTACATCCTGGACGTAATTGGGATTTTTACGATTTTATTTAGACAATAGGTTTGACATATGACTTACTGGTGAAAAAATATCTTCTTTGGGGCACATATGGAGAAAACCTGACATGCATAAGTATTCACCCCTCTGGTAGAAACACCTTTGCAATTGCAATTATAGCTGCAGGTCTCAACCAGATTTGCACATTGCAAATTCTTTGCCCAATTTTCTTAGCAAAATTGCTCAAACTTACCATCATAATGGTGAAAAGGCATTTTCTACTCCTGCCAGAGATGGTATATGAGTTGAAATTATGTGTGATTAATAAGTACATTTAATTTCTGCTATTTAAAACTGCTAATAGCTTTACTCATGTCATTTTTACGATTAACTTCCATTCAAAAATGATCTGAAATTCAGAGGAACATTACACCAGATTCACCATCCGATGTCATGTTTTTTTTCAGAGCTCTTTCTTGAAATCTATTTATAATGCAATACGCATAAAAGGCCATATAATTACAGTTTTTCTTATTCTTATTACTTTTGCTGTAATTCAGTGTTGTAATGTCAGTGCCTGAATGTCAGGCTTGTAAAATGTCAGTATGTAATGAATAGTGCTGAATGGCATCAATGATTGATTGCATTGATATGACAGCACAGCCTGTCGTTATTTAATATTTAGGTATATTAATTAATACGTGAATCATTTCCTTTCCGGTCTAGCTTCTCATTTTCAGGTCATGTGACCATTCACAGTACCCACATCCAATCAACAGAATATATTATTTCATTGTAATTTTGAATTTATCATACAGTAATACAGTTTTATGACAAAACTCAGTTGTGACTGAGAATTGAATTATATGCACTATATTGCCAAAAGTTTTGGGACATCTGCCTTTACATGCTCATGCATTTTTATTTAATATGGTGTTGGCCCGCCCTTTGCAGCTATAACAGCTTCAACTCTTCTGGGAAGGCTTTCCACAAGGTTTAGGAGTGTGTTTATGGGATTTTTTGACCATTCCTCTAGAAGTGCATTTGTGAGGTCAGACACTGATGTTGGACGAGAAGATCTGTCTCGCAGTCTCCGCTCTAATTCATCCCAAAGGTGTTCTATCAGATTGAGGTCAGGACTTTCCTCCACACCAGACTTGCTCATTCATGTCTTTATGGACCTTGCTTTGTGCACTAGTGTGCAGTCATGTTGGAACAGGAAGGGGTCATCCCCAAACTGTTCCCACAAAGTTGGGAGCATGAAATTGTCCAAAATGTCTTGGTATGCTGAAGCATGAAGAGTTCCTTTCACTGGACCTAAGGGGCCAAGCCCAACCCCTGAAGAACAACATCTGGAGTCAATGATTTGGAGGGGTGTCCCAAAACTTTTGGCAATATAGTGTAAATTGAACGTGTGAGTGCGGTAGCACCTCCGCTGCATTAGATGGCGCTGGACCTCCTCCTCCTCCACCTCCTCCAAAGGATCAGCTGACTGTGACGCGCTCTGGAAACACCACTGTTATGACATTATGAATATCCATTCGTACGATTTTCCGCTTTAAATAATAACCCAATCTTAGACACTAATACGTATTTTATCTGCTTTTTTTGTACCACGTCTATCCTCGACTAGCCCAGGTAAGCCGATTTCCTCAGTGACTCAATTCATTCTGCCTCGAAATATAATGGCAGCTAGTCTATTAGCCATGTTAGCTTTATAACCTTTCCAAAGCAAGCTGTCGTTAGCTAAATATATACGAGTTATTATGTGAATAAACACATCTTAAGGTGCAAAACATCACGCGTTATAATAATAATACCGTGCAAAAGTTTACATTACAGTACAATGCAAAAAAAAAACAATATGGTCATTGATGGTGTTCGAGGCAAAAGATTATAAAATAACATTAGCAGGTTTAGCAGATTGCTGACATAATGATTGTTTGCTTTTTTGTTGTAGTTTACGTCTAAAATTATTTGTAAATATATATATATATATGTTAAATACTGCTGTTCGGTGCGGGCGACACATCATGCGCCCTTTTTTAATCGGCTCGATCCGATTACCGTCCTCTATGACTTGGTGCACTACACAGGTCAGCGTTTAAACCCTTTACGTTAACGTGACTTCGTAACCTACGTAGTGCATCAGTGTAGTGAGGACGGAGGCATTTGAAATACAGCCATGTCAAACAGCGGTTATTCAAGTAACGTTCAAATCCTATTAAGTGTCATTTTTTAAGCATTAAAATAACATTTAACGGTTAATACATGACTCTAGGTACGTTTTTAATTTTATATATTAAAGTAAATTTGACTTAGTAAACTCTAAAAGTCAATTATGAACATTTCCGTAACGATACCATCATATATGAATATGTATGAACATGCGTATGAATATGCAAATCGAGGGAACGCCCCCCACACGTCTGTGAGCGAACAGTAATATCATAAAAGTAAGATCATTTGACTAGCCGGTTAGCTAATCTAGCTCGCATTTGTGATATTAATTTTAATCACTATTTCGTTGTCTGGCAACAAAGTAAAAAAAATATATGAATGAGAGCAGCTTTATTAGTAATTCGGCTGTATTGAAATACAGTATGTGAGCGCAGGCATTCAGGGATAAATGCAAATACGATGAGGTGACGTCACGAATATGCTAATTAGCGTGCCATTTCCACTTTTCCAGTGAAAAGTTTGTCGCTACGCGATCCGCGCATGCGCAGTACACATCGTGTTTCCAGTATCGGATCGAGTAGTGACAGTAGTTAGCAAGAGTGCTAACGTAAGATAATTTAGTTAGCCTTTTAGCTAACTGCGAGTAAATGTCACGGGTGAATAAATGTATGAACAAAAATGTAAACGTTTGTACTGAAAGTGCCCCCCCCAAAAACATATTCCTTTTCCATTTTTTTGTGGTGGTTTTAAAATCAGTGAGGCTAATGTTAATCCCATTTATCAAGATTTTTAAAAAAGAAATGTTGAGCTAGCATCAGGCTTTAGGTTTTGTGAATCAGTCAGTCATTTTGTAGAAAGGGTCAAAAAATAATCAATATAGTTAACTAATCACATCACCTGAGCTGACAGGATCAGTTGTGTTTAAAGCAGAAAAGTCCTGAAGTGTCACATGAAGACCTGAGAGGCAAACATTATTAAAATATATGAAATCCTGAAGAAACAAAAACAACTAAATCTATTACTAGGCCAGTGAGGTAGCTAAGACAAAACTAGTACTGAATACAGCGATGATGGAAACGAGAAACTTTGTCATTTATTAAGGTTTGGCCGTGAACAAGAACTAGCGCTGTAGCATACGTGCAATTGCCAGAAACAAAACAAAAGTCTGTTTGCTCCAAACAAACCTAAGTCAATGTGTTATAACGCGTTAATAAACCTAGTGTTTTGTGTCTAGACACAATCCCCAAATCAAACGTTTTTATCCTGTATAGAGGATTGTGTACGTAATAAAAGCAAGCTCTTGGCTGTTTCTTATCCTCCTCAGTGTTCAGTCATGACGGAGTTCTGGTTGATCTCGGCTCCTGGAGAGAAAACTTGCCAGCAGACATGGGACAAGATGATGGTGGCCACCACTCGCACCAACAACCTGTCCACTAACAACAAGTTCAACATCCCGGACCTCAAGGTTCGGCCATTTCTATATTATTTATTCATCTTTATTTCGCATAATCTTTACCATCACTAAAATGTACTGTGAATAAAATAAACGAATTCCGTCTGTAGTGTTTAGGTTCATTTGTCAGACGGAACTGTTTTGCGTATTTCCCATCTGAGGAAATTTAGGACTTCTCTATTCGAGTAAAAATCTTTTCAGTTCCTCTTAACAGTATGACCGGTGTGAGCGGTCTCCATACTTCTCTTAAAGACTTTCAAGTTTCACAAGGACTAATGTTTTATTGGCTTTAGTGAGATAAGCGACTACTCAGTGCTTACATGCACTGGGATTCTACCACAATTTCTTTCCCTTTTTTTTTTATTTTATTTTAAATATAGACTAGTAATGATTACGGAAACATCTCTGTGTCTTTGGAAAAGAATAAAGTATTGGCACCCTTTTCTTGGTGTTGGTCTGATGTTCCTGGAGCACCAGCATACAGGAGGCTCAACATCTTTTAATTTATCTATAAGTATGTATGATAGTGCTGACTTTAGACATCTTTTTCGGATGGAAAATAAGCGCTTCTCTTCCACACAGCAGCAGTTTGCAGCCCTGTATAAGTTTGTTTGCGCTCGACGAAGCGAGAAGACGGGCGGCGCCTCGCAAAGCTCTGACTGATCAAACACAGCCTGACTGCGTTTTCTTTGCTCCATCATGCTGCTTTCTGATCAAAGCCCATGTCTCTCGGTTCCCCTGCAGGTCGGGACGTTAGATGTTTTAGTTGGACTCTCGGACGAGCTGGCCAAGTTGGACTCTTTTGTGGAGAGGTATTTTTTCTCTCCCTCTCTCCCTCTCCCTCTCTCTCTGTCTCTTCACTCTCCAGGAAAATATTGCAGAGCAAACCGTCGCTCTGGTCCCACTCTTCTCTTTTTTCTCTGAACAAACTTTTCCCGTCTCGCCCAGTGACTATTTCAGTTTTTGTGTTCTGTGAAATTTTGTGTTTGCCATGATGTGATTAGTTAAGACAGACTCAGTGTTCAGGGTTCGAGTTTAAACTCTCCTGCTTGTTTAGCGCGCCGAGGAATCTCACTCGGCAGTGTGATGCCCGCTGTCCCTGGCTAAAATTAACCATTAGCAGTTTGGTGACACACCGGCGCCTCTTTCCTCAATCTTATTTAAAACTCATGACTTATGTCTAAAGCTCAGATCTATTTATAAGAAGTCTGGAAGCTCTGAAAGCTCAAAATTCACAAATGAGTCATTCTGACAGGCTCCTGGATGTACACCGATCAGGCATAACATTATGACAGGTGAAGTGAATAACACTGATGATCTCCTCATCATGGCACCTGTTAGTGGGTGGGATATATTAGGCAGCAAGTGAACATTTTGTCCTCAAAGTTGATGTTAGAAGCAGGAAAAATGGACAAGAGTAAGGATTTGAGCGAGTTTGACGAAGGGTCAAATTGTGATAGACGACTGGATCAGAGCATCTCCAAAACTGCAGCTCTTGTGGGGTGTTCCCGGTCTGCAGTGGTCAGTATCTATCAAAAGTGGTCCAAGGAAGGAACAGTGGTGAACCAGTGACAGGGTCATGGACGGCCAAGGCTCATTGATGCACGTGGGGAACGAAGACTGGCCCGTGTGGTCCGATCCAACAGACGAGCTACTGTTGCTCAGATTGCTGAAGAATTTAATTGGTCAGGGCTGTTGTGGCAGCAAAAGGGGGACCATGACAATATTAGGCACTTGGTCATAATGTTATGCCTGGTCATTGTGTGTGCATATATATATATATATATATAGTGTGTGTGTTATAAAAAATTCTAAATTATTATATAAAAATACTTGAGAGCATCAATAGACCTTCATTCAAAGGTTTTTGGGTTGTCAATGAAAATGTTAAACAAAGGCTACCAGGAAGGTCTATTCTTTCTTTTATTTTTATTTGTATGATACGTCTGGGCCTCGGTGAGATAAGTGTGGACAGCCTGGTATAATCCGAATTCTTAAAAAAAATGATTTCGGTCCATCTGAGAACAAAATTTTTTATTTTAATTTTTTATAGCGCCTTGTTTGTCACAGCATTTGGGCCTAAAGCAGGAACGTACCAAATAAAAGTCAATGCTTTTAATGCTATAGAACATTTCCTTATAATCCTGTGAGGAGAAAAGGGTTGAAGAATTCCGTTTTCTGATTTCTTACATTTTTTTTCCTCTCTCTCCGTTTTCACCGAATTCTCAGTTTGCCTTTGAAGCTCTCAGTAAAGTGTGTATTCTGAGGACAGTACAGGATGGTAACAGGGTGTGATGTGTGTTTGATGCGGTTTGCAGTGTGGTGAAGAAGGTGGCGCAGTACATGGCCGACGTGCTGGAGGACAGCCGTGATAAAGTTCAGGAGAACCTGCTGGCAAACGGAGGTGAACAAGCATCTCCTTCATCTTTCTTCATCTCCACACCAAGTCTTTTAGCCTTTTTTTTTGTTGTTGTTGAGGTTTTCTTATTCTTAATTTTCTACCTCTTGCTTTTATTAGTGGATCTGATCACCTACATCACGAGGTTCCAGTGGGACATGGCAAAGTACCCCATTAAGCAATCTTTGAAGAACATATCTGAAATCATATCTAAGGCGAGTTTACATGAGTGTGTAATGAATAATGCTCACATTGGGGGATTTGTGTGAGTGTGTACATACTGTGTGTGTGTGTGTGTGTGTGTGTATACATACCTGAGACGTGTCATTAGAATGCTGAATAATAAAATGTTTGTCTCCCTCTGCTGGTCACAGCAAGTAACACAGATTGATAACGATTTAAAGGCTCGAGCTTCAGCCTACAACAACCTGAAGGGAAACCTGCAGAACCTGGAGAGGAAGAACGCGTGAGTGAAGAACACTGACCACCTGTTACTGACCGGATCTAAATACATATAGTCTAAGACTAGGGTTTAACTTCAATGGTCAAAGGTTTTTCTTTCTTTCTTTCTTTCTTTCTTTCTTTCTTTCTTTCTTTCTTTCTTTCTTTCTTTCTTTCTTTCTGTCTTTCTTTCTGTCTTTCTTTCTTTCTGTCTGTCTGTCTGTCTGTCTGTCTGTCTGTCTGTCTTTCTTTTTTTCTTTCTTTCTTTTCATCTGTCTGTCTCCTGCCTTTCTGTCAGCCTTTCTGTCTGTCTTTCCTTCTGTCTACGTCTGTCTGTCTGTCTGTCTCTTTCTTTCTTCCTGTCTGCCTGTCTGTCTGTCCGTCTTTCTTTCTGTCCGTCTTTCTGTCTGTCCGTCTTTCTGTCTGTCCGTCTTTCTGTCTGTCCGTCTTTCTGTCTGTCCGTCTTTCTGTCTGTCTGCCTTTCTTTCTTTCTTTCTTTCTTTCTTTCTTTCTTTCTTTCTTTCTTTCTTTCTTTCTTTCTTTCTTTCTTTTCGTCTGCCTTTCTTTCAGTCTTTCTGTCTGTCTTTCCTTCTGTCTATGTCTGTCAGTCTCTTTCTTCCTGTCTGCCTGTCTGTCCGTCTTTCTTTCTTTCTTTCTTTCTTTCTTTCTTTCTTTCTTTCTTTCTTTCTTTCTTTCTTTCTTTCTTTCTTTCTTTCTTTCTTTCTTTCTTTTCGTCTGCCTTTCTATCATTTTTTCTGTCTGTCTTTCCTTCTGTCTACGTCTGTCTGTCTCTCTCTTTCTTTCTTTCTTTCTTCCTGTCTGCCTGTCTGTCTTTCTTTCTTTCTTTCTGACTGTTTCTTTCTTTCTTTCTTTCTTTCTTTCTTTCTTTCTTTCTTTCTTTCTTTCTTTCTTTCTTTCTTTCTTTCTTTCTTTCTTTCTCTGTCTACATGTACATGCAGGTTTTCTTTCTTTCTTTCTTTCTTTCTTTCTTTCTTTCTTTCTTTCTTTCTTTCTTTCTTTCTTTCTTTCTTTCTGTCTGTCTGTCTGTCTGTCTCTCTGTCTGTCTCTCTGTCTGTCTGTCTGTCTTTTACCTATACTGATTTCTGAATGTAAACAAATGCATTATTGTGAAGGTAAAACACTACCAAGCTGAAATTCAATCATAATGCACTCTACATAAAGTGCAAAAGTTTGTACCCCCCTTGTTTTGAATAAAATAATATCCTAATTTATCAGCTATATAATTGAAATAAATTGTCGGTGTTTCCTGCAAAAAATATAACAATCCAAATTCTAACCATATGACATGACAAACCTAAAAAAAATAAAAAATAAAAAATTTAACATTTTTATTGTTTCCTTGACAGTAAATCAACTAAGACATTTTTTATGTGTTTTAGGAAGTTAAGAATGGAAAGTGGTTGTGTTCTGTAATGAAGCATGAGGCAAAACTGATATAGAAAAGATACTTGCAGTTTATAAATGAATTCTGTTTTCCTCTTTTTAAAATGAATAACTCCATATAACACCCGTGTCCTCAGGGGGAGCCTGCTGACCCGCAGTCTGGCCGATATCGTAAAGAAAGAGGACTTTGTGCTCGACTCTGAGTACCTCGTCACTCTGTTGGTGGTGGTCCCCAAGTAAGTGACGCTTTTTTGGAATTTTATTGTCAGATTTTAAGCTTCACCCACCTAACAGCCGATACGGTCTCTCCTCAGGACGAATTACGGAGACTGGCAGAAGACGTACGAGACTCTCGCGGAAATGGTGGTGCCACGTTCCACAAAGTAAGCCCAGATCTTTCTCGTCCACAAGCCGGGTGAATTCATGCAAATATGTAGCTGCTGTGTGTTGAATTAATACTGATATCAAGGTAATTAGTGCAGCTTGTTATAAATAATTCATCATAGTTTATTTTTTTTTATATATAAAAGGCTGAGTTTGGTGAGGCCAGATTGATTTATAGTCTGGATTTTGGGAGAAAATGAATTAAATTTGAGTTATGAGGGAAACCCAGAGATGTTTATCTTTTGAGATGGCATACCGTATAAATGGAAAATTGTGGGCAATGTTTATGTTCACAGTCATTTCCCACTCTTTTGAAGGGTGCCAATAATTCTGGAGATTACTGTAAAAAAAGACAGATGGATATAATGACCTGCTGGACTAACGTTGTTGTTTGTTTCTCCACAGTTTGCTGTTTGAGGATCAGGACAGCGGGCTGTTCAGCGTCACGCTGTTCCGCAAAGCCATCGACGACTTCAGGCACAAAGCCAGAGAGAACAAGTACAGTGGAGATTTTAATCTTTACTACTTGAATACGATTGGTCAGAAGGTGTTGATTAAGTTTCCATAACTGCACGGTTCTGATCGTAGTGCCGGCTGTTAATCAACTGATACTGATGTGATCGTTTCCATAGTAACACCTCTTTCAGAGGGACCTACTGTGTGTGTGTGTGTATATATATATATATATATATATATATATATATACTGTATGTATAATGTTAAAGTGACCAGCATGATTATCATCACATTGTTTGTAGATCTTTTGGATCCTCATATCCTCCCGGTAAGATTTGTGTTGTGTCCTGCAGGTTCGTAGTACGAGATTTCCAGTACAACGAGGAGGAAATGAAGGCGGATAAAGAGGAGATGACGAGGCTGTCCACCGATAAGAAGAAGCAGTTTGTATGGATCAGTCTAAGCGTTTCCTAAACAGTGCTTTTTCATGAGGAATCGGCTCCTAATGTGGCGATAACGTACACTGTATTGCCAAAAGTTTTGGGACGTCTGCCTTTACATGCACATGAATGTAATATGGAGTTGGTCCGCCCTTTGCAGCTTAAAATCTGGGAAGACTTTCCACAAGGTTTAGGAGTGTGTTTATGGGAATTTTTGACCGTTCCTCTAGAAGCACATTTATGAGGTCAGGCACTGATGTTGGACGAGAAGGTCTGGCTCACGGTCTCCGCTCTAATTCATCCCATAGGTGTTCTATCAGGTTGAGGTCAGGACTCTGTGAAGTTCCTCCACACCAAATTCGTTCATCCATGGCTTTATGGACCTTGCTTTGTGCACTGGTGTGCAGTCATGTTGGAACAGGAAGGGGTCATCCCCAAACTGTTCCCACAAAGTTGAGTGTGTGAAATTGTCCAAAATGTCTTGGTATGCTGAAGCATGAAGAGTTCCTTTCACTGGAACTAAGGGGCCGAGCCCAACCCCTGTGATTTGGAGGGGTGTCCCAAAATTTTGGCAATATAAGTGTATGTTTAACTAACAATCATGAACTCTGCTTCTCTCTGGCCCCTGTGCTACTAATTATTTCAATATAAAATTAAATCCATAAGTGCAAACATCATTAAAAGACTTTTGATCACCCAAACATTACATTTTGTATTTTTATAAAGCCATGGGCTTCTGTAGTTTTGCACTGGGTGCTAAGTGACCAAGCTTACCGATCATACATCATGCCTGAGGATGTCTAGCTAGCTTAGAATACAGCTTGACAATCGGATCACATGGTCGTGTTGTTAATATCTCACTGACTCGTGTCTGCGGTTTATTATGAGATGATTCTGATCATTTAGACCTCCTCAGGCAGGATGTATGATCGGTAAGCTTAATGTGTACAACAAAGCAGTGTCTGGTGTCTGCAGGGTCCTCTGGTACGATGGCTGAAAGTCAACTTCAGCGAAGCCTTCATCGCCTGGATCCACATCAAGGCTCTGAGGGTGTTTGTAGAGTCTGTGTTAAGGTAAAGTTATAGAATGACTCTAACTAGAACTGGAGTTTATACAAGCTTAAGTTATTTTGAGCTAACAAGTGAGCTAGATTTAAAGCGTTCGTCTCGACTCTGACGGAGATACTAACTTATAAGAACTACAGACATCATGCATTCTGACATTTGTGTTCAGAGAAAAAATGATTTTTGTGTGCTCATGTCCTCACCTGCGCAGGTACGGCTTACCTGTGAACTTCCAGGCCATGCTGCTGCAGCCCAATAAGAAGAACATGAAGAAGCTGAGGGAAGTGCTGTATGAGCTCTATAAACATCTGGACAGCAGTGCTGCTGCGATTATTGATGTAATTGTCATTTAACATTACACACACACACACAGACCCCATCTTAACGTTTCCTTACCCCTTAACTCTGATTGGGTACGGAATGAGGCCAGAGGTTTCTCCAAGATTAACAAAGAACCATTTATTTCATGATTAGATATTAAGAATAAGATTTGCTGTATAAACAGATTAGCGCTAATGACCAAACTCCCTTTCTAGTTAAATTTGGACAGTAAGTAGTTAAGTGCAAAAGTTTGTGCACCCTGACTTCATTAACAGTAAAAGAAGACCTTTATTGTAAGCTGTTTCATTTGTATTAACCTTAATCTATAGGCACTATTTTATTTGTCTATGATGGTGTGAATTCTTTTGCACTTGTATTAACCTACAGAGGTGAAACGCTGTGAGAGGACCAACACAGTGTCTCCATACTGGACAAACAAACTGTAAACCATCAGCGTGTATTTCTTTTTAAAAATGAAGACTGGACTTTAGGCAGAAATCAATAATCGTATGATTTTATAATGATAATGAATTTCTGAATTTCTTTGCTTTCTCTAGCAATCTGCTATGGACATTCCCGGTCTGAATCTGAGCCAGCAGGAGTATTACCCTTACGTCTATTACAAAATCGACTGCAACCTGCTGGACTTCAAATAATCCAGGAAAAAAATAATCCAACGTTGCACGCCGTCACATCCCTCAGCTCTGTGGTAGAGTCCTAGTGAAGAAGTGTGAGATGATGTTTCATTGAGTTGTGTATTTATCTTTCCACCCCCCCCCTCTCTCTCTCTCTCATGTCCATTCCTGTTCTCTCTTTTGCTCTGCTGCTCACTCCAGTGTGTGACCACCGTCCCCATCATGTTTACAGGATTATTTTTTTTATAAAACATCTCAAATCTGTATCTATAAATAAATATATATATATATATATATATATATATATATATATATATATATATATATATATATATATATATATATATATATATATAAAGAAGCAATCCCTGTGTTTTAATATGAACGTCATTCCATGGTAATGCGAGTGTTTTGTGTTTGTTCCATTTCAGAATCACTAATAGATATTTTGTTGTGTGAGGACGCTGGTGTCTTTACCTTCTCTGTATCAGTAGTTCCATGCTAAAGGAACGAACCGTGTTACAAATGATACCGTAACAGATAATGTGTTGTGTACATTTGGTGTTGATGAAATATAATATAATATATATATATGTCAAAAATCCGGGCTCTTGTGTTTGTGGGTTATTTTAAATGTATCAGGTTCAGTAGCATTGTGTTTCTGTTCAAATACTCAACAAAGTGAACTGCACACAGCCTCCATCCTTATTTATTCATTCATTCATTCATTCCTTTATTTATTTATTTATTTATAAGAAGTCCAGTTTGTGATAACTGTCCGAAAGGTGCTTTGTTAATAGTCAGAGGTAAAAAAAACAAACAAACAGTAGTTTTGACACAGGAAAGGTGTTAAAGAAGTACGTCCATGATGCTACATACTACATAATCACGTCAGAAGGTCACATGTGATGTAGGTGGAGCTACAGACCCGGTGTTCACAAAGCGAACGTGCGAAGAAGTTCTCTTCGCTGGAAGACCAAGGAAGTGAGTTTTAAACAAAAATCTGACATATAACTTTGTCTCATTCCACACGCAATAACTTCGGAACGCTCCTTCATCTCCACACTAGTAAACACTGGGTCTGTAGCTCCGCCTACGTCACACGTGACCTTCCGACGTGATTATGTAGTACATAGCGTCGCGGACGCGCACCCCAGAGCTAGTGCTAGACGAGCTTTTGTGGTTAAAAAGAATACAGTCTTTTATTTTTCTAAGAAATTGACCGATCGCTTCGCTAGATAAGAGCCTTCGTCCTGGACTGGGATCGAGGTTTAGAGCTCTCTGAAGCTGCATTTAAACTCCATTTTGGAAGCTCAAACTCGGGGCACCATTGAAGTCCACTATATGGAGAAAAATCCTGAAATGTTTTCCTCATTTCTTTACGACGGAAGAAAGAAAAACATGAACATCTTGGATGACCAGGGGGTGAGGAAATTATTTGTAGAGTTCTGTTCTGGAAGTGAACTTCTCCTTTAAGAAGGTGGCATGCTTTCTCGTTCCTCTGTAATTTGAGTAGCAAAAAGAAAGGTTAGTGAGGGAGAGGCTTGTTTGTAGCTGCTATAATGTTGTTAATAATAATAATAATGACAGGAACTAACCTGTTCCACAAGTTGTGACTTTCCACAGTGTTCAGTGGAATTAAATGAATTAAAAAAAAGCTATTACAAGGTAGGGTTTCAGGTCATAAAAAATAACAGCAGCAGGAGCATTTGCATTTGTTTATTATGATCGTCCAGATTTTTTTTTTTGGGGGGGGGGGGGGGACAAAAATGATCACAGTCACAGATCCAATGCACAAGCACAGATGTACATGCAATCGCCAGCCAGTCGTTCCTATGAAGGTACAGATTAAGTCTTTCTTAAAAACTTCAGTCACGAGGAAAGTCCATTATAATCGTGTGCGCCGTAATGCACAGCCACAACCGGACACTGAAATTCATGTGGTTCGGTCTCAGATCCCATCCGGTAGAAATGCCTGTCGAAATGAAATGATGAAGGTTTTGCGCACAGGTCCAATATTGTGCCTCTGAACTCTCCAAACTCGCAACCTCCTGCTGAGTCGGTCCTCTGATACAGCATACCAAATCTATGGTGTGATTTAGTTGTGCTTAGCTCCAAGTAGAGGAGGGAATCTGTGAACCATCAGTAGCTTTATGGAACAGAGAAAGGCAATAATTATAAGGCAAAAAAAAAGCAGCTTATGGAGATCAAATGAAAGAAAAATGACTTCTCCAATGAGCAACCAGGCATCAGTGATGTCTTTATATCACTGGCCGAAAAGAAATAATATATAAAATAAATAATTGTTCGCTTTTTATTTATTTATTCTTTACAATATCACCCAAGTCTGAATCAGAGTCTATTTATTTGCAGAGACTTTAAAGCATTTCTGTAATGCACTCGGAATAAGGGCACCTGCCACATGGCAGTAAATATAAATGTAAACAAATACTAAATACTACGTCATCGATATATAAAATAATACAGTCAAAATAATCTGATATGCATCTAAAGGCCTAAATTATTGCTATCACATTCTGTATACGTCGTACCGTGAAATAATGCAGAAAATAATATCATTTTTAATGTAAATTTATTACAATTCTCGGTCCGTAACCTTTTAAAAGAACAATGCGAGAAGAACCCGTGACCGCAGTACAACCGTCCAGAGATTCAGGTTCAATAAAGAAGGTGTTAATCGAGGTACAAAAGGGTTAGCTGTTACTATTAATGCACAATTTGAGATTTCATTTCTATTACATTTCCGGCTCGTAGAACAGGCTAATGATGATTTAAGGATATTTTAATATAAATGTGTTGTGCTTATTCGACAAGCCCTGACTTAGAGAAACACTGTCATTTAAAACTGAGGCTTCGGTATGAGACACTTGGGAATTCGTGCAGGTGATTTAAATCTTGTATTCAGGAGAATAAAGATGACGACAATAACTTTATAGAATTGAGAAAGTCAGTAAGGCAATTAAACCGTGTGTTATATGAAGGCTATGTAGAAAAAAAATGAGCAGAAAAAGCAGACAACCTGCACATTTAGGTTCTTATCTGAAAGACAAACTTGATCAATTATTTCAATTAATACTATTATTGACAATGTTCACGTGGAGAAACATATGATGGATGAGGAACAACTTACACAGACCAGGCATAACATTATGGCCACCTGCCTAATATTGTGTTGGTGCCAAAACAGCCCTGACCCGTATTCTGACACCTTTCTATCAGAACCAGCATTAGCTCGTCTGTTGGATCAGATCACACGGGCCAGCCTTCACTCCCCACGTGCATTAATAAGCCTTGGCTGCCCATGACCCTGTCGCCGGTTCACCACTGTTCCTTCCTCGGACCACTTTTGATAGATACTGACCACTGCAGACCGGGAACACCTCCACAAGAGCTACAGTTCTGGAGATGCTCTGATCCAGTCGTCTAGCCATCACAATTTGGCCTTTCATCAAACTCGCTCAAATCCTTACTTGTCCATTTCTCCTGCTTCTAACACATCGACTTTGAGGACAAAATGGTCACTTGCTGCCTAATATATCCCACCCACTAACAGGTGCCATGATGAGGAGATCATCAGCATTATTCCCTTCACCTCTCAGTGCTCATAATGTTATGCCTGATCGGTGTAAATGTGGATTACCCATCAAGCACGACTTAAAAAAATATTTACTACCAGATAATGTAGAGAACCAACGTGGCTACCAGTGACACCTCACATCAACCTGCCGAGAACAGTACTAACACTGGTAAAATCTCTCACTACGTCACTGGGATTAAGGTTATTCAAGGGGATTTGAAGTGGGACTGGCGACAAGGCATCATTACAACATCCCACGTCATTGGCTAAACAACAGCATGTCACTCGATTCATATAAAAATAAATACAGCTTGATCGACGATCTGTACACCTGCAGCGAATACACATATTTACAAGACGAAACCGAGACCGTTTCAGTCCAGCCCGTTGCACATCTCACACACATCAGAGGATATGACAAGACATGTGTCCATAATCAGTTTTCTACCACGGAGAAAAGAAAATGTTTCCTGTCAGAAAATGTCTTCACATGTCTACGACTATTAATAAATCACTGTGTTCTCCATTCTGAGGAAAAGATTCCACACAAACAACCCGGTATTGACTTCTTGGCCTGTTTAGCGTTAGCTTTTTCTCCCTTTTAGACATAATTACAGAAGCCGAGTTAGCATTTGAAGCTAATCGTAATTTTAGCCGTACAGAGCATTTTTTTAATAACCGGCCAACACATCTGAGGTAAATGTTGATATTCTCGACAAGTTTGTGTGGTTTTTGTGTCCTCTCTGTGTTTACGTCCTCTACAATAAAAGAGTTGCAGGTTACTTGCTAGTTAGCCTCCAGTTCTTAGCCTCTGTATTTCCCAGTTGCTTAGCAGCAGTGTTAGCAAACAGCAAACAAAAACAAATAGCAGCTGACTAAATGTAATAAATTAAATACATTTATTTGGGTAAAAAAAAAAAAGTTTTTATTTTTCCTAAATTACTGTGAACATTTCCGAATAATAAATTATTGGAAACCCCTCGATTTGGTTTGATCACAGATAATAAATAAAAAATAAAGTAAATTAAGAGTTTTCTGGTGATTATATTATAAAGTCATGCCTGTCATGAACAATCATGTATATTTCAAGTTCGAAAATATTGATGTTGATATTATTGATGTTGAATATTGATAAATGTTTGTGTAGATGTATTCCTGAGTCAAAGTGACAGTACTGTCCACCATTTTGAAACCTTCCAGTGAACAGTGTTACGGGACCGCCCGTCTTCTCTCCTTAAGATATGTACAAAATAAAAGAATTTTCTGAATGCGAGAGACTTTATCTCAGGAGCTCAGGGGATGTGGAGATATTTTGAAGTCTCCACAATAACAATAAAGTGATGCATAACTGATTATGGACACATGCCAACTTGTATGTACATCTCTTGAAGAAGAAGTCCTACATGTTTAAAAGGATTTTATGGCCACCATGTTACACCGTCGACAGCTCACGTTGTAGTAAACTCCAGGACAAACAGAGGGATATGAAGACTCCACTTTAGGAAGTACGTCGGTCAGTCTAGGCCAAGTAGATTTTTCTTTTAGACCTCGTGAATGGTTCTCTCGGATGGCCGGTACTCGGATCCTGTGGCCGAGGAATCGACGAACGAGTGCGTCTTGCGCTTCATTCGGCTGCGTTTGGTGGCCAGGGAAAGGCTGTGCTTGCTGGACGAGATGATGTCCGAGATGAACCTCTTGCAGTCCACACACACCTCCATGGTGCTCCAGTCTTCAGTCAGCTCTTTGGGGAGCTCGATGTCCTCACGTGAGGATGACGCTGACGACTGACGTGATGACTTGGACAGTCTGAGAGGTATGGAGGAAGAGGTAAGAGAAAAATAATGAAACCAGACCAAAATTTATATCAATGCTCTAACATCTGGTTCTAGTAAGAAAACTTCTAAGAACCTGAACCTTTCACCTTGTGATCGAACAACACAAGATACTCTTAACACCCACTCTAAGAAGGATCTGCTACCTGCTCATGGTGCGCTGAAGGGAATGCCGGCGCTGGCTAGTGCTTGTCTTCTCCGATTTGTCTCGGGACAGTGTGGAAGTGGATGGTCCCAGAGAGTAGATAGGTAGGCTGCTATATGGTTTAGAGGGCAACCGAATCTGTGTCAGAGTCGGGGAAAAACAAAACCATGTCAAAATATGGTCCAGTCCAAGTAATGAGACCTCGTGTGTCGATTTCGTAAGAGCTTACACCTTGACATACATAGTGAGGACCTTAAAAATACAGCTAAAGTTGGAGAAATTATTGTACATGACGTTTTATTTTATTCTTTCTCCCAGTCTGACCCATCTTGTTCAGGAGGCCTATTAATGGAGAAGGAGTTCTACTAAAGGCTATTCTGGAAACACGTCAATCCATTTGATACATCCCTCCTAAACTTCCTGTTCTACTTTATTAATATCAGCTCTAAAATGGCAGATACTGAACAGAAGTTGAAGCTTACCTTCTTACAGCATTGTGAACACACGGGTCTGCAGAAAGGAAGGAAAAATGATGTCAAAACTGTACACAACTTGTCTAGATCTCAGACTTCGTGACTGATCGTTGCCTTTTTACCTTTTGCAGAACTGGCAGGTGTAAGACCAGGTGAAGAAGGAGAACCGTTTAGTTCGACAGCAGAAGCAGAGCTGCAAACAAAATCTTTTTTAACAGGGTTTTCTCAAAAATCAAATTCTTATTAGAAATACTTCTCTAAATTCTAAAACTTTTTCAAAAATGGAAGAATGTGTGCCAATATGTGACACTTTCACTAAGAAGTACAAGACAAACGAAAGCGCTGTCTGCCCTCTTCCACATACTCGAGCACACCGATGCCCAGGATTGGCTAGAGTCGCTGTGATTGACAGTGGAGATCGAGTAAGCCCCTCCCACCTAGACAGCACTTCTAATTTGACTGCCTTTCTATACAATCTCTGTGTTTTTCTTAACCACTGTGAAGTCTGTAATGCGCTTGATATCCGTAAGCCGTGCTCCATTCCTACCTTTCCTTTCTTTAGAGCGTTGTAGATGTCTTTGTACTGCTGAAACTTCTCCAGCTCGGCTTTCACCAGGACCTGCCGGATGTGCATCACCTCCTCCACCGTGAGGGACAAACACTCCACCGGGAAGCAGAACTCCTCCTGAACACCCACAGAGTGAGCAGATTAGTAAATAAAAACATGCAGTATAGATATACAACCTACATGTTTATATTTACTCGAATGTCGTGCTGTCAGAAAACAATTTTTTACCCCTTAAATTATAATGGAGGTTGTTTTGTTAGCGCTGTATTAATTATGCCTAATTATCGTTTGCAAGCTTTCTGCCGTCATGATTAAAATCCTATTCCTGTGGACATGGAAACTGTGAATAATCTCACCTGAACATCCTTTTAATACACTTATTACTGCTCATATTAATTCATTACATTATTCAGCATCAGGTTTAGAAGATGATCTCACTATCTGGTGTTAGATCGTTGGAAGGGATGGGTTCCTTTCTGAATCTGGTTCTCCTTTGGTCGTCTTTTTCCTCGTCACCCTCACCTCAAGCTCTTTAGGGATTCAAATCGACATCTAGATTTCTTGTGACTCTTGTAAGTTGTGCATCATTTTTTTTTGTAAACTCCAAATGCAAGCCAGATTGACAAAGGGTTCAGGTTTTCTTCATACTTGTGAGCCTATCTTGATTAATGCCAATGAATGTCTGTAAATGACCAAGCAGATTTACAGTCACTGACCAAGCTCACAGAAACTAAAACTGTGAAAGTGCACCTCCTCAGCCAGACTTCATCACTTCCTCCTTTTAGAGGGCGCCATTTCTTTTGTCACTAGCTGGCTAGTCTTATTAAATGAATTTCATACAATTTCCATTAAATCAATTAAAACAATAACATTAATATACTCTGTGTACATTCTTGGTTATTTCAAAGCTGGTGAATAAAAGAGAGAGCTTCCGCTGCAGATGTTTTTTTAATGGCAGGAATTTTGTAGTGTTTAGGAAACTAATTTATCTTATTTAAAAAACTGAGCATGCACAAGTTATCCTTATTGACTCACTAAGGATCTGGAGCTCTGTCTGCACGGAGGGACGAACTGCCGGACGTTAGTGGGCGTCTCCTTCTCTATAGAGTGCCTCCTCTGTGCCGGCTGCTTCCTCTCTGGCTGCGGTGTGGAGGAGATGGGCAGGAACATGGGCGGGGCTAAAGACGGCAGATGTGGTACATTAATAATGATAATTTCACGTTGAGTGTCTGTCAATGCAGGTAGGTGACTCACTCTTCTTTCCCACCGCAGACTCCGGTGATGTGTCCTCAACCATGGGTGTGGAGATGCTGGAGCTGCTGGCTGACCTTTGACCAAGCGAGTCATCCTGGAAAATGGACCAGACTCAGATAAATAAAGTATAATTAATTCTATTTTTTAATGAAGTATTCCTTTACACACACTCACGTCCGAGTCTGAGCTGCCCAGTTCGGCCAGAGTGGGAGCATGGAGTCTCTTCCTCTGGAAGCCGCTGGTGCCGTTCGTTTGGAGTGACGAGCCGTTAGCTAACGAGAGCGAGCTGGATGCCTTCCTCGCTGCATCGAGGGCAGAGACGTCTGTAGAAAGCGACACATTGCCGTCATGGGATAAAACGTAGGGGGGTGTATAGGTGCATGGGTTTGTGTGTTAGAGAAGGTGAGAGTGAAGGTGAGTCTGGTGTTACACACATACACACAACATGTAAGTGACACAATGACCATGTTCGTGGATATTGAGGCTTGTCCATCTGACAGATCTTGTCAGCTGAGCACACCAGCGTTTGTGCCACATATAAAGAGATAAGGTTGCCAGATTGGATCTGAGTCGGGGTTTATTCTAAAAAATCAGGGCTTTCGGTTGACACAAAAGCATGAAATGATATGATGTGTTGCACGTTTGACTGAAGCATCACGGACAAACCAAATCAAAGGAATCGAATCACACCGAGAACAGAGCACAGGCAGAACGCACGGGTTTACCTGAGGAGTCAAAACTCTGAGACATGCTAAGCGGCCGAATTACTGCAAGGACAAAACAGTCAACTGGTTAAAACAGGCAGAATTTCCTGGCACATTAGAAACAGTGGAGAAATCTCTTTCTGATTTCAAATTATGACTATAGTCTTTTAAACTATTCATATATCAGAAATTCTGTGGTGTCTAGAAGGGTCAGAATGTTCAGTATAAACTTTTAACTGAGTAATGGCTTGATACACTGAGCCTCATTTATCATATGATTGCTTAATAAATCAAATTTGTAAACACATGAATTAAAATAAACCAAATGTACATATACGATATCATAAATATACACCGATCAGGCATAACATTATGAGCAGGTGAAGTGAATAACACTGATTATCTCCTCATCATGGCACCTGTTAGTGGGTGGGATATATTAGGCAGCAAGTGAACATTTTGTCCTCAAAGTTGATGTCTGAAGCAGGAAAAATGGACAAGTGTAAGGATCTGAGCGAGTTTGACGAAGGGCCGAATTGTGATGGCTAGACGACTGGATCAGAGCATCTCCAAAACTGCAGCTCTTGTGGGGTGTTTCCGGTCTGCAGTGGTCAGTATCTATCAAAAAGTGGTCCAAGGAAGGAACAGTGATGAACCGGCGACAGGGTCATGGGTGGCCAAGGCTCATTGATGCACATGGGGAGTGAAGGCTGGCCCGTGTGATCCGATCCAACAGACGAGCTACTGTTGCTCAAATTGCTGAAGAAGTTAATGCTGGTTCTGATAGAAAGGTGTCAGAATACACAGCGCAGGACGGGTCAGGGCTGTTTTGGCAGCGAAAGGGGGACCGACAGGCAGGCGGTCATAATGGTATGCCTGGTCGGTGTACAATCTATATATTCCTAGTTACTTAGAAGCTGGTGAATAAAAGAGCCGGTTCCACTGTAGATAGTTTTGGGGTGTTTAGGAAAATGCATGGCTTCTACAAGGGCTAACATCAGTATTCGGAAAAACATTCATATCCTAGTTTGTGTCAATATACACATAAAAACTCTAACTAATGTAAAGCTCAACCTAATCAACTTCACATCAGATTTGCATGGATTACTGCACTTTTAAGAATCACCATTCATTTTTGTTTCATAAAATTTCTATCAATTAAAGAACATGAAAAATAAAATAATTACACCAAATAAAAATTTATTGAACATTTATGAGAAAAGAAATGATAGTGTACAAAAGATGAGTCGATCTGTCTGCAAACGCCTCAGCTAATGGAAGATTCACTCCTCACTTTTATTCATTATTTTATTTCTAGTATAATATTTCCGTATATATTTTCACTGGCGTAAAAGTGAGTCAAAATAACTTCCATTTCAGCATTTCAGACTTGACCCTGATGGCTCATTTTTCGTGACTGCGCACACGACCATATATGGAGGTTTGTGGGCGTTACTGAATGCAAATGAGTCACGCTTTGTGAGGCATCTGTACATAAACGCTCGATAATGTATAAAAAGACTGATAGTTGAGGCTTGTTGAAAGTGACTGGAGGAGAACGTGAGTTCAATGCAGCATAGCAATGAATAGTGAGTCTAATGAGCATCTTTAAATCAACAATTTTTGGCTCAATTGTCAATTTAAATGGCCTTTAGAAGGCATATTATCATCATAGGATGATTATATATATACACTGTATCAAATCACACACTGTAGCAGTGTTAGGGTTTTATTCTAAGCTCTAAATGTAGTGTGCAGAACTGAGGACATGTGCAATGTTAATACTTGGAAAAAGTACGGCGTGTCATTCGTTCATTCTTCGTTACTAAACCACTTTATCCTTTATTTTTTTGTAGTAAATAACTGTACTATTAAGAGTACAGTCTGTCTCTGATTCTCAAAAAAGTGAATATGGACCAAAGGCGGCTAGTGCAATACAAAAGTACAGGATATGGGACCCCACCTAAAATGTTTGTGTGCACATGTGTGTGTTTGCAGTCTCACCCATTCGGCTCCTGCGAATCTGGTCAGGTGACACCGGGCGGAGTTTCCTCTCCGATTTGATCTCCTCCAGGATCCTTTCGTGGAGGCTCGGAGGACGTTCCACCTGAGGCTTTAGCTTACGTGCTGCCACCTGCGAGAGCGTCCGAACACACACACACACACACACACACACAGAGATGTTGTTCATGTGGAGTAGCTGAGCAGAAATTCACACAAAGTATTAAATAAACTTAAATAGACCAGCATTACCTTGACAAGCTCATTTAAACAAGAAAGCCAGATTTCTCGAAACACTATATTGAATTGGAGTCTTCAAAAGTGCTTGGCTTTGTTTTGGGTGTATTGATGAATGTCTGAGTGCACTCACAGGATTGAGCGGAGGTCTGGATCGGATAAACTCCAGGATGACCTCATGTGCGCTCTTCTTTAACCGAGGAGGAATATCTCCGTTTACCTGAAGGATGAACACACACACACACACTATAGGTCATTCTATCAGGGTTTCCCAACCTTTTTTGTACCATGGACAATTTTTCCGCAGCCCTGGGGGGAGACGGGAGGGGTGATTGACAGGGGGAGCTCTCTAGTGTCAAGCAAATGTTTCTGATATAAATGTTATTCTGATGTAACTATATTTAAGACATTTTTCTGATTAAAAACCCATAAACTCTATTAAACTATAATATTGTGCTCCAACCGAAACCATGCTTGCTGATATTGGAGTCCCCGAACTGCCCTCTGCCCTGTATCTTGCTCTCTCGTTGGCTGTAGGTCATCGCCGAGGTAGTTTTCAGTCAGAACTCCTTTCACACTGCACGACTTTGAGTCACAGATGCATGCCAAATATTTCACGGACATGAGCGACTCGGTCAGATCGCGTCTTTCTTTGCAGCCCGATACCAAATGATCCACGGCCTGGTACCGGACCACGGCCCTGTGGTTGGGGACCACTGCATTATACGTCTTAGTAACTACAAGTTTAAATTAAATTATATAACTCTTACCACCATTATTACCCTTTGCAAATTTTACATTTGTTCTGACTACCATA
The DNA here is from genome assembly GCF_019097595.1 of Hemibagrus wyckioides. NCBI lineage: Eukaryota > Metazoa > Chordata > Actinopteri > Siluriformes > Bagridae > Hemibagrus > Hemibagrus wyckioides. The sequence continues at coordinate 15,296,126 of NC_080732.1, read as the reverse complement.
TTTTCCCCTTCATATTCTGAGGTAAAAGACACAGCCACATGAGGGGAACATGCTCATGAAACTCATACTTATAATACTTAGGATCATATAACCGACTTAAACAACACGCAACACGATCATGGTTAAAATAACAATACGCAGGAATGCCGGTTTCTGTCCTGGAGGCATATCAGATTCTTATCTAAATACCTGTGTATTCAGACACCAGATACTAAGAAGGTTCTAGGAAATGCAAGTAAGCTAGCCATGTACTGCTGTAGCACATGATCTTAGAACCATCATAAAGACTAATTGATAAAGCCAAGTGCCGAATTAACGTCTATGTAAAAAAGAAACTGAATCTGTAGTGGATAGATTAGCCGAGTTCATTTGGTTTATCTTCAGTTGTCAATTATTATTTATTATTTCTCTGTAAATAATTAGACCTATCTCTGTTAGGTTAGGATTGTGGTGGCTTTGTATACATAAGACTTTGTTTTCTTCACCATGACTTTGCGCAGTGTGTAGCGTTTGGCACGGATGTCGTCCATGAGCATCTCGTAGGGTGTGAGCTGAAACTCGATGGCCAGAGGGTTATACTGTCGTTCCTGCACCTTCTTCAGCTTCACGCCGGTCCTTAAGTCCCTCATCACCTGCACCCAGAACCGGGCCTGTACAACAGGACAAATTCACACACTTTCAAACACCACAGACTGCAGATTTCACACGGTTGTCTGTTGAAAACTGTTCACTATTCGCGTGTACGTTTCTGATTGCCTGCCTTTACTTGAGTATTATCTTTAAAAAATAAAGGGATAGTGTTGAAGGTAATATAGGGATTTAAAAATAAAAGACCTCATAATGATTCACTCACCCAATCAGCATTCTGCAGCTCATTCAGATCTCTGGCTGAATCGACAGTCGTGTTGCCTTCCATCTTTCGCAGGTTCTGACCAATCACATGCAAAAGAAAACATTTTACACTTCTGACATCAGCATCAGAGATCCTAGGTATTTTTGTGTTTTCCAGTCCTAATGAAGGAGGCATGGCCTATATTTACATAAATGTTAATTCAAACTAACCAAATATACATATACAATAACATAAATATACATTCTATACATTTCTAGGCAATTAGAAGCTGGTGAATAAAAGAGTAAAGTGCTGAGAAAGAGACATGACCCATGTGCTTGTCATTTCCAATGAAGGAGGCGTGGCCTCTGCACCCGTAAGTCCCAGTTCAAGAGTCATGGTGTTCCTCAGTAACACTAAAGGAGGTGTGGCCTCTGTGTCCTTCAGTCCCAATAAGGAGGTGTGCCCTCTATGTATGTCAGTTCCAATAAAGGAGGTGTGGCCTCTGTGTTTGGCAGTCCCAATAAAGGAGGTGTGGCCTCTGTGTCGGTCATTCCCTATAAAGGATGTGTGACCTCTGTGTTGGTCATTCCTTATAAAGGAGTTGTGACCTCTGTATCTGTTAGTCTCAGTGAAGGAGGTGTGGCCTCTGTGTCCACCAGTCTCAATAAAGGAGGTGTGGCCTCTGTGTTTGGCAGTCCCAATAAAGGAAGTGTGGCCTCTGTGTCCATCAGTCTCAGTGAAGAAGGTGTGGCCTCTGTGTCTGTCAGTCGCAATAAAGGAGCTGTGGCCTCTGTGTCTGTTAGTCTCAGTGAAAGAGGTGTGGCCTCTGTGTCTGTCAGTCCCAATAAAGGAGGTGTGGCCTCTGTGTTTGGCAGTCCCAATAAAGGAGGTGTGGCCTCTGTGTCGGTCATTCCCTATAAAGGATGTGTGACCTCTGTGTTGGTCATTCCTTATAAAGGAGTTGTGACCTCTGTATCTGTTAGTCTCAGTGAAGGAGGTGTGGCCTCTGTGTCCACCAGTCTCAATAAAGGAGGTGTGGCCTCTGTGTTTGGCAGTCCCAATAAAGGAAGTGTGGCCTCTGTGTCCATCAGTCTCAGTGAAGAAGGTGTGGCCTCTGTGTCTGTCAGTCGCAATAAAGGAGCTGTGGCCTCTGTGTCTGTTAGTCTCAGTGAAAGAGGTGTGGCCTCTGTGTCTGTCAGTCCCAATAAAGGAGGTGTGGCTTTTGTGTCTGTTAGTCTCAGTGAAGAAGGTGTGGCCTCTGTGTCTGTTAGTGAAGGAGGTGTAGCTATGCATTCCTCAAAACATGTTTTCTGTGTGCCATTTCGCAAATATACTATTTTATTAGTGTTAGATTGATAGTTTGATACTTAATTCATCCCAAAGGGAAATTTACAGGATTTTCGCATATCGCAGCTCATCATCAAGCTGGGGTCAGAGTGCAGGGTCAAGCCATGGTACGGCGCCCCTGGAGCAGGTGGGGTTAAGGGCCTTGCTCAAGGGCCCAATGATGATAGCTTGGCGGTTTGGAGGCTTGAAACCCGACCTTCTGATCACTGACTCAGCGCCTTCACCGCTGAGCCACCACGTCCCTATTAGTATTAGTATGCACCAAATCATTGTACTTTGAAATAAGTATCCCAAAGGTACCCAGATGGTCTACTATTTCTGGTAGATGTTTGAAACTGGGGATCTGAAAGTCAGCTTGCCAACATGGCGGACGAGTGTAACGTTGGTGAAACATCTCAGTATTCGAGTGTAAGAATTTAAATGTTAAGCACTAACCAAATAATTAATGGCTGTAATGTTGTATGAATGAAATGTGGAAAAACTAATCAAGGGAATGGCAAATGAAATCATACAGTATAAATTAAATGAATAACAAATAAAGCAAAGCACAGAGGAGATTGTTTACGGTGACGGTGTTCATTACATTATTACATGTCAGTATCTGTATAATCTTTTACTACACACTAAAAAGTATTTTCTTTTCATACTTATAGTGCATATTATATATAGGGGAATTTTGTGCTTAAATTCTAATACTTTCTGTTCTTATCCATGACCTTGGTTTGAGTTTTCGGTGGCACTAAATTATCTGGAGTCTCTGTTCATAATAAAAGGAAGAATTTAGAACAGTGGGCTTTTTCTTCAGACACAAAACAAAAGCCTGTAACAATAAACCCCCGTGGGAACAGACAGACCCGCCTTTAAGGGACAAAACGTGCAGGAGTAGATGAACATATCATCTTACACACACACACACACAATTCCAGACTGGTAACCCAGGAAGGCATTGATGGTGTAGTGGGTCAGTGAAGGAAGTCCTCAGCACTGTTCGCATTTATAAACAGCTTGGCTAAACACACATCTTAGCTGAATGTTCATACATATTTTATTTAGCTTGGTTTACACACAGATCATCTTAATTACAGCTAACTGAAACCTAATGCATATTAATGAGCTGAAACGGTAGATCTGAAATAGATTGAAGTGCTGCTCGTTTTAAAGCTAGAACTGATGATTGGTTACTGTCATCGTATCCCAGTGTGTACATTTTAGAGGCTTTTGTGTGTGCATCATTTCCAAAACACCTACAAGCAATTATTAGCGGGGCGACGAGATGGAAAACAGGTCAAAGTTACGGATTAAATGAACATATCAGATGGATGTGCATTATGTTCTATATGGCCAAAAGTATGTGAACACTGCAGACGTTCCCCTCACCTCTTTTGCACTCCGGATTTTTTCCAGAAATGTCCGCAGTTCCATGGTTTCAGCATAGAGTGCGCGACACACGGCCCGGTAATGATCGGGGGCATCAGCCGGGCTCGGGAGGTGCAGCGTGCACAGCTACGGGGCAAGAAGTAGCAAAACATCATCATTATTACTTTCAACTGAAAAAACTAAGAGCATCAACTTTACTAATGATGAAATCACAATCTAGTTTAAAGAACTGAACCTTTTCAGCTTGATAAAGTTCACAGGAAACCTACTGAATTTGGGATTTCCTAAACATATATATATATATATATATATATATATATATATATATATATATATATAGATATATATACATACATACATATATATATATATATATATATATATATATATATATATACACCGATCAGGCATAACATTATGACCACCTGCCTAATATTCTGTTGGTCCCCGTTTTCTTACCAAAACAGCCCTGCCCTGTGGATGCATGGACGCCACAAGATCCCTGAAGGTGTGCTGTGGAATCTAGCACCAAGATGTTAGCAGCATGATCCTTAACAGTTGCGATGTGGGGCCTCCATGGATCTGTCCAGCACATTCCACAGACGCTCGATTGGATTGAGATCTGAGGAATTTGGAGGCCAAGTCAACGCCTCAAACTGGTTGTTGTGCTCATCAAACCATTCCTGAACCATTTTTACTTTGTGGCACCTGCTGAACATTTCCATGAAAGGGTGTACATGGTTTGCAACAATGCTTGGGTAGGTGGTACGTGTCAAAATAACATCCACATGGATGGCAGGAGCCAAGGATTCCCAGCAGAACATTGCCCAAAGCATGACCCTGCCTCCGCTGGCTTGCCTTCTTCCCATAGTGCATCCTGGTGCCATGTGTTCCCCTGGTAAGCGTCGCCCTTCCTCAAACTCGCTCAAATCCTTATGCTTGCCCATTTTTCCTGCTTCTAACACAGTCTAACACAACTTCTGCCTGATATATCCCAACCACTAACGGGTGCCATAATGACGAGATGATCAGTGTCATTCACTTTATAATGTTACGGCTGATCGGTGTATTTTTTGGAAAAGTGTTTTCATTTTAATATATAGCTATCGTGTATAAATAGTAATAATATACAAATAGCATATATAATAGAATCAGTCATTCATATTGAACAACACGAGAGTGGTTCCGTTCCATTATTTAGAATCCAGGACACTGGGAGAAAATAAAGATATCAGGTACGCAGAAGTTCAGGACCCGAGTTGGCGTTCGGTTGGCGTTTGGTAGAAACGGACAGACGGTGTTTGTGAGTCACTCTCTGCTTGATCCTGGCTGCTGAACAGCCAGTTTGTGCATTTCTCACTCGATCAGCAAAACAGCACTGCACCAAGCAACCATGCAGTTTGCTTATTGCTTACACACATTCACACCGGCTCTTCAAGGGACCGGATAAATCCCTAAAGTACTGGACATTACGCTCCATAGACTCAGCAGTTTGTGTAAAGGAAGCATGGACAATGATCTATTAGTCTGAATATACACACTGCAGCTTGTTTCAATACATTTGAACAAAAATGTTAATTCGGGCAAGCTAGTGAACACATCAGGCTGTTTCAAAGGGGGAAATCGGACAGATATTGCGCAACACAAGATGCTTAATTCTGATTGGCCAATCACAGCATTTGATGTCATGTGATTACTGACTACGCAACGTAACAATCCAGAAAATCCAACTACCCTAAACTCACTTTTTGCAGTGAAACCATTCAAATTAACACCGTAACAGCACTAGCATTGATATTAGCTAGCTAGCTGAGCAACTAAATATTCTGTCATAAGATTCCTGCACTAGCCTACAGGTTACACGGGACAACTATTCAAGTCTAAAGTTATGCTGCTTTGCTAATCCTTTACATGTTCTGATGAAATATTTTCCCTAGTCAAAGCTTGTATCCTGTGGTAACATCTTAGCTATTGAGCAACCTTAGATATTTAACATGCTAGCACTCTAGTCGCGAACTAGAATTTCCACACAAATCTGTAAATGATTAAAAGAAAACAGACCACAAAGGTAATGAAATCAAGTTAATCAAGTCCCATCCATCCATCCACCCACCCATCCATCCATCCATCTATCTATTTATCCATCCATCCATCCATGCACCTACCCATCCATCCATCCATGGACCTATTCATCCATCCATCCACCTATCCATCCACTTACCTATCTATCTAAATGATTAAAAGAAAACAGACCACAAAGGTAATGAAATCAAGTTTAACCACTGTTGGATTATTTTTCATAAAAATGACCCATTCCTGTACCTTAAGAACATCGCGGTACCAGCGAATCCCACTGCCCTGGTGGAGCTCCTCTTCCTCCTCATCCTCGGTAGCTTCGTAGCCTTCGTCAGGGCAGGGGTCAGGGTTCAGCTCGGTCATGTTGGTCATGAGGTCGATTAGCTGCTCGAGCGGTGGACTGAGTTCCCTCTCCTCGTTCTCCTTCAGGCCGTAGTCCAAAGCTTTGTAGATCATAATGCCCAGAGACTCGATTACATTCTACACACACAAAAAAAAACAAACACACACTTTAGGTTTTCTAAAGGCCACTCTAAAACCACCAGTTACCGTACGTTCTTGTAAATGATTCCTCAGACCAATCCTGTGCACATAGACCGCTTGTTTCTTTATTTCCTTTAATAATTAATAATTACCTTAGCTCCTACCTACATTAAGTTCCCGTTTACTGTCTGATGTTCAAAAATGGGGAAAAATAAAGCTTCAGAATCGTATCTTGTCATATAAACATATACTTAAATGTGTATGGAGACATTAGGTAGGAAAATAAAGCTTGTATGTCGCTACACTCTATTACATGGAAGGACCACATCAACCGTCTGAACAGCCTCAGTAATAATAGATGCTTTGTCCCACATGATATCTGTCCTCCTTTGTAGCCAAGAAGGTCAAAGATGATGGACAAGTGAAGGGACAGAGGCTACGTGATGAATGAATACACTTCAATAAAAGGACCCTTGTGATATCAAGCAATCAACCATGTCCTAAAATGAGATGACTTGATAAGTACTCCGGTTAGAAAACAGCTCCTTGCAAATCATGGCTAATATTTTCACTGATGGACAATCATGGAAGATTTTAAAAACGTTTTTTAAAAAAGTTTTTGAGAAGGAGAACGTATTGCTTCCTCTGAGACAAATGATATGTGAGCTAAGATCTGAGCTGTGTTAGATACTGTGCATCAAGATTCAGTCTCCCACTGATTTGGTTAAAGAAAATGTAGCTAAGTCCATTTAAGACTTGTTTTAAATCTTGCCTCTTAATGATTTCCTAAACGATTCCCTTAAATGATTCCTTTAACAGTTTCAGTTAAACGACTCCCATAAATGATCTCATTCAGTGATATTTTAAAAAGTATATTTTGAAACAAATCAATTGCTCTATCTATCTATCTATCTATCTATCTATCTATCTATCTATCTATCTATCTATCTATCTATCTATCTATCTATCTATCCACCTATCCATCCATCCATGCACCTATCCATCCATCCATGCGCCTATCCATCCATCCATCCATCCATCCATCTATCCATGCACACATCCATCCATCCATGCACCCATCCATCCACCTATCCATGCACACATCCATCAATCCATCCATCCATCCATCCACCCACGCACCTATCCATCCATCCATCCATCCATCCATCCATGCACCTACCTATCTATCTATCTATCTATCTATCTATCTATCTATCTATCTATCTATCTATCTATCTATCTATCTATCTATCTATCTATCCATGCATGCACCGATCCATCCATCCACGCACCTTTCCATCCATCCATCCACGCACCTATCTATCTATCTATCTATCTATCTATCTATCTATCTATCTATCTATCTATCTATCTATCTATCCATGCATGCACCGATCCATCCATCCACGTATCCATCCATGCACCTTTCCATCCATCCATCCATCCATCCATCCATCCATCCATCCACCCACGCACCTATCCATCCATCCATCCATCCATCCATGCACCTATCTATCTATCTATCTATCTATCTATCTATCTATCTATCTATCTATCTATCTATCTATCTATCTATCTATCTATCTATCTATCCACCTATCCATCCATCCATGCGCCTATCCATCCATCCATCCATCCATCCATCCATGCACCCATCCATCCACCTATCCATGCACACATCCATCCATCCATCCATGCACACATCTATCTATCTATCTATCTATCTATCTATCTATCTATCTATCTATCTATCTATCTATCTATCCATCCATGCACCTATCCATCCATGCATGCACCTATCCATCCATGCATGCACCTATCCATCCATCCATCCATGCACCCATCCATCCATCCATCCATCCATCCACCCACGCACCTATCCATCCATGCACCTATCTATCTATCTATCTATCTATCTATCTATCTATCTATCTATCTATCTATCTATCTATCTATCTATCTATCTATCTATGCATGCACCGATCCATCCATCCACGTATCCATCCATCCATGCACCTTTCCATCCATCCATCCATCCATCCATCCTTCCATCCATCCACGCACTTATCTATCTATCTATCTATCTATCTATCTATCTATCTATCTATCTATCTATCTATCTATCTATCTATCTATCTATCTATCTATCTCTCTCTCTCCTAGCCTTTCGCTTTATTCCAAACCCAGGCATGACCTTATGAGCAATATGGCCGATGTGTGACTAAATGTGAATGTTTCTTAGCATCAGAAGCTGCACGCACTTGAGTCATGAAGGGTTTTGTAATTAACTGGGGATCTGAATCAGCCATGTTTGAGTGAGTGTGTGTGATGTGCATGACTCAACACGACTCCCTGTGAGAACCGCTGGAGGATAGAATACAGTGTGGGATGATATTTTTTATTTTGGGAAAAAAAATGGAAATTTCTAACCTGCACCTACCACAAAGACATACACATATCGAGTTTCTCATTACTGATTGTTACTCATTCTAACTCATGGGTAATTAATATGACAACATTTTAATTATGCATTAGGGAATTATTTAACTGGTTACGCTGTTTGAGTCTTAATTCTACGACATGAAATTCTTTCAGGCATCGATGAAAAGTGGGTCATTTTCTCCACAGGGGAGTGAACTGGACCACAGTTTCACACTGAGTGGCAGAATAAGGATAAGAAGTCCAGGAGAAGACATTCATACTGTTCTAATACGAGAGTGTGGTGTAGATATGTCCATCCAAACATTCTAGCAAAACCAACATAGCACAGATTGGACAACAAACATGTAAACTTGTATAAGTATGAGTCAAGCTGTTTGCTCAGTACTAAGACGCCTCCAAATGAACCTGTGTCCTGTATATTTTGCACACTCAGGCCTTTCGGTTTCTTCAGCTTAATCAGGGATTTGTCTGTGGCTGAGTTTGAGGTGCTTGCTGGTTAAGTGTGTGTGTGTGTGTGTGTGTGTGTGTGTGTGTGTGTGTGTAAACCTTTTGCGTGAATTCTCAAATCTTGGTCAAAAAGTGCATGATACTATCTATCTATCTATCTATCTATCCATCTGTCTATCTATCTATCTATCTGTCCGTCTATCCATCCGTCCATTTATCTATCTATCTATCTATCCACTTACTTATCTATCTATCTATCTATCCATCTATCTATCCACTTACTTATCTATCTATCTATCTATCCATCTATCTATCCACTTACTTATCTATCTATCTATCTATCTATCTATCTATCTATCCACTTACTTATCTATCTATCTATCTATCTATCTATCTATCTATCCATCCATCTATCTGTCCGTCCGTCCGTCTATCCATCTGTCTATCTATCTATCCACTTATCTATCTATCCATCTATCCACTTATCTATCTATCTATCTATCTATCTATCCATCCACTTATCTATCTATCCATCTGTCCGTCTATCCATCCGTCCATTTATCTATCTATCTATCTATCCACGTATCTATCTATCCGTCCGTCTATCCATCTGTCCATCTGTCCACCTATCTAAATGAAATGAAACAGCCTTTATTTGTCACATATACATATACATTACAGCACAGTGAAATTCTTTCTTCGCATATTGGTTGGGTTGGGGTCAGAGCGCAGGGTCAGCCATGATACGGCGCCCCTGGAGCAGAGAGGGTTAAGGGCCTTGCTCAAGGGCCCAACAGTGGCAACTTGGCGGTGCTGGGGCTTGAACCCCTGATTTTCTGGTCAACGACCCAGAGCCTTAACCACTTGAGCCACCACTGCCCCTATCTGTCTGTCTATCCGTCTATCCATCCATCCATCCATCTATCCACTATCTATCTATCTATCTATCTATCTATCTATCTATCTATCTATCTATCTATCTATCTATCTATCTATCTATCTATCTATCCACTTATCTATCCATCTATCCATCTATCCACTTATCTATCTATCCATCTATCCATCTATCCATCTATCCACTTATCTATCTATCTATCTATCTATCTATCTATCTATCTATCTATCTATCTGTCTGTCTGTCTGTCCGTCCGTCTATCCATCTGTCTATCTATCTATCTATCTATCTATCTATCTATCTATCTATCTATCTATCTATCTATCTATCTATCTATCCACTTATCTATCCATCTATCCATCTATCCACTATCTATCTATCTATCTATCTATCTATCTATCCACTTATCTATCCATCTATCCATCTATCCATCTATCCACTTATCTATCTATCCATCTATCCATCTATCCATCTATCCATCTGTCCATCTATCCACTTATCTATCTATCTATCTATCTATCTATCTATCTATCTATCTATCTATCTATCTATCTATCTATCTATCTATCTATCTATCTGTCTGTCTGTCTGTCTGTCCGTCCGTCTATCCATCTATCTATCTATCTATCTATCTATCTATCTATCTATCTATCTATCTATCTATCTATCTATCCACTTATCTATCCATCTATCCATCTATCCATCTATCCACTTATCTATCTATCCATCTATCCATCTATCCATCTATCCATCTATCCACTTATCTATCTATCTATCTATCTATCTATCTATCTATCTATCTATCTATCTGTCTGTCTGTCCGTCCGTCTATCCATCTGTCTATCTGTCTATCTATCTATCTATCTATCTATCTATCTATCTATCTATCTATCTATCTATCTATCTATCTATCTATCTATCTATCTATCTATCCACTTATCTATCCATCTATCCATCTATCCATCTATCCACTATCTATCTATCTATCTATCTATCTATCTATCTATCTATCTATCTATCTATCTATCTATCTATCTATCCACTTATCTATCCATCTATCCATCTATCCATCTATCCACTTATCTATCTATCCATCTATCCATCTATCCATCTATCCATCTATCCATCTATCCACTTATCTATCTATCTATCTATCTATCTATCTATCTATCTATCTATCTATCTATCTATCTATCTATCTGTCTGTCTGTCTGTCCGTCCGTCTATCCATCTGTCTATCTATCTATCTATCTATCTGTCTATCTATCTATCTATCTATCTATCTATCTATCTATCTATCTATCTATCTATCTATCTATCTATCTATCTATCTGTCCGTCCGTCTATCCATCTGTCTGTCTATCTATCTATCTATCTATCTATCTATCTATCTATCTATCTATCTGTCCGTCCGTCTATCCATCTGTCTGTCTATCTATCTATCTATCTATCTATCTGTCCGTCCGTCTATCCATCTGTCTGTCTATCTATCTATCTATCTCTACAGGAAATATCAGATATGTATTAAGGTGCAGGTTTAAATATTTCTATAGTAATAGCTCATAGACAGGGACTTGTATTGTGAACAATTCATATAAGACCATTAATGAACATATTTTCAACTCTGTTGTTTGTCGAAGAAAAATGGAGCTTGGTTCAGTTTCCCATCACCTTGTTAAGGTGTTCATGAAAGAGGAACTTACGCTCAGTAAAAGGACAATATGCATTTTTATTGTTGCAATAACTCAAGTGATAACAGATCTAACTTGTCTCATGGACATTCTGGAGCATTATGTCTAACAATAAACCATTAAAACGCACAATGTGATGTAAAACATCATAGCTGTGAAATCGCTGTAGTATAAGTGGGGTAACTGTACAGACTGAGTGGGTGTAGAAAAATAATTCCCTCCCATGGTCTGGAGTGTGCTATATGAGATTATTTCAGAACCTTCCTGCTTTTAGCTTGTAAGTTGACACGTTTTTCTAAAGCCATAACAGTCATAATATCGGCACATGCCCTGCAGATAATATATAACTAACAGCCCGCACTGTACATCTGAGAGCGGCGCAGCTGTGTAGTCTGTTAGGGAGCTGAATTAATCAATACACATCAAGACCACATTTTCCCGCAATTAGGCACTTTCGCTCCTCCGTGACCGTCATCAACCGTAAGCCTCGGTGTGACATAAAGGCCAAGGCCACTTGATTTGCAAATGATAAGATTTCTGTTGGCTGATAAGAGTAGATATCTCTGACTGGGCTGTAAATGTCACCAGCTGGAGATCTTCCAAGTCACAGCAGGATCATTTCCCCTCACAATGACCTGCTGAGGGCTATGATGAAATATTTGAGGAAATAGCTTTAATGATAAACGTATAGTTAGGACACAAACTAGAAATGCGTCAACTTCCTTCTGAACCTTATTCTAATATTTGGTCGTAAATTTTTACAACTGCATGTGCATTAAAATCGAGTTATACTGCATGTTTATTGGGTGCTAAGTTTGGAGGGACGAGTCCTTTGACCTTTAGCCCCGCCCACTCGCCTACTCAACTCGAGGAAACCCTGGGTATGTAGAAACAGATCTCCCTCTGTCTCTCCAGTGTATGTTACATTAACCTCTTTAGCTGAAACATGATTATCATAAATAACCTCTTTAAAATGTGAGGAATGCACCGATAATCTATTGCATAATTTACCAGAATTACACATGACGCATTATTATATAATAAGCACTTCTACTATGGATCCCCGTGTGGGCAGGATTCTGTGCTCTAATCTTATTTTACGCAAATTGGAAAAGGACAATCCTATAAAAATATACAAAACAGACAGAAAACATCAGTCTGAATGAAGACGGTATTTAAAATAAGACACTTCTGAGGTTTAGTTATTGTGAAAATTGCTGAATAAACAGGAATAACTGATCATGATATAAGAATGAATGCAGAAACACCGATTATGACCTTTTGGAAATGTGCATTTGCATCACATATGTGTTGGTTCCACTTTTGCTGCCAAAACAGCCCTGACCCGTCCTGCACTGTGTATTCCGACACCTTTCTATCAGAACCAGCATTAACTTCTTCAGCAGTTTGAGCAACAGTAGCTCGTCTGTTGGATCGGATCACATGGTCCAGCCTTCGCTCCCCACATGAATCAATGAGCCTTGACCGGCCATGACCCTGTCGCCGGTTCACCACTGTTTCTTCCTTGGACCACTTTTGATAGATACTGACCACTGCAGACCGGGAACACCCCACAAGAGCTGCAGTTTTGGAGATGCTCTGATCCAGTGGTCTAGCCGTCACAATTTGGCCCTTCGTCAAACACTTGTCCATTTTTCCTGCTTCTAACGCATAGGACAAAATGTTCTCGACATCTCCTCAACAAAATACCTTCTGATAGTATGTCTAATTTTCTCCAACTTAAGATGGCACATGACTTCCCTTATCCAGTGGCAATGTGTCTGTAGAATAGGGTCCTTCCATTTAAACAGCATCAGTTTCCTAGCCAAAAAGAGAACTGAAGGCCAACATACCAATTTCTTTTTTGTCGAAAAGGGTGTTTACCGGGACCATAGCAAACAATGCAATAAAATGATGGGTTGGGATGGTCCACTACCGCTCCAAATACCCTAGAAAAGGTCTCAAAAAAATATGAAAGCCTTGGACATGTCCAAAACATGTAACAAGAGCCTGCCTACATGGTTCTGCCTACTTAATCTTAGAAAGTCTGATCTTAGACCAGTGCAGACAATGAACAATTTTGATTTGTATTACAGCTAAGTCTTGAATCAACTTGAATTTAAACCCAACATTTGGTATTATATTAAATATGATAACCTAATACCCTAAAAAGCCGGTGTAATAATATTAAAAAACCATTTAAAAAATTACAGTCTCACGGATATGAATCTGACTTCTGATTCTCTGTAAAACACCAACTTTCTCTCAATGGTCAAAAATACAGTCTACACAGGCAGTCTACTGAATCATAAACACAGAGAGGAACGGACAGCTTCACTCACCGTAACCACAGCGGACGCCGAGTGCTCTTTCCCTGCAGGGAGAAATAAAAGAAGGAAGGTCAGGGTTGGTACGAGGAGAAGAGCACGATAAAGCAAATCGGGCATGCAGCTACTCTGTACTGTATTATACTGTATTCTTAATAAGGCAGATTTTCCAGGTTTTACTTGAATCTTTCTGACATAAGCAAACTTTGCAGTTTCTAAGTAATATGGCATTTTTAACGCTGTGCTGTTTAAAGCGGCTATGACAAATGTGATGGCAACTTGTTTTCTAGATGTTTTGCAATGTTAATGTAACCATAAACAGATTAAAAAAAAGTGTTGTTCTTTAATAAACATTTCTATGGTATAAATTGAGGTGTATGATGTACGGACCTTTCACTCTCTTTCATTAAATTAATAGATGTAGCAAAAAAGTTTCTCAAAAATTTCCAATTTCCAAAAGTTACATACTGCTGCTTTAAATGATAACGTACGAATCAATTAGTGATGGAGCTGAATCAGGGATGTTAGAGCAAGAAAACACCAATATGTGTTCTGAGTATATCTGTGGAATCAGTCCCCTGACAAAAGAAGTGAAAGCAAGCAAAGTTGCTTAAAATCTGATTAATTAAACGGCTAATATACATCGATCAGGCATAACATTATGAGCACTGAGAGGTGAAGTGAATAACACTGATGATCTCCTCATCATGGCACCTGTTAGTGGGTGGGATATATTAGGCAGCAATTTGTCCTCAAAGTTGATGCGTTAGAAGCAGGAAAAATGGACAAGGGCCAAGTTGTGATGGCTAGACCTCTGGATCAGAGCATCTCCAAAACTGCAGCTCTTGTGTGGTGTTCCCAGACTGCAGTGGTCAGTATCTATCGAAAGTGGGGAACCGGCGACAGGGTCATGGGCGGTCAAGGCTCATTGATTCACGTGAGGAGCGAAGGCTGGCCCGTGTGATCCGATCCAACAGACGAGCTACTGTTGCTCAGATTGCTGAAGAAGTTAATGCTGGTTCTGATAGAAAGGTGTCAGAATACACAGTGCAGGACGGGTCAGGGCTGTTTTGGCAGCAAAAGTGGGGCCAAGACATTATTAGGGAGGTGGTCATAATGTTATGCCTGATCAGTGTAATGTATAATACAAGAGGCCAAACATAAGACAGTTCCCAGGAAAAAGCACTGAAAGCAACTCTGATCACTGAAGTGAATAATGTGAATCTTATGTTTTCCAAAAACAAGTTTCTGGTCTGCAAACTGCTATAAGGGCACGTGCTTTTAGAATATTTTAAGCTATTTGTTCTTTAAATACTCCTACAAATTGTGACTAGCTCCTATGTGTGTTCGAGTGTGTAAAGATATCAGACACACCCAAACATCCTATAATGAGTCACAGCTCGGTGATCTTGCTTAAGGCAGGCGTGACTTTAACCGAAAGTATGTCAACTAAGTAAACAATGTGAATACACACCTAACTCACTAGGTATAATGGTTTTCATGTGTGTGCGTGTGTGTGTGTGTGTTTTAGGGGATAAACAGTAATTACTTAATTTAAGTAATTAAATATTTTTGTATGTTTGTCTAATGTACTTAATATGTTAATATAAAATATATTCATATACAAGATCCTAAACCAAATCCATGCTGAGATCCAATTTATGTCACACCTGAGAGCGAGATTTTTGAGAAAGTTCAGCATATTATTTGAGTATTGCAGATAAATCAAAATGTCAGGAGTGGTATTTGAAGAAGGATAGACAAGGCTTAGTCTGCATGTAAATGCCAGAAAGGTCTGTCAGAAACTAGAACTTTTGACTTCTGTCCAGAAACTTAATGCTGAAGGCTGAAAAAAAGAAAACTGAGGAATTATATGAATACATGTAGCATGGAGAAATAGAAAGGCTGATGAGGGAACTCTATAGCTTCTATAAGGAGCTATAAAGAAAGTATAAGGTGTAGTTCTATAATACAGTGGCCGGGAAGTGCAAAACAAAATAACAAAACCGAAAATTTGTTATTGTGTTTTCTGGATTTCTTATTGTGTTATTTATTTATTTATTATTGTGTTTTCTGGATTTGTTATTGTGTTTTTTTTTTTTTATTATTATTGAGTTTTCTGGATTTGTTATTGTGTTTTTTTTATTTATTATTGAGTTTTCTGGATTTGTTTTTGTGTTTTTTTAATTTGTTATTGTGTTTTTTATTGATTATTGCGTTTTCTGGATTTGTTATTGTGGGTTTTTTTTATTTATTATTGAGTTTTCTGGATTTGTTATTGTGGTTTTTTAATTTGTTATTGTGGGTTTTTTTTATTGATTATTGCGGTTTCTGGATTTGTTATTGTGGGTTTTTTTTATTTATTATTGAGTTTTCTGGATTTGTTATTGTGGTTTTTTAATTTGTTATTGTGGGTTTTTTTTATTGATTATTGCGGTTTCTGGATTTGTTATTGTGGGTTTTTTTTATTTATTTATTATTGAGTTTTCTGGATTTGTTATTGTGGTTTTTTAATTTGTTATTGTGGGTTTTTTTTATTGATTATTGCGGTTTCTGGATTTGTTATTGTGGGTTTTTTTTATTTATTATTGAGTTTTCTGGATTTGTTATTGTGGTTTTTTAATTTGTTATTGTGGTTTTTTTTTATTGATTATTGCGGTTTCTGGATTTGTTATTGTGGGTTTTTTTTATTTATTATTGAGTTTTCTGGATTTGTTATTGTGGTTTTTTAATTTGTTATTGTGGTTTTTTTTTATTGATTATTGCGGTTTCTGGATTTGTTATTGTGGGTTTTTTTTATTTATTTATTATTGAGTTTTCTGGATTTGTTATTGTGGTTTTTTAATTTGTTATTGTGGGTTTTTTTTATTTATTATTGAGTTCTCTGGATTTGTTATTGTGGTTTTTTAATTTGTTATTGTGGGTTTTTTTTATTGATTATTGCGGTTTCTGGATTTGTTATTGTGGGTTTTTTTTATTTACTTATTATTGAGTTTTCTGGATTTGTTATTGTGTTTTTTTTTTTATTTGTTATTGTGTTTTCTGATTTTTATTTTGTTTCCGGATTTGTTATTGTTCTTTTATTTGTTATTGTGTTTTTTGGGTTTGTTATTGTGTTTACTGATTTATTATTCTGTTTGTTTTATTAGTTATTGTGTTTTCAGAATTTTTGTTTTGTTTTTTGTGTTTTTTGGATTTGTTATTGTCTCTTTTTTATTAATCATTTTTTTAAAAAATGATTATTATTTTCATATAACAGTTTCATATAAACACACTGTCGTTTATTATTGCTTATACATGTGTTTATTGACGGATTATACAAAGCGTGTCCGTGATACAAGCGTGAACGAGCTGTTACTATGGAAACGATAAGGCATTAGCTCGAGAGCATTCCCTTGCAGCTCGATCGCAGAAACCGCGTTGTGACCAATCAGAATCGAGAACCGAGCACCGCTGCGCTATAAAAATATTCAGCTGTTAAAAACAAGCCTCTTGCGTCACATCTGCGCGCAGCGGCTCGGGGGGTTCAAAATAAAACAGTAAGACACACAGTCACGCTAACACGCTGAAGCTTTAGCGCCAGATTAAATGATTTCCTTTAGACATGGATATTTTTGAAATGGCCCCAGGTTATTAATGCATACAAGTTGGAGCCAATTCCCAAGTCAAAACAATTCTTAAACACTCAAGTCAGCCCTGACTCCTACGTGGCACTGCACTTTAGATATCTGGCCTATATTGATAGCACTCATATTACACAATAAGGCGTCCATTAGATATCAAATAAAATGATGGATTGTGCTTCAGGGTGTCCAGCTTGCTTTATCAGACTCGACCAGCATTTATATAAACATTTCAGATAGATAGTTAAAGCATTTTTGCTGCATAAACATATACTCCGTATTCATGCACGCGAATCTGAATTGTTAAATCAAAAAATCTGGGCTAGTTTGTTGATGATGATGATGATGGATGATGTGATGGTATTTACCTGAAGATCTCTGTATCCTAACAGCGCCGTCTTTATGGATTCTGACATCTCCTGGTCCTCTGACAACCCTGTTCTGATCCGGACCGGATAAATCCCGACAGCACTGATAACACACCGCCCATGCCTGCTCCTCGTTGATCGGCTGGTCGTACAGCGTTAGAATCTCCTCCAGCGAGAGATCATCTCCGTCTCCATCCGAATCCTCCTTCTCCATGGCGTGAGCCACAGGACCCGCGGCATCCATCAGCTGCTCCGCTCGCCTCTCACACATCCTCCGCTCATTTTATCCGTCATTCACACATCCTCCCGGCATCCCATCATAAGTGAGAGAGAGAGAGAGAGAGAGAGAGAGAGAGAGAGAGAGAGAGAGAGAAACACCACTGGCAGAGGAACACGCAGATCCCTACTGTTACCTGAACGCACTCGTTCCTAACCAATCTGGTCGATTTGCACTGCGCATGCGTAGGGTCCTCCACAGTTTACGACGCCGCCCGAGCTGTACTGCGCATGCGTTTCATTTTACATTTCGATTGCGTTAAGGTGTCCACTGTGGGTTTTCTTGAGGTCTTGTTCGTTTTTAAACCAATTAAACACTAATTGTGTTCTTTTCTTATAAAACAGTGGTCATTTTTTTGTGCATATATTAAACAGTTGCCCTCCTCAGTCCAAATCCCTCTCACAGTCTTAGTTATATTTACTGATTTAAAGGAAAAGTCCACCCTGAAACACGTTAAATATGCTTATACTAAGATATTTGTCCTGTGTTCAGTGATTCTGGTGCTAATTTGGTGGAAAATGCTGTTATTCCTGTGTGAAGTTAGGGGTTGTGTGCATTGCTGATGTCACAGCGAGACACTGGTATTGTTATCACAGATACAATGGGGTTTTACAGAAGGAAAAAGGGACATACTCGAACATACGTGATAAAAATCGGGTTTTCATTAGCACCAAAACCAAACGAAGATCCATTTTTTTGAGGACCTGCTTTATGACAGATCCACAGGATGACCTTCCTACCAGTGGCCATCAAACTCTTGAATACATTTTGTATAAGGCATAACCTTATGACCACCTGCCTAATATTGTGTTGGTCCCCCTTTCTGCTGCCAAAACAGCCCTGACCCGTCCTGCACTGTGTATTCTGACACCTTTCTATCAGAACCAGCATTAACATCTCCAGCAATCTGAACAACAGTAGCTCGTCTGTTGGATCGGACCACACAGACTTCACTCCCCACATGCATCAATGAGCCTTGGCCGCCCATGACCCTGTCGCCGGTTCACCACTGTTCCTTCCTTGGACCACTGCAGACCACACAAGAGCTGCAGTTTTGGAGATGCTCTGATCCAGTGGTCTAGCCATCACAATTTAGCCCTTTGTCAAACTCGCTCAAATCCTTACACTTGTCCATTTTTCCTGCTTCTAACACATTTCTAACACTTTGAGGACAAAATGTTCAGTTATATATCCCACCCACTAACAGGTGCCATGATGAGAAGATAATCAGTCTTATTCACTTTACCTGTCAGTGCTCATAATGTTATGGCTGATCAGTGTATTTAGATTATTTCATTTATTTTTCATTTATATTTATTTTTCTTTTAGTCCTATCTAATCGAACTGTCCTCTATAGAGACCCTAGCCCTCAAAAGACTTCAGATACCTTTTTTTTTTTTTTAATTTTTGTCTAAAACTGCAAACTACATAAACAGAATGTAACAGTAATACACAGGTGGAGTACTATTTGCACAACCAACTTGGCAGTAGTATGTGGTTTGGGACATAGACATTGAGTTTAATGAGTGATGAATCACTGTAGATTTAGGTGGGGACGCTGGGTTATGATGTTTGCACTACGTATTATAGAATACATACAAGTGAGTTGAGTATTTTGTATTCCCTTTAGGATATGTTGAAAAAGACCTACTCTCTCTCTTTCTCTCTCTCTCTCTCTGTCTGTCTGTCTTTCTCTGCCCAGCTATACATCCTACTCCCGAGCTCCCAGTGTTCTGAGTTCCCAGCACGACCACTTCTTTTTTCCGGACCTGCCTGATCCATCCAGATGCTCTACCTCTGGTTGGAGTCTTGTCATTTGGTGGTGCTCACTACTGCTGGGGATAGGTCTGAATGCACAACATGTGACCCAGGGGACTGCTGTGGATTTGACCACTTGGAGACTATCTCACCATCTTTAAACTGCCTTTTGCATCAGTCAACTTTCAGCAGGAAGGAATTAGTGTGAAGTCTATAACGAACTCAGTAGCTACACTGACCTATTAGTTCCTCATGAGCTCTTATTGCTGTTGCAGAAAGAACATTATTAACATTTACATTTTTTACTGTCCAGTGTCACCCAAATGAGGATGAGGTTCCCATCTGAGCCCGGTTCCCTCTCAAGGTTTCTAGGCTTGCTCATTAGGGATAAACTTAACTTTAAACTTTATCATTTTTTTTCAATGTTTCTATACTTCTGTAAAGCTGCTTTGAGACAATGACCATTGTTAAAAGCGCTATACATTTTAATTGAATTGAATTGAATTGAAATGATTACACATCCTTTACTTCCTACCTGCGCAGGTATTTAAAATATAAAATAATTACAATATATGGATTTCCGTACTTAAACCAAAATTAATTTTAAAACTCCAATTTAATTATTTTATATGTTTATGTTTGACTTTTGCATCTGATTTCGGATCCTAATTCAAATACACTGATCAGCTATAACATTATGACCAGTGAGAGGTGAAGTGAATAACTCCTCATCATGGCACCTGTTAGTGGGTGGGATATATTAGGCAGCAAGTGAACATTTTGTCCTCAAAGTTGATGTGTTAGAAGGAGGAAAAATGGACAAGCGTAAGGATTTGAGCGAGTTTGACGAAGGGTCAAATTGTGATGGCTAGACCACTGGATCAGAGCATCTCCAAAACTGCAGCTCTTGTGGGGTGTCTGCAGTGGTCAGTATCTATCAAAAGTGGTCCAAGGAAGGAACAGTGGTGAACCATCGACAGGGTCATGGGTGTCCAAGGCTCATTGATGCACGTGGGGAGAGAAGGCTGGCCCGTGTGACCCGATCCAACAGACCCATCATGCACTGTGATGTTACATGTTCATGCACTGTACATGTACTGTACTGTTGCTCAAATTGCTGAAGAAGTTAATGCTGGTTCTGATAGAAAGGTGTCAGAATACACAGTGCATGATGGGTCAGGGCTGTTTTGTCAGCAAGAAGGGGGACCAACACAATATTAGGCGGGTGGTCATAATGTTATGCCTGATCGGTGTAAGTAGGCGGTTGTGAAATGCGCATGCGCCTTGCCGGCAGTTTGAAACTATGGCGGCGGAGTGTTTATCAATAACAGAGCGGTGGATACGGGAAAGGCTAAATCTTCAGCACCAGTGTTTAGGTGAGTGTGTTTTAAATGACATGATATACATCTTTTGAATGTCAAAAAAAACATTTTACAAGGACATTTATAATAGACCGGCACTTTATAAAATGACGTGAAGGCTATTCTGGTAGCTTAGCGTGTTTTGCTAATTTTCGAACTTTTTGTGACCCATCGGACCTCAGCGGATGTGAGATCACTGCGCCTGCCGGGAACATATGAAACTGGGAAAATAGGAAACTTGGGAATTTCCCTCAAGAACTTTGTTCGCTTGAAAAGTCTGGACCTTTCTCATAACGCTCTGGTTTCTGTAGAGGTGAGTTTCCTAACTGGTTTTTCTAATATTTAATAGTGGTGCTTATTGTTTTGTTTTCCCTAAAGGATGTGTTTATCAGACCTTTATGGAAGGAGTCTCCAGTGTCAGTGCTTGGTAACGGTATAAGTTTTCCAGGATGGGAATTATCTTCAGGATAGATGCTTTCAGAGACTGCTTCAGATAAATATAAATGAAATAATCTATATACACTGACCAGGCATAACATTATGACCACCTGACTAATATTGTGTTGGTCCCCCTTTTGCAGCCAAAACAGCCCTGACCCGAGTATTTGGACACCTTTCGATCAGAACCAGCATTAACTTCTTCAGCAATCTGAGCAAGAGTATCTCGTCTGTTAGATCGGATCACACGGGCCAGCCTTCACTCCCCACATGCATCAGTGAGCCTTGGCTGTCCATGACCCTGTCGCTGGTTCACCACTGTGCCTTCCTTGGACCACTTTTGATAGATACTGACCACTGCAGATGCTCTGATCCAGTGGTCTAGCCATCACAATCTGGCCCTTCATCAAACTCGCTCAAATCCTTACGCTTGTCCATTTTTCCTTCTTCTAACACATCAACTTTGAGGACAAAATGTTCACTTGCTGCCTAATATATCCCACCCACTAACAGGTGCCATGATGAGGAGATCATCAGTCTTATTCACTTCACCTGTCAGTGCTCATAATGTTATGCTTGATCGATGTAGCACATAATATATTCTGGTGAGGGTATGACAGTTTAGGTGTCATCTGCTATGAATTAAAATATATAATTGTTCATAAATTTCTGTGTAATAAAAGAAATAAAACATCTTTAGGACATTCGGGTCACTTTAGTATCTCCTTGTTGCCTCGCATAACATTTTCCCATTGTTGATTATTTTCCTAGAACAGTATGTACTATCATGGACAATATTTTCCTTTTTTTTCCAGCAGTGAGCATGATGTTCATATATTTTAAATAAAGATAATTCTATACAGTGTGTAATTTAATTCCTGTTTTCCAGGGCATCCTGCATTTAAAGTCGCTCGAGAACTTGAATCTGTACTACAACAGAATCTCCTCTTTTCAGGACGTCTTGTCTTTACGCAGCCTTCAAAATCTAAAGGAGCTGGATCTGAGGTTGAACCCTGTTGTGAAAAAACATCCCTATTACCGCCTGTACTTAGTTCAGGCAATCTCCAAGCTTCGTAAACTTGGTATAATGTTTGTTTTCTCGGTACACTAGACACTAGGGTTGGTGTTGGATATACAGTAGGTACACTTCTAGTTATTTGTTTTGTTCTTATCTTGACAGACGACTGTGTCGTGAGAGACAGAGAGAGAAAAGCGGCTCTCATGCACTTCTCTACAGAGTCGGGGGTTGAGTCCTGTGACAAGTCTCCAGTTTCAATAATGGAGATGAGGAATAGGTGATTATGTCGTTATGTTTTTTTACTACTAGGTGTGTAGAGATGTTCACATGAGTTGTTTAGATAAAGTCCATTTCTACCCATGCAACTCTGTATTAACCAAAAGGGGGTGTGGCCTCTTTGCCTTATATACACTATATTGCCAAATGTTTTGGGACACCCCTCCAAATTATTGAGTTCAGGGGTTGGGCTCGGCCCCTTAGTTCCAGTGAAAGGAACTTGTAATGCTTCAGCTTCATACCAAGACATTTTGGACAATTTCATGCTCCCAACTTTGTGGGAACAGTTTGGGGATGACCCCTTCCTGTTCCAACATGACTGCACACCAGTGCACAAAGCAAGACATGGATGAGCAAGTTTGATGTGGAGGAACTTGACTGGCCTGCACAGAGTCCTGAACTCAACCCCATAGAACACCTTTGGGATGAATTAGAGCGGAGACTGTGAGATAGGCCAAAACTAGAACGTTTGCCTTTACATGCACATGAATGTAATATGGAGTTGTCCCGCCCTTTGCAGCTATAACAGCTTCAACTCTTCTGGGAAGGCTTTCCACAAGGTTTAGGAGTGTGTTTATGGGTCTGGCTCGCAGTCTTCGCTCTAATTCATCCCAAAGGCGTTCTATCAGGTTGAGGTGCAGGCCAGTCAAGTCCCTCTGACATCAAACTCGCTTATCCATGTCTTTATGGATGCTACAAACTAGCAGAAATAATAAAACCCCATAAATGATGACATTATTGTTTTCCTATAAATTGTTTTCTTCACAGAAACCGCAATCCCAGAATTGCCTCGGTGAACAAGTTGATGATGTCCAAGCTCATGCTCCAAGAAGGTAACGAGGAAACGGTGCTGAATCGCAACTTTGATGGGGAAAAGAGATATCTGACGCATGAAGCTCACATTGAAGAGTACAGCAAACCAGAGTCTACTCATTTACAAGGTAGCCTTAGTGACCTCAGTGTAAATACCTCATAGAAAATGCTAACAGTGAGCTGTTATCACGTGTCTCTAACTGCTCATTCACTGTCATTTCTAGTTTTGCAGATGCTTCACATGATCTGCCATATTTAAAGGGAAAAATATTTCATATTAAATATTATTTTGATGCGGCTTTCCATTCTTTTTCAGGCCATCCCTCTGAAATTCTAAATCTTCTCAATGGTTATGATTCAGGATTACTGTCTTCAGAGAAACAGGTGAGTCTCATTATAATTATATGATTATTAAATATTTTGTGTTTAATAATTTAAGTCATTCATTCATTCCTCCATTCAGGAACTTCAATCCCAACTTAGAAAATGTCCTAAAGCTGGTGAGTGTAAATCATACTCTATTTTAAAAGTCTGTGGGTCCACAAGAGGGCGCTATTTCTCCTCCTCTGTCAGAAAACTCTTTGGCTCTAAAATAGAAGCGTCTCTAGACAACACTTTCTTCCTCATATAACACTGAAACAGAAATGTACCGTCTTGTACAGCGTCTTAACTAGAAGTAAATGTTAATTGATACTTATGCAACCGACAGAGACGCGCCACCCTGAAGGGCTGGGTCCCAGGAAAGATGCTCCCAGAGTCACCTTTGTTGAACCGTCTGTAAAAAGACACACTTCTAGTAACCTCACACCCATCCGAACACAGGCAGAAAGCTATTTCATGCCACATCCCAGCAACAAAAATGCTTCCTCACAAGGTATTAAGTTTGTTATTGGTTCGTCAGAGTCAATTTTGTATGAATAATATTTTAATCATTTGTCTGTTGGTAGAAATTTCAAGTGAACCAGAACAACTGAAAACCTTTTAGACATTTTAAGTAATTTATTATGTAAAAACTCAATTCAGCCCATTTCTCGGAAGCAGAAAAGTAAATCCGTGTCTACTCTTGGTGATTTTATTTCTATAATTAGGATCATTATATCGCATGGGACACATTTCTAACCCACATTATGTACAATGTTAATGTTAATTACTTTCACATAATAATGTCTTGAAGGAAATGATCATCGAGCCTGTTTGTTAAAAGATTTCTCGGAGAGGAAACTCCACCCTCCTAGACTAACATACCGAAGCTCTGATGATGGAGAACCAAAAGGATGTTCGCATGCACCTGAGAGAGCCAGAAAACCCTGCAAGGTGAGAGAGCAGTTATTAACCATTAACACTGTATTGCCAAAAGTTTTGGGACGTCTGCCTTTACATGCACATGAATGTAATATGGAGATGACCCGATCTTTGCAGCTATAACAGCTTCAACTCTTCTGGGAAGGCTTTCCACAAGGTTTAGGAGTGTGTTTATGGGAATTTTTGACCATTCCTCTAGAAGTGCATTTGTGAGGTCAGGCACTGATGTTGGACGAGAAGGTCTAGCTCCAATTCTCCGCTCTAATTCATCCCAAAGGTGTTCTATCAGGTTGAGGTCAGGACTCTGTGAAGTTCCTCCACACCAAACTCCCTCATCCATGTCTTTATGGACCTTGCTTTGTGCACTGGTGTGCAGTCATGTTGGAACAGGAAGGGGTCATCCCCAAACTGTTCCCACAGAGTTGGGAGCATGAAATTGTCCAAAATGTCTTGGTATGAAGCTGAAGCATTAAGAGTTCCTTTCACTGGAACTAAGGGGCCGAACCCAGCTCCTGAATTCAATGATTTGGAGGGGTGTCCCAAAACTTTTGGCAATATAGTGTATGTGGACTGCTTTCAGTTATGTAAATGATCTAAATGTTATCTAAAATCCGTTAATGGCACCTTTAATAACCTGTAACACTCTTGTGTTCAGGGAGCGTATAGGAAACCCATGGAGCTGCTTCTCAGTTTGGTGGATGAGTACTGGTCTGGCGAGATGAAGGACCACAACACTAAACACTTTTTCAGTGAGTGAAAAATCCTCCTTTTGTATTTTTCTGTCACTAATGATGCCACAGAGAGAAACACGCAAACACAATGCTTAAGGAATCTGACTTCTAAGTTATAGTATTTGGGCTTCGGTGATGCAGAGACTTCCAGATCCGTTTAATCATCATAACCAGATACGTGCTGCTATGAAACAATCAAATCTGTACACCACAGCATGTGGAGCCATTTGAGAGAGACTAGGCAAGATAATTAAGCACATACCTGTTGTTTCTGTGGTTTGTTTGTGGCAGTGCATGCTGTGCGGATCCTCTGTATGATGGAACAGGAGGTTACTAACGGGGAAAGCGAGATGGCTGCTCTGAGGGAGAAGGTCCAAACCCTGAGACACCAGCAAGACTTACAGGAGACAGAACATCAGTCAGAGATGCTGATGCTTTCGGAGCAGCTGAAGCAGGCACACGGTAACATCGTAAGTCTCTGCCAGTGATTCGAAATCATAGTAAAGTTGATTCAGAATCAATTCAATGCATTTCAGTTTTGTGTCCTGTTCAAAGAGTGATTCTTTGGAACAGGTTGGTTAATGATACACTGGCCAGGCATAACATTATGACCACCTGCCTAATATTGTGTTGGTCCCCCTTTTGCTGCCTAAACAGCCCTGACCCGTCTTGCACTGTGTATTCTGACAGCTTTCTATCAGAACCATCATTAACTTCTTCAGCAATTTGACCAACAGTTGCTCATCTGTTGGATCAGATCACACGGGCCAGTTAATGAGCCTTGGCCGACCATGACCCTGTCCCTGGTTCACCACTGTTCCTTCCTTGGACCACTTTTGATAGATACTGACCACTGCAGACCGGGAACACCCCACAAGAGCTGCAGTTTTGGAGATGCTCTGATCCAGTGGTCTAGCCATCACAATTTGGCCCTTCATCAAACTCGCTCGAATCCTTACTCTTGTCCATTTTTCCTGCTTCTAACACATCAACTTTGAGGACAAAATGTTCACATGCTGCCTAATATCTCCCACCCACTAACAGGTGCCATGATGAGGAGATCATCAGAGTTAGTCACGTCACCTGTCAGTGGTCATAATGTTATGCCTGATCGGTGTATTGTCTTATACGTAAAATTTAAGTGTGTGTCATTTTTCAACAGGAGCATCTTCATCAGGAGTTGAGGAATGTTTTGGAGGAGAACGTTTCTTTGCAGAAACAGCTGATCAGATTAGAGCAGCAGCTCCTCTCTGATAAGCTGAGGGACATGCCACTTTAACACTTTACACTGAGGTGATTGCATAAGGTTAACCAGCTACTCAGAACACACTTATATTATCTTGTATAGATCAGAACAAGAAAAACAAAAAGCATAAATTCCTTAAAATGTGTACTAGACTATATTTCTGTAGAACTGCAAGAATTTAGTTTAGCCGGACCCTGTCCAGATGTGGACAAACCCTATATCAGTCGTCTTTCTAGGACAAGGCTTGTTTCATCCACCATAAAGGACGCAAAAACAAATCATCTCTTATTGTAAGGTGTGGGGGATTATATAAATTTATAAAAGCCGTATTTAATCTTTAAAGAAGTTTATTCACCATTTTTATACTCATGTTTTGTGAACCGCTCCCTCAAGCATTGCTGTTAGATTTGATGAGGTGTGCAAATGTACGGAGAGGGGAAAGAAAATAATATTGTGGTCAAAAAACAAGGCCATCCCATCCCCTTTTTTAACATTTTTTCTTTATTCAGAACAATGCTACAACACACAGACAAGTTAAAGGTCTGTTGAACGTTACCTTAAGACACATAACATGCAGCAGGGCACTGTAACACATAGAAAAATAGTTATATGAAAAATAAGACAACATTTTGTTCCTCGAAAACCGAGGGTTTACAGTATTTGGCGTCGAAGCACACAGAACAGCAACCATTTGTTAAAACACAACGACGACATCTCAAACTTGATATAAATATGAGTCACTTCTCAAGCGGGAATTACCAGGAACAGTGTGACACTAGAATGGAAAAATAGATGTTCTGTAGAAGAATATGTCTATACTTGCTGTCCTCTTCCTTCCAAGAAACCTGCTGCATATTTTCTGACCCGTGTTGCTCAACTGAAACCAACATTTTTTTCATCAAAGTGGACGACATTAAATACCACAGATCTCTGCATGTTTCATTATCTGCACTGGAAAGCTGCTAGTATATTGAATAACCGGTCGCATATTTCAAAGTATACATGCTTTTTTTTTTTTGGAATAACAATTTCTGGTTTCTGTATCAAGTCCTATTCCCGTATGTAATGATGCAACATTAAAAGGGAAAATCTTAACACCTTGGGACCATCTGAGGGTTTTGTTTTATTTTAATGTTAAAATGCAAACACTGTAAACATTGTTCATTAGACTGGAAAAAATTGCATGTACTAAAAGGTGCTGAGATAGAACGAGTGTCTCTCGCTCTGAAACCACGTGTTAATTATTACTCAATATTTTTCTGATTGATATAATTCTTGATCTTGGAAATCGAGCTGTTGGTTAGGCTTTGGGATGAGACGATAATCAGTATGAGGATGTATCGTGTTATTTATTATTGTTCGCTTCCATTCACGAGGAGGCGGCATGAGTTTGAGGCTAGGATAAAGGTCCTAGGATAAAGTCTGAGGTCCTAGGATAAAGTCCGAGGTCCTAGGATAAAGGTCATGGATAAAGTCCAAGGTCATGGATAAAGTCCGAGGTCCTAGGATAAAGGTCCTAGGATAAAGTCCGAGGTCCTAGGATAAAGGTCATGGATAAAGTCCAACGTCATGGATAAAGTCCGAGGTCCTAGGATAAAGGTCCTAGGATAAAGTCTGAGGTCCTAGGATAAAGTCCAAGGTCCTAGGATAAAGGTCATGGATAAAGTCTGAGGTCCTAGGATAAAGTCCAAGGTCCTAGGATAAAGGTCATGGATAAAGTCCGAGGTCCTAGGATAAAGTCCAAGGTCCTAGGATAAAGGTCATGGATAAAGTCTGAGGTCTTAGGATAAAGTCTGAGGTCCTGGGATTGGGAATCTCTATACGAAAGTGGGAGGAGCTTAATATTTTTATTTCATCAGATGACCACAAACATCACTGATGTTTTATACCTTTGTTTAAAATTTTAAAGGTTCTCTCCATGCACCTGTTCAGGTACGTACTGAGGCCATCTACAGTAGCTAGGTAGATGATTATGGTTAAACTGTTGTGGTGATACCACATGCTGAAGTTTGTGACTGTAATTTCAGCTCATAAACAGTGATAACAGATCACTTCTAATGATAAAAAAAACGCATATAAATCAGCGCAGGCCTGATCTGATCGGTTAGCGATGACCGTTGTGCATAGTAGTATAGATAGTAAATTGTGCTAAGACAGTGTTCTCATAAACCAATCATCTGATCCACTCTTGACTTCCCGCTGTCTAATCTCAGTGTGATGGGTGTCAACAGAGAAGAAAATTGTGTATCAGCCAGTGTATCATATTATGCCATCAAGCGTTAGCATAAAAACACAATCATAAACACTATTAATATTTTCGATCCTATATAACGGACAAAAAAACATTAACCATATATTATATTTTATATATAAAACGTAGCTCACCATCGGTGACGAGCAGAGCGCACGAGCCGTCAAATTCGGGGACTATTTAAGGACTTTTGCACAAGTTCACAATTTAATATCAGTAGACATCAGCTCATGGATTCTGAATAGGGCACACTAGGCTTATACCAAAAAATAAAAATACTAAAAAATTGTAAGACAAATCTTTAGAAGTCAAATCTGATCACAAGCAAAGATGCACCATAAAACACATTAAGTATAAAGGGCAGTATTTAGCAATGTGAAAGTATTAAAAAAGCCATTTGTTATGGATTTTATGCCAGAGGTCACAAATAATGATGTCCAATTTAAAAAAATCAACAAAACAAAACATTAATTCCTACTTGCAGAATACGCTATGTTGCCAAAAGTTTTGGGACACCCCTGTAAATCATTGAATACAGGTGTTGTGTTTCAGGGGTTGGGCTCGGCCACTTAGTTCCAGTGAAAGGAACTCTTAATGCTTCAGCATATCAAGACATTTTGGACAATTTCATGCAATTTTCAACAGTTTTGGGGATGACCCCTTCCTGTTCCAACGTGAATGCGCATCAGTGCACAAAACAAGGACCATGAAGACATGGATGAGCGAGTTTGGAGGTCAGAGTTCTGACCTCAACCTGATAGAACACCTTTGGGATGAATTAGAGCGGAGACCGTGAGCCAGACCTTCTCGTCCAACATCAGTGCCTGACCTCACAAATGCGCTTCTAGAGGAATGGTCAAAAATTCCCATAAACACACTCCTAAACCTTGTGGAACGCCTTCCCAGAAGAGTTGAAGCTGTTATCGCTGTAAAGGGTGGGCCAACTCCATATTAAATTCATGTGCATGTAAAGGCAGACGTCCCGAAACTTTTGGCAATATCGTGTATGAGGTCTGATCAAAAAGTCCTAAGATGACATGGAGAATACTCAGTTTCCGATTTTAAGGCTGCGTACATTAGGAGTGTCTGCTTATCCGTTGCTGATTTTCAGGAGGAGATTTTCGGTGGAGATATTTCAATCAGCTGCTCTTAGATTATTTTTTGCACTCAGTTGTAGCTCTTGATGTGAGTGGAGACGGGGATAGTTTCCTTTTATTCTCGTTGTACTGATCTGATACGCATCAGCATACCAAAGCTGTTGGTTTTAATAAGATCTGTATGTTTTCTATGGCTAGCTAAAATTCATGAGGCAGTAGCTTTAATATACGTCCATTGAAAAAATGACAATACTAGGATGCAACCCTGAAGATAAGCTTAAAGCTAACCTATATTTTGCGGCACTGTTTTTTTGTTTTTTGCCTGATGGCTCGTTCCTGGAAGAACTTCCACATAGATCAGCCTCCTTGCTGCTGTCTGTAACGGATAAGGCTTAGAACGTTTTGACTAGACCTCGTATTATATGCTATTGTAGACATTTTGTAGACAACGTTTTTCTTGCTGAACTTTATCGTTCACGATTCTTGTGCTCTCCACTCTGTCCCGCCCTTCTGAAATTTCATAGCATGATGATAATCTTCATTCTTGTCGAGGAATGTACCAGCCGGCTGCGTCTCTTGTCTGTCGATGTAGACATTGTTCCAGTTCTTCAACAGCACCGGAAAACGGAAATCTCTTTCACAGAAAAAAATGATGCATATAAACAAACGGAATAGCAGATGATCCTGTTGTGCTTCTCCCCCCCCCCCACCACCTTCCATGTCTGTTGATGGAACAGGGGGAATTCTCACATGGGTTTCTGTTGTGGTTTGCCCTGAACTTTCTTCTCGTACGAGCCTGCGTGTTTGTAGCCTGAGACGTAGCCGGACGTGTCAACCATGTCGACCCGGCCCGCTTTGCCTTTCCCGCGGCCTGTCTCGTCAAAACGCTCCTTATGAGAACCTGTGAACTTGGTGGTGTCGGTCAGACGGGATACGGTGGGGGATGCCACAGCTCTCTGAGCAGCCAGAGGAAAAATACTTTAATGATCATGCTAAAGTCATGAATAACAGTCATCATAAAGCCGTCCCTTTAAAGCAGCTTCTTTCTTCTGTTCTGATGGTTTATACATTCATTACCAGTAAAACCAGTTACCTTTAAAAACCCTTTCTAATGGTAACGTAAATCTAGAATTTGTTGCTGTGTCATGTGATGTCATGTCTGTGATTACCGTAACTCCAGATATAATTGGCGACTTCCCCTCGATCATCTTGAAGACCTCCTCCGCTGCCTCCTCGCTGGTTTTATCTTTGAAGCGCTTCCTGGCTAATTCGGAAATGGCCTCCTTGAACTGGTTGTACGTGATGGTGCGGGCAGATTTGTTCCTACAAAACGAAGTGGAAAAATAGAGCAACGGACTTTGGAGCAACTTTGGATTTCCTTCGTACTGATTTACTAGTCTTTTTTACCAACTTTAATCTTGCTCATTTTAAGAGCAGTATTTAGGGTAAAGCATTGTTTTGATAATTTTAGGAAAATCTCCCACTATGCATTTTAAACCATTTATAAAACCAATATTCGTTCACAATAATATATTACTTTAGCATTATAGTAGCATTAGCATTATAGTATTAATATATGTAAAAACATAACAGCATAACACATTCCGAGCAGCCAACAATTCCATATAGCATGTAGAGCTGTGTTGATAAATGCTGATATGCAACGGACAAGCAAAGAGTTCACACCTTCTTCTCTGGAAATGACCGACATGGAGGCCACACCTCCTTCTATGGAAATGACCAACATAGAGGCCACACCTCTTTCTCTGAAAATGACAGACATGGAGGCCACACCTCCTTCTATGGAAATGACGGACATGGAGGCCACACCTCCTTCACTGAGACTGACAAAGAGGCCATACCTCCTTCTCTGGAAATGACAGGCATGAAAGCCACACCTCCTTCATTGAGAATGACAAGCACAAAGGCCAAACCTCCTTCTCTGGAAATGACCAACATGGAGGCCACACCTCCTTCTCTGGAAATGACGGACATGGAGGCCACACCTCCTTCTTTGGAAATGACAGACATGGAAGCCACACTTCCTTCACTGAGACTGACAAGCACAGAGGACTCACCACCTTCTTTGGAAATCACAGACATGGAGGCCACACCTTCTTCTCTGGAAATCACAGACATGGAGGCCACACCTCCTTCTCTGGAAATGACAGACATAGAGGCCATATAGAGGAACTAAGTTTGTGTTACCAAGTTTCAGTAACCCACTTTCCTGTGTTTCCAAGGAGAATGGAATATACAATAAACACAGCCATGTGTGATAATACACTGAGTCTGAGAACTTCCCTGTTCCACACTGCAGGAAGAGAACCCCTCTATTCTGTAGAAATAGTTTGAAAATGCACGAATAGATCAAATCATACTCCAATCTGAATGTCCCTTTCATATGGAAAAGCTCATCATCTATCTAAATAATCTTTATTAGCGTTTAGATATGCCTGATTTCTTTCCTTGGTCTCCGGTCACTCTTTCTGTTCTTCCTGAAATGTGTTAAAAACGCATAGTAACACGCATACAAATAGCCATTGCTGTGGTGATGAATCGCCTAAACAAAAGTCTATAAAGCCCCGTGTCTCCCTGAGTAACCCGGCTGTCATAGCAACAAGCTCGGGTAAACACGCCCCCTTTTTGGTTTATTATTAATGTGAGCTCTCGGGCAAGCGGGCGGTTTTGTTTGGGCGATCCTTCAGTGCTTCATTCCTCTCTGCCTGCTGCATGCTGCCTAATGTCAGATTGGAAATTCAGCTATTCACAGCAGACTGGATGCGAGTGTGAGAGAGAGAGAGAGAGAGAGAGAGGCTCATATGGATATAAACTGTTGATAAAATCATCTAGGAGATAAGTTCCTAAAAGCCTCGATGTGGAGAACGTTGTGAGGAGCCATGATGGTACTTCTGACTTTTTATGTCAGCTGAATTTGGCACTAAATGAACATTTGTTCCACAACTTTTGGATATGTGCTGGTAAATTGTTTCTAAGAAATTCTATCATATTCAACACAAAATATCGCACATATTGTTTAAATGAACTCCTTTCATAGTTCCCGAAAGCCTTGATGTCGAGAACGTTGTGAAGATCTGTGATGGCCCTTTACATATTCAAGGACAGCTTATAAGATAATGCAACCCTCATAGGAAAGCTGCAGTATGGTAGTGGCTGTGGAAAAACACAAAGATATCAATTTTTTGATCATTTCGTTTAGTACCTTAAGCTCACTTACAATATACGAGCGCATTTTCCGGACAAGCGGGGATCACGTGGATTGATGATGTAAGCAGATAATAGCAGGCCAATCTTTAAAGGCTCCTCATCGTACAGTCTGACATGGAGAAGACGTTAAAGGTTTATCCCGATGATCTCTTACACTGTTGCAACTAATAATATTCCAAATCCAATGGTGGAAACATGGAAGATTTCTGTGTGTTTTTCCCCTTTCTCATATAATAGAGTTATTGCATTCTATAAGGATCCAGATCCAGAGGCTCCAGATGTCATCTCACAGACAGTAACCCCAAAGTTATAAACCCCAACCCTAATAAACACAGTTAAGACTTGATTTTTAGATCACTCCTCTCCCACTGATTGTGCACAAACATTCACAGCATGTCCTCAGTGCTCCAGTAGATTGGTTTCAAAACCCAGACATCAGCCCAGCACCTTTCCACCCTCTTCAGTCCTGTTTTAAACAAATGCTACACAGTCTGATTCTGCAGGATCTGTTTAGACATCCCAGTCCTAAGCTGGAAAAAATAAAACATCCAATATATCTCATTACATACCACTGTACTAAATATATATATATATATATATATTATGTAAATGTGCTGGCTAACATTTCATTCAAAATGAAAAACTCCCATGAGGCCACATTCTGGTGTGTGACACAGAAAGCGACAAACTGATTGCATCTCCTGTTTCAACAGACCATAAATCCTCTCCAGACACTACTCATCAGCTTCATGTGGGTTCTTATACAGGAAGTAAGCATGTTCTGATTAAGTGTTTGCTTCCTGTCCACCTACCTCGTGGCTTTTAGAAGAATTTTCTAGCAGTGGTCCCACAATGAGGGGAATTTTAATACAAAAGAACATCCAGAACTTTTCTGTCAGCTGCATTTGGCTGAAGTTTGGTAAACAAGACCACAGGAAATGAATGAATTATATTACGACGTGATTACAGAAAAGCTTACATGGAATGAAGATCATAATTGTTGCATAGGTTTTAGATTGGTTCTAAGAAATTCCATGATCTTCAACACAATATTGTGCACATTGTTTAATTGTGCATATTGTTTAATTCCTATCGTAATCCTATAAATCTGTTGGAAAATAATTATCTATATATCAGGACATGCCTGGTTTAACAAGCCGCTCTAGTGAGATGTGACCCTTACTTGACTTTTGAGAAGACGATGTCCACGTCCGTGAGGGTGATGCTTTTGTTGTCTATGACGCCGCAGTCCTTGCACAGTTTGGACCAGTTCTTGCCGTGCATATCCTTCCCAGTGGCGCGGGTGTCTCCGTGGATGGCGAAGCGTCTGAAAGCCTCTTCCAGTGGTGTGAGCTCTACCGGCGTCCTGGCGCCGGCTGCTCCTTCGCTGGTCCCGTTCGACTCTGTAGAGAGACGCTTGGCTCGCTCTCGGGAATGCTCGCTGGGAGTACGTAGAGGTGTGCTGTTTGGTGTGGGGTGCTTGGCGCTCTGGACTTTAAACTCTTCCATGGTGCTGAAAGGAAAGAGGAAATGAAAGTCTTTATTTTTACTTATACAAGCACTGTGAAGGTCTGGGGTTTGGGAGTCTGTAAGGATATGGTACCAATGCAGCAGGGTTAAAGTCCTAGCTCATGAGCCTAACAGGGTGGTGCTTTGGCTTGAATTAACAACCTGGGTCTGAGCCACTGCTTATAACCATTATGCAATAGACTTGCCAATTCCTGCATCCTGGTATAGTTTTGCTTCACAACTTAACCTCAGAATTACAGATTTATTTCTGTCCATGCTTTTGTTGTCTATGACGCCGCAGTCCTTGCACAGTTTGGAGCAGTAACCTCAGAATTACAGATTTAGTTCTGTCCGGTTCCAACATCCTACCAGATTTTTCTATATTGCAAAAAACACACACGATGGCCTACTCACTGCGCATGCAGCATCATATAGTGGCTAAACACACAGGAAAGAGAGACAGAAAAGATCAGACAGATTTGCACCTTGCTCTGGTTCAAGAAAATGAAACCATTTATGGCATTTGGTAGACACTCTTATCCAGAGCAACTTCTATTTATCTCATTAATACAACTGGGCAATTAAAGGCCTTGCTTATGGGCCCAGTGCTGGGAGTTGAACTCAACACCTGATCAGAAGTCCAGTCTCATCAGTACCACTACAACTACTACTGTAATATTAGAGGAT
Organism: Hemibagrus wyckioides; assembly: GCF_019097595.1. Taxonomy (NCBI): domain Eukaryota; kingdom Metazoa; phylum Chordata; class Actinopteri; order Siluriformes; family Bagridae; genus Hemibagrus; species Hemibagrus wyckioides. Next base: position 15,260,223 of record NC_080732.1, on the reverse strand, counting down.
ACTAGTTCTAATTAACATTTAGGCTCCCTTTCACTAGAAATCAGACTTAATTCTGATCCAGATCTGATATTGATAGAGCTGCATGAAATTTAGTTTTCAGTGCTTGATTAGGGAGCAATGCCATCCTTCCCACACACAGATGGGAGAACTGAAACTCTCAGGACTGTATAGTGAATGCTGTTGCTTCACATGGGAGCTGTGTGTGTGTGTGTGTGTGTGTTTAACTCTTTAATCTCTCTTCACACATATTTCACCCGTCACTTTCATTTAATAATAAATACCGAACCAGCAGCAGCACTGCATCTGGTCTTTCTCACCCTCTCACACTCATCACGAAGAGCGATCCAGCTCAGCACGCTTCCAGAGCAAAGCATCTCCGTGATGAAGGCTTGGGCTGCTAGCTCATTTCTGCCTCACAGATATGATCTGTTTATGTTTTTTGTATCACGGATGCGTTACTGACGTAAAAGAACCATCAACCCAAAATATGACCAAAAAAAAAAACCCTGATAGCGTGATGGGGCTCGTAATGTGAGACTGGCTCTGTCGTGATTCTCACTGAATGAGCGGCCGAGGCAAAATGCTCTGGCACTGAGGTGAGCTGCTATTAATAGACTATTAATAATATGGAATAATCTGCGTAGCGATCTGAGCGTGAGCAGATGGACACTCCAAACCGTTTTTCCCTTCTCATGAATACAGAGAGCACTGTGGGCTAAAGCAGACCCATTTATAATGAGAATTATCTACAACACCACTAGTATCATTCCTACTGCTGCTATAGCAAGGGAAACATAAACTGTGGCTGAAAACATGCTAAAAGGACATACACAATATAAGAACAAAAACAAAGCAGAAGCACCATAATAGAGGCTCACCTTGACCCTAGGAGTCTCCTGTCACTCTCTGTCCTTCCCTCAGTGTGGCTCAGGTCAGCGTTTCGTCTCTCTTGTCTCCCGGTGCAGCTGCAACGGCAAAGGTTCTGTTTTTCAGGCTCTGCCGACTCAGGGAACAAAGTACGGTAGCAACAGTCTGATTTTCACTTTCACATTCACTCAAACCACAGAGACACACAACAGGCTGATTTATGACGAGCAACGAGTCGTGCAAATGCCACAGTTTGCAGCATAGAAAGCTTCTGCAAGAAAATTCACAGATTTCCATAGAGTATAAAATATAAATCGACTTAAAAATGTCAATATCAGCTCTGCTTGTTCAACATTAAACATTATTGTAAATACTGGGAATGAAACAAATGAAGTCAGTCAGACTTAAATGAAAGAAATGGCCTGCAACATAAGAAAATCAACCACAAATAAACCAATACTTCGCAATACAACAAGAAAATCAACCACAAATAAACCAATACTTCGCAATACAACATAAGAAAATCAACCACAAATAAATCAATAATACATGGGAAAATCAGCCAGAGACAATCCAGAGCTTTCTAACACACAGAAAATAAATTAGCAAAACCGTACAGCAGAATTTCACTCGAACATTACGGTCAGGATTTCATTAATGTTCACAAATCACATGATTTCATTCAGATTTTTCAAAGTTCTGGTAAAAGTATTAGAAAGTTTTATATAGATAGATAGATCTGTTGGTGATGGTTTCAATTTTGAGATTTTAAAACCTTATAATGGGTGAAGTTTACATTTAATTTATAACAAAATAAAAATATATTTATATAAAAAATAAATTATAAAAAAAATTTCTAAAAGAGGCATGTATAAAAAATTTTGCACAGGATGTTTGTTAAATATTTCAAACACTCAATCGACATAGATACAACAAAATGATCGCAAACAAATGACATGGGGGTCCAAGCACTGCAGGAGCTGGAGTAATACTGTATTTATTATTATTTACCGTTTATTTTTTCTTTCTTTAGGTATTGAGCGAATGTCACAGAGGTCAACCAACCACACGGCCACAAATTTGGATTTGTTTGAATCAAATCCGGAAACGTTTACACAGCAGGGTTAACCCTACAATCTGTAGCTTATTATATTCTCCGAAATGAAACGATTATTGTACAGAACGTTAATTACTTTAATTGTGAAATATCAGTAAAGATTTCTAGTGTCTGTGTAACACGCTAAGCTAACAACAGGAACTAACTTGTCTTGCAAAGATTAAACTGTAGAAACTATAAACAGGGAAAAAACACATCTTGTTGTACGTTAATACAACCGTTGTGGTATATGAGCACTTGTTATTGGAAAACTTTGGGGGGTTACAGTAGATTTACATCACAAACCCAGTGCTGTTGATTACGTCCCCGTAACCGGCTCACCTCCAAGTGTTTTGTTCCTTACTTATTTTAATTATTTCATTTCATTTGTGTCTAGGATTTCCGCCAGATAAAAACGCTGTTTCTTCTTCTGTCAGTGTAATTAACACGCCCGTATATTTAACACCGCTGTCAATTCAGTCATTGCTCCTGCTTTGGCAGACGTCTGCAACTTTGATCACACAAGCAAACTGTCAAGACTTTATTGCTGTTAGCGCTATTGTCATAAAAGTGTCAAATCACCTGGCACGAGCAAAGGAAACCAGAGCGCATGACTAGCAGTGAATCTGTGAATCGTTCTGTGTTGCTCTCCGACTGTAGCCACTTAAGACGTCGCTCACCTCAGTGCGGCTCCCATAGCACCCGACATCGCAAACTTCACGACCTCAGAGACGCCGCACTGCCATGGAAAAACAGGAGACAAGAGATATCCTCTGCTGTTTCAGCACTGGAGCAAGCTAGCTAAACCGTCACCAACCACAATCTGAGCAACTCATAATCTCACTCACGTTGTGTTTCGCTCGGGCTCCTCGTGCTCCTGCCTCGCCAGCTCAAATCTGCATCTATCACTCTGACACACAGCTCGATGGACTTAAAGTGAGCTCCATCAATGTACAAGGGAACCCTCGAGGCCCACTTGAAGACGTCGCTATTGAATAGCTCGGTGCATTACGGCTCATTGTAGGAAGAAACAAACCTTTATTAGTAGCTAACAAAACTAGCATTCAGTCTGAGAGACACTGTGGGTCCATTGTGTATACAACACACACACACACACACACACACGAACAGATAGCGACATCACCGACTGTCACAGGTGACGAAAGGGCAGAAGTCACAAATAACGCACTTCATTTCACAATCCTGAGCATTTCTAAAGAAAAAAATTGATCCTGATTCAGATCTACGACGCTAACGTCACTAACATTAAAGGAAATCTTATAGCTAGCAGTTTAGCTTCACACTCAATCATCACACATCAGATAACACGTACACACACACACACACACACACACACACACCACACACACACACATACACACAGGAATAAATCACGGGGTGTGCTGGAATAGGAAAATAACTAACCATCATTAACAAAGTGTTAACCACAGCAATTTGTCTACTGTTTACATTTTTATTAAATATTACTTAAAGATCAACACCGGATAGATAGATAGATAGATAGATAGATAGATAGATAGATAGATAGATAGATAGATAGATAGACAGAAAGAAAGAAAGAAAGAAAGAAAGAAAGAAGGAAAAAAATTAAGAAACAAAGAAGGAAAGAGGAAAGAAAGATGCAGAGAGAGAAAGAAAGAAGAAAAGAAAGAAAGAAAAAAAAGGAAGAAAGAAAGAAAGAAAGGAAGAAAAAAAGGAAGGAAGAAAGATCCAGAGAAAGAAAGAAAGAAAGAAAGAAAGAAAGAAAGATCCAGAGAGAGAGAGAAAGAAAGAAAGAAAGAAAGAAAGAAAGAAAGAAAGAAAGAAAGAAAGAAAGAAAGAAAGAAAGAAAGAAAGAAAGAAAGAAACTCCATGATACAGAAAGTGTGCGTGTCTCTACTGTAACTGTAATCAGTTGTATTACATGCAGCATGATTTTATATAAGAAATGAAAACAGATAAGGAAGTGACCTGAAGTAGATATTCATATCTCTAACCTCTGTATCTGTGTCTATTATTATCTATTATTACTGTAAACATTACAATCTGTTCAAAAGTCATCATTCATCTCATTCCCCCTGAGAAAAACCTGAATTCTTCATCAACTTGGAACAACTTAAAGGGACACTTAAAACTTCCTGTGCTTCCTTTCCTGCCTGAATTTATGGCACTTGTAAATAACTCTATTTTTATGTCTTATTTATTGTTGTGGGGGTTTTTTTTCTCAAAAATGAATATGATACCGGTTTCCTTCTCTCCACCGAAAGAGCGAGGGATAAGGCGCAGTGAGAGAGAGCAGATCTCGGGAGAATGTGGGGAATCTGTACGCTGATCTGCGCATCGCTGCATGCTTACATGCATCTGCCTTCTGGAGATGCTCTGCACAGACCGATGCTTACACAATAAATTGTCCTATTTAAAACATCGACTATTTATAGCAGCAGTGGAAGCAGCGAGACTCGCCGTCCGAGAGAGCGCCAGGAATCGGAGCTGAGCGGTGGGGGTGGAGCTAAGCTGCTGATGTAAGAGGTAAACAGGAAAAAGAGGCAAGGCAAGCGTCGGTGCAGTGTCTCATTCTGGCATCTGTGAAAGAGTGATGCCACCACAACCCAACACACACACACACACAAACCATTGCATCATCCCAACACAGACTATAACCTGCCCCATGATGCTGTGATATAAGAGGAATAAAACACTCCATAGCAAGAGGATACAGGAAACTATGGGCTGGTAGGAGGAGGAACTCCGCCTTGTGCTCTTCATTATTTTTCTAAAGCAGCACATTTTATTTCTTACATATTGTTCTATTCTCTTTATAAGCATGTGAGGAAGGAAGGAAAGAAAGAAAGAAAGAAAGAAAGAAAGAAAGAAAGAAAGAAAGAAAGAAAGAAAGAAAGAAAGAAAGAAAGAAAGAAAGAAAGAAAGAAAGAAAGAAAGAAAGAAAGAAAGAAAGAAAGAAAGAAGGTATAAACGAACAAAAGATCCAGAGTGAAAGAAAGAAAGAAAGAAAGAAAGAAGGTATAAACAAACAAAAGATCCAGAGAGAAAGAAAGAAAGAAAAGAAGGAAGGAAAGAAAGAAAGAAAAGAAGGTATAAATGAACAAAAGATCCAGAAAGAAAGAAAGAAAGAAAGAAAGAAAGAAAGAAAGAAAGACAGAAAAAAAACTAAAGAAAGAAAGATCCAAAGAGAGAGAGAAAGAAAGAAAGATCCAAAGAGAGAAAGAAAGATCCAGAGAGAGAGAGAAAGAAAGAAAGAAAGAAAGAAAGAAAGAAAGAAAGAAAGAAAGAAAGAAAGAAAGAAAGAAAGAAAGAAAGAAAGAAAAAAGTAACTAAAGAAAGAAAGATCCAAAGAGAGAGAGAAAGAAAGAAAGATCCAAAGAGAGAAAGAAAGAAAGAAAGAAAAGAAGGTATAAACGAACAAAAGATCCAGAGAGAAAGAAAGAAAGAAAGAAAGAAAGAAAGAAAGACAGACAGAAAAAAGTAACTAAAGAAAGAAAGATCCAAAGAGAGAGAAAGAAAGAAAGATCCAAAGAGAGAAAGAAAGAAAGATCCAGAGAGAGAGAGAAAGAAAGAAAGATCCAAAGAAAGAAAGAAAAGAAGGTATAAACGAACAAAAGATCCAGAGAGAAAGAAAGAAAGACAGAAAGAAAGAAAGAAAAAAGTAACTAAAGAAAGAAAGATCCAAAGAGAGAGAGAGAGAGAAAGAAAGAAAGAAAGAAAGAAAGAAAGAAAGAAAGAAAGAAAGAAAGAAAGAACTAAAGAAAGAAAGATCCAAAGAGAGAGAGAAAGAAAGATCCAAAGAGAGAAAGAAAGAAAGATCCAGAGAGAGAGAGAAAGAAAGAAAGATCCAAAGAAAGAAAGAAAAGAAGGTATAAACGAACAAAAGATCCAGAGAGAAAGAAAGAAAGAAAGAAAGAAAGAAAGACAGAAAAAAAAACTAAAGAAAGAAAGATCCAAAGAGAGAGAGAAAGAAAGAAAGATCCAAAGAGAGAAAGAAAGATCCAGAGAGAGAGAGAAAGAAAGAAAGAAAGAAAGAAAGAAAGAAAGAAAGAAAGAAAGAAAGAAAGAAAGAAAGAAAGAAAGAAAGAAAAAAGTAACTAAAGAAAGAAAGATCCAAAGAGAGAGAGAAAGAAAGAAAGATCCAAAGAGAGAAAGAAAGAAAGAAAAGAAGGTATAAACGAACAAAAGATCCAGAGAGAAAGAAAGAAAGAAAGAAAGAAAGAAAGAAAGAAAGAAAGAAAGAAAGAAAGAAAGACAGACAGAAAAAAGTAACTAAAGAAAGAAAGATCCAAAGAGAGAGAAAGAAAGAAAGATCCAAAGAGAGAAAGAAAGATCCAGAGAGAGAGAGAAAGAAAGAAAGATCCAAAGAAAGAAAGAAAAGAAGGTATAAACGAACAAAAGATCCAGAGAGAAAGAAAGAAAGACAGAAAGAAAGAAAGAAAAAAGTAACTAAAGAAAGAAAGATCCAAAGAGAGAGAGAGAGAGAGAAAGAAAGAAAGAAAGAAAGAAAGAAAGAAAGAAAGAAAGAAAGAAAGAAAGAAAGAAAGATCCAAAGAGAGAGAGAAAGAAAGAAAGATCCAAAGAGAGAAAGAAAGAAAGATCCAGAGAGAGAGAAAAAGAAAGAAAGATCCAAAGAAAGAAAGAAAGAAAGAAAGAAAGAAAGAAAGAAAGAAAGAACTAAAGAAAGAAAGATCCAAAGAGAGAGAGAAAGAAAGAAAGATCCAAAGAGAGAAAGAAAGAAAGATCCAGAGAGAGAGAGAAAGAAAGAAAGATCCAAAGAAAGAAAGAAAAGAAGGTATAAACGAACAAAAGATCCAGAGAGAAAGAAAGAAAGAAAGAAAGAAAGAAAGAAAGAAAGAAAGAAAGAAAGAAAGAAAGAAAAAAGTAACTAAAGAAAGAAAGATCCAAAGAGAGAGAGAGAGAGAGAGAGAGAGAGAGAGAGAGAGAGAGAAAGAAAGAAAGAAAGAAAGAAAGAACTCCATAACCTCCATAAGAAAGAAAGCACTGCATCCTCCCAGCACAGACTATAACCTGCCCCATGATGCTGTGGTATAAGAGGAATAAAACACTCGAGGACACGAGGAAACAGGAAACTAATCAGCTACAGTATGTTCTTCATTATTTTTCTAAAAGCAGCACATTTTATTCCTTACACATCGTTCTATCCTCTTTATAAGCATGTGAGACACATGAACTCCATCTTGTTGAATTTGTGCACAGGTGACATACTACAGAGACCGCTCTGGCTCTGGTTCAGAAAAGTCACAGGCTATATATTTAGTCTTCTCTCTCTCTCTCTCTCTCTCTCTCTCTCTTTCTGTGAGAAAGTGCAGGCCACAATGCCCTTACAATAAGAGCCATTAATCAGCTGAGGTAAGTATGACTCCACACAGTCAGGGTGTGAATGGAGACGCATCCTCTGCTCTTCACACTCCACATTTGAGCTGCATTTCAAAAATGATAATATAAAACTAATTTATTACATAAGTATGATATATTATAAGTACAAAAAAAAAGAAGATTAATACCAAACAGCCCTGAGACCATACTTACTGTATATCCAACACCCCTAACACACACACACACACCACCACAATGACACGGTCATGCTGGGACTTGATTCGCTGGTTGGTTTTATTCATTTTGCAAACACTATTTTTATTCCCAGGATCTTACTAATGAGTGAGAATCAGATCCTAGACATGCCAGAGCAGTTTTTGCTCAAGACCCTGTGCCTGGGGAAGGGGTTCAAACCCACAACCTTCCTCTCTCTGGTGCACTGAAGCTTCACTGCAGATACTCGTGATCAATGAACGTAATGTGTGAAGATTAAACCAGTTTTTAGGCACTGTCTCACCATCCTGGAGTCTCCTCTCCACCATCTCCTACTACAGTACAGAAATTTTGCCAAGACTATATTTGATTTAATGACATGTTGTACTTATTGTTCATTTAGAGTTACCTTTATTGATGTGGAGGATCTGTGAAGTTATTTCCTGTTTTGTCTCTCTCTCTCTCTCTCATGCGTAGGTGCAGTGTCTCATTCTGGCATTTGTGAAAGAGTGATGCCACCACAACCCAACACACACACACACACACACACACACACACACACACAAACCATTGCATCATCCCAACACAGACTATAACCTGCCCCATGATGCTGTGATATAAGAGGAATAAAACACTCCATGGCATGAGGATACAGGAAACTATGGGCTGGTAGGAGGAGGAACTCCGCCTTGTGCTCTTCATTATTTTTCTAAAGCAGCACATTTTATTTCTTACATATTGTTCTATTCTCTTTATAAGCATGTGAGGAAGGAAGGAAGGAAGGAAAGAAAGAAAGAAAGAAAGAAAGAAAGAAAGAAAGAAAGAAAGAAAGAAAGAAAGAAAGAAAGAAAGAAAGAAAGAAAGAAAGAAAGAAAGAAAGAAAGAAAGAAAGAAAGAAAGAAAGTCTTTCCCTCACCAGCCTCTCTCTCGCTCTGCTTGTAATATTATTCTCTCTCTCTCTCTCTCTCTCTCTCTCACACACTCACTCTTTCTCTCTCTCTGTTTGTAATATTATTGACTCTCTCTTTCTCTCTCTGCTTGTAATATTATTCTCTCTCTCTCTCTCTCTCTCTCTCACACACTCACTCTTTCTCTTTCTCTGCTTGTAATATTATAGACTATCTTTCTCTCTCTGTCTCTCTTACTCTCTCCCTTTCTCTCTCTCTCTCTCTCTGCTTGTAATATTATAGACTCTCTCTCTCTCCCTCTCTATCTCTCCCTATTCTCTCTCTCTCTCTCACTCACTCTTTCTCTCTCTCTGCTTGTAATATTATTGACTTTCTCTCTCTCTCTCTCTCTCTCTCTCTCTCACTCACTCACTCTTTCTCTCTCTGCTTGTAATATTATTGACTTTCTCTCTCTCTCTCTCTCTCTCTCTCTCTCTCTCTCTCTCTCACTGACTCTTTCTCTCTCTCTGCTTGTAATATTATTGACTTTCTCTCTCTCTCTCTCTCGCTCTCTCTCTCTCTCACTGACTCTTTCTCTCTCTCTGCTTGTAATATTATTGACTTTCTCTCTCTCTCTCTCTCGCTCTCTCTCTCTCTCTCTCTCACTGACTCTTTCTCTCTCTCTGCTTGTAATATTATTGACTTTCTCTCTCTCTCTCTCTCTCTCTCTCTCTCATTCACTCTTTCTCTCTCTCTCTGCTTGTAATATTATAGACTCTCTCTCTAACTCTTTCCCTCTCCCTTTCTCTCTCTCTTTCTCTCTGTCCCTCTCTCTCTCAAAGCTCTCATGAAGTCATGAAGACTTAAAGTTATAGACTGTTACAGATCACTACAATGTGGCACGCCCATGATTCGAGTTATTCTTAAAGAAATGATAATGTTCTCAAACCAGCCTGTTAATAGAACCCTTTTATTTGAGACTAATCAGATGTGAGAATTCAGAGCTGTAGTGTGAGTTTTTATTTGACAGCCATCGGTAATTATTTACGGAGAGTCCCTAATTTCCTGTGTCGAAAACAGCTCTCGTTGCTTTGGGAAACTGAGACCCTCAAACGGTCCAAAATGTTTTTCTCGCTCAGCTCCCAGCTGTTAGGAGCAAACATTTGGGGTTTTCCGGGTGTCCCCGTGGACCGAGACAGGTTTTCTAGAACCTTCTGTCAAGTCGCATGCTCTTATATAAAGAGTGTAATACTGGAATCGTGGCTAGATAAACACATCGGGCTCCAGAGTGGCAGGAATTTATTCTGACCATCAGCACTTTAGAACCCAATGACGTCTGTCCATGCCTGTGGGAGTCTGATTGTGCTTAGTCTGTGGGGATTTCATTTCATCCCTGTCAATCACGGTGATGCTAGTCGGTCATGGCCGCCTGTTCGCATGTATACAGAATAAGCTGGCACTCGACTCCAGCCACCTAATTTGGGAGATACAGTGGCTGCTGGATGTGAATCAGTCAGAGCTCTCTCACGTGGAAAAAGGAGATTCGGTTAAGAAGGTGGGACTTGGCTAAGACAAAATAAAATGGGAGAAAATTAGGTAGCAATATACGAAAATGAGCAACTATTTTTAAAAAAATAGGCTACTGGCACAGAAAGCACACGTTAAAATGCAAATGTTTTTTTTCCTGAGTAAAGAAGCACATGCTTTGGTTATGCAAAAAACAAGAGCCCCTGTTGTTGAGAACAATGACTTTCCAGGCCACTGCATCGCAACCAGACCTGAAAAGTCTGGCCTGACTTCAATCGCAATTGTGTTAATCCACAAAGCTGTATAAGAAAAGCAAGGATTTGGTTCGTCAATGGTTAGTCAATGGTTAGATAGTGTGCTTCTGATTTAATACCGTCTATCCTACTATCAACTATAAAACCTTACGTATTTAAAAAAAAATACATATAGAATTTTTTTTTTATTTTGAGGGTTTCACCTGTTAGTTTTAGAAGCCTTTAATATTTTATATAATGTCATATTTCTGTGTCCGGCTATACATACTGGGCATAACATTATGACCACCTGCCTGATATCGTGTTGGCCCCCCCTTTTAGCTGCCAAAACAGCCCTGACCCATCGAGGCATGGACACTGGATCCTTGAAGGTGTGCTGGGGTATCTGGCACCAAGATGTTAAAGGACACTTTTGATAGATGCTGACCACTGCAGACCGGGAACACCTCCACAAGAGCTGCAGTTTTGGAGATGCTCTGATCCAGTCGTCTAGCCATCACAATTTCGTCAAAATCGTCCATTTCTTCCTGCTTCTAACACATCAACTTTGAGCGTAAAATGCCTAATATACCCCACCCACTAACAGGTGCCACGATGAGGAGATCATTACTGGTCATAATGTTATGCCTGATCGTTGTGTGTATGTCACACTAGAATGTCTCATTATGTAATGAAAGCCTGACTACTGAATGGTGCAATTATTGCCAGGTCTTGCATAAGGAAGGCATGATATCACGTTTCTCAAATCAGTTGCTCGATTGAATTCATTCCAGTACAGGACTGGACTTTATTCATCTATGGCACATTTCATTGCATATGAATGTACATGATTATATAAATGATCGAGTGATGCGCGTGAGAGCAGTGCACATGTGGAAACGTGGTACAGGCGATGCAACAGCTCGAGCTATTACATAAGCGCGGTGAGAAAAAAAAACCCACGCGTTTAATTGTTGTTGTTGTTGTTGTAAATATTTGCGGTCAAGGCGCGCGCGCGCGAGCCTGGCTTTACACATCAAACACAGACGGTGAAGAATTTCGCCTAAATATTCGCTTAAAGTACTAAAGAAATGAAAGCAGTCATGCAAAGAAATGGCTTCTTGTAAACATTTGTCGCTCTCACTTAGATGCATGAAAAAAAAAATAAAAAAACATCCCGGATGTTTACTTTTCATCCCACATTCCTGCATCACTCTACAGTGGAAAATACCTCGAATATGTTCCAGCAGCATCAACACAAATATCGTCTCCCAAACGAGTAAAAAATTCAGACGAGCTTACGTGTAAGGCTTCTGCGTCGTCCTTCACGCCTCTTCCTTTTATTATATTTCCTTCTTTTGACACATTTCTCACTGCCGGCGCCAATTAATGCACACACGTCCGCGGTCCTGCGTGAGCCCTCGCGCTCTGACCTGCTCGCTGTTCCGAGAACGAACCGTTTGTGACTGATCGACTCTTCCCGAGCGAGTCGACTCACTGAATCATATATGGATTGAATTCGCAGTGAAATCATTCTGTTTAAATTGTACACAACATATCGTGAACCCGTGTTATACGATCACGTATAAAACAACCACTGACACAATCTGATTCACGTCAATTGGTTTGCCCGAAAGAATCGATTCTTTAAACGACTCGCTAAGGATTCTCTCCGAAATGCTTTCCTAATCCCTACACAAACGCATTATGGGTATTTATGTGCCTTTAGGACAGGGCTTTTCAACTGCACTGTGGCAGGTGGACCACACTGGACAATATCTGACTGTGTGTATATACACTAACCGGACACTTTAATAGGAACACCTGTACAATCAGGTAATTATCCAGTCATGTGGTAGTAAACATCATCTAGATATATCATTAAGCTACAGGTAATGTTCACGTCAAACATCATAATAGGAAGAAAAATGCCATCTCTGGGTTTGTGGCATGGTTGATGGTGGTAGACGGGCCACCTGGTTTGAGTTTTCCACAAAAGAATGGCCAGAGCAGATTACACAACATTGAGGTGGATGAGCTACAACAGCGGAAGACCACACAGGGTTCCACTTCTGACAGCCAAGAACCTGAGGCTATCGTGGGCACAGGCTTACTGAACTGCTGCCTGTTTTCTTCCCCTAATCTTTGACCTGCCAGTTCCACTGAGATCACTGACTGGGTTTTGAGCTATACACCGATCAGGCAAAACATTATGAACAGTAAGAGGTGCCGTGAATAAGACTGCTTATCTCCTCATCATGGCACCTGTTAGTGGGTGGGATATATTAGGCAGCAAGGGAACATTTAGATGTGTTAGAAGCAGGAAAAATGGGCAAGCATAAGGATTTGAGCGAGTTTGACGAAGGGCCAAATTGTGATGGCTAGACAACTGGATCAGAGCATCTCCAAAACTGCAAAAAGCTCCTGTGGGGTGTTCCTGGTCTGCAGTGGTCAGTTATCAAAAATGGTCAAAGGAAGGAACAGTGGTGAACCGGCGACAGGGTCATAGGCGGCCAAAGCTCATTGATGCACGTGGGGAGTGAAGGCTGGCCCGTGTGATCCGATCCAACAGACGAGCTACTGTTGCTCAGACTGCTGAAGAAGTTAATGCTGGTTCTGACAGAGGTGTCAGAATACACAGTGCAGGATGGGTCAGGGCTGTTTTGGCAGCAAAAGGGGGACCAACACAATATTACATATATAATACAACAGGTGGTCATAATGTTATGCCTAGTCAGTGTAGTTTGTAACACCTTGGGCTGTAAAGTCAGTTCTCTGTGAGTGTACTAAGAGCACCATTACGACATAAAAACCAGTGTCTTGTTCTGGATATTAAATCTGTGATTAATTTATCAGTCAATATTCCTATAATACAAATCGTTGACCTTACAAAATAAAACAGAACTGTAGTTTGTACAGTTACTAACACTAACCTTAATAGGTAGTTGTAAATGTTATGTAATCTTCACATAATACTGATATCAAAAGGCACATTTTAGAATCTTTGGCCTAGTTGCTAATCTTGGGCCACTTATAAATCTGTCCAGGACATTCCAGTGTGACAAAACATGATGAATTTCATGTCTACATTTTTAGCATCTAGTCATATTTCCTGTTGAACAGTCTATATCTAGGGTACATCATGTGGAAACTAACCTAAACCGCATGCTGGGATCTCACTGCAGACTAAGTGTACTCCAGTGTGCTTTCTAGCACCGATAAAAATAGCAGAACTCCTAAAATAGTGCACTACACAGTAAATATAGTGCAGTTTCGGATACATCCCACGCACTGGAAGGAGGCTATTCTGGACGAACAGCATCATCCCGTGAGATACTGTGTGGTGATCTGTCCTGTCATTTCCATTGAGCACAGAATGTCAGGGATTGATTTGAGACAGGACCACCCTGTAAAATTACAGATCCGAGATAGTTATAGCTTAAGTGCGTTTCTTTTTACATAATTTGATACAGCAAAAACCAGCAGACAAGCAAAGAGTGAAAAATCCTGTAAGGAACAGCAAGCTGTATTGTTGAACTGTGAACTGTAAACACAGCACCGATTACTCAATAACGCCATCATGTGGTCAGGAACAAAATGCAGGGTTTTTGAAATATTTTTGACATTTATTATCAAACATAGTTAGAAACAGTAGTGTGAACACAAATAGTGAACATATGTCTAGTCAGCATCTGTTCAGCATGATGGGATCCAGGGTTCCCGGTTCAAGGCGGAGTTTGGGTGGTGTTGTTTGACATATTCTTTGTGTGTGTGTTTCTCAAAATACTTCCAGTAGAAGCACTGGCTTACACAACATAGTTATGAATAGGAGTGTGCATAACAGACTCGTATCCTTACCTCCTACCCAGTGTTCCTCTGATAGGCTCCCAATCCCCCTTTATACTGACCAGGATAATGCACATACTGAAGACGAGTGAAGAAGAGTTTTCACGTCCCGTGCTTGTAAAAAGTGTGTGTGCAAAAATCGCAGCGGCTCGTTCTGTATGTGTGTATCCACGGAAGAGCTGACTATACTTGCTGCAGTGAGGAGTTCAGCATCACTGCTGTCGAACCTCAGCCGGGTCTACGGTGGAGGTGCCGAGAGGACTCTGAACGACGGGGTCTTCGCTTTGTACGGTCGACGGTCTCTCTATCCGGTTCATACTCATCATCCAACCTCCTGGAGCTACACCTGAAACCAACACACCAGGAGAAATGTTTTGGTTTTAGTTATTGCTTGTATCACTTTTAATTTGAACCCCTTTCCTACAATTTGTAATAATTTTTTTATTTACTTATTTTACTGTTTTGTTTAATTTTTTTTTATTTTCTGTAATATAATTTATATTTATTTATTTTATTAAGAATGTTATTATAATATTTTATTAATTATTATTATTATAAATTATATATTTAAATTATTAATAAAAAAATTATTAAATTATATATTTAAATTAATTAATTTATAATAAATTATAAATTAATGCCTTGACATTATATATTATATATAATAAAATGAATTTTATTTATTTATTTAACATATTTATTATATATATTTTTTGTTTCATTTTTAAAAAAATATATAAATCAAATATATGTTTGCATTGTTCATTGGCGGTTTAAATCTTTTTATTTATTGTGTTCTGTGCTGTGAGTTTACAATCTGCCCATAAGGTTCTGTGTCTTTCTCAAGATGATTACCTAAAGCTATCTGCCTCAAAGACAGTTTGAAGGGCAAGGGATTCTCTGTTATTATGCTTTTGGCTCTGCTGTACAGGACATTTAATGGATGCGTCTTTGGCTGTACTACATTGTGTGTGTATTTGTGTAGATGAGTGTATTTAAAATTCGATCCTACGTCATGAAACTCTGTTACAGGATTGTCCTAGCAGCTCTACAGTGGCTATAAAAAGTTTAGATCCTACTGTTAGTTGGTAAAACTAGTAAAAAGGATGAATGAATACTACCTGGTATCACTTGTATAGCTGAATTCGAGCCGTAGTTTGGACCGATCTCTCCACCAGCAGACTGAGGTTTCCTCTGCAGTGAGAAGAGGATTCAGCATCACAGCTGTACACAGTAATAATGATAGAAATGTGCTTGCTGATGTTAATGAACCTGAGAACAGATGCTTCTTGAGACCATTGACCTCCCTCTGTCTTGGTACTTGAAGATACTAAAGAGAGGGAGAAACATATTAAAGGAATATTTCAGTCAACAAAAAGCAAAAAATGATTGAACGTCAAAAGAACGTCTTGTTTCTGTAATAAATAATAAACGACTCTAAATGGCAATACTGCAAAATAATGAGACAGCAGCCTTTCCTTTAATTCAAATGATTTAAATATGCAAATCTACATGCATCTGAATTTAATATACTCTCTGCATACTGCAGAAAGATTGACTCTTATATTTTAGAACGTAATTACACTTCTTACTACTGTTCATACTCAGTCATATGAATGCGCCCAAAAGAGACGTAATCATAAAACACTTAATCATGGATGACTTTACTAATGTTTTCTTATGAATACTCTGAAATTCACCTTGATTTTCCAGACAATAGTCCATTACACCCTAGAGACATCTTGAACGGTCCGAGGTTCTGAAGGAAGAAAAGTAAATGTTATTAGGGTTATGGTTCAAGGCGGGGCCACCGTATCGTAGACTATAATATGATGAAAAAGGATATGATCATAAGGTAGTAAAAGATCAGGTTAGTTTATCTTACAGTATTTATCTTTTTTAAGAATTTGACAAAACCTAGTGCACCAGGCTTAATTCTGCATTGAACATGTAGTGAAGTAGTGTAAATCACAGCACTTTCTAATTCCCTCATCACTGATTCCCATTCCCATTCAGATTATTTGAGATAAATATGGAATGTCCTGTATTTTCATACAAAATATAAATTCAGGACACAGGTCCTACAGAGAGTTAAAATACTAAAAGGTGGAGCGTGAGAGTAATAAAGAGACATGATGTTATGAAGACTAAGACGCAACCTGAGATGTAGTTCTGTCAGAGGAAGACGGCTGTGTGGTTCCTTTCTCCTGCTGCCTGGAGATCTGCAACTGGCGCTGCTTCATTATGTACTCATAGGTGCTCATGCCTTTATATACTACAGAGAGAGAGAGAGAGAGAGAGAGAGAAAAACAGAACACATGGTTGATCAGTATGAATACCTTCCCTATTCATTGCATTCAGTTGTTTTGGCATGCAGATTAGGAGAAGGTATTTCTGGACATTACAGGCCAAATAAAGACCAAGCACTTTATTATATTTTATGACATCACACTTTATGACATTGCAAGCTGTAAGAAAAATCCAGCTCTGGCTACTGATTATTTTATTTTTTATTATTATTGTGTCTTTTAGGCTTGGAGCATCAGTAAAGGAAACTGAGTAAGCTGGAGTGTTTAAAAAATAGAAATAAAATTCACAAAACCAAGCGCATAGGGTATAAATGCGGAAATCAATGAAGAGTAATGGGAACTTGTTTAAGTAAAGCGAGAAGAATTAAGTCCTCACTAGGCAGATCAGTTTTAATGAGGGCAGGAAACCATGATCTAATTATGGAAAGTGGAAAGCAAAAGGGGTCCGATGGAGTGCAGAGAGTGGCAAGCCATAGAGGTCAGACGCAAAGGTTTTCTTAAAAGTGATAACCACACACGTGGTACACATGCAAGAAAGGGAATCTCTGCTCAATTATATTGGCTTGTATTATTAGTTAGCCTAGTCTATATTATTCCTTGTCTTTTAACTGATTATAGACATAGTATATGTTTCGTATCTGTTTAATATATACAAATTGACTAAATAGATCCCTACCTCATTTAATACAATGACTCGGTTGAGCAAATAACTCGGGTGAGCCTATCTTTCTGAAACCCCCTGAGATGTGTGCACTCACACAGGTATATGTGGAAGAGCAGTAAGTGGCACAGCAGTAGGAATGAGGCGAGTGCGATGATGACAGTGATGACAGCCAACACCAGCAGACTGGCTGAACTGGTCTGCACTGGTGCTACTGGTAGAAATGCAAACCATATCGTGCTTCCGTTAGCAGCTGTGTAGAGATATGACAGAATAACAATTAATCACCAATTCATTCAATAAAAAATATCACATTACATTATGTGTAAAGTTTGCATCTTCTACCTCATACTGAAAGAAAGGAGAAGAGTTGCTAATAAGACTCTATGCCTTGTACTGTAAAATGGAAGGAAAGTTGTATTTTGGCTTCATTTATTATAAGTTTTTATAATGCTTATTTTAACAGTAAGATTACAGGGTGAAGAAGGTACAGGAGTTTAAGTACTTGGGCTCAACAGTCCAGAGTAATGGAGAGTGTGGGATAGAGGTAAAGAAGCGAGTGCAAGCAGGTTGGAATGGGTGTCGGGAGTATAAATATCAGCGAGAATCAAGGGGAAGGTGTACAAGACATGCTGTATGGTTTAGAGACACTGAGGAAGCGACAGGAGTCAGAGCTGGAGGTAGAAGAGCTGAAGATGTTGAGGTCCTCTTTGGGAGTGACAAGGTTGGCCGAGTACATCAGAGGGACAGCTCATGTTGGACGTTTGGGGGAGGAAGTTAGGGAGGCCAGATTAAGATGGTTTGGACATGGTCAGAGGAGGGAGAGTGAGTATATTGGTAGGAGAATGTTGGACATGGAGCTGCCAGGCAGGAGGCAAAGAGGAAGGCCAAAGAGGAGGTATATGGATGGAATAAATGAGGATATGAAGCAAGTGTTGAGGATGCAGAAGATAGGGATAGGTGGAGAGAGATGATTCGCTGTGGCCACCCCTGAGGAGAAAAGCCGAAAGAAGAAGAAGATAATGCTTATTTTATTTATACTTAGTTCGGATCTTGCGGAGCTTCACTGAAAAAGCTCACAACCATAAAGGGTTTGTAGTGTTCTGAAAAACTTGATTAAATCTGCTTCACTCTTACATCTATGTGAGATGTGACACCTTGGTGGTGTACCTTGAAAAGCAGCTGCTGTACGAAGAATCTCAGGATTCACAAAGTGTTCGATGAAGACGAATGAGATGACCAGGATGAGGAGGAAAACTCCGCAAGCAGCCGAAAGCACGGTGACAAAAAATAGCCTAGGGGCCGGAGAACGCATGAACAAGCAAACTTACATTTACAATGATTTCTCTTTCATGCTTCTAGATATTTACCAGTAGTTCCTCCTTCCTACACAGTTGTTGAGCCAGTTGCAATGGTGGTCAAAGTCTGCAATGCATTTGTTGCAGCTGCCGCAGTGTTTCACTTTAGATCCCCTGCAGAGAGACAGTAAACAAGCTGACTCAGACAGGATGCTGGGCTTTTTCTTGTTGTAGCAACAGTAATAGTGAAACAGCAATACAGCATACAGCTCCCTGTGTGAGGTGCTAATGTATGCCTCATAAGCACAGTAGTGAGGATGTAAGGAAACCACAGATTAAAAATAAGCCAGTACAAAATATTTTCTGCTATTGTTTACTTCTGTAAACTAGGCTTTCAAGTCAGTGTATATATACAACTAAATCTGTAGGAATTAGTGGTCTGTTTCTGTGTGTTTCCTGTATGCCAAAAATGCTGCCATTATGTCACTGATATCTGTTGCTGATGTAAAATATAAGGTGTTTACCTGTGAAATTTTGCACTGTATATATAAATAAGATGCAGAGTAAATATATAGTGCAGCAAGGCTACGAAAATATACCAGACCAGCAAAAATTAGCTGTTAACTTTATCAGAAAAAGTGCAGCATGGTGTCCCACAAGGCTCTTTTCTAGGTCCTTCTATTTTGCCTGTATTTCGCAGATGTCAGGCTTCCACTTCTACGCAGAAAATTCTACACATACGTTTCAAGTGTCAAGACTGTGTCAAAGATATAAAAGTCAGTATTAAGAGAAAATTCTTTCCACTAAATTTTAATAAAACAAAGCTTGATTGTTAAACATTAAGCTACATTTAGGGACCTTGGTGTAAATCTAGACCCTAGCTTATCATCCGATTTTATAAATTATTAGAACCTGAGGCCAAGAGCATTAACAGGGATGTCTCCATCCTTCTCATTACTAATTTCTAATTTCTAATACACTTTAACCAGAAATGAAGCTGTTGAAATGATTTAATCTAATGCACTGGTTACATTAAATAATTCTATATAAATCCTACAAAAACATTCACCCACTCGTTCTTGAGATATGGCACTAATGTTAAACAGAATGGGGTGGATATATTATACTTATTCTTGGTGCTTCTCTGATACGGCAACCTAATAATACATTAATAAAAATGAATACAGTGACATAAGAGACCATGACAGGGTTTGTACTGTACATACACATCAACGTCACACAGGTTGCAGTGCAGATTGTGTATGACATGCGGTTGCTTCTTCCTGTCGAACACGGGCATAGGGATGGAGTAATCCTTCTTCGCACGCACAGCATAGTCGGCTGGGTCCGTGGTCACCGCCGCCAGATGAGTCAACAAGTGTAGGACGAAGGCTGTACCGATCACCTGGTTGGAAATATGTTAAGGTCATAAACTACATCTAGACACAAGGTAAACTGATCAAGTCGTAGTTTGTGTGACTTCCAAGGGTGGTTAGACAGGGCCCGGGGTCTATTCAAGAAGTTGTGATACAGCCTTCTTTATGCTTTATTATAAAAATACTTTAATTTTCTGGGTCATGTGACTGAATCAACTCCAGTTCTACTTTTCCTTTGGACTAAATTTGAGTGTAACAGTTTCTACAGAGTTATATCTGTATTGAAACTGGATCTGAATATATACAGTATGTTGTTGTTCTTTCAGCTGCTCCCCGTTTAGGGATCATTTGGTCCACATGTCGATTCTGGCACAGGTTTTGCACCGCATGCCCTTCCTGACACAACCCTCCCATTTAATCCGGGCTTGGGACCAGCACTGAGAGTTAACTCTTCAGTGGCTGGGTTAGCTCCCTGCCCAGGAATCGAACCCGGGCCACGGCAATGAGAGCACAGGATCCTGCCGCTGGACCACCAGGACGCTCTGAATATATACAGTATAAAGTCAGTTCATTATTGGCACCCCTGAAACCTGCCATTACCACACGCTATAGCAAAAGTACATCAAAAACTGAGCAGGATACTCCGTATGAAATGTAGTTCCACGGTGGAGGCAGGAGTGGGATATAAACTCCAAAGCCGACGATGGCCATGAAGCTGTATATGAGCCATGCCACCGGCTGAAGAACATGAAGTGGTGAGGACCATCCGTTGACTCTTGAGTGAACCGGCGCCGTGACGAGTTCGCTGCTGCTTTCTCTCCGTGATGGCACTGTGCGTCTGAAACGCCGCTGGAAACAGCTGACCTGGAACACAGTCAAATAGTCTTTGCCTAAACTGAACTGCATTAAAGATGATTACTTATATAAAAATGCATTCTTTAAATGTTACACGATGCCATAATGAAACTGAATTGCTCTGAACCTGAAGATACTAAGACCATGTCTTCACTGAGGATGGCCATACCTCCTTTACTGAAATTGACAAGCTCATAAAGGATATGTAAAAATCACACGATTCACCTTCTTGACCTTCTTTAGGGAGACTGACCACAGAAGAAGCCATGCCTTCTTCAATGGGACTGAGAGGAACCCAAGCCTGGGTACTTATTGTAACACACTAAAACTGATTAGCACTGGGACTGACATGGACACAGGTCACACCTCTTTCACTGGCACCAACAAGCCCAAGTGCTCCTCCTTCTTCATTAAAGCCCCACCTCCTTCACTAGGACCTAAAGACCCAGAAGCTCTGCCTCTTTCACTAGGATGCATAGACTCAAAGGCCTAAGGGTTTATTCGATGAAAGGTGCTACATAATACTCATTTTTGATAACTAAACAATAAAGCACTGGCCATGTGTTATTGTAATTTACCAGTGCAGAGACACCTGAATTGACTCGCTAAACAGTTTTAACCAATGCACGCTGCTGCATATATTTATACTTATATAGCCTGAAGTTTGAGCTGTCTAATACAGGATGTTTCTGTCATACAGAGCTAATGTTCAACTATCTCACTGCCAATGAAGTGAGCAAGATATGAAAATGAGTCCAAATGCTAATGCGCTATTTAACCAGGAAATTGTTACAGTTTGAAACAGGTTTTCCAAAGCTTCAGGATATAGATGTCTAGCTTCTAGGTAGAAATGCTTAGGGTTATAACAGATTACTCCACCCTGGTTCCATCCGTGGGTGCTGTTATATGATGAACTCGGTTTTTCCTGGAGAATATTTCAACTCAGGTTTGTTGTACAAGCAAGCTAAGCAACCTGATTACACAGAGACCTGTTTAACTGTAGGGAGGAGTTCTCTGTGCCAATCGATGTGGAAAATGAGCAAAGTAATTGAGTTGCCTAGCGAATACAACAACAAATCTCCTGCAAGTCGTATATTCCTGCTGAGTCGGGCCGGTGTTTAGTACACCGCGTACCTGTATCGGTCTTTCACATGTATTACTCTGCTTTATATGTGTTTAGTCTTCCTTTGACTTCTATTCATCTTTTTAGTTCTGTATTAGGGTTAAACATAATATTATTTTAATGCTATTTCATCATACTTTTTTCCTGCCTGTCAACTTCAAGCTACACTATATTGCCAAAAGTTTTGGGACACCCCTCCAAATCACTGAATTCAGGTGTTGTTTTTCAGGGGTTGGGCTAGGCCCCTTAGTTCCAGTGAAAGGAACTCTTAATGCTTCAACAAACCAAGATATTTTTGGACTATTTAATGCTCACATCTTTGTGGGAACAGTTTTGGCCCCTTCCTGTTCCAACGTGACAGTACACCAGTGCACAAAGCAAGGTCCATAAAGTCATGGATGAGCGAGTTTGGTGTGGAGGAACTTCATAGCGTCCTGACCTCAACCTGATAGAACACCTTTGGGATGAACTAGAGCGGAGACTGCGAGCCAGGCCTTTACATGCACATGAATGTAATATGGAGTTGGCCATATGAAGTTCCTCCACACCATCCATGTCCTTATGGACCTTGCTTTGTGCACTGGTGTGCAGTCACGTTGGAACAGGAAGGGGCCAAAACTGTTCCCACAATGCTATGAGCATTAAATTGTCCAAAAGTGTCTCGGTATGAAGCTGAAGCATTAAGAGTTCCTTTCACTGGAACTCAGCCCAAACCCTGAAAAACAACACCTGGATTCAATGATTTGGAGGGGTGTCCCAAAACTTTTGGCAATATAGTGCAAATCAGTGCACTGCCTCTTTATTGTGTTTAGTCCAACTTTTACCTATATTTCATCGACTTCCTATCTATATCAGTGTTTCATATTCTTTTATGAGTTTTTGTTCTTCTATTAGTACACCTGTGTGGGTTAGCATAAATCGTTAGATTAGCTTTGCCTTTATTAGTCCTCTTCTCGTGTGCAGGTATTATTCTTTGACCCATATTTAGTATCTTTTGCCTGTGTTTGACCAACTTCCAACCCGTGCTTAGTGTTATACCCGTATTTAGCGTCCATTTGTCTTCCTGCTGTCTTTTACCTGCGTCGTTTTGTCCACCTGTAACATATTCAAATGAGGTGCTGTATCCTAGCAACGCTACAGCGCGTGAGCTACGTTTATGGAAATATAAAATGATGCTAATGAGCTGATTTAGTCTCATCATTCAACTGGATCTTATCTCATCCACAAAAGCACGTATCACTATTATTATTACTTTTTATTCCTAGTATTATGTTACTGTTGATTTTGTGAACTTAATATATAAATGTTTACTGTGGGATACTAATGTAAAAAAGTACTAAATTATAACGTTACCTGTTAAAAAATACTTACGCTCGTCATTTTTTTTATACATTTATTAGCATTCTCAGACTTCCAGATGACATCATTCCGTCGTCCAGATTACATCCTAGACAACTTTAGCGGATCTTCGGTGATAAATTCCCATTCACAATTATAATCCAGCTTCAGCCTTTGGAACTATAAAATAAATAAAAAATGTGGTTTCGTCCAGCAGAATGAATTTTGTTCACGCCTTTAAATCGTCCATGTCTAAAAGAAATCGTACAATAAACTTCCCATACGTGTTGCAGGCAGAGCTGAAGAAGTTCTACAGGTTTGAACCTCCTCAGGTGGTACACTATCGCCTGGATACTACTGATGTGTCGTTTGAGAACGAGTCGGTTCTTTTTCGTGAGAGTCGACTCCCCGTTTGCTACACATCTGCGCTCTACTTTCGTTAAAGCAGCCAGAAAAAAATTAAGTACGATTTAACAATATTAAATGATTGCGTATTTGGGATAGCACACGTGACACATCGCTGTTAAATTTATGCATCTTACATATAATATACACTATATTGCCAAAAGTATTCGCTCACCCATCCAAATAATCAGAATCAGGTGTTCCAATCACTTCCATGGCCACAGGTGTATAAAATCAAGCACCTAGGCATGCAGACTGTTTTTACAAACATTTGTGAAAGAATGGGTCGCTCTCAGGAGCTCAGTGAATTCCAGCGTGGAACTGTGATAGGATGCCACCTGTGCAACAAATCCAGTCGTGAAATTTCCTCACTCCTAAATATTCCACAGTCAACTGTCAGCTGTATTATAAGAACGTGGAAGTGTTTGGGAACGACAGCAACTCGGCCACGAAGTGGTAGGCCACGTAAACTGACAGAGCGGGGTCAGCGGATGCCGAGGCGCATAGTGCGAAGAGGTCGCCAACTTTCTGCAGAGTCAATCGCTACAGACCTCCAAACTTCATGTGGCCTTCAGATTAGCTCAAGAACAGTGCGCAGAGAGCTTCATGGAATGGGTTTCCATGGCCGAGCAGCTGCATCCAAGCCATACATCACCAAGTGCAATGCAAAGCGTCGGATGCAGTGGTGTAAAGCACACCGCCACTGGACTCTAGAGCAGTGGAGACGCGTTCTCTGGAGTGACGAATCGCGCTTCTCCATCTGGCAATCTGATGGACGAGTCTGGGTTTGGCGGTGGCCAGGAGAACGGTACTTGTCTGACTGCATTGTGCCAAGTGTAAAGTTTGGTGGAGGGGGGATTATGGTGTGGGGTTGTTTTTCAGGAGCTGGGCTTGGCCCCTTAGTTCCAGTGAAAGGAACTCTGAATGCTTCAGCATACCAAGACATTTTGGACAATTCCATGCTCCCAACTTTGTGGGAACAGTTTGGAGCTGGCCCCTTCCTCTTCCAACATGACAAGCGAGGTCCATAAAGACATGGATGACAGAGTCTGGTGTGGAGGAACTTGACTGGCCTGCACAGAGTCCTGACCTCAACCCGATAGAACACCTTTGGGATGAATTAGAGCGGAGACTGAGAGCCAGGCCTTCTCGTCCAACATCAGTGTGTGACCTCACAAATGCGCTTCTGGAAGAATGGTCAAAAATTCCCATAAACACACTCCTAAACCTTGTGGACAGCCTTCCCAGAAGAGTTGAAGCTGTTATAGCTGCAAAGGGTGGACCGACGTCATATTGAACCCTATGGATTAGGAATGGGATGTCACTAAATTTCATATGCGAGTCAAGGCAGGTGAGCGAATACTTTTGGCAATATAGTGTATATACATATATAAAATATATATATCCTTGCCAAATTTTGTTCATTTAAAATATGATTTCGATTTCATTAAACAGTATATGCAAAGGATAGGCGAGTATAAACAAGCAATGGTCAAAATATTGCACGTATATGTGGTTTAATTCGGAGAGATAACAGTCCTTGGTGAGTCGGCTCTTATTCGTGAGTTGAATCAAATGATCCGACTCCCTGAAAAGAGCCGAAATTCCCCCGTCGTTACGTCGCAGCCTTTCTTGCGCATGCGTAGCACAAATTATAATTAAACACCAAATAAACCACCAACCTGCAAGTAACAAACATTTGTATATGTAAATATTATCTAACCTTTTTATATATTTACATAAAAGATAATAAATTACAAGGGAACCTGGTTAAAAGTTGATTCTGGCTAAATTAGGATGATCTCCGTTAACAGTGTTAATGATGTATATAATCCAGTGTAATAACAAATGCTATTGAAAACTTACAGAAAGCTACAAGTAATCCTCATTATCATCCTACCTTATTCATCAACCCTGAAATAATACACTTGAGGACAGATCCAAAGAAATACAAACTCATAAGGAGCATTTATTTAAAAAAAAAAAAAAAAATTGACATCAATGGAGCTAATCTGTACAAGCTCACAGACACAAGTACATAATCACACAACACTCAGCCAGTCCATTTCCTAGGAGAAACACCGCACGTATCAGCTGGTGCCTGAGTCCGGCTCTGGAGACTGCAGAAATTCGTAGGGGTCGTGAACCATCTCTGACTGATCTCCAACACCGAGGTGAGGTGAGCTTCCTGAGCGTGAAAGAAAAAACACGTATTTATCCCAGATTAAATAGCAACAACAGTAAACATTAATCACACTGATATTACAATGACTTTACATGTGCTTCATATATAATTTTAATTTGGTTGGATGTGTGCACAAAACCAGTCCACAATCTCTTTGTGATCGGGTCTATGAACCACAAAGAGGTGCAGCCTGACAGTCTTGAAAACAATTCAAGTGAAAGAGGTGTTGCTTCTGTGGTTGAAACTTCCAGTTACAGTAGTATCTGTGGCTGTCAGTCACCGTTAAGAAGGTGTGGCCTTTGTACCAGTCTCGGATAAGAAGAAATGGACTCTGTACATGCCAGTCTCAGTGAAGACCTGACCTCTGTACATGCCAGTCTCAGTGAAGACCTGATCTCTGTACATGCCAGTCTCAGTGAAGACCTGGACTCTGTACATGCCAGTCTCAGTGAAGACCTGATCTCTGTACATGCCAGTCTCAGTGAAGACCTGATCTCTGTACATGCCAGTCTCAGTGAAGACCTGATCTCTGTACATGCCAGTCTCAGTGAAGACCTGATCTCTGTACATGCCAGTCTCAGTGAAGACCTGACCTCTGTACATGCCAGTCTCAGTGAAGACCTGATCTCTGTACATGCCAGTCTCAGTGAAGACCTGACCTCTGTACATGCCAGTCTCAGTGAAGACCTGATCTCTGTACATGCCAGTCTCAGTGAAGACCTGATCTCTGTACATGCCAGTCTCAGTGAAGACCTGATCTCTGTACATGCCAGTCTCAGTGAAGACCTGACCGCTGTACATGCCAGTCCTGATGTGCATCCTGAATTGAAATTGTACCCTTATTGTATTGTATTACCTCACTTCTTTGCCTCTAATCTTTACTCATCTTTAACAAAATAAAGGTGGTCAATAAACTCAAGGAATTATTAACAAACAAATTTACCAAGCTGTCACTGTTTCAGATTCATGTTTCCTTTTCAGTGTGTTACCTAAATGGTGCTGATCTCTTTCTGAGGCATTAGAGAGAGAGGAGAGATTAGAGGAAGGTCTGGATCCGACCCTGTCCACCGCCGCGTCCTGGAATTCCTGCAGTAGCTTGGCAGTGTCGTCAAAGTGCTGGTGCGTGTCCTCGTGTTCGGGTTCCTTCTTCACCGGTTTCCCTGCTACAGAATAGGAAAAAATGATGAGATTACTTGTTCAATACTGCTTCAGGGATGCTCTGTTCTTTTTTTTCTGGGATTGGAGGATGATAAGAAAAGACTTACCCAGAGGGTTGAGCATGTCCAGGGACATGTCTGGGTAATTCTTTAGACTTATGAAGTCGAGCACTGACCCACTGTCCATCATGGCTTCATCTGCACTCTGAGACAACAAAGTGAGTATTAAGTGTTTATAACTGTCTTATAAATGTAATTAAATCTTGGCAGACATGCATATTTAATATCTTATTGGTAGTTCTTTCTCCTTTGTGTTGATCTCTGGTGGTTGTCATCTACTGAAAGCGTTTTATTTATTGGCATAAATTAAGATATGTTTCATTTGACTAACATGTATGAATACAATATGTACATAAAGGACTACTGAATAGGTCTTTGTGACATCCAGCTGTTTTATCAGTGTAACAGATCTTATACTGTACTGGAGTAGCTCAGTAGGCTCTGTTTCGTTCTCTTTTCCTTCATCATGCATGAAAAAATACTCCTATGTGCTACATTCTTCGTCGTTCTGTACGGTAACGCAGAGCATTACCTGCATATCACATAAAGCAGACTTGGCTTCGTCCACTGGCAGGTTTCTTTTCTGAAAAGGCAAATCAGTCTATCGTTAAAGCCACCCGAGTTGGATCACCATGCCCTCTTTACACCGAATCTAACAGATCAGTAAAACATGTTCGGTGTCCAAAACCTCTCTAATTTTGCACTGGAGAAAGGAATAAAAGCTTTAAACAAGCAAATCATTTTGGATCGATATCACCTGAATCGATCTTTATGAATCAATGTATTCATGTTGTACATTCTAGACAAAACAAGTCTTATAAATATCAGTTTAAACAAATATGCGTTGCATAACATGCATCTCTTTAGAGGAAGAGAAATTGTTGATTGGGAGGGAAATAAATAAATAAAATAAAATAAAATAATTATATAAAAAAATTAATTAATTAATTAAATAAATAAATAATAAATTAATTTAATAAAATAAATTAAATAAAATAAAATAAATAAATCCACTGATGACAAGAACATCCAATGTCCTTAGGTGTAAGTGATGGTTGCATAATGAATTACTTAGCATTCCCTAATGAGTACTGATAATTCAGCTGAGTAGGTACGAACACATGAAAAGGACGTGGGATCAAATTAATTTTTGGTGGCTTCCACAAGATTTAAGCTCTGTGACATTTATTTGTCAATTTTTTTCATCAATACAAGTGTCAGGACCCACAGTTTGCTAAGAAAGACTATCTGAGACACTGATTTTAAAAAACTAGCCGATTCTCTTGTTTTCCAATCTCCACTAGCTTTAATGCTCCAGTGCAAAACGAAAGAAGGATACGTCAGACACCAAAGGTTTTTAGCTGGCTACATTTAGGTCAAACTGTCGCTGTAAGAAATGTCCCCAGGTACCTGTCGGATTTGGTAGATGGCCTTGGAGTGATCGTTGCCTGTCATTTTATCTAACAGATCATCGACGAGCCTCTTGGTAAAACCGCCACAATCCTTCACGAACTCCTGGAGGCTGAACACGCGCATATCAAAATAAACATCACACATCGAGCAAGATAATAGATGTTCATGCACACAGCCACATAAAGTGTAACAGTTTGACTAATGACAAAATACATGAACTAGAACAATACAAAATATAATACACAATATATTACACAGAACAGCCAGATCAGCATCAGTAAAGAGCCTTATTATATTACACCACATCTACGCAATTTATACAACTGAGCAATTGAGGGTTAAGGGCCTTGCTCAGGGGCCCAAAAGTGGCAGTCTGGTGGACCTGGGATTCAAACTCACAACTTTCTGATCCAACACCTTATCCACTAAGCTACCATATTCCCTGTATACAACAATCAGCCATAACATAATGACCACTGAGAGGTGAAGTGACCAACACTGATGGTCTCCTCATCATGGCACCTGTTAGTGGGTGGGATATATTAGGCAGCAAGTGAACATTTTGTCCTCAAAGTTGATGTGTTAGAAGCAGGAAAAATGGGCAAGCGTAAGGATTTGAGTGAGTTTGACGAAGGGCCAAATTGACGAAGGGCCAAGTTCCCAGTCTGCAGTGGTCAGTATATATCAAAAGTGATCCAAGGAAGGAACAGTGGTTGCAGACCATGTACACCCTTTCATTGAAACGGTATTCCCTGATGTCTGTGGCCTATTTCAGGATAATGCGCCGTAGTTCAGGAATGGTTTGATGAGCACAACAACCAGTTTGAGGTGTTGACTTGGCCTCCAAATTCCCCAGATGTCAAGCCAATCCAGCATCTGTAGGAAGTGCTGGACAAACAAGTCCGATCCGTGGAGGCCCCACCTCGCAACTTACAGGACTTGCTGCTAACACCTTGGTGCCAGATACCACAGCACACCTTCAGGGATCTAGTGGAGACCATGCCTCGACGGATCGGGGCTGTTTTGGCAGCAAATGGGGAATCAAGACAATATTAGGCATAATGTTATGGCTGATCGGTGTACATCACGCCTTACAGTCCAGAAAACACACGTTAACACCATAAACAATACCCATCAAGGAAATATACAGATTGTAAATTTTCACGGCAAACCTGAGAGCACACTGCACCCCTGTCTCGTCTCCATACGCCGAGTACAGCATATCCATCTCCTCGGGAAGCAGGTCTGGGTAGATGGAGTTGTTCTGCAGCGTCTGAGTGTTGTAGGCGCTACTCAGGAACGTCACTGAACACAGGAAAAACAATAAGAAGGAAATCAGAACCGTGTAGCAAACAAACAGCGTGCATAAACCTGAGAGCTTTGGACTAGTTACCCTTGTGTCTCCGGTCATCTTTAAATCCTAATGTTGTAAGGCCAGGGAGGAGCTTATTGGAGAGAGAGCTTAAATCTACAATATGGGTCTCTTCATCTGGAAAACAATGCAATGTTAAGAAATAGGAAGGATTTGGGTGGGAAGTTGTAGATAGATTCATTCAATGTAATGCACATATAAGCTTTTTTGTCCACTCCACAAAACAGGAATATCTGGTACATTTTCCACCAAAATTACTGATGAAAATTTCTTGATAAAAAAAAAAAATTACAAAAAAAATTTACTAAAATGTTTTTGTAAAAATCTTTGATAATAAAAGCTAAATGACTATCAACAGCTGAAGCTTTCAGAAGCTGAAAGAAAGAATAAATAAATAAATAAATAAAATTATTTTCATGCATTTGTGCTTTAAAAATTATTATTATTTTTATTTTTTAAAAATAAAACAGCAAAATGTTGACATAATGTAAATAATGTTCTGACAAAAACTTGGGTAAGTGTAACAAAAAACACAATTTTCTTTGTTGTCAGAACATGATTTACATTATGTCAACCTTTTGCTGTTTTATTTTTAAAACATAAAAATAATAATAATTTTTAAAGCACAAATGCAGCACAAATATATGATAATTTTATTTATTTATTTATTTATTCTTTCAGCTTCATGTTTTTTTTTTTTTTTGATGTTGATGTTTGTCCCAGAGATGTAAATCATGTTAATCTTTTTTATTATTATTATTTTATTATTATTTATTATCATGCATCTATATGAATAATCATGAATTATCTATGAGGGTGAGGTGTACCTTCTGCCTCTGGATCCTGATTAACTACGGTATAAATCAGCGCTCCGTCTCCTTCCTTTTTGATGTATCCTATCTGAATAAGAGAAACACACACAGAAAACTCATCAGGAAGCACAGGAACAGGAACAGTTCATCTTTCTGAACAATATTCGGTAGACGTCGCATACCTTCGAGTTTGGCATGTAGCGGTTGATGCGATCCCGGGCCTCGTCGGCTGCGTGCTCCACCAGCGCCAGGACATGTTCCTCGGCGGTGCTGTCCGTCAGGCTACACGCGTTCCCCTCCGGCTCGTACAGATCACTGAGGGAGGGAATTTAAAACAAGTAAGACTTATTCGATTCTGGAAGACGTGTACCTGTTGTATTTTTATTTCTCTTATTCTGACACAATTTTATATGTAGTAATGAAAGACTTTGTATTCCTTAATAGTGACATATTAATGCTGTCGGACAAGCTATAGCACTTTTTTTAATAACCAACATAAAACGCTGACTTTAAAGACTCCTTACAGCAAACTTTACCATCTTATCAGCTGTAAGTTGTTTCTCTTATAAATATCTCTTTAGATTATGTGGTATTTTGGCCATTCCAGTCACTGTTAATACGTTTTTATGAGCTATAAACACAGGCAGCCTATATTATAGGCTATATAAAGTATAACTGAAGTGACGTAATCCCATTCTATCAGTCAGAATGCTTAATGTGTGAATCTAGCTTTTTTCCTTTGCACTGAAGCTATAGCAGATTCTATTACACAACTTCATAAACAGTAAGTGTATGCAGTGTTCATCGCATCTTTTCTGGGCTTTACCTCATCATGGGCTCTTTAACCGGCTGCTTTTTCGATTTTTTGGCTGACTCGGTGTGGAAATGGGCAACTTCCGGAACAGGTTCCTCCCCGGCTACGTCCTCGTCGCCCAGAATGGCGGCCTGCTGAGAAAAATCCATGTCGTGCATGAAAGACATGCTGCGCTTCAGAGCTAACAGCCGCTCCTGCAAACAGAGCAGAGAAAGAGCCGGGCAGCCACGTGTTTACTCCTCCATCATGAGGCCTTAGACTGGGCCATGACCATGGGAGTGTAGGAACGTAAAAGCTGAAGGCATGCAGTGGAAGGGGTTTCCGGCATTGGGATGTAAAAAAAAAAGGGGGGGGGGCATGCAAGTTTATCATGCGTCAGCATAGCCAGCGTAGTGATGTCACTCGTATTAGCAGAAATAATGAAAAAGCATTAGAAGCGCATTTTAATATCGGGGTGCATGAAAGTGGAAGAAGGGTTATGAGGGAAAAACGAAAAAGAAGATCGCAATACAAAGAGCCGGTGTGTTACTTTGCTCATCATCTTGAAGCCTGTGTGAAGAAGCTTCTTAGCAGCTTTATAGTAGACTGTCTCGGGTCTGTTATACACCATGGCGTTGTCACACATCAGCTTGAAATCGGCCTAAAGATTAGAAAGAACAGAGCAGAAAATACTACATTAGCAAGACTGAAATGTCCAGTGTTCACTAATGCTACAATAACATTCAATCAGTGTGTGTTTATTGTCTTGTAGTTACCCTTACTTCTATTTATCCATCTATTCAGTGTACCAAACTTGTATCTTATAAACCTGTAAGAATCTGTCTATAAACCAAAGCAAATGTCTACCTATGTACTGCTCTATAAGCCCGTCCAAGGGCCTCTCTATGGTCCACTCTGTAGACCCCTGTATGGTCCCATCCATCACCCGCAGCCTTCTCTTAGTCTTAGTACCGGTCTACGAATCTGTCCACAACCTCATATATCCTATATATACCTTTTTCTCTTACTACATGTTTATTACACCAGTCCACACTAGGTACACCAGGAAAGTGCTCCAAACACCTTAAACTCTGTGACTGTCTTGTATTCGTTCATGGCAATTTTGTCCTTCATGGTGCTGAAATCCATGGGGTGTTTGATGATCATGGAGTAGCCTGGTGCGATGGCGTCCGTCACAGGGAAGGCAAAAAACCCATGTGGGTCTTTCCTGAGGAGACACAGAGTGTCAGATGGAAATTACTGGATAAATACTAAAACATTCTGAATAGCAAAATTTTCTCTTTGATTGAATCTGTGGGTTGATTTGAGAGACAGGATGTGACAGATGAGAGAGACTCATGCGTGATGTGTGAGCAGACCTCTGTAGAAGACGCAGGAAGTGCTCGAGGAGCTGCTGGCGAGGCGTGCTCTCGTTTTCTGGAACAAGACAGAGATTATATATTAAACCAAAGGATGGTGGCAATCTTTAAACCTCTCCTTTGACGTTTAACATAGCTCATTTTCCAGCAGAGGGCAGAGTGAGACTGGGCGAGATCCGAACACACCCTCACAATATTTGGTTTAAACACATTTTCAACTTGAGAGTTACGAACAAGGACATTCTCAGAACCATGTGAATGGATTTCTTGTTTGAATAACATCAAATATGGGAACTACGGCTAAAGCATTAAGACTAAGAAAAGTCTTACATACAGTGAGATTTGACAGACACACAATGTGGCTTGAGCTTTGGCTGTTCACCCTTTCATGGACACATTAATAGGCTACCTTGCTGAGTGCGGCAGGCTCTGACGGGCCGGTCTCCCTGTGTCTCTGGCTCCACCTTCACGCTGGGGAGGAACTCTTCAGGCTCAACATCAAACTTCTCCCTCTTCCTCTTCCTCTCCTCCACCACCACCTGCAGCACAGCACAAAAGCTTCAACTTCACATTATGTCCCAAAACCATCAACAAATAGCACTGTGTCTCTGAAGACATAATAAGTAGCTTAGTGACTTTACCTCTACAGGCTTAGTCAGGGTGAAGGGCTCCACCGGGACGTTGGTCGTGTTTTCTAGCTGCTCTCGCTCACGTTTCTTCTTTTTCTCCTCCTATGAAATGTAAATTAAAGCAACACCTTTACAGCGTATACACGGACAAAGATGATGTGCCGTTAGATGTAAATTTTGAGCTTTACGAACCTTTCTTCTTCGCCTTTCTTCATCATCCAAATGCTTGTCCTTCTCTTTTTCCGATTTTTTCTTCTTCTTCTTTTTCTTTTCCTTGTGGCGCTCCCGTTCGTGGTCAGAACGATCATCATAATAACTTGAGTCGTGCCCCGAGCCGGAGAGTTCAGTGACCTCGCTGCCCCCGACCTTCAACACCAACTTCAGTGGTTTATCCAAGGGCTGGTCCTCATAATCTGGGTGTCAAAAAAACAAAACAAATCAAGATTTAACAGGCCTAACAGACTGCTTCAATAAATGGAAAGCTGTTTACATCAGTGCCTAAATCCTGGTCTCTTCACCAATAGATTTAGTTATTTAACACAACGATATTCCATGTAGACAGCAACCTATGTTGGATCGAACCGGGAATTCTGAAGCTGTCAGGTGGCTCACTCACAGTGTATTTACATTTTCCAGAGACTACAGAGGATGGAAACATTTCCAAGTGCATGGTGACATACTACATACTGCCCATACCGGTAGTGTCCAATCTTATCCACAAAGGGCCGGTGTGGGTGCAGGTTTTCATTCAAATCAAGCAGGAGCTACACCTAATTCCACCTGGTTAATCAGTTGATCTTGGCTTTCAGTGGACTCAGGTGTGGCTTCTGCTTGGTTGTAATAAAAACCTGCACCCACACTGGCCCTTTTTGGATAGGATTGGACACCCCTGGCCTATACTAATGACTTTAAGTAACAGGGTTCCTCCTGTAAGTATTACAGATTATTTGAAGTGCATATATAAATCAGGTTCTGTTCCAAGTTAAGTTGTCTTTATTTGTCACATATACATCACTGCACAATGAAATTCTTTCTTCACAAATCCCATCCTTACGGGTTTGGGTCAGGGCACAGGGTCAGCCATGATGTGGCACCCCTGGAGCAGGGTGGATCTGGGGGGCCTTGCTCAAGGGCCCAACGGTGGCAGCTTGGCAGTGCTGGGGCTCGAAACCTGATCTTCCAGTCAATGTCCCAGAGCCTTAACCACTTGATCACGGTTAAAGTTAAAGAAGCACAAGAATTTTTTTTAAAAATTAGGTTAGATATTTGACTTTTCCACGCCCATATTTACGAAGCTCCTCCCCTTGGATTTACAGTGCAGTGTCTATAATGAATGACTGACAAAAAAGTCACATCCAGACTCAAACAAACATTCCGGACTGGAAAACAGTTTTCCGAACAGGAATTTTCAGCCACAGCTTAATGCACTGGGTTTTCTTAAAACCATGTTCAGCATGATTATCATGTTTATTTGTAGAGGTAAGGAATAAACAACAGGAATGTTTTAAAGGCTTTAAGAAAACGCTTTAAAGGCTTTGTGTACAAACCCTAATGTGAAGGAAAAATCAGGCATTTCTCCATAATCACTAGATTTGTGCATTTAAGCAGGAGCGTGGAAAATAATCAATCATAGCTTAATTATAGCAAATTTAGTGTATTATATCTGCAATAGGAGGCATTAGAGACTGTTTCGAGGATATGTGATATTAGAATAAAACTTTAAATAAAAGCCTGTTGCGGAATAGCTAATAACATATAAATAATTCAAACCTCTTTCACAAAACAGACCATTACACACATCATATATTTATTTTCTATATATTATTTTATCCCACAGTGCATCTGATGCTAGAATGAATCAAGCCCTCTTGCTAGGTCCGTGCGCGAGCTCCACACTCACCTCCGTCTACCGTTCTCCATTCCGGTTTGTATTTTTTGTGCTTCTTTCCCATGTTGTGTGTCTTTAATAAAAACCTCGGATCAGAATAATAATAATAATAATAACAGTGATTTAAAATAACCCCCAGCGAAATCTCTTTCTTAACGACTAGCAACAACAATAACAACTAGACCTACGAGTAACTACTTCCGGTTGGGGAGGCGGAGGAGGGGGAGTTGTCTTCCGGGTGTATATTTTGAGCGGGATTATGATTTGCTATGGATACGGCTAGCTGCGCGTGAGGTGAGTTAGCTAGCCTCTTTAAAATAAAATTACAGAAATAAGCTATTGTTATTATTATTTTTCTATTAATGTTAGAGGCTGTTTTGTTAACTTACCGACTTTAAAACGTATTGTGCGGTGAATAAATAAGCTTTTAGAAGACTGAATTTGTGTGTTCCAACGGCTCACGTGAATGAAACTTGTTTATTAATTATTTCCTAATGTCAAGTAATCACACTTTTGTGCTCTGCTATATGGTGTAATTCGTTGATGGTGTTTATTATTTCGTGGCTTTACTTGCTCCACACTTTGAGAAATGCACTGTAAGAGATCTACACCGACCGAGCATAACATTATGACCACCTGCCTAATATTGTGTTGGTTCCCCTTTTGCTGCCAAAACAGCCCCGTCCTGCACTGTGTATTCTGACACCTTTCTATCAGAACCAGCATTAACTTCTTCAGCAATCTGAGCAACAGTAGCTCGTCTGTTGGATCGGACCACACCGGTCAATGAGCCTTGGCCGTCCATGACCCTGTGGAACACCCCACAAGAGCTGCAGTTTTTGGAGATGCTCTGATCCAGTGGTCTAGCCATCACAATTTCGTCAAACTCACTCAAATCCTTACGCTTGTCCATTTTTCCTGCTTCTAACACATCAACTTTGAGGACAAAATGTTCACTTGCTGCCTAATATATCCCACCCACTAACAGGTGCCATGATGAGTTCATCAGTGTGACCTCTCAGTGGTCATAATGTTATGCCTGATCGATGTATATATCACATTAAACAGTAATTAAGGCATACTAACTTGACTTGACACATGATGGAAGCACTTGTTATTAGCTTTAT
Source organism: Hemibagrus wyckioides (assembly GCF_019097595.1). Taxonomy (NCBI): domain Eukaryota; kingdom Metazoa; phylum Chordata; class Actinopteri; order Siluriformes; family Bagridae; genus Hemibagrus; species Hemibagrus wyckioides. The sequence goes on along the minus strand of NC_080732.1, from coordinate 15,224,031 downwards.
TCTTTATTTAAATCACTGTTTCTCTCAGTAAATTCCAACAGATGTGATATACAACGATCAGGCCTAACATTATCAGTATTTATTAACAGTATTCATCATAAGTGGTCCAAGGAAGGAACAGTGGTGAACCGGTGACAGGGTCATGGGTGGTCAAGGATCATTGATGCACGTGAGGAGCGAAGGCTGGCCCGTGTGATCCGATCCAACGGACGAGCTACTGTTGCTCAGATTGCTGAAGTAGTTAATGCTGTTTCTAATGCTGAAATTCTTCCTACCATTTAAAGGATGAATGGGGAGAAAATGGAGGTTGGATGGAACCACCATCAGCATCCCTGTGGGGACGGCATTGCTGACCGAGTCGAAGTTCACATTGAGGTTCATGTCAAATCACAGAGGTACTAATTCAGGTCAATGACACTTATTAGGGTTATGATTAAAACCAAAAAACAATCTTACCCAATTGTTACTAAAGGCACCTTTACCTGTTCATGACAGTCTGTTCAGTTCATTATTCTGTGTTAATGCATGAATAGGCCTGTGCAATATACATGTTGCCAAAAGTTTTGGGACATCTGCCTTTACATGCACATGAATTTAATATGGAGTTGGCCCACCCTTTGCAGCTATAACAGCTTCAACTCTTCTGGGAAGGCTTTCCACAAGGTTTAGGAGTGTGATTATGGGAATATTTGACCATTCCTCTAGAAGCGCATTTGTGAGGTCAGGCGCTGATGTTTGTTGAGAAGGTCTGTCTAGCAGTCTCCGCTCTAATTCATCCCAAAGGTGTTTTACAAACTTGCTCATCCATGTGTTTATGGACCTTGCTTTGTGCACTGGTGTACGGTCATGTTGGAACAGGAAGGGGCCAGAACTGTTCCCACAAATCTGGGAGCATGAAATTGTCGAAAATGTCTTGGTATGAAGCTGAAGCATTAAGAGTTCCTTTCACTGGAACCAAGGGGTCGAACCCAACACCTGAAATCAATGATTCGGAGGGGTGTCCCAAAACTTTTGGCAATATAGTGTAAGTATATATTGTATGCCATATAGTTTGTGGACAGCTGACCATCACACCCAATTGTAGTTCTTCCCAAAACTGTTGTTGCACTGTGGAATATTCATCAAGCACATTTTGTTTTTAAGGTGTCCAGATACTTTTGGCCGTATAGAGTATATTATAGCGATGATTGTTAGAAATATCCGAGATTTCTACAAATATTGTTACTATGAATGGCTTCAATTTAATTGATCTGCAGCACAGCGAGACGGGCCGAAGTCCGGACGCATGTTTTGGCTCTGCTCGACCGACACAGCCTGGTTATGGGCTTCTTCAAGTGGACAGAATTTGATGATGACTTCCTGACTAAAAACGTGGAGTCTGTCGCCGTGGTGGACGTCGAAGCACAGGCAGGAATTTAGCTCTAACTCGTATCTGTGTGTGTCTGTATGTATTATTTCATTAATAAAACACATTATTACCTTATTGTCTTCACAGTAGCACCTTATCAATTATTTACACTCACGCTTTTAGTTTAGAGCACTAATTATTATTATTTTTTGTTATAACCGAACAAAAATTTCCCTCATTCATAGCCTCTCGATTTGAAGTTGAGCAGTCTGTGCATTCACATCTTCTCTCTCAACGACGATGGCCCGAGCATGCTCAACCTGGAGGAGGAGGAGGAGCTATCTGCTGCCAATCACTGGCTCTTGCCAGCAGGTCAGGCTGCACGGCATTTCCTCGGCACTGCTCCTTCAGCTTTAATTTATTTCCTTGCTCTAATACACCAGGATTGAGACACTGATCTGAGACACAGTGACTTGAATCCACAATCCGGTTTATCCAGAATACCTGCTCTCTTTATTTATTCTTTTCTTTAAAGAAATTCAGAGTAGGTGCTATGGCAAAAAAAAATATCACAATGAACTGAGCAGGTTTATATATACACACTGATCCGTGAAAAGGAAAACTCTGAATCTATCATTAGTCAGACTTTGTCCAGAAGCATGATCTTAAATATCAAACAGTGTAAATTTCCCATAGTCTTATGGTAGAAATGCTGCTTAATGGACTACTTCACATTACGTTTCTTAAAGTACACCGTCTGTATACTTCTAAATTTAGAAGTATTGTCAGCTAATAATCTCCTCTCGAGTTGTTGATTAATCTGTATTTAGGAGTTTTTTAATGCAAATAACAGACAAAACTGTCATCCTTCAGGCTTTCTTTCTTTTTATTTTGAAAGACACTCCTGAGCTGATTTTCTCTCCCCAGTTGTTTCCACATATAAATTTAGCACAGGAAAAAAGAATCGAATACATTATACATTGTTGAAAGTCATCGAGTGCTGTTTATATGACCGCATGAATAATCTGACAAAGATTAGCGGTCTGTAATTTGCAATATTTCTGTTTGAGAGCAAAGCAGTTGGTCCACACTTAGTTCAATAGGTTTTAAATAAACGTTTTAAGTCATGTAACATGGCAAGAGGAAATAAAAATAAAAGGACGGGTCCAAAAATAGATTTTAATGTCCACTCAGCCTCTTTTCACCGTATACACATGCAGGACAGTATTGTGTTGCTCTCAGAAAAGTGTGTCATGATTATGTTTATCAGTAATAGTATCATCTAGTCATTTGTCCCACTTTTAATCAAAAGTAGTAATTTAAGAAAAATCTATGAAGATTTTGTTTTTATTTGCAGCTGAGTTTCACGGGATATGGGAGAGCCTGGTTTATGAGGAAGGAATCAAAGCGCAGGTATGAAACGGTTCTTTCTGAACACACCTCTAACAACCACCGATCTTTAAACAATCACCCAGTGTGATGGTGTACATTTTTTTTCTCACTTTGCCCTCCAGCTCTTGGATTATGTTTCGACAGCAATCTTCTTCTCTGACAAAAACGTTGACAGCAATCTGGTTGCCTGGAATCGCGTCGTGTTGCTTCATGGTAAGGATGAATTAATCATTTCAACAATTAATATGTCTTCAGTTATTGCAGCTTGTGAAGATGTTAATCTGGCTAAGTAGAAAATTTACCAATAGGACGTTTGCTAACGTTGAGCAAATCTGTATGTATGTGTGTGTGTATATATATATATATATGCATGCATATTTAGTTTTGGGACACCCCCCAAATAATTGAATTCAGATGTTGTTTTTCATGGGCTAGGGATGACCCCTTCCTGTTCCAACATGTACACCAGTTCACAAAGCAAGGTCCATAAAGACATGGATGATCGAGTTTGATGTGGAGGAACTTGACTGGCCTGCACAGAGTCCTGACCTCAACCCCATAGAACACCTTTGGGATGAATTAGAGCGGAGACTACGAGCCAGACCAAAACTGGGACATCTGCCTTTACATGTAATATGGAGTTGTCGCGCCCTTTGCAGCTACAACTCAGCTTCAACTCTTCACCACAAGGTTTAGGAGTGTGTTTATGGGAATTTTTGACCAATCCTCTGGAAGCACATTTGTGAGGTCAGGCACTGATGTTGGACGAGAAGGTCTGGTTCACAGTCTCCTCTCTAATTCATCCCAAAGGTGTTCTGTCAGGTTGAGGTCAGGACTCTGTGCAGGTCAGTCAAGTTCCTCCACACCAAACTCACTCATCCATGTCTTTATGGACCTTGCTTTGTGCACTGTTGTGCAGTCATGTTGGAACAGGAAGGGGTCATCCCCAAACTGTTCCCACAAAGTTGGGAGCATGAAATTGTCCAAAATGTCTTGGTATGAAGCTGAAGCATTAAGAGTTCCTTTCACTGGAACTAAGGGGCCGAGCCCAACACCTGAATTCAATGATTTGGAGGGTGTCCCAAAACTTTTGGCAATACAGTGTGTATAAATAATAGACATTTGGATCATTCTTGATCCTTGGATAGAAACATACATGTAGATAGTGTGATAGTTGTTTATTCAGAAAAGATGGATGGATACAAATAGGGCAGTAAATGACTGGTTAATTGGATGACAAATTGAGTGAGCCATACGAATAGATGGATGAAGCCTGGTTGGACTGGCATGAATGGATTGACAGAAAGCTTACTGGGAGGATGAGAATAAATGGATAGTTGATAGAGAGAAAAATAAATTGAAACTGGTATAGATGGACAGATAGGTACATATTGATGGAGCAAGAGAGGACCCATATGAATAGAATAGATGGAACAGTTAAGGGATGGATGGACAGGAAACTGATCAACGATGGAGGGATAGGAAAGGATAGATAGACAGACACATGTTCAGTATATAAATGGATGAGTAGAAATATAGAAGGATATGGAGAGATAATTTTGTGACAGATGGACAGAAATAATGAGTGATATACTGTAGATATAATAATTTGTTAATGGAATAGATAGATACAGATTTCAAGCAAGCTGAGGGGATGGATGGATAGAGAGAGAGAGAGAGAGAGAATGACAGACACATTAATGGAGCAATAGAGGATGGCTGCAAGCCGTATTTAGACACAGGTTGATAGATAGACAGAAATAGACAGGCACTAAGGCTATATAAATACGGAGAAGGATAAATGTGCAGACAGATTTTATTATTTTGTTGACTGAATGATTGCTTCGAACGCTACAGGACCTCCAGGCACAGGAAAGACGTCACTGTGTAAAGCACTGGCGCAGAAACTCTCCATCAGACTCTCAGGAAGGTCAGGAGATTCACAGGAACATTAATATAAAATCCTCACATCACCCGTTTAGTCTTTGATTCAGCGTGGGTTTATTTTTTCCACAGATATTCCTACGGACAATTCGTAGAAATCAACAGCCACAGTTTGTTCTCAAAATGGTTTTCAGAGGTACCTTTTTTAATCTCTGCTTAATAAAACAAAATGAAAGAAATAATAAACAATGTGATAGCATGGCTTGAGTTGTGTTTCCTAGAGCGGGAAACTCGTCACGAAGATGTTTCAGAAGATTCAAGAGCTGATAGATGAGAAAGAAGCCCTTGTTTTTGTTCTTATTGATGAGGTAAAACTGGCACTGGTATTTTTACCAAGAAGTCATCTTCTTCTTATTCTTCTTTTAAGGCTAGACATGATTGACTAGATGATTAGCTCCCTGTCAGTGATCGTGTTGATAAATTTTTGGCAGGTGACCTGTACGTGTTTGCACCTGTTAAGTGTGTGCTTTTTGACTGAGACGTTCTTCTTTCTGCTCGTTGAGGATTATAATAATTACATGTATCAGTAATTGTAGTATGTTCTATAATTATTACCATTATTAGTTTATGTTTTGTGGGAAATGTGACTTAAACAGATGTGGGTGACAGCTGTGGTGTTTATGTGCAGGTGGAGAGTCTAACAGCGGCGAGAAACGCCTCTCAGGCTGGAACCGAACCTTCAGATGCCATCCGAGTGGTCAACTCTGTCCTTACACAGCTGGACCAGATCAAAAGGTTGGAATAAAGTGTATGTGTGTGAGATGGAGAGAGAGAGAGAAACAGATGGGCACAGATTATTTGCTCTGTTTATTGTACATAATTATTTTGAGGGATATCATATTGTCTACAAAAAGTGTTCCTCAAAGATCTTCCTTTTATTGAGCTTTTTTACCCATCATAGCTGGGAAATATCTCAGAAATAGCTTCACATATCCCACATAGTTCCTCACAAAAGATGAAACAAGGCATTCATTGTCTAAAAGTACATGAATCATCACATCTGAAATGAGAACCGTTGCAACTCTTGCGATTTGCAGACATCCGAACGTGGTGATCCTCACTACCTCAAACGTAACAGAGAAGATCGACCTAGCCTTCGTGGACAGAGCGGATATAAAGCAGTATATCGGCTTGCCGAGCGCCCAAGCCATCTTCAACATCTACCTATCCTGTCTGGAGGAGCTCATGAAGGTGTGCGTGCAGTGTGAAGTTGTAAACTGCTCTGTAACATCTTTTCTATTCTATCCATATCTAATATCTTTTTAGACTTAACTGTGCTATACTTCCCCCCCCCCATCCAGCGGCAGATCATTTACCCCCGGCAGCAGCTCCTGAACCTCGAGGAGCTTGATACGTTAAACTATATCGAGAGCGACGTGACCGAGCTCAGTCTTCACCTGCAGAAAATCGCTGAGTGAGTCTTCATTTGACTTTATGTTTTGAGTTCTCTTGGACAACACACATGCTAGTGATACTACTATTTTATATGCACCGATCAGGCATAACATTATGCCTAATATTTTGTTGCTGCTGCCAAAACAGCCCTGACCCGTCCTGCACTGTGTATTCTGACACCTTTCTATCAGAACCAGCATTAAGTTCAGCAGTTTGAGCAACAGTAGCTCGTCTGTTGGATCGGACCAGCCTTCACTCCCCACGTGCATCGATGAGCCTTGGCCGCCCATGACCCTGTCACCGGTTCACCACTGTTCATTTCTTGGACCACTTTTGATAGATACTGACCACTGCAGACCGGGAACACCCCACAAGAGCTGCAGTTTTGGAGATGCTCTGATCCAGTGGTCTAGCCATCGCAATTTGTCCCTTCGTCAAACTCACTCAAATCCTTACGCTTGCCCATTTTTCCTGCTTCTAACACATCAACTTTGAGGACAAAATGTTCACTTCCTGTCTAATATATCCCACCCACTATTTAAAAAAACAAAGTGCTATAATTCCTCCCCACAGAGTTTTAGGCTGATGATATACTAAGACAGTGACTTAGTCAACCAGTGTTGACGTATTCAATGATAGAGACTTCTATACGTCAATCATAGGGCATCTAGCTACGCAAAGCTACGTTCACACACGTTGCAGTGACGCAGTTCATTTTCAGTGAAAACTGGCGACAGCGATTTTACTGTGGATTCCTTCTTTTAAATGTTGCTTTGGAATTGCAACAGTAAAGCAACATGGATCATTTATGCATTAATCCAAGCTATCATCTAGTTACTCTTAAATTTCTGCATCTGCTTTAAAGAAAGAAATGCGCCTCATGAGCTGGAAATGACGTTTAAGATCACGCCATTTTCATTTGCGTCTTTTCCTCCCTAACAGGAAGAGTGTCGGCCTCAGTGGACGCACCTTGAGGAAAATCCCCTTCTTGGCTCATGCTCTTTACGCAAAGGTATTCTGCTTCACAGTCAGTGCTAATATAATCTCATTTACTAGAATCTAGAGTCTGATACTCTGCTCTGTTTCCAGACACCTGTGATGACGGTCGAGCGCTTTCTAAGTGCCATGGACAAGGCTGTGGATCATCAGATGAAGGAACGGGAGAAACTGGTTAACTGTGTATGAGCGTAAGCTAGTGGTCAAAGGTTACTAATCTGTCTCTGGTCTGTCCGTCACCGACTCTAAGTGTTATTTACCAAACTCTGAGTTGGTTCCCTAGTTTAAGCTTTCACCGTGTTGACTTTTCTGAAGAGCACTTTATGAGCAGGATGTTTTATAAACACAATGCGGCAAGTTTTTCTTCTTGATAAAGCTGTTGCTCACACGTTAGTCCGCTTTGTCTTGCTGTGTTGTTATCAGCATGGCTCTTTTATACACCAAGCTCCAGGTTCTCTACCAGCAATCTGTCCTATGATGCATCAAGGTGCCATAACAGAACATTTTTATTTGTGTGTGAACAAAAAATATGTTTGTTGTGATTTTATGTGTATTAAAAAAAAACATTTGATTAAAATGTGCTGAAAAACGTTACTGAGTCTCCACGATATCACCACTAGGTGGTGTATTAAAGAAATCTGAGGCCTGGGCAATATATCGATTTGATAAATTATACCACGGTATGCTTTTCTGAAGTATCATGGATCATTTAAAAATGACTTAATTAAGAGTTGGATATGGTGTTAAAATTGTGTACATAATCTTTTGACAATTTAAACGTACAGATTTTCCTTTTTTTTCTTTTCTTTTTTATTTTAAGGATTACTTTTTTTTTCCTCCAAAAACTAATATTTAAAAAATATATATATTTTATTTATATATATATATATATATATATATATATATATATATATATATATATATATATATATATATATATATATATATATAATATTATTTAAAAAATCTATTAAAAATAATGTCATGGCACATATTCAATAACCTCCAGATCTTTTAACATTCATGTTCCTGCCTCCTGTATTTATTATATACAGAAAATAGTTACAGTATTTTTACGCCTCCCACAAGTGCTGTTAAAAACAATTATTAAGGCGTGTAAGAACGAGTCGTAAATAAATCGAAGAAATACACGTGCAATTTTACTCAATCGCCTCTGGAAAATTCTATAAACCGTACCACGCTGTTAGTTGTGGCTGTGTCCCAAATACAAACATGCCTTATTTGATTGTCTAAGAAATCACACACATGCTTTTGGGACAGTGTACACAAGAAGAAGAACAGAGAATGTTATTACTAATTAATTAAGAGCTAAAGAGTCCTCCTTTTATTTCCTTACAAAGTCTTTTAAATATTGCTTGACCCCCTAAACCGATCGCTGTCTGCCGTTGTCGTTCCCCCGTGATGGTTCAGATACCTGCAGCGTATAAAAAAAAAAAAAACACCTCAACTGAAGAGAAAGCAAAACTGACAGAGCGATAAATAACCCCATAATTGAGATGTCTAGAGGCGTTTCTTCGCTCTTGACTTCGCCCTAAAACATCAGGCAGCTGTTTAATTGTGAATGCTAGAGGAAGGGTGGAAGAAAAAAAAGAATCAAAGACCTTATTGTTGGAGGTTTGATTACATTCCCTAGTGCTTTAAAATTGCCAGCAAAGTTTTAAACAAAACAAACACTATCATGTTTGTCTTGTCAACCGTTGCCCAGGTATGTGGCCCCGGGCAGTGAAACGTCAATCTACCTGCCGATGAAGATGCACAGAAATGACAGGTTAGCTAACTTCTTGATGCGGCCAAAGGATCCGAGGCTAGGTGTTTGGTGCTTGAGGCTGGTGGAAGGATTTGTCTATCAAAGAATGCATGCCTATGTATTGAGTGGACAAATCGGCAGCAGCACAAATATCGGCGCTGACTCCGGACTCCCAGTCTCACAGCTCCTTCTGGCTCACTTCCACCTGCGAAATCTGTAACTGTGGCGTAATATCCACGACATCAGAGCACTGACAGATGGGTAGTAACCTCAGAGGAGCCACAACATCATAACCACAGCTGGATATGTCATTATGGCCGGCCACAGTGACCACACAGACCGGGGCAGTCGGTTTACAGTCGGGTGGGAAACAAAGATCGTGGAAAAATGTGATGAGAAGAGGACGGATTCTAGCAAGTGAAGAATATACATGTAGCAGAAAATAAAGTTTATTTATCTATTTTTCTTTATTTTCTAGTAAGAAATCTGCAGAAAGCATATGAAGCTAAAACGTACATGTTCCTCTAAACCCCAAATAAAGTCAATCAGCCAAGACATGTTTGGTGTTAGATTTTCTTCAGCCTACAACTGAGATGTAAGGTAAAATGGTGCACACATGCACTGTATAAGCTCACCTAAATCATCAACTTTGTCAAGTTTGTTACCTCTCTCAAACCGACGCGTGGTTTCTGACCCTGTAAGACATTTTTATCTGTACAATATATTCAGCAGGACATTAAAAACAGTTGTTGCAGCTGTCGTTAAAAGCCAAACTCACATTCTTCTCTCAGCATAGCTACGATATCAGATATCAGATTTAAGGATTAGGATTTACACGTTAGAAGTGATTTGGATGTTAATATAATTCTGAAATTGAGGCAGCATGGATTAACGGCTTAGTGGTTAGCACTGTTGCCTCACAGCAAGAAAGTCCCGGGTTCGAACAGGCAGGGGCCTTTCTGTGTGGAGTTTGCATGTTCTCCCCGTTCCTCCGGTTTCCTCCCACAGTCTAAAAACAGGTACATTAGCTTGATAGGTGATTCTAAATTGCCCATAGGAGTGAGTGTGAGTGTGAGTGTGTGTAGTTGTCTGTCTATATGTGTGGCCCTGTGATGGACTGGTGACCTGTCCAGGGTGTACCCCTGCCTTTCGCCCAGTGTGTGCTGGGATAAGCTCCAGCAGATCCCCGTGACCCTAATTAGTAATAAAGCAGGTATAGAAGATGGATGGATAATACTGAAACTATTTGCTTTTGCATCCTCTTATATTCCGAAAGCTTTAAAGCCAGCGGTGTGATTATTTACGTATAAAGTTTTATTCAGGTGTCTACATTTTTCTAATACCGTGGAGAAGTTTTAATGGATTAATATTAAAGGTTTACAGGTTTATATTAATCCTCTAATAACGGTATCATTTCCAGTGACGACCTTCACACGGTCACTCCACGTCATTTCAGCTTACTCGTTATTGACAAGTTATTTATAAAAGAAAAAACGTATCATCGCTGATATAGTAGAGCTTTCTGTGATGAATTGTTTGTTTAACATTAATAGAAATAGTCTCCAGCGTAAATCCATTTATCGCACTCAGTACGAACGGCTTGTTTTGTGTGTTAAATTTGAGAGAAAGGTAGAGCGGCTAGTAAGAGATCGTTCGTTTATAGCCGCTATAAGAAATGATAATTTGTCTTTCCACAACTTCATACGTAACAACATGTGGTTAAAAGTATGTTTGGTTCATCCATAAACTAAAAGTTATTGGTGTGGATTGACAGGAATTAACATTTTTGAGTTAGCAACAGTGTCACATTAGCCTATCGTTGATTATTTTCCTAGAAGAACATATCCTATGGTGTATTTTTAATGTATTTGTTAACTAAATCAAGCAAACATGTCTTGTAGGTGACATTTCCTGACTGTCTACAAAGGTTTTGTTCTGTTTCTTCAAACTTTTGATAAGGAAAATATGATATTTATTCTGAACATCTTATGCCACGGCTGAAACGTGACCCAGAACGAAACAGGACACTTTTTTGCCTCACAAAATGGAAGATTTCACTGGGGTTTGGATTTTTTTGAAGGTTATATTTGTTTAACTCCGTGATTTCTCATGAATACACTTCAGTTATTACACTTTTATAGTCGTGGGGTTGAAAGGCTAGTCACTGAAATGCTAATCTAATAGGATTCCGGCCTAGTAGTGGTATTAAATTCAAAACATTTATAAATGAGATTTATGGCAGCTATTAAGAGAAATCTCATTTGGTGTTTATTGGTTAGGAAATAAAAGTAAAGAAAGTTAATAAAGTACACTGCGCGTGAGAGGGCTACATCCGGACATTTTGTATTTTATTTATTTTAAGGTAACCGTTAGCTTACTTTTAAAGATGATAACGGTTAAAGTTATACGGATTTTGAACAGTGTAATTATTTCAGAAATTATGCAACTAGCAAGAAGATCCTTTTTATTTTGTCATTGAGAGAAAGAACTCCTTTCTTATTTATCAGTAGGAAAGCGCGTGAAACGCCACGAGGGGGGTTCTGTGTAAGCGTGTGTGTGCACTCGCGCGCGCGCGCGCTCGTGCCCTAGCCAATAGAAGGCCATTGTTGGTTTGGCTAAGTTAAGGGGGGCGGGGTGTCGGGCTGCGGAGATCTGAGGGCGGCGCTCTAAATATCGCTTGACCTCTCGTACATGTGCACTACTTTTGAGCACTGCTATCGCAGCATGTGCGCCCTACCTAGTGCACTTTGTTGCCTATTTAAGCATTCACACTTTCAGCCTCCACAGGTTGGAGTTGTATCGGGCATTAGGAGCGACAGAGGAGCGTCGGAGAGGAGCGGATATATTTGTTGATGTAAAATTTTATATTTTTACACGAAATAAATGAAATGAAATGTTTTCCAGCTTCAAATACGTCTTTGGATAAACATTGGAGTTTTTAAATGAATGGTTTTTTATTCGTCCGTGGAGCATAATGTGAAACATTTTAAAGCGGAAAATATTTTATTTACATAAACAAACAAACAAAATGGGCAAACTTCAGTCCAAACACGGTGAGTTAAGTCATCTTATATGTATAAAATTATTTTTCTTAATAATAAATAACACTCACACCATCTTTCACAGCCTGCAAACGGAGAGAAAACCCTGAAGGTGAGTATAAATGTCTATAACTCTCTCTCTCTCTCTCTCTCTCTCTATATATATATATATATATATTATCACCTTTAAATAATCATAAATAATAATAATAATAATAATGATATAATTGTTTTTTTAAAGGGGACAGTTTTGTAGTGAGTAGCTTTCTTTCCAAAAGAGGAGGAGAAAGTGAGAGGACAGAGCAAAAAACGCGACACATTCAGGTAAAGTAAGCATGTTTCTGTTCACACTGAGAAATCGGGATTTTTCTGTTCACATTGATGGGATTTTGCTCTAATTGAGACATTTTAACTCAGATTGGGATTTTTTCCTGTTCACACTGGTGTGTCGGTATGTTTCAGGCAGATCCTGAAGCGTATCTTTTAATATTGGGATATTTCTTTTCACACTCAGATATTTCATTTCATATTGGGATTTTTCTGTTCACATTGATGGGATTTTGCTCTGATTGAGACATTTTAGCACATATTGGGATTTTTCTGTTCACATTGATGGGATTTTGCTCTGATTGAGACATTTTTAGCTCATATTGGGATTTTTCTGTTCACATTGATGGGATTTTGCTCTGACTGAGACATTTTTAGCTCTTATTGGGATTTTTTGCTGTTCACACCGGGACGCTTCAGTTGTGTCGGTATGTTTCAGGCAGATCCTGAAGCGTACCTTTTAATATTGGGATATTTCTGTTCACACTCAGATATGTCATCTCATATTGGGATTTTTCTGTTCACTTTAATAGGATTTTGATCTAATTGAGACATTGGGATTTTTCTGTTTACATTGGGACGCTTCATTTGTGTTGGTATGTTTCAGCCAGATCTTGTCTATTAATATTAGGATATTTCTGTTCACACTCAGATATTTCATCTCACATTTGGGAAATTTCTGTCCACATTGGAAAGGATTTTGCACTGATTGAGCCATTTTAGCTCATATTGGGATTTTTCTGTTCACATTGATGGGATTTCGCTCTAATTGAGATATTTTAGCTCATATTCAGATTTTTCTGTTCACACTGGGAAGCTTCAGTTGTGTTGGTATGTTTCAGCCAGATCTTGTCTATTAATATTGGGATATTTCTGTTCACATTGATAGGATTTTGCTTTGATTGAGACGTTTGTTGGTACGTTTCAGGCAGATGCTGAAGCGTGTCTATTAATATTGGGACATTTGTGTTCACACTCCGATATTTAATCTCAAATGGGAAAATTTCTTTTCACATTGATAGGATTTTGCTTTGATTGAGACATTTCATCTCATATTGGAATTTTTGTGTTCACACTGGGACGTCTAAGTATGTTTCAGGCAGATGCTGAAGCATAATCTATTAATATTGGGATATTTCTGTTCACATTCTGATATTTCATTTCATATTGGGAAATTTCTGTTCACATTGGCAGGACTTTGCTGTAATTGAGCCCATGTTGGTATTTTTCTGTTCACACTGAAACGCTTCAGTTGGGTCGGTGTGTTTCAGGCAGATGCTGAAGCGTATCTAGTAATATTGGGATATTTCTGTTCACACTCAAGATATATTTCAGCCTAAATTGGGATGTTTCTGGGGTTTTTTTTGTTCACACTTGGATGTTTCTGTTCGTATTAAGAAATCTCCGTTCATATTGGTCATATTACGCTTAAATTGGGATCCATTTTTACTTTTGGAGATTTCTGTTAATCTTAGGATATTTGTGCTTTTAGTGGGATTTTTATGTTCACACTGGAATACTTCAGTTGGTGTTGATGTTTGAATCAAATGCTGAAACATCTCTATAAATATGGAGATCATTTCTTTTATATCACAGTAATAATATATTACTTGTATTATTTCTTGTTATACCGAGATATTTCTGCTCAAAGTAGAATTTTTCACTTTGTCTGTTTACATTTGGACATTTCTGTTTTCACTTATGTTCATGATTGATCTTGTATTGGGATATTCGTGTTCATATTGGGATATCTCAGTTCCCATGGAGATATTTCTTCTTCTTCAGCTCTGTTGTCTCACACTGAGATGTTTCCGTTCACATTGGGGTATTTTTGCTCAAATTGATTGAGATATTTTAGTTGAAATGTTTTATTTATTTTTTGTGATACTCCAGTACAGTAAGTGTTGAAGCGTCTCCACTGACATTGGGGTACTTTTGGCTTGTACTGGGATTGTTCACACTGTAGTATTTCCGTTAAGATTTCATCCCATGTTAGATTTTTCTATTCACACTGGAATATTTTTGTTTATATTAATGGGAATTTTCCCATATATTGGGATATTTTTGTTCACATTAGAATATTTCCGGTTGCATTTGAGTTTATGTGATATCTTCAATGCTGCTTAATTACTGCTACTGTTACGTATGGATCAGAAGTTGATATATTTTTCTTATAACAGCATGCTGTGAAGAAGTATTTTATGTCACTTTGATTTGCGAGCAATTAAAACTTTTAATTGGCACCAAACTCAGCAAAACGTTTTTAGGGAAAAAATACCTAGACAGGTCTAATGGTCTGTGTTGACATTTACACACCAGATCCCCAGCGGCGCCATCACATTGACGGGATCAGAGCATGTACGTGTGTTCGCGGAGAAGTGCGAAGGCACGTCGAGCCGTCCATCTAGCGAGGGTTTCGTCCTTTTGTCGCATTTGGCAGCAGACGCGCATGTTTCTTTACATGCAATATTTTACTCCATTGGTTTTGACAGCCTGGAACTTGGCTTGTGTGTGTGTGTGTGTGTGTGGGGCAGCCACAGACGGGATTGCGTCACCGCTTGTCCCCTCTGTTCAGTCCAGGATTGTGGAGTCTGACAGCATTGCATCACTCCTTTGAGTGTTATTTTAAAGGGCATGAGGGAGGTTCAGAGGTGGGCTGTTACAGATGAAATCACACTCGTTATGCACAACCGCAGCACGTTAGTGAGATGTTAACTCGACATCAAGTCTGACTTCTTAGGAAAATTCAGAGTAGGTGTGTCTTGCGTTTGATTTACGGTGTCCGACCCTGTGTGTGTGTGTGTGTGTGCTTGTAACACAGAGCTTCATTCACAGGGTGTCAGAAGGTTTCTCAGTGGTAGGTGAACCTTGTTGGTTGGGTAAAAGCTGCACAGTTTAATAAAAAGTAGAATTATGATGGATAATCTCTGAGCAGTATAGAAAGAAAGCTTTGCCAGGAGCGGGCTTTTTTAATAATGTTTACAATCCCTGCACAAAAAAGTTGAAGTCTTCGGAAGATTCGGAATCCTTAAAGATTGAAGATCATATACTCCGTCCTTTACAGTCAGCAGATCTCAGCTCAAGACCCATGAGGGATCTTTCATAGCGATGAGTTAGACTCTCCACCATCATTAAAACATGTCAGAGACATGGAGAATTGACGCCAAGGCACGTTAAACTAGGCACTATCTTGTTTTTTTATGTTAACTTGTCACCATTATGTAACTAGATAACAAACCACCATGCTTATGTTCATTAGCCTCAAAGCAGCCAGAATCAACTGTTTGTTTCACCTCATGCTCACTCTGGTTTATAGTGAAGGAGGAATGAAGGGGGGGATAACATTCCTCTGTCATCTGGCTGCGACTTCAAAGTTGCACGTCACTGAAGGGCTCCGACAGCCGCCGTGAGATCCTGCTCCAAAAATCTGGGGGGATGCAGGGGTGGGAAGAGAAAGAGAGAGAGAGAGAGAGAGAGAATGGGAATGACGAGGGGGAGAGGCATATAGAGAAAAAGAGAGGCAGAGCGAAAAAGACACTGGGGAAAGAATGAGACAGAAATGGATAGAAAGACAGAAGGAAAAAGAGATAGAATAGAGATAGGCAGAAAGTGAGACGGGGGGGTGTAGAAAGAGAGAGAGAAACGGGAAGATCAGAAGAAAAAGACAGTGACAGAAAGAGACAGATGGAGAGAGGAAACAAGAGAGTGAATGTACAAGTGCAGAAAAGAAGTTAGAAGTCAGCAACTCCTTTGGGTGGGCATGTGGAGACAGACAGACGATTAGAAGATGAAAGTTATAAAGGAGAGACGGATACAAAAGTCAAGTGTGTAGACAGGTGTGTAACCCGACTGATCTTTTATTCCAAATTCAAGCTTTTATGCGAGTAGATCAGGTGAAATTTCCACGCGTTTAAGCCGCGGCTCATCGCAGAGGTTAACATAGATTATATAACGTGGCCGCGTGAATTCTTCAGTACCTCCAGTGAGAATAATAGGCAAGGTGTGTAGGAATGTAAGTCTGAACCTGCCAGGCGTTCCCGTGAACTATCTATAGCTCGCTGAACCCTGATACAGTGAATGACACATGAAAATGGTTTTCCACAGAGTGCCAATGATCAAATGTAAATGGTTTTTGCATTGTAACATGACCAGAGAGATCGACACACACACACACACACAAACACACAGTAGAATTCCTATAAAGAAGAAGACCTGATGATTTAAAGGGATGAAGACAGCGCTCATGGCCGGCGTTTACACCAAACCAGTTTGTTCACTCATAAATAATTAGTTCTCGTTAAATAAGGCGCTCACTGAGATTTGTGGTTACGGTTACAGAAGGTCTTCCTCCTCCCAAAGCTGTCAGCAGCTGGAGGTGAAACACAAGGGACGGGAATTTATAGGCAGGGCTTCTGCCGACTGATCAAAGATGCACCTTTTGGAAAAATAGAATTTGTTTTCTTTTCTTTCTCTCTGTTTTTTTAAAAAAGAAGGACAGGGAGGGTGAAAGTGATTCAGTCGAACTCCTTGGCTTCATTTCAGAGCAAAGGTTCGACAGATCATCACAGGTGTTTGCGTCTGGCTCGTATATTAACACCTGGTGTGAGGTAACGAGAGAGAGAGAGAGAGAGAGAGAGAGGCATTAACATTAGTGCTCTGTGTGAGGCCTTTTTCTAAGATTGACAGCTTCACACACAAACACACACACACACCTTCTCTACAAAAGCTCTTCTATCCTGTCCAGATGGACCAGTCGAACTTCTCATAGTTTCTGTATTACTTTTATTTATTTAATTTTACCTTTATAGAGCGAAGCTATATATTGTTATCGATGATCGTAGAAATGCCTCAAGATACGATGTTTATGTTATATTTATAATAATAATAATATATCGCTGTGTATCGTGTAACTGATTATCAGTACACGTCTTTTCGTGCCATGCCTCCGTCCTCCTCTGTGAGAAAACATGACCGATGCTTCTCTTGGCCAGAAAGTACGCACAGCTTTCGACTCTTGCTTAAAAGAACGTCCATATTTAGGAGTCTGGCGAGTTTGAGGATTTTTTTTTTTTTTTACCCTCCCTCCTTTTTCCTCCCTGTTTTGTTTTTTTTCTGCATGTGGCTTTAGAAGAAGGCAAGCTACGAGCCTTCATGTCTGAATGAAAAGCATGTGGCTGGAGTCCAGAACAGCGGGGCCTTTCAGAGCGGCCTCTCTGCTCACAGCCAGCTCTGGTTTGGACAGCCGGAGTATCCGAGGGGAGAAGAAGTGTGTAGGGTGGGCTTGTTTTTCTGAGGCCTTTGAAGGGCGTGTAGGAGCTCCATTTAAAGAGCACTGGGATTCTGTGGAAGGTCTATGCTGCATGTTTGACATTGGGCAACACTTGATGCCACACTTGGATCTTTCCACGATTTTTTCCACGATGTTTTTTATTTGTGGTAACATTATTCTGGAAATATCTCTCGTATGTTTGCGCCTTATTCGCACGAGCCTGAATCATTAGTGCGCCACGTCATATCGTGTCTGCTGCTTTATTTGTGCCATTTCCACTACACGATGTGTGCGTATTGAGATACAACGGTCAGGCATAACATTATGACCACTGACAGGTGAAGACTGGTTATCTCCTCATCATGGCACCTGTTAGTGGGTGGGATATATTAGGCAGCAAGTGAGCATTTTGTCCTCAAAGTTGATGTTAGAAGCAGGAAAAATGGATAAGTGTAAGGATTTGAGCAGATTTGACGAAGGGACAAATTGTGATGGCTAGACCACTGGATCAGAGCATCTCCAAAACCGCAGCTCTTGTGGGGTGTTCCCGTTCTGCAGTGGTCAGTATCTATCAAAAATGGTCCAAGGAAGGAACAGTGGTGAATCGGCGAAAAGGACATGGACGGCCAAGGCTCATGGGGAGCCCGTGTGATCCGATCCAACAGACGAGCTACTGTTGCTCAAAGTTAATGCTGGTTCTGATAGAAAGGTGTCAGAATACACAGTGTATGGGCTGTTTTGGCAGCAAAAGGGGGACCAGCACAATATTAGGCAGGTGGTCATAATGTTATGCCTGATTGTGGTATGGTTGAGCATGGCTGTCTTATAGCTCCAGAGTTCTTCTGATCCTGAGCTCAGGTTGCTGTCGGCATGGAGTTTCCCATATTCTTCCCATATCCACATGGCTTTCCTCTAGGTTCTCTGGTTTCCTCCTACCTCATAAACAGGCAGTAGGTGGATTAGCTACTTCATATTTTCCCCCAGGTGTGAATGAATGAGTGTGCCTGATGTACTGCGTGTATTCCCATGTTGCACTTAGTGATCTTGGTATAGCCTCAGGATCCACCCACACTCTGAAGATGACTGAATAAACGAATTGCTTTGCCTTAAGTAGTAATTATACCGATTTAAAGTAGTAATTATGACGACGCACGCTCGTCACACCGAAGGATCCATGTTCCATACACCTCATATCTTCAGTGAACATTTTGTCCTCAAAGGTGATGTGTTAGAAGCAGGAAAAATGGACAAGCATAAGGATTTGAGCGAGTTTGACGAAGGGTCGAATTGTGATGGCTAGACCACTGGATCAGAGCATCTCCAAAACTGCAGCTCTTGTGGGGTGTTCCCAGTCTGCAGTGGTCAGTATCTATCAAAAGTGGTCCAAGGAAGGAACAGTGGTGAACCGGTGACAGGGTCATGGGCGGCCAAGGCTCATTGATGCACGTGGGGAGCGAAGGCTGACCCGTGTGATCCGATCCAACAGACGAGCTACTGTTGCTCAAATTCCTGGTTCGGACCAACACAATATTAGGTCATAATGTTATGCCTGGTCAGTGTACATATGTTGTTTTTTTTTTTGAGATTTAATAACAGACTGATCCGAAGCAATTTTGCACTTAATTTTTACATTTTAAAATGTTTTTTTAAATTTTTCTCCTGAATATTTAAGAGGCTGTCTGTGATCTACTCAAAGCTCGAGAGAGAGAAATATGAATGAAACCTACTCACAATAACAATGGCTCTACCTTTTAACAGCTCCATGTTTGAGATATAGCGGTCCATCCAAAGCAAACAGAGGCTCTGCACGGCACTTTTAATGTCAGCACATGGAAGATGAGTGTGTGTGTGTGTGTGTGTGTGTGTGGGTTGGAGAGCGAAAGACAGATCTCTATGTATAAAGTAAAGAACAAGAAGGAAAAGTGTGTTTATAAATGGCTGCTAATGGAGAAAGTGCTCTGACTCGTTACAGTCTTGAGTGTGTGGATGTTTATTTTCTGAATATTTTATTTTCTGAATGTTTATTCAGCCCAGAGAGCTTTGAAGGTGTTTGTTTACTTTGCTTTAAGTCCTCGTCTTGGCTTTTTCTCTCCCTGCTGGGAAGATCGACGTCATCTCATCATTACACACACACATACACACACCTTGATGATTGAGAATAAAGAAAAAGGTTTGGTAGAAATGTGATTCAAAATTGCTAACAGCTGAAGACAGTAAGGGGCAGCACGGTGGCTTAGTGGTCAGCACTGTTGCCTCACAGCAAGAAGGTTCGAATCCCGGGTTCGAACAGGCAGGGGCCTTTCTGTTTGGAGTTTGCATGTTCTCCCCATGTCTCCGGTTTGCTCCCACAGTCCTAAAACATGTACATTAGGTTGATTGGTGATTCTAAATTGCCCGTGAGTGTGTGTGTCTGCCCTGTGATGGACTGGTGACCTGTCCAGGGTGTACCCCTGCCTTTCGCCCAATGTGTGCTGGGAAAGGCTCCAGCAGATCCCCGTGACCCTAATTAGGAATAAAGTGGGTATAGACGATGGATGGATAGATGAAGACAGTAAAGCTAGCGAAAAAAACAATTTAATCCCACGGCCCATAATTCATTTGTGCCAGCAAGCAAGTAGCTGGAGGGTTAACTTTGATTCTGTGAGCTATGGATTAAAAAAAAAATAATAAAAGGTACTTATTCGCAACTATTTAAACTCTCCGAGTCTGCTGGATCGGATCCTGCGCTTGAACTCTTGGCCAAGTGAAACACACTCAGACTCCAGGCTTATTACATTCAAGTGCGTAAGGTATGATTCCATTTCAGCCCCCATTCCACGCTACGCTCTCTTCCAAGCGGACTTCGCTTTCCCGCAATCAGGGCTCCGTTTCTGTTGTGTTTAGTGGCATTAAAGAATGTCTTGTGAAATTTATTGAGGTTTTTGTTTGTGACGAAAAATAGCACAATTATTGGAAGATAATCAACGACAGGATGATGTGATGCTGGCGGACGTGAAGCACATGAAGTGCTTCGTCAATGATTTCAGTGTGTTAATTCGTGACCAATTGCACTTTTTATCCATTTATAGATACATTTAATATCGTAAAACATCCATCTTTTGTTATGGTAGTCTCTCTCTCTCTCTCTCTCTCAGACTTGTCACTACAGAGCACTGACACTGGAGACTCCTTCAATTAATGTTAATTAAACATGACTATATCAACTATTATATAATTTCATCTGCTATAAGATTCCCGGTTACCATGGAAATATGATCCAGTGGTTTGGAAACCATTTTGCCAAAGAAGTTTTAATGATCCTGCGATGGACTGGTGACCTGTCCAGGGTGTACCCCTGCCTCTCACCCAATGTGCACTGGGATAGGCTCCAGCAGACCCCCGTGACCCTAATTAGGAATAAAGCCGGTATAGACGATGGACGGATGGATGGAAGTTTTAATAATCATGATAAAATGAATCAAGGATTATATAGAGATTCGGATAAACCAACAGCGATACGCTCGTAGCCAGGACTTTTGGCGTGACGTAAATTCCGATGGATGTCGGTCTGGCCGGCGGTGGCGTGTTGATTTTGGTCGCACAGACTCCCTGAGATCTCTGATTACACGAGCTTGGGGGAGCAGTCTGAGGTTAAAGACTGAAAATAACGCCTCGAGATCTGTTTGATCTTGGAAAAACACACATCCTTTCTTTGCTCAGGTGCTGGGTAAATACCAGGCAGATACGAATTTCAAGCCCCTTAAAGAAAAAAAAAATCCTGTTTGAATACCTAGGGGGGTCTAAGTCACCCTGGATTTGTGTTTTGTTTTGCTTTTCAACCGGATGAGATCTCGTACACATTGTTAGCTTTTCGCTTAGGGAATAATGCATATTCAGAGTGCATTCACAGGTTTGTGTGCCCGAGCAAACGCCAAAAGCCTCAAAGCTTCTCTCTGACGAAACTCTATACACCGTCGACTTTCCAGAAAAGCCTCGTGCCCTCCAGAGCGGAGCTGCAGACACCCTAAACCCGACTTCCTGTTAAAACAAACCCTGGAACCAAAACGGGGGCAGGATTAGACAGGTTGGGTTTTTTTTTTATTATGTAAAGCTAATTTTTTGTCTTCCAGTAAAATCGTATATATATATATATATTTATATGGATAAGATAGATCAGTGTTTCACATATAAACGCATCACTAACAAATCTACCAAGTTTAATTTCACTATGGAATATTTTACCTCATGCTAGCTTGCTTCTTTATGTCATCTAGCTACCTATGGAGTCGTCAGGCTTTTTTACTTACTTCTTAATTCTGATTGGTTTAAGCGATAGCAGCTTGTTCAAGGACAATACTAAGCAGAACTATATTCATAAATTGATGCACGTGGGGAGAGAAGGCTGACCCGTGTGATCCGATCCAACAGACGAGCTACTGTTGCTCAGATAGCTGAAGACGTTAATGCTGGTTCTGATAGAAAGGTGTCCGAATGCACAGTGCAGGACGGGTCAGGGCTGTTTCGGCAGCAAAAGGGGGACCGACACGATATTAGGCAGGTGGTCATAATGTTATGCCTGATCGGTGCACGTTACATTAGCGCTAAAAATCGTATGCTTAAACACATCAGTGAGGGAAAAGGGCTAGTGTTTTTTTTTTGTTTTTTTTTTATAGCTGATCAACTCTCCACGAAGTCCATAAAATCTGGACATCTAAACTTATTCCAGGATATTTAAATCAGAATGTTTATTTTGCCGTAAAATAAAAAAGAATCCAAGCACATCGTTTTTTATACCCAGTGTTGCATATAACATGCAATGTTTTCGAGGTCTAATAGTTTTGGTTTAAACTTCCTTTCTCGGACCGCTGTTTATTTTGTCAGCGTCACAGCACAAGAAAAACCCAAAGTACAAGTTTCCAAACCGCTGCTCTGAGAAGAGCCTCCCTGTCTCGGGCCTCCATTACACACACACACACATATACACACACACACACACACACACGCACCACATGTGTAGGTATAGCCATTATTCTGCTCGTAAAGCTTCTCGCACACATCTGAGAGTGGTTAGCTGTTGAAACACATGCTGCTTCAAAGCACTGAGGAAAAGGAGAGACTGGTTTTCCTCCAACATCCAACATTCCACACAGATTGGGAATGGCTGCAAAAAAGACTGTTTTCTTTTCCTTTTTTTTTTTTTATAAAAAAATTATTCCAAGCCGCTCTCTCTCACCAGCACAACACACCCCCTGACACTCTTCATAATGAGCAACGGTGTGATCTTTTGCCTGTATGGTATCATTAGTGTTAAGGGTTCCTGATCTGTAGCAGCACTCAAGTGTGTAGGTCTGTAGTTCGTCTGGTGAGTTTCTATAGGGAGGTATTCGGGTGGAGGACTTTTCCTCAGCACCGTAATGAAGCTCTCGTGATGGCTATCAAGGTGGATGGCAAAAGTGGTGTCTGCACCTCGAAGAGTCACATGAATAAGTTGTGATGTATTTCATAGTGTCCTTATATAAACCTAAACCTTAAAAACAGCGTTCTCTGATGCATCTTAGCTTGCTTTGTTCATGCTTGTTCAATTCATTCATTCGTTGAGGATCCATACAGACAGTGCTGGCATTTACTAGTATTTCAGGGGCGTAGTATATAAAAATAACACCTTCTGGTTTAGTCTGCTCCTACTTCTATGCGTATTTAAAGCATGAAACAGACGGATTTGCGTTACAGGCCTACCAGCAATTTTTGCGGTCGAAGAAATCCCTGTTTCATATTTATGTAATGTCTGTCTCCCAACATATGGCTCTGACACAGAATCCCGCTTTAAAGCGGAAAGAGGCCGTACGAAGGGGAGGTCGAAGGAGGCAGCTGAAACGAAACACTGTTCTATGTCACCTTGTTGTCACCTATGGCAACCCTGTTCCTTTCACCCGCTTCCTCCGTTACTTCAAACGCAGACGGCTGTCTGAATTTTTCCCTCCACACTCCAACATACTTCAAATAAACAGACGTGTTTTTGCTGAACACACATAGTCTACGTGCGATTCCGGGCAGATATTTAACACACCCCGACATGCTGGAGAACATGGTGATCTGGGTTTTCTTCTTTGACAGGAGGGGGGGGATGTGGTGTATCTGCCCGGGATTTTGTCGGTGAAACTTGTGATTTGTAATCAAGACGACTGCGGTCCGAAACGAAAGAAAAGAGGTCACACACGTCCAACCAGTTTCTTAAGACGTCCCGATGAAATGATACGGTGGCTGAAAAAAAGCTCTGTTTCAGAAATAACGCGTGAAGATTAATGCAGGAATCCCATCATCTTTTTTCATGGTCAAGCTTCTGAAATCATCGATGGTTGTTACAGGGGTCAGTGCTGCGGTTGTTAGGAATTTTGAGCCTTTATTTAT
Organism: Hemibagrus wyckioides; assembly: GCF_019097595.1. Taxonomy (NCBI): domain Eukaryota; kingdom Metazoa; phylum Chordata; class Actinopteri; order Siluriformes; family Bagridae; genus Hemibagrus; species Hemibagrus wyckioides. Next base: position 15,200,164 of record NC_080732.1, on the reverse strand, counting down.
TTTCCAGAACTGTTGTACATTTGATGATACGTTTCCGTCTGTGTTGTACATTACTCGTACAGTACCGATGATCACATGAAGCAGCAGACGTTTCTGTACTGCTCCATCTCTGCGATTCCCATCCTAACGTCTCCGTCGTGTCGATACAGGCCTGGCTGATGGTATCAGGCTCAAGAATGTCACTATATCAGCACATCTCTGTGTCTTTACCCCTATCCTCACACCGCATACTCACACGGGGCGAGATCCAATTGTCTCCTTCTGTTTCACCCAAATCATTATCTCTAGGTTCAAATTAGATCAGAACTACACCATGCTCAGGTTCATTTCCCTGAAGTTCTGCACTAACAAGGCTTCATTGTGCTTGAATTGGCCTCAGTGCTTGAATTAATAATTAATTAGTAATTAATTTGTTCGTTATGTTTCAATCAGTCATTCTCTTCGAGTTTATTCAATCAAACATTTGGAACAATTTGTAAATCAGGTCTATAATGAGTGTGTAATATGTTTATATATAAACCTTTTGTTAATAGCAATTTTTTTATTTATTTAATTTAATTTAATTCCTGCAGACAAAAATGCACAGTGTTTTGTGTGGAATATAGACGAAAATAGGAGTCATTAAAACTTATTTTAAATATTCTGAGAGAATTGTTTTGGATCGTAAAGGCCAGTTCGGATTGTATAGCTGCATCCTTGCTTGTAAATACTACATGTTTTCAAAGCAGTGGCTTAATTTAGTGTACACTGCAAGCCCTGGAAATTTCACTATCCTGATAAGTCACCTGCCTTAATTTGCAAAAAAGAAAATATATGAAAATGAGGCACTGTTTGTCAGGTCACCTCTCTTTCGCAGCTCTTGAAAACAATGGTCCGTGTTGTGGTGCTGTAATCATTTCAGGATAATTGAATACCATAAAGATACGGGTTTAAACGACGGCCCATTGTGAGCCAGTTCTTTTGAGTGACCCGCACTGGAACATGCGCTTGATATCCTCTGCAATATGAAACATGAACCATGCAAATGAGTGCTTGAATGTTTGTAGGATTTCTGTGCACTTGGTTGTTGTAAACAGTCGGCCAACTCAATGGGTCCAGACATGATAAAGGTCACAGCCAGGTCAGATGTGTGCAAGTGTTTCAGTAGCTTCCTTCCTGTATCGAAGGATCAGTAACAGAAAGAGCTGGAGTCGGTGCTGAGGGACGCAGGGTTGTAATTGTTTAGCCTTGTTCTCACTCCATTTGCCAGGTGTGAGTAGATGTGCACCATTGACTCTGCGGTTCACACACTCCATGCCTTACTGCAGTGTAGTTCTGCCTCTTCACTTCACTGTGCGATCGCCGGGCACAAGCAGACTGAAGGGGGATCTTTGATCTCGGGCTCCTCGCCATGGACGAATTACACTACAGAATTTCACACAGCGCTTACAAAACCTGTTTCTCGGGTCAGTGCTGAGATGTTTGCAAAGTGGAAGAGCAAACACCGGAGTTCAGAGACACCGCCTCGCTCTTTTTTCGGAAAAGGGTTTTCCTCCGACGGTGAAGAATTAGTCGTATTTGTATTGTATTGTATCGTACATAAAAGGCTGTTCGTACACGCAATGTCGCTTTTCTCTTTTAAAACGAACTGTTAAACCCTACCACTGTGCCTTCGGAAACGCTGGAAAGTAAGCCAGAGGTAGAAATGGCAGCACCGTCAGCACGTCGTGACTCAGCTACATCACATAACCGGTCTCAACTAGAGATGTGGTAATAATCTTCAGTTTTTACTTTGTTATAATGACTACAAACAACCCAGTAGTCTAATTAAAACCACCATACGGATATATTTAATATATTTAATTTAATATATATTTAATATATTTAATTAAGTGCCTTAATTAAAGGATTCCTGTGCCTTCCAATACCTTACTGTAATTCAACCTCCACATTTATCTGAGAGAAAGAGAGAAAGTCGTTACTCCACTCCAGATATGAACATGCCGTTCAGTACAGACGTTTAGTTAGACAGCTCGTTTCCCACGCGCCTCCATGTCCAGCCTACTGACATGAGCGTATCTGTCGACCCCTCGATGACATCTTCCCCATGTGAGGAACTTCACAGCTCTCACTCTCTGCATGCTACCTGACTCAGAACTGCTCGTGTCCGGAGGTGTGCTGTATCTCATGGTTTAAGCAACTGATGGTTTGATGGTCTTATCAAACCATAGACACTGATATGTCTTCAGGTAGGAAAATACATAAATCCCAAATGGTTCGTGCTTATCTCACATATCTTTGCGACTTGAACTTTTCTGTAATTCCCTGAACCAGCTACAATCTGCATTAGAAGCAGCACCGAGATGCCGATATTCCTCTTTCTACAGTGTTTGACAGAGCTAGAATTCATTCTTTCACCTTTAATATGTACTGTATACTGGTCAGGGAAGGGATAAACCCCGATTGGGATGACAGGGCACCACGCAGACACTTTCTACATCTACGGGTAATTTAGTAACCAGTGGGAGGATACTGAAGAACCCAGAGGAAAAGCAGGCAGACACAGAGAGAGCCCAGGAGTAACCCGAGCTCAGGATCAAACCGGAGACCCTGGAGCCGTACAGCGGCAACAGTACCACCATGGCTCCTGCACGAGAACACCAGCACTAGTCGTATAATTTCTAACGAGCGTTACGTTTTGCCCTTGGTAACTGAAAGACCACATTGTTCCAACCCATATAGGTAACACGGGTGACTAGGCTTTAACCTCTTGTCCTTAACCTCTAGATCCAAATCTTGAGAGTCAAGCAGACGCTATATTTAACATTTGAAAGAACTGAACCATACCTGTTGAACACAATAAAATGATTACCCATAATTCACTCGGTGAGACGTGGCAGCAGGCTGGTTTTATGGCTTATGTTTAGCGTGACATGTTTTAATATACTGTAAAGAATACGATAATGATCACATGAGAAATGTGAGCAATATAATGCCATGCTATTTCCTTGAATATCATGCAATCTCTGCACTGAGTAAACGGTATCGCAGACACGCCGACTGCCTCTGATAAACACACAGAGCTCCGAGACGTAAACATAGATTCAAAGCGCTGCATGTTGCCTTCCACTTCTATTGTTTCCGATGATACAAAATCTGTGTTTTGAGTTGGAAAACACGCTTGGAAAATTTTAACTGAGTTTAGAGAGATTGGTAAGTTATGATGTAGAATTAGAACCTGATAAGTAAAAGTCAGTGGACGTGAGCCGATGTGGCGTTTTTGACGTCTTCAACACTCAAGGTTTAAAGATGGTCCCTTTAAAATGGTCTACTCACGCTTCAGAGAACTGTATGGTACATTTATTTTTGGAGTGCGCAAGGAGAAGGGGCTAAAGGGCTCTTAAAGGGGCCCCAAACATCTGGGAGAGATTTTCATTCGGGCAGGAGTCGGAGCTGCACTCGCTCCCTCTCGTTACGACGCAGACGGGATCTACGGCCGAAATGAAGGAAACACAAAGCTCTCGTCTCCAAAGCCTTGTCTCCGTCTCACCCGATCATTACACAAGCGCTCAGGTTAGGACACTGCAGCAGCAATTTGATATATGAACGAAGCTGGCAATGACGCGTGTGTGTGTGTGTCCAGCCGTGAACAGATGACGCCCTGATTTAGGGCTTAGCAGAACTTCAAAAGGCAGGACCGACCCTCTCCTCTGCGACCCCCGCTCTCTGTGCAGCTGTTGTTTCAGTGTGACCAAAGAGCTTCCTGAGTGCTTCATGTGCTGCCAAGACAAAGTTCTGCCTCACTTTTGACCTCAGGGTGAAAAAACAATGCTGTGTGTGCAAACAACACTGTGGCCTTTCGTTTTAATGTATTAGACTTTAGTTTAGCGAAGGGAATTGTTTTTAATTAATTTTAATTAATTGTTGATAAATGGCTGTGGTGTAAGAGGAATAAAGTGCAACCAGAGCGCTGGTTATTTTTCTACAACAACAGTGTGCCACATTGTGTATTATAGAGATGTTGTGAAGAATTATTATGCTCGACTAATTTTTTAATATAAAAAAATATTTTTTAATTCAATTAAAAAAATATTAATTATATTATTATTTTTTTATATTAATAAAAATATATATATATTTTTAAATATCGAAAACAAATGGAAAAAACCCAAACATTTATTTATTTATTTTTAATTTTTTAGTGATCTAAATATTTAATTAAAAATTATGTTTTTTCTTGTTAATTATAATATATTGCAACACGCTGATGTACTACGGTATTTGTTCACGCATCCAAAATCATAATACAAATGATTCTGAATATCAGACAGTAGCGTGCAATATCTTTCAAAATTTCATTTATTTCCAGTCCATACTGCTACTACGGTTTTTTCCCCGCTTAGTCTCGCAAACCACACCCCACGCCTTGCCTTCGACTCGAACACATCTGGTTTTGAGTCGGAGCTGAGTTTCCTGTGTAACCGAGACGGCTTTGCTGCCTCTCTTGTTACAGGTCACCGGATCGCGGGATTCCTTTGTGTTTTCTTTTCATCATTCTGGCCTCGTTCCTACCGCATTCCAGCTCTTAGTCGACTTCTTCATCAAGACGTCCCTCGTCTCTGTTCAGTTCTGTTTGGTCGATTACGATCAGTGTCGATTATTGGTTCCATTTCAACAAAATCTCGACAAAATCTTTCAAATAGTTCAATTACTTTCTATTCGAACCGAACCTACAAGACACTTGTTTCGTCCCCGCTCAAAAAGCCGTATGGTTGTGCACTCGTTCACATGTGGAGTGTCATCATGAACTTTCCTCATCCTGCAAAAATCTGAGATCTGGGCCAGGTGAAAGTAATAGAGATTATCAACAAACATCCTGCTGTATTTCATTATGTGTAGATATGAAAAACATGTTTACAGTGAGTCATAAAAGGGAAAGTAAGGAGAATACATGTGTGTGTGTGTGCTGTAATGCTTTTACTTGGAGATATGAGGTGCTTTATTGGTGCTGTTAATGACCTCAACCGCAAGAAGCCGCACGCTGAGCCGACAGAGCCGTCTACTCCAGCTGTGATAACTTAAAGTGGAATTTTTCTATAAAAGAAATCATAAATGTCTAAAATTATAGTGTAGTAGAGGATGGGCAACAAATCTAAATATTGTTGTATACTGTATGTGAGGGCATGCTGTTATAGGAAACGATGATGTGATGGATCTCAGTGCAGAGTGGAGCTAACATCACCATTCGAAGTTTGATGTTTTATTTTTCGCAGCATCTCTTAACATTTTAGGAAATATAAATGTTTACCCGTTTAATGTTGTGGAAGCAAATTGATATTGTTTCTGGTTACAGCATCACTTTTGAGTTCTGACAAGGTTTAGTGAAAATATAATTTCCCTTAATATCTCTTTTGCTATCATTACTCTTTAGCATGTCTCGCCTGTACTGTATACATGTTGAAGAAATTAACCGCGTCAATCACGCATACATGTACCCTGTAGCACATGTAGCTGTGTTCAATTCTGGATCCTGATCGGACAGAAGGCGCTGATTCATCTTCCGTAATAACAGCACTGACACCAAGGAAAATTATATAGAAATAGATAGAAGATGATTTCTATAGTAACGGCTGAACAGATTAAAAACCGCTTGTTATTTAACGAAAAATCAGGGCGAAGCTTTCTGTAAGGAGATGCTTGATTAACATTTATGGAAGGAGTCTCCAATGTCAGTGGTATGTAGCAGTCAGTTTTCAAGAGAGAGACGTTTTTTTTGGTAGAAGACTAGCTGGGATTTTTGCCTTATTAGGAAAATAAGAGAGGCTGGTGAAAGAAAGTGTTTTTTGAATGGTGGTTCATGATGGTTAGCACGTTTGCTTCATATCTGCAGGGGTCGTGGCTCAGATGGTTAAGGGTTACTGATCAGAAGGTCAGAGGCTGAAGACCCAGCATCACGGCAGGATACACCCTGGACAGAGTGCCAACCCATTGCAGGGCACACACAGTAAATCACACAATACGGGCAATTTAGAGACTCCAATCAGCCTAGAAGCATGTCTTTGGACCGTGGGAGGAAACTGGAGCAAACCCACCAAGCATGGGGAGAACATGCACAGTGAGACTCGCACCCATGACGCTGGAGGTGAATCTTCTTCTTCTGCCTCTGCACGTTCTCTAGGGTTTCCTCTGGGTACTCCGGTTTCCTCCCCCAGTCCAAAGACATGCGACGTAGACTGAGTGCATCTCTAAATTGTCCATAGTGTGTGAAGGTGCGAGATTGTGCCCTGTGATTAGTCCTCACCCTGTCCACATTGTGCCCCGAGTCCGTTGGGAAAGACTTCAGGCTTGCAACCCTGTGTAGGATCAGCGGTAGAGAAAATAAAAGGATAAATGGCATAACAGGAATGAGAAACTCCTGAATATGCTTTTATTGGAAAACAGTCAACGTCCACCAGATTGTTGATTATTTTCCGTTTAAGTCACACTCCATCATGTTTTAACTGTGTGAGAGAAAGAGAGGCGTGTGTGTGTGTGTTTGGGGGAAAAACTACCTTTCATGTTTCATGTTTCAATAACAAACTGAAGCCGCTTCGACTCCAGGTGGCTTCTCTAACATCCATCATTTCTTGTAAACCCACAGTGTCCCACATGTTGGCTTGTTTGTTGTGTGTGGTGTTGTAAATGTTGCTCGTTTGGTCGCTGGGACTGTTAGTTAAACCAGAAGCTTTCATGCTTATTAGACGCAGCGGCTGTGCTGGAGTCAGGGTTTGTTTTTCTCCGCTCTTAATTAAACATATGGACAGCACATTGTCGGTCGGTCGAAGTGCGGCGGTTCTGCTCCGACGTGTGTGTTTATATCAAAAAAAATCCGAATCAGAATTATACCACAGCGCTGTCGAGTTCTCAATCCCGATTGGTCGGAAGCTCTTAATAACAGAAATGCACTCATTAATAAATACGTCATCATTTATAGAGAAGATATTCGGTGGATTATGAGACATGTACGACCGTTGAGATTAGCATTTGTGGAAGGAGTCTCCAGTGTCAGTACTTTCAGATGTAAAGCCTTTTGTTTTCAGTGTCTTTCAGCATCGATGGAGGGTTTTCACACTCTCCTTATCATCCAGATGAGGATGCCTTTTGAGTCTTATTATTTTAAAGATATCCTTCTTTTTGTTCTCTTGAACTCCCTTTTTCTTGTCCGTTTTGCTAAATTTGATCCTTCCTTCAGTCCCAAATGTCCTGTCTTCCTCACTCAATACCCACGTGACCTGTGACCCCTGATCTCTGATCTCGACCCCCTGCCAGCTCCCCTGTAGAGACGTTCCTCACACTCGTCTTCTTCACCGTCAGATTGAACTTCACTTTACTGTTAATCAGTCTTTTATAAAGATTCACAGAAAGACCTGTATCTTCAGTTTTTTAAAACACCCAATGTCCATCTCCTTGAAGCACATTCAGTCATCATTTCAGTGTGTCTTCCATAAACATGCAAATGTGTGTGTTCTTTGGATATATAGCAGTCGGGAGGACAGGTCGGGATCCGTGAGAGTGTGAAGGTGTGTGTGTGTGTGTGTGTGGTTTCGCATTTTTGTGGCGCGTCTTTTCCTGATGAGCTACATGACGGATGATGTCCGTCTTTCTGCCGTCTTTCCCCGTAGAGCTCTTTACTTCCATCTCACCGTGGAAGAATTTTCCACAGATTTTACAGCCATATACACAGTCCTTCAGCAACACACACACACAGCTCAAAAGTTGAAATAACTATGGAAATTTGTGCTCATTGTGATTGTTTTGACTGAAAACATGAATAATTAGTCACTGAATAGAGCCTTGTGTGTCGCTGCATCACTAATCATGATTTCTCTACATGTATGTACTACCTTTAGTGTAGGAATATGTAATAACAGAGACAGACAGAGCATTTTATTACCTAAAGGTTCAATTTAGGTACCTAGATTCAAGGTTCTAGTACATCCTCTGAGTATTAACAGTACACCACCCTATACACAATTCCTTGTCTTCAAATTCAATCCAAATTGCTTTATTAAAAGAAATCTTACCAGACACTTTATTATGAAAAGACCTTGTGCTCTCAGAACAGCTGCAGCTCTTCATCACATGGGTTTCACAGGGCGGTGTAAACTTTTCCTTTTGTCCTCGAAAGCTTTTCTGTTCACCACGGTTGTAAAGAGTGGTTATTTGTGTAACTGTAGCCTTTCCGTCAGGTTGAACCAGTCTAGCAACCAGTCAGCAGTTTCCCCAACTACTCGAACCAGACATCTAGCAGGCAACAACCACGTCATGGTCACAGACGTTCTGATCAGATAGTTGCAGTCCCTAATAAAGTGGCCAGGCGATCCATAATTAGTGTTCCAGCAGTAAGGAAAACGTTCCCGACCGTACGTTTACACCAGCTAGCGACAAAGTGTCCGGTTACTTTCAGTGACACGTGACATTTGAAGCGAGATATTCACGCGTTTATACAAATGAATGAATGAAACCAGAGGATTGGCTTGAGTTATTGCATTTACCAGTCCTATGGTTTCTTCAGTTTCCCTTTATTTACTTTATTTCCTTCCTAGTCACACAAGAAAGAAATCTTATAACCGTGGATATCTCTCAACTCTCGGTAAACGTGTACAGAGACATTAACACTGAGAATTAAGCAGCAGAGATCGGGCTCTGGGATGAGCCTAGGACAGTCATTATGATAAAAATGTTTGTTTAACAAAAGACATGACGCAGGGAAAAAGGACTGGATGTGGATTTGCGTCTTTCGAATACGGAGATATGACTATTTGCATAAAGTTCAAAGAGATCTGACAACCCTGATAATGTAGATATCACCTCAGGTAATTGTAATATGATATCCTTTCGCCATTATGTCCATCCATACAGGAGAGATGTGAACACACACACACACAGAAACCTGATCAGCAAACAGATGTGCAGTGTGTCATCTCTGCCTCACTAACATATCATTATGTCTCTCTCTCTCTCTCTCTCTCTCTTTCAGGACTTAGACAACTGTGAGTTTAAGGATGGACAGTTTGGAGAACACCACTGCCCCCTAGAGGGTATGTACATGCATACACACTTCACATCACTCGCTCTGTTCCTCTGCACACTAGTCTGGTTTCCATTCAAGTGTAATTATGTGAAAATAGTAGACTTTTTTCCCCTTATCGGTTGAACACAATGTGATAAATGTGTGTGTGTGTGTGTGTAGTGGTCCTCCCTCCTGAGAAAGCAGAGGGCTGTGAAAGCTCTATGCAGTTTGTGAATGGTGAGGAAGGAGAGAGCAATAAAGCCAGGAAGCGCATCAGTCTCAATGTAAGAACACACACACACACACACACACACACAATTGCTGAAAATTGCACATGATTGCAGACAGCGTTGTAATAAAATAGTATGTTTCACATCAAAACTAGCAAGTATAGACTCCATGACAGAGAGATATAATTTTCCTCTCCTGTTTTAAAATATACAAAAACCCTTTTTTCTCTGTCAGGGAGCTCTCTAACCCTAACCCTCTGTCTGGTCCTTCCCCACTTCTATTGTACATGCCGTGTCCTCTATAATAAAACGGCGACTGAGAGATCAAGAGGTCTCCAGAAATGTGTTCCTCTTTAAGATTTGCAAAACAGGGGGTTGGAAATCTGTCACAATATTTAGAACAGGTTCTTATTTGGGCGCCTGTGTGTGTGTGTGTGTTTGTGTGTGTATGTGTGTGTGTGGGTGTGGGTGTTACAGGAGCTGGAGTGTGACGTGTCCGTGGAGGATGATAACAGGCAGGAGTGGGTCTTCACCCTGTATGACTTCGACAACAGCGGCAAAGTGACCAAAGAGGTGAGAGACCAGTTATTTGTTATTTATGCAGCTTCACTGAAGTTCTGATGACAAACATCTGGTTTTATTTACGCCAGTGAGCTCTTGAATACTCAAATCTGACTGGCCAAAAAGTGTGGAATAATTTCCAGCTGTTTTACAAATCATAGATTATTTTTTTCTGTAGTACGCAGCTATTAGATATTAGGGCACTGAGTGTGTGTTGGGTCTGTATTAGGGCACTGAGTGTGTGATGGGTCTGTATTAGGGCACTGAGTGTGTGATGGGTCTGTATTAGGGCCCTGAGTGTGTGATGGGTCTGTATTAGGGCACTGAGTGTGTGTTTGGGTCTGTATTAGGGCACTGAGTGTGTGATGGGTCTGTATTAGGGCACTGAGTGTGTGATGGGTCTGTATTAGGGCACTGAGTGTGTGATGGGTCTGTATTAGGGCACTGAGTGTGTGATGGGTCTGTATTAGGGCACTGAGTGTGTGATGGGTCTGTATTAGGGCACTGAGTGTGTGATGGGTCTGTATTAGGGCACTGAGTGTGTGTTTGGGTCTGTATTAGGGCCCTGAGTGTGTGATGGGTCTGTATTAGGGCACTGAGTGTGTGATGGGTCTGTATTAGGGCCCTGAGTGTGTGTTGGGTCTGTATTAGGGCACTGAGTGTGTGATGGGTCTGTATTAGGGCACTGAGTGTGTGATGGGTCTGTATTAGGGTACTGAGTGTGTGATGGGTCTGTATAAGGGCCCTGAGTGTGTGATGGGTCTGTATAAGGGCCCTGAGTGTGTGATGGGTCTGTATTAGGGTACTGAGTGTGTGATGGGTCTGTATTAGGGCACTGAGTGTGTGTTTGGGTCTGTATTAGGGTACTGAGTGTGTGATGGGTCTGTATTAGGGCCCTGAATGTGTGATGGGTCTGTATTAGGGCACTGAGTGTGTGTTTGGGTCTGTATTAGGGTACTGAGTGTGTGATGGGTCTGTATTAGGGCACTGAGTGTGTGTTTAGGTCTGTATTAGGGCACTGAGTGTGTGATGGGTCTGTATTAGGGCACTGAGTGTGTGATGGGTCTGTATTAGGGCACTGAGTGTGTGTTGGGTCTGTATTAGGGCCCTGAGTGTGTGTTTAGGTCTGTATTAGGGCACTGAGTGTGTGTTGGGTCTGTATTAGGGCCCTGAGTGTGTGATGGGTCTGTATAAGGGCCCTGAGTGTGTGATGGGTCTGTATTAGGGCACTGAGTGTGTGATGGGTCTGTATTAGGGCCCTGAGTGTGTGATGGGTCTGTATTAGGGCCCTGAGTGTGTGATGGGTCTGTATTAGGGCCCTGAGTGTGTGATGGGTCTGTATTAGGGCCCTGAGTGTGTGATGGGTCTGTATTAGGGCCCTGAGTGTGTGATGGGTCTGTATTAGGGCCCTGAGTGTGTGATGGGTCTGTATTAGGGCCCTGAGTGTGTGATGGGTCTGTATTAGGGCACTGAGTGTGTGATGGGTCTGTATTAGGGCCCTGAGTGTGTGATGAGTCTGTATTAGGGCCCTGAGTGTGTGATGGGTCTGTATTAGGGCCCTGAGTGTGTGATGGGTCTGTATTAGGGCCCTGAGTGTGTGATGGGTCTGTATTAGGGCCCTGAGTGTGTGATGGGTCTGTATTAGGGCCCTGAGTGTGTGATGGGTCTGTATTAGGGCCCTGAGTGTGTGATGAGTCTGTATTAGGGCCCTGAGTGTGTGATGGGTCTGTATTAGGGCCCTGAGTGTGTGATGAGTCTGTATTAGGGCCCTGAGTGTGTGATGGGTCTGTATTAGGGCCCTGAGTGTGTGATGGGTCTGTATTAGGGCCCTGAGTGTGTGATGAGTCTGTATAAGGGCCCTGAGTGTGTGATGAGTCTGTATAAGGGCACTGAGTGTGTGATGGGTCTGTATTAGGGCACTGAGTGTGTGATGGGTCTGTATTAGGGCCCTGAGTGTGTGATGAGTCTGTATAAGGGCACTGAGTGTGTGATGGGTCTGTATTAGGGCACTGAGTGTGTGATGGGTCTGTATTAGGGCACTGAGTGTGTGATGGGTCTGTATTAGGGCACTGAGTGTGTGATGGGTCTGTATTAGGGCCCTGAGTGTGTGATGGGTCTGTATTAGGGCCCTGAGTGTGTGATGAGTCTGTATAAGGGCCCTGAGTGTGTGATGAGTCTGTATAAGGGCACTGAGTGTGTGATGGGTCTGTATTAGGGCACTGAGTGTGTGATGGGTCTGTATTAGGGCACTGAGTGTGTGATGGGTCTGTATTAGGGCCCTGAGTGTGTGATGGGTCTGTATAAGGGCCCTGAGTGTGTGATGGGTCTGTATTAGGGCACTGAGTGTGTGATGGGTCTGTATTAGGGCACTGAGTGTGTGATGGGTCTGTATTAGGGCACTGAGTGTGTGTTGGGTCTGTATTAGGGCCCTGAGTGTGTGATGAGTCTGTATAAGGGCCCTGAGTGTGTGATGAGTCTGTATAAGGGCACTGAGTGTGTGTTGAGTCTGTATTAGGGCACTGAGTGTGTGATGAGTCTGTATAAGGGCACTGAGTGTGTGATGGGTCTGTATAAGGGCACTGAGTGTGTGATGAGTCTGTATAAGGGCACTGAGTGTGTGTTGAGTCTGTATTAGGGCACTGAGTGTGTGATGAGTCTGTATAAGGGCACTGAGTGTGTGATGAGTCTGTATAAGGGCACTGAGTGTGATGGGTCTGTATAAGGGCACTGAGTGTGTGATGAGTCTGTATAAGGGCACTGAGTGTGTGTTGAGTCTGTATTAGGGCACTGAGTGTGTGTTTGGGTCTGTATTAGGGCCCTGAGTGTGTGATGGGTCTGTATTAGGGCACTGAGTATGTGATGAGTCTGTATTAGGGCCCTGAGTGTGTGATGGGTCTGTATTAGGGCCCTGAGTGTGTGATGGGTCTGTATTAGGGCCCTGAGTGTGTGATGGGTCTGTATTAGGGCACTGAGTATGTGATGAGTCTGTATTATTATGCGACAATGTGCTTCATCATTTATTTTCCATAGTAATATTAATGTGTGTAATCCTTCAGGACATGTCGAGTCTGATGCACACCATCTACGACGTCGTGGATGCCTCAGTAAACCAGTCGTGCCACAGCAAGAGCAAAACGCTGCGTGTGAAGCTGACGGTTACGCCGGAGCCCAGCCCTCGGCGGAGAGAACACAACACACACACAGGTAGACATGTAGTTGTTGACATTTATGTTGACCCGAAATGTATTACTGCTTTATCGACCTACTCAGGAGTGGGTCTCGGTGTTTATATAAGACAGACAAACATGCACGTTTTTCTGCTTTGGCTTTTTGTTGCAGAGCCAGTGTAATGAGTGTTTATTTCTTTCTCCTCTCATCTCAGAAAGGGACTGGAGCTGTAGCCGCGTGGAGGCCACACAGCAGGAAGAGGTGCGCGGGGGAGACAAGCGCCACTCGACACACATGAGGTCAGACACGTTGGAGATCAGGGTTGTCTTTAAGCATCTAATGTATGGGTTGTGGAATCTGGACTGGTGGACTGTGGGCAGAATGTGGAACCAGTAGCTTCTCACTGGACCGGACCTATAAAAAAAATACATCGAAATAAAGCAGCGTTGCGGTTTATCCAATCACATGCATTTATGTAAAGTATTTATCTGAAGGCAGCTCATCATACCAGAGACTATAGAAATAGAAACATTAGGTCAGAGAGTTTTCACAGACGTTTCTGATCCGCGACTGACGACATGGCTTTCAGAAAAAAGCGACAACGAGAGCAGAATGTTTAAAGATGACCAGACAAAGAAGTGCATTTATTCGCCCCGTGTCAGATTCAAAACAGATGTGGCGCTAGTCACGGTGAAGTGAACACAAGGTATCTGTTTAAAATGGTGTTATTTATAGCCATCATCTAATCATTAAATTGGACTTGGTATTCAGTCCTGTTAACTGTTTATCTGGCTCTTTCTAAGAAATGATGCAACTGGACCTTTACAAACTTTCCAAATGTGGCTTGGGACATATCTTGCGCCCTTTTGATGATACAGAACTGTAACAAAACCGGTTGCATTTTCTTTTAATGACTGTTTAGAAATGAAGAGAAATGTACTTAAGGACGAGGAAAAGCTTTGGATGCAGTCTGACCTGAACGTCTACCAGTTTTTGTTTTTCGGATGCTGATGGTAGATGGGTTGACAGCTAAACCGTCACCATGACACCGTGTTAATTCTTATGTGGTGTCATAGTCAAAGCAGTGTGGTCCATTCTATGTGGTTCTTCCAGCCTGGAGAGTATAAACACATAGATACACACAGTAAAGAAAAGGTGTGCTTTCTTTCAGGGACTCTCTGGAGAGGAATCATTACTGCGTGGATGAGAACACAGAGAGGAGGAATCACTACTTGGACCTGGCCGGCATCGAGAACTACACCTCCAGATTTGAAAGTGAGTGAGAGGAGATGATGTGTGTGTGTGTGTGTGTCCCAATGGAAAGAGACTTTCTTTCACTGTGGCCCTAATTCTCATGTCAAACTACGGTTTGTCGAACCTGTAGCACCATCTTGTGGTTACAAGCACTATGGAATCTTTTACATGACTATTAATATCAGGGTTATTATAATAGTACACTAAACAAAAATTATATTATAAATAGGAATTGGTCTTACAGACCAGAATTGAAGAATATATTATATATATATATATACATTGGATATAAAATGATTAAAGACATTATACAGCCTTTTTCATTGAAAATGCATTAAGCCAATACTTTCTCTCTCTCTCGCTCTCTCTCTCTCTCTCTTGCTCTCTCAGCCATGGTGCCCCCTACAGTGCCTCAAGATAATTTAACCCGTCCATCTCAATCTCAGAACCGCTCTCGCTCCCACGAGCCGGACTCGCACTGCCAGCAGCGCCGTTCACAGCTCTTCAGCGATCACTGCGCCTCTCGCGCCCTCCACCCCACCAGACCCCCCAAAGGGGCGTCCAAAGGTGGCGGGCCCACACAGACGAGGGCCAGCAAGTGTTACGGGCATCACGGCGGGCAGGACGTGTATCACCTCCCCCAGCAGAGCCAGCCTCAGCCGCACACACACTCCCAGCACCCGCTGCAACACAGCCACAGCAAGAGGCTGAGGTCCAGAACGCAGAGTAAACATACACCACAATCACCTGATCGGGAACACACACACGCCGCAGGTTTTGTGGTACCCATGGTGCAACGGCACGAGCATCACCACCACCACGAGCATCACCATCATCATCACTATCATCACTACCATCAGACATGATCGTACACACACACATGAAGTGTGTTTTGATCATGTCTAAACCACAGACAGATCACTAAAAACTGAGTGGAAATATGGACACGTTGCTCTGTGCTCACGTTTGCGCACATTCCCGACACTCCAAGTGTGTTCTGCCGTATTACATACATACTCCAGGTATTCTTCTTTTATCCAATCTCAGGTGAAAGCTGCTGCTGTTTAAGCTTTTCAGAGAAACAGCTACTTTTCTCTCAGTTACCTGCTGTGGACTGAGGGATCTCCTTCTTACCAGGGTACACATCACCACTGCCAGTTAATGCAAAATTATATCCCTGTACGTATGAAAATGTATGACTATAAACATTTATTGTTTGATTATACAGATATCATATGCATATTTATCATGAGCAGTATGTATGCATATATATTTTATCCTGTTTTTTATACATATTTTAATAAAATACTTCATATGCACATCTCTGTTTCAGTCTCTGGCTTCTTGAACTGTTATGAACTCAATAAGACAATGAGTTCTGTGGCCTTCTCAGTCACTGGATCCGAGTCTAATAGAACATCTTTGGGATGTGGGAGAACAAAGAAAATCTGCAGGACTTGCTCAGTGTGATCACGATCAGCATGGATAGAAAATCTCAGTGAAATGTTTCCAACATTACGTGGAATCCATGCCAGCGTCTTGAGAGCAAAGGGAGGCCCTACCTAGTATTAGTTCCTAATAAAGTGCTCTGAGAGTTTTATTTCTTCTGGTTTGGTCTCCCACACAACATACTATTACACTAAGTGGTATAAAGGTACACCTATGCAGTTATTTCTCTGGTGTGTTGAATGCACCAGAATGCAGGCACTGAATTGAACCTACACTATAATGCCAAAAGTTTTGGGACACTTCTCCAAATCCTTGAATTCAGGTGCTGTTTTTCAGGGCTTGGGCTTGGCCCCTTAGGTCCAGAGTTCAGCAAACCAAGACCTCTTGGACAATTTCATGCTCCCAACTTTGTGGGAACAGTTTGGGGCACACCAGTGCACAAAGACATGGAGTTTGGTGTGGAGGAGCCTGACCGGTCCTGACCTCAACCTGATAGAACACCTTTGGGATGAATCAGAGCGGAGACAGACCTTCTCGTCCAGCATCAGTGCCTGACCTCACAAAAATGGTCATTAAAAGAATTCCCATAAACACACTCCTACACCTTGTGGAAAGCCTTCCCAGAAGCTGTTATAGCTGCAAAGGACGGGACAACTCCATATTACATTCATGTGCATGTAAAGGCAGATGTTCCAAAACTTTTGGCAATATAGTGTATTCAAAGAGTCTAAGTGAGTCGATACAAAGAGTCGAATCTTTCGAGAATCCTTAAATGGTTTAGACAGTGGTGTGAGATGAAAACATGGTTTAGAGCAAAGACAAGGTGGATGTGTTTACTCTCTTATTAAAATCAGATAAATGAGTGTTAAACTGCCCCCCCATGCTCCCCTCCCCCCCCTCCCCTTCAGTCTGGATAATGAAAGTAAGACGCTGTGTATTCTTCCGTATTGAGCCAGCACAAGGACGAAGGGCACGGAGAGACTACCGCGAATCGTGAGTTATAATTCACAAAACAGTACATTTCTGGTGTTTGTAATTCAAATGATTAGATATATACAGTAAATATATGCGGGCGAAAGAAAGAATCAGTCCTCGAGAAACACCAGTTTTGTGCAAAAGACCTGACCAGAAAGCGCCTTCAAGAGTTGCGTCATAATTCGTCACCTAGTCCTTGTGATGAACCCGGATGTTCTACTATTTCCGGTCGATTTTTTTGTTGAAGTGTGACGCGTCCTTTTCAGCTAATATTCCCGACACTTACTTATTATCCTTAGGCAGGATGAGTTAGGCGTTTAAATCAAAGGGATGGAAATTTCAAACAATATTAAATATATAAGGAATAATGAATGAATGGAGTTTGTTTACGGTTGCAGTGTGTGTATCCAGGCAACAATTTATTTATTTATTTTATTATAATTTGTTACTGACACACGCAAAGAGATATACACTATATTGCCAAAAGTTTTGGGACACCCCTCCAAATCAGGTGTTGTTTTTCAGGGGTTGGAGTTGGCCCTTTTGTTCCAGTGAAGGGAACTCTTAATGCTTCAGCATACCAAGACATTTTGGACAATTTCATGCTCCCAACTTTGTGGGAACAGTTTGGGGATGTTCCTGTTCCAACATGACTGCACACCAGTGCACAAAGCACGGTCCATAAAGACATGGATGAGCGAGTCCTGACCTCAACCTGATAGAACACCTTTGGGATGAATTAGAGCACAGACTGCGAGCCAGGTCTTCTCGTCCAACATGACCTCACAAATGTGCTTCTAGTGGAATGGTCAAAAATTCCCATAAACACACTCCTAAACCTTGTGGAAAGCCTTCCCAGAAGAGTTGAAGCTGTTATAGCTGCAAAGGGCGGGACAACTCCATATTACATTCACGTGCATGTAAAGGCAGACGTCCTAGTTTTGGCCTGGCTCGCAGTCTCCGCTCTAATTCATCCCAAAGGTGTTCTATCAGGTTGAGGTCCGAACTCTGTGCTTCATCCGATAGCTCGAGTACGTATAGGAGACTCATTGTACTCATTGTAACAATTCTAATTATGAGACAGGAAACAAAGAGAAATAAAAAAAATACATAAATGAACCAAATATATTATCAGGGGAATAACTTGAATTGACTTAAGAAAAAAAAGTACCCAAATTGGGATGCAACATAACTCATAGTTTTTGTGTAATTGACCGAATGACGTGTAGTGAGGGTCACGTACAAGTGATGTAATATCGACAGACAGGCCTGTGTGCAAAAGTACAAGCACGCATCTGTTTGACTTGTCCATAAGAGACTACGAAGACACATCAGATAACGTTTATGTGACTCACTGACATTACAAGAACATACAAGAACAAACCTCTCTTTTTGCCCCCCAAAAAAGTGTAGGTGATAACCATAAAATGCACGCTGACCATCCCGTCTCAAACTCGAGCTATCGGATGAAGTAACCTCACATTCAACATCACTTTTTAGATGTATAACAACATACAGCAAAAGCCAATAGATACATTAATAAAATATTTTATTTAATATTTAATAGTATTCCAGATGAAGCTTGAAATCCTCTGGACAAGCTTAACCCAAAGTCTTTTCCCAAACTTCCTCACAAGTTCTACGTAGTTTTAAAAACTACTTGCTTCAAGGAAAATTAAAATACACTTAAATATAACTTTTACAACCGTTGTGAATTCACCGAAGCAGACCCAGGGGACTCGGAAGTAGAGTTCAGCATGAATGTCTTACTGTAGCTGAGAACCCACTGTGATGGTACTGTAGTCACCGAGTCGAGAGAAAAGAAGCTTGCGTTACAGTTTTAAAGGCCTTGAGTGGGCGGGCCTTGAAGATATGACGATGCAAAAGGCTTGAGGTGATACTCTCCCAAGGGGAGGTAGACCTCACAGGTGTCGACTCCCTGGTATGCTAATGCAAACGCTTAGAGGTGATACTCTTAAACAAAGCATTGACTGGGAGAAAGATCTGACCCCCCTGAGTTGACCCCCCCCAACTGTAGGCTAGTTCACAGTTCCTGATCACTGTCTGATTTGATCACCATTTGGTTGTGAGAGCTGGGATGTGTAAATTATTATTCAAAGAGAAAAGTACGTTACAGTAGATTCTAGAGTGACCTCAGAATGTGTTTTCCTACACAACTTCTCAATTTTTGTCTGACTTTTGCAGTCGCAGACCATGAAAAGGCAGGTTTCCAACCATACAGGGGGAGAGGAAGATGATTTAATGAAAAGGCCCAGAACATCAGCAGACTCAGTAGTCACGATGGTGAGAATGAAGGGGTCTCATCTCATTAATACCAGAAATGTCATGCAATGGAATAGTTGCTAATGTAAAGAAAAACTGATAATATGAAATGCTATAGTAATCAAATCCAAATGCAACTTTATACATAAGCAACTTGAAAAGTTTAACACTTTAAGCTAAAATGCTCACTGCCTTCAGACACTGTTTCTTTCTTGTATGTTATTTGATGCTACCAGGAAAATAAAACGGGGCTCTTTGATAATAGATCATACTTTTTCACCTCTAAGATATTCTTGATCTTTGTTTCTGATGATCTAGGCCGAAAGAACAGACTCAACTGCTTCCAGTACTTTGTCCTTGGACCAGATTATCCCTTTCAGAGGAGAGGAAAATCACAGGACCGAAAGGTTGGCAATTCTGATATCGATGACAAATATATATGGTTAAAAATTTCCATAGCTGATTGATGTTGATTTGCAAGCATAGAAAAGGTTTAAACACTTGCTACCTGTCAAAGAAGGACAGGATTTCTCTGTGAAAGATATCCTATTGTTTGTTGGCTGAAAAATATAACTTTGCAAGTCCATGTGTGGCTAATAAAATGACTATGTAATTTGTACATGACGATGCAATATTAATGAATTTCCTGATGTCCAGGTAACAATCTATTTTCTGGTGTATTTTATTTTGTCATGACACCGTACAAGCTCGGGTGGTGTACTCAGGAACAGATTTTTTTTAGTACAGAAAGTCAAACTGCACATATCTGTTTCTAATTTCTGATTCTAATTCAGTTGCATTTTAATGTTGTAGCATACATCTATACAGTCTAAATAACCATGAGATAGGATGTCCTAAGAGATCCCGACAAACATAATCACTATTTTTAACCTGAATTTGCATTAACTATGAACAGCAAAGAATGGAACTGCATCAAATTGTATTAATCGGAACGATCAAGGCTGATGTTATGTAGCTGGGTTCTGTTAGTTTTGTGTAAGTAAAGAAAACTCTGCTCATAACCGTAACCTAAAACTTGTAACTACTCATAGAAATTGAACTGAGACCTTAGTGTTAGACCATTTTGTCAACAAATGTAATAAAATTGAAAGAACTGATATCAATTTGATCATATTTATGAAGTGGACTATATTGCCAAAAATTTTGGGACACAAAATCATTGAATTCAGTTGTTGTTATTCAGGGGTTGGGCTCGGCCCCTTAGTTCCAGTGAAAGGAACTCTTAATGCTTCAGCATACCATGACATTTTGGACAATTTCATGCTCCCAACTTTGTGGGAACAGTTTGGGGGTGACCCCTTCCTGTATCAACATGACTGTACACCAGTGCACAAAGCAAGGTCCATGGATGAGTGAGTTTGGTGTGGAGGAACTTGACTGGCCTGCACAGAGTTCTGACCTCAACCCCATAGAACACCTTTGGGATGAATTAGAGCGGAGAATGTGAGACAGGCCAAAACTGGGACATCTGCCTTTACATGCACATGAATTTAATATAGAGTTGGCCCGCCCTTTACATATATAACAGCTTCAACTCTTCTGGGAAGGCTTTCCACAAGGATTAGGAATGTGTTTATGGGAATTTTTGACCATTCCTCTAGAACTGCATTTGTGAGGTCAGGTACTGATGTTGGACGAGAAGGTGTGGTTCACAGTTTCCTCTCTAATTCATCCCAAAGGTTCTATCAGGTTGAGTTCCTCCACACCAAACTCGCTCATCCATGTCTTTATGGACCTTGCTTTGTGCACTGGTGTGCAGTCATGTTGGAACAGGATGGGGTCATCCCCCAAACTGTTCCCACAAAGCTGGGAGCATGAAATTGTCCAAAATGTCTTGGTATGAATCTTATCTGAATTAAATGATTTGGAGGGGTGTCCCAAAACTTTTGGCAATATAATGTAGTTTTATAACTGAAATGGACACTGATTTGTTATATATTATGTCTGTTTATCCTGGTACACAAAGGGTTGAAATAAAGGGATCAGATGCACCAACAAAGCTACCTCGGTACCAAGATGGAAAATTCTGCCCACAGCACTGTGCTCCCCTCGAAGTTTACTGCAAGACAGACCGGACACTGATCTGTAAACACTGTGCCACACTACAACACCAAGGCCACAAAAAGTGCTACACAGTAGGAGCCAAGGTATGACATGGTGTTTGTTAGTTTCTTCTAAACACTCTGTAACACTGAATTGTCCTTCATAACATCTTCATCATTCTCTGTTCCTGCCTCAGGTCTTCCAGGAGCTGGACACAACGTTTCTACTCGAGCAAACATTGAATAATGTAGACAAGAACAAGCTCATGTGTTACCTATCTCAAAATTACCCACAATGCTTTGAGACTCCTCAGGTGCCTTGTGATGTCCAGGATGTGTCTAAACTTATTCTGGAGAGATTTGGCTCCGAGGTGGCACTGAAGATCGCTCTAAAGGTCATGTTGGAGAAAGGTAGGAGTAACAAATGGTTCTTCTGCATCTCTCTCTCTCTCTCTCTCTCTCTCTCAAGTAAAAGTTTCAATCAACATATGACCCTACGGGGTTAAAAGCTTACTGGCTTCCCTATGATGTTGGTGGATATAAAAGAGATGTGTGTCACTGCATATTTGGTCAGTTCAAGATAATCTGAGTAAATCCAAGAAATTTATATCATATTGGTGATTTTTTGTCACAATCATTTTTGTGTATAAATCATATTATTGAATTACTCAACTATTACTTAAAATTTTCCATAGGGGGCCATTTGGAAACCATTCAAGATCGTCTAAAATCTAAACTACAGCGTCATCTCAAATCTAAGTTCGAGTGCATAAACGAAGGAAATGCTCAGCAAGGGACTCCGATTCTCCTAAACGATATCTACACTGAGCTCCTCATTACAGAAGGAGGGGATGAAGGTATTAATAAAGAACATGAGGTCAGACTGATTGAGGAAGCATGCAAGAACAGAGACACGCAGGAGACCGTGATACAATGCAACGACATCTTTAAACCTTTACACGGACAGAAGAAGCGCATCCGCACCGTGTTAACAAAGGGCATTGCTGGGATCGGGAAAACGGTTTCTGTCCACAAATTCATCTTGGACTGGGCAGAAGGAAAAGAGAACCAGGATATTTACTTCATTTTCCCGCTTCCTTTCCGTGATCTGAATTTAAAGAGAGATAACAAATATAGCGTGTTGCAACTTCTTCATCAATATTTTCCAGAACTTAAAGAATTGAAATCTGTTAGTAGTGAGAAAACAAAAGCCATGTTCATCTTTGACGGCCTGGACGAGTGCAGACTTCCTCTTGATTTCATGAACAACGAAATGTGTTGTGACGTAACAAAGGAAATCCCTGTAGATGTGCTGCTAACAAACCTCATCCGAGGAAATCTACTTCCCACCGCACTTCTGTGGATAACCTCCCGGCCAGCGGCGGCCGATCAGATCCCTCCTGATTGTATCGATCGGGTTACAGAGGTTCGAGGATTTAACGACTCAGAGAAAGTGCGATACTTCAGGAAGAGGTTCAGTGATCCAAGTCTTGCTGACAAAATTGTTGCACACGTTAAATCTTCAAGGAGCCTCCACATCATGTGTCATATACCAGTCTTCTGCTGGATTTCAGCTACGGTTCTGGAAAGAATGTTGGGTAAAGCAGACATGGAGGTGCCTAAAACTCTGACTCAGATGTACACTCACTTCCTCATCATCCAGACACATTTAAAGAACAAGAAGTACCATGGAATGACCAAGGAAGACATGGACCTGACGGAATCCGACAAGGAAATGCTTCTTAAACTGGCTGAGCTAGCGTTTCTGCAGCTGGAGAAAGGAAATCTGATTTTCTATGAAGAAGATCTGATTGAATGTGGCATTAATGTTGCCGAAGCATCTGAGTACTCCGCGATTTGCACAGAAATCTTTAAAGAAGAGTTCGGATTGTACCGAGAGAAGGTCTTCTGCTTCGTCCACCTGAGTATTCAGGAGCATCTAGCAGCGATGTACGTGCTGGTTAAATTTGTAAACAATGATATGAACATTTTCAGTAAAGATGCAGGGAATCTGAACCAAACCACAAAGATATCAGATTTACACAAGAGTGCTGTAGACAGAGCCATGCAGAGTGAGAACGGACACTTTGACCTTTTCCTGCGCTTTCTTCTCGGTCTCTCACTTGACTCTAATCAGGTTCTTCTGAGAGGACTGCTGCCAAAAAGCTGCTCTGAGAACTTGGAAGAAACAGTTGAGTACATTAAAGAGAGGATCAGAAACGAATCATCAGCAGAAAGAACAATCAACTTATTTCACTGTCTGAATGAACTGAATTACAACTCACTGGTGGAAGAAATTCATAGTTTCTTGAGCTCAGGCAGGAATTCAGAGACTGAGCTCAAACCTGACCAGTGCTCGGCTCTAGCCTATGTGCTGCTAACATCTGATGATGTGATTAATGAATTTGACGTAAAAACGTGCAATACATCTCTTGAGGGATATCAGAGGCTGTTGCCGGTTGTCAGGAACCTAAGAAAAGCAATGTAAGTTTATTCTTTGAAAATATTTTATGGCAGCATTATGGAATAAAAATGATAAAAGTTGACATAGATTAAATGGTACCATTCAAATTATTCTAGGAACAAAATTAACACACTATTCTGGTATGTTCAGGTATCCCTTAAACATGCTGAAATATTTTTTAAGGGTACTTTAAAATAGACAAAATCATAGATGGTTGTACTTCGTTAACTTGTTACTTGGTTAAGGTTGTTGGCTAACCGTTAAAGACTAAAATTCATCCTTTTGGCAAAAACCCATACTAAATATTTCTGAAAAAATAACTAGTAATAATTGCAGTTCTTCTGTCTTTATTTGATATACTTATTAAAAATGTAAATTAAATGCTATGATACATGCGTAGAATAATGCATACATAAGGTATCGTTTTAAACATTTATTATTGTTGTTATTATTAAAATAACAGAATTAAAATAGCTGAAATCCTGCGTGTTTCTATCTTGTTTTGTTTTGTTTTCATGTTCCGTTAAAATTGAACTCACTTTTTCTTCACAGCCTCGCTGGTATCAACCTCACAGACGAATCCTGCGAGACTCTGGCTTCGATCCTCCAGTCAGCTAACTCGCACCTGACAGAACTGGACCTCAGTTTCAACAATTTGGGAGATTTAGGAGTCAAGCTCCTTTGTAGTGGCCTCTCAAATCCACACAACAGACTACTGAAACTAAATTTCAGCTACAACAAGCTTGAATTAATAGGAGTGAGGCAGCTTTGCGATTGTCTGATAGATCCACACTGCAAACTGCAGACACTTGGGTTTGTATTGCAACGTATTACTGCAAAAGGAGTAAAAATAGACAAAATGGCCAAATAGACAAAATGTGGACACCTGACCATCACACTCATATATGTGGGCCTTCTCAAGACCGTTACCTTCACAGTTAAAGCGCACAATTATTACAACCAAGGAACCTTTGTACAGTATACTGTAGCACTGCAAGAACTGACCGCAACACCTTTGGGATATATTGGATTACTGACTGCAGGCCAAAACTACTTACCCGGGATCAGTGCCTGATCTCAGTAAAGCTCTTGTAGCTGAATGTCTTCACACACACATTCCAAAATCTAGTGAAAAGCCTTCCCGATAGAGTAGAAACTGTTATAGTAGCAGTGAGAACTGCTTAAGAATTCTAATGGTTTTGGAAGGGGAATTTTATCAAGCACATACAGGAGAGATGGTCAGGAGTTCACATCAGTCCAATGAAGTGTGCTGGAAGTCAATTTAACAATAACATATGAACAACTTCTCTAAAATATGTTCATTTACATTGCACATTACATTTATGGTATATAGCAGACACCCTTACGACCATCTGATGGGTAGTCCAACATGTTAACCACTGAGTTGCTGCTGTTAAAATGCATTTATCAGCATTTATCTGAAATTCTCTGTGCAAAAACAGGGTTAACATTTACTCACAGCCTGTAGAGTAAAAAACTGTGGGTCTGTGGGTGAAAGGGCCTTGAGGTCATAATAGAATGGCCACATAGGTTCAGACAGACACAAAGACTATGATAACCCAAGCAGCATCTCTTTGCAACAGAGGTAACATCTGAGAAGACGCCACATGCTGAACCTTGAAGGGCTACAACAACTAAATACCACATCTGGCTTCACCCTTATCAGGTGTGAACAGGAAACTGAGGCTACAGTAGGCATAGACTCACAGAAATTGGTCATTTGACGATAGGCCTGTGTATTTAATACGGTTTTATGACATACAGACTCCTCCAAAAGTATTGGAACAAGAAGGCCAGTTTTGGACTTGGGGTTTCTCCCTTCAGTGTCCACTTCGAGGAGGTGAATTGCTGCTCGATTGCTACCATTATGTGTTACATCATCAATCAAGTTTAGTGGGCATGGTCCAGAAGTAGCCATGCAAGCCCAAGCCTTAACATCACCACCACCACCATGCTTGAAAGATGAACTTGTATGTTTAGGATCATGAGCAGATCCTTTATTTATCCAACAAGCTGTCTTTCCATCAGTTTGGTAGTTGCTAATCTTGGTTGCTGAACTTTTTTGGCTCATCTCTGTGCTTCTTTGCAAATTCCAGTCTGGCATTCTGATTCACATTTGAATAAATACATTTTGTGGGCCTGACTGAAACCTTTTTCAAGCCAGACCAGGCCCTCGGGCAGCATGTTTGGCACAGGTCAAGTCATATATTTCTAAAACCTGACATAATTTCAAAAATATAATTTCATTTTTTCCCCCGATAATGGTACTATATTCATTATCCAAACCATACTGCAGTGCATTATTATCTATCAATAGCATAATCCTTTTATTTCATTGTACTACAGATTTTGTTATACGTGTCTACGAAAATTTTCCTGTTTGCAGACTGGCTGGAACCAACTTCTCAGAACAGTCTTGTGAATTAATGGCCTCGGTTTTCCAGTCTGTGACCTCCCACCTCAGAGAGCTTGACCTTGGCTGCAACATTTTGAGAGACTCTGGAGTGAAGCTTCTCACTGTGGGACTAAACACTATACAGTGCAAAATTGAGAAACTTGGGTAAGCTAAAAAGCTTTCTTTCTTTCTTTCTTTCTTTCTTTCTTTCTTTCTTTCTTTCTTTCTTTCTTTCTTTCTTTCTTTCTTTCTTTCTTCCTCCTTCCTTCCTTCCTTCCTCTGTCCTTCCTTCATCCCTCCCTCCCTCCTTTCCTTCCTTCCTTCCTTCCTTCCTTCCTTCCTCTGTCCCTCCTCCCTTCCCTTCTACCTTCCTCCCCCCCCTCTTTCTTTCTTTCTTTCTTTCTTTCTTTCTTTCTTTCTTTCTTTCTTTCTTTCTTTCTTTCTTTCTTTCTTCCTCCTTCCTTCCTTCCTTCCTTCCTTCCTCTGTCCTTCCTTCCTTCCTTCCTTCCTTCATTCCTTCCTCTGTCCTTCCTTCATCCCTCCCTCCTTCCTTCCTTCCTTCCTTCCTCTGTCCCTCCTCCCTTCCCTTCTACCTTCCTCCCCCCTCTTTCTTTCTTTCTTTCTTTCTTTCTTTCTTTCTTTCTTTCTTTCTTTCTTTCTTTCTTTCTTTCTTTCTTTCTTTCTTTCTTCCTTCCTTCCTTCCTTCCTTCCTTCCTTCCTTCCTTCCTCTGTCCTTCCTTCATCCCTCCCTCCCTCCTTTCCTTCCTTCCTTCCTTCCTTCCTTCCTCTGTCCCTCCTCCCTTCCCTTCTACCTTCCTCCCCCCCTCTCTGTTTCTTTCTTTCCTTCCTGAGAAACTTGGGTAAGCTAAAAAGCTTTCTTTCTTTCCTTCTTTCTTTCTTTCTTTCTTTCTTTCTTTCTTTCTTTCTTTCTTTCTTTCTTTCTTCCTTCTTTTTTCATTCTAAAGTTATTAAATGGTTAACATTTGAATGCAATGTCAGTTATACAAATAAAATACAATAATCCAAATAAAATATAGATTATTATTAAAGGTTTTTGTTTTATTTAATTTAACCTTTAAAATTAAAATTTAATTTAAATTTTGTGAATTTTACAAATATGCTAAAGGAAAACTCCATATATTCAAAACATTACTTTACATTGCAAGACAAGCAGTTAAGCAATTAAGATGGCAAACAATTAAGAAGCAATTAAGATAAACAGACAAACACATTAAAATGGTTTTGTTTTTTCTACAGACTGGACAGATGTAGCCTTACAACCGAATCGTGTGAAGCCTTGAAAGCCGTTCTGCAGTCACCCAACTCACACCTTAGAGAGCTGAACCTGAGCTACAATAAACTGGAAATCTCAGCAGTGCAACAGCTCTGTGATGGGCTAACATGTCCAAACTGCAAACTGGAAGGACTGGATCTCAGCTACAACAACCTTAGCCATTCTGGAGTAAAACTTCTCTGTGCCGGATTGATGAATCCAGACTGTAAAATCAAGAGCATAAGGTTTTATTCACAGTTAAACTATTTGTTTTGATCCGTATCACCCATATCAGTGATCAGTCAAATCTTTGGAGAGCTCCAACTTGTCATGTATTTGGCTGTAACTTAATTCTGTAGAACACAAGCAGATGTGTAAAGGAAAAATTCTAATAACAGTGCAAATACTTTTGTTATTTACCCATTTGCAGAATTGCTGATGTTGGCATTTCAGACGAGGCATGTGAAACGCTGGCTTTGGCTCTACAGTCCACAAATCCACATCTGAGAGAGCTTGATCTCAGCAACAACTGGATAGGAGACTCAGGAGTAAAACTGCTCTGTGAAGGACTCATCAGCCCAAAGAGCAAACTAGAAAAACTGAGGTAAATCTATCTATTCATCCATCCATCCATCCATCCATCCATCCATTCAATCCATCCATCCATCCACCCACCCACCCATCCATCAATCTATCCATCCATGCATCTATATATAAGTATGAACTGTGCAGAGTAGTCCAGTTATTGTGTGTGTGACAATCAGCTAAGGTAGTGTGTTATGTGTGAGGAAGTCCAGAGAAAAAGTCTAGAAAGTCCAGGTTCTAGGTGTTCTGGCTGAGGGCCCGAATAGCCTGCGGGAAGAAGCTCCTCCTCATTCTCTCTGTGTTTGCCTTCAAGGAGCGGAAACATTTCCCTGACCCCGACAGAGAGAAGAGTCTGTTGTTGAGAAAAGAGTACTTATAGTATATTTTCAAGCCATTTAACCTAAAGGAACTTAGAAATTACATGCATATGGTCAGGTTTACCAATCCCAAAACAAGTTGATAATTAAATATACAAATGATTTACTAAATAATCTGAAGAAATTGTAATAAATATTACGAAGCAAGAATGTCCATTGCTGATTTACGTGTCTCCTCTGCTGTAGCCTGCGCTGGTGTAATCTCACAGACAGTTCTTGTGTGAATCTGGCCAAAGTCCTGAGTACCCCCACTTGCTTGACAGATTTGGAGCTAAGAGACAACGACCTGTATGATTCAGGTGTGGAGATGCTTTGCACTGGTCTGCGACATCCACACTGCTCACTGCAGAGACTGGGGTAAGTTAAAGACAGACAGCTATGTGATATGACAATGAGGAAATTCTTAGCATTCCCTGACGGTGCTGGATTTTTATGATTTGATGTACAAGCTAACTTACAAGTAAACTTTCTTACATCACCATGGCCAAAGAATGAATTATTCTGAAATTCTACGGTTATCTTATTCTGTATAAAAGATTTGGTAGTGGTTTAACTGCTGGTTGTTTATCATTTGATCAGTTTATTGATCATCTAGTTATATGTGGATCATTTTTGTTTATCTTTGTGACAAAATGAATATATAAAATATATTAAAGTGGAACTGAAGGAAACGTTATATATAAAAGCTGTCTTTTAATTCAAGCTCTTCCGGTAATTAGTGTAACAATCTCCATCAGTTTTCAGTAAGCTACAGAAAGATATGGCTTTTGCAGACAAATTCAGTATAATTATTAATATAAATGTTTATTGTTTAGTTTAGTTTTTACCTAAACTAATAAATAACACTAGAGCTAAGATCATGACATGAACAAATTAGAAAACAGGAAATAAAGACTATCAGAATTCTGATATTCTATATGAATATCAGAAGTCTGCACTGTACCTCACAGCAAGAAGGTCCTGGGTTCGAATCCTGGGTTTGAACAGGCAGGGGCCTTTCTGTATGGAGTTTGCATGTTCTCCCCGTGCTGCTGGTTTCCTCCCGCAGTTCAAAAACATGTACATTAGGTTGATTGGTAATTCTAAATTGCCCATAGGAGTGAGTGTGAGTGTATGTGGTTGTCTGTCTGCCCTGTGATGGACTGGTGACCTGTCCAGTGCCTTTCACCCAATGTGTGCTGGGATAGTCTCCAGCAGACCCCCGTGACCCTAATTAGGAATAAAGCGGGTATAGAAAATGGATGGATAGACAATATCAGAGTCATGGAATCAGAGAGTCACATGACTATCATCTGGATCTACAATTAAAGAAACTATGTCTAGATATAGTACAGATGTACAGTATTACAGATATACAGTATTGGTGTCTTTCATTCTATCCTATATAAACTGCTATCTACACAGTTTAGTCTGTGAATGATAGAGTTTAGTGTTAAAACCAATAAAATAAAATTCTAACAATAATTGCCATCTGTCCAGAGAATGATATACAGCGTTTTTATTATACATAATTGAAATTTTTCTGATGTAATAAAACCAGTATCATTTGTAAATTCTTATGCATACTGATAACAATCATCGTGTTTTGTGTTTCTGTCACTGCAGTCTTTCAGGGTGTTGTGTTACAGAGGAAGGCTGTTCTACCCTAGCCCTATCTTTAAGATCAGATCATTCACAATTAAGAGAGCTAGACCTCAGCTACAATCACCCAGGAGAGGCAGGAATGAGACAGCTCACTGCTGTTCGGAATGATCCACACAGTAAACTGGAGAAATTCAGGTGAGTCGAAGAATGGATGGAAACAAGGGGTTGAAAACCTGTATACTTTATCATAACAACCGGTTTCTGACTAGAGCAAGGAGTTAACTTCTGCTCAGTCTCTCAGGATCAAAGCCTAATTTGGGTACAGGATAAAATGACATATGGCAGATTTGGTTATCGTCATAAATCCGAATTCGGATCATTCATTCCTTTGACCACGTAGGATAAGTTGATCGATTATATTAGTTTTATTGATTTGTCTAAGATTATGCTTGCACCCATGTTCATTATATGGGCACACACACTGCTATAACAGCCTCCACTCTTCTGGGAAGGCTTTCCACCAGATTTTAGAAGGTAGCTGTTGGACTTTGTGGCCATTCAGCAATCAGAGAATTAGTTGCAGTAAGTGTTCATCATCCTAAAGCTGTTCAGTGGGGTTGAGGGCAAGAGTAACGTAGATGGAGTGCCACAGTTTTGATGGGAGAAGCAGGTTTAGAAATTATGTCTAAACAGAACAGTTATAATAATTCCTCACTTCCCTGTTGTTACAGTGTGGACCACAGTGATGAATGCAGAACCAAACAAGGAATGAAGAAATGTAAGTGTACATGTATTTGTAATTAAAATTCAACCTGACAGTTACATAAGATTGATTAACTGGATATTTGTTTCACTGGAACACTAAGTTACTATTCAGTCAATTGGGATGAGCCAAAGCTTATGAGCTCAGCATAAGGCTACGACAGTTCAGTAATATATATCTAATACTTTACAAAATATATTAATATCTCTTCACTTTATTTTGGTCCACTCTTTCCTCAGATGCCTGTGAGATCACCCTAGACCCAAACACCGCACACAAAACCCTGATATTGACCAGAAACAAAATGGTGACGATGACAAAAGATGCACAGCCGTATCCCGATCATCCAGACCGCTTCGAGTACTATGCTGAAGTTCTGTGCAAAGAATCCCTGATCGGCACTCGCTTCTACTGGGAAGTTGAGTGGACCGGAGATGTCGTTTACATAGGGGTCGCTTACAAAGGGATCGACAGAAAAGGCCGCAGCACAGACTGTAAACTGGGGATGAATAACAAATCCTGGATTCTGTCCTGTTCGAACGACTACGGCTATTACGTTAGTTATAATAACATAGAGACCGTTGTACCTGCTCCACAAAATCCGTCCAAAAGAATGGGTATTTATCTAGACTGGAATGCTGGCACACTCTCTTATTTTATCATCTCAGCTGGCAGGCTGTATCACACATATACGTTTCACACAACATTCACTGAGCCACTTTATCCAGCCATCAGGGTCTATAACTACAGTGACACAGTCACATTGTGTGAGCTAGTATAACACTAGGGCATGCATTTTTGGAAATTTAAAAAGCATGCAGTGAATTTAGTCCTGTGATAAGGAAGAGTTTAAGCCAGGGGTGTCCAATCTTATCCAGAAAGGGCCGGTGTGGGTGCAGGTTTTCATTCCAACCAAGCACCTGATTCCAACTGGCTAATCAACTGATCTTGGCTTTCAGTAGACTAAGGTGTGGCTTCTGCTCGTTTGGAATGAAAACCTGCACCCACACCGGCTGTTTGCGGATAAGATTGGACACCCCTGGTTTAAGCAGAGGAGATTTATTTATTTATTTTGACAAATAGGGTACAAGGCAGTAGTGAGACCGTCCATACTGTATGGTTTAGAGGCAGTGTCACTGAGGAAGAGACAAGTACATCAGAGGGACAGCTCATGTCAGACATTTGGGGGACGAAGTTAGAGAGGCTAGATTAAGATGGTTTGGACATGTCCAGAGGAGGGAGAGTGAGTATATTGGTAGGAGAATGTTGGACATGGAGCTGCCAGGCAGGAGGGAAAGAGGAAGGCCAAAGAGGAGGTATATGGATGTAATAAATGAGGATATGAAGCTAGTGGGTGCAAGTGTTGAGGATGCAGAAGACAGGGATAGGTGGAGGGAGATGATTCGCTGTGGCCACCCCTGAAGGGAAAAGCCGAAAGAAGAAGAAGAAGAAGAAGATTATATGATTATATATAGTCATGGCAAAACAAATGTACACCCTCTATGTTCTATGTGGTTATTTATTTGCTTAAACAACAGATGTGTGGCCTTGACCAGCTTCTATAAACTAATAAGCACCCTCTTATCGTTCAGTATCATGTAGAACGCCTAGGAAGATTTGCAACTATCTTAAAGGTGAAAGAAAGTTTTGGAGATGACCTTATAACCCATCCCAACTTTATAAGCAGTCATAATTGCTTCGCTGAGGTCATGGCTCATGTCCTTTCTTCATGGCATCACGTAGACACACCTGGGTGCTTCAGAAAACCAAACTTCCAAAAGGTTCTGCTTTTATAGAGATAGAAATAGTCACACTTTTATGGTATCTGTTAGATCCCCCAGCTTGATTGTTCTTGGGGGCTTGAAGATGAAGAATAAGATGTGATTACATTTATATTATTAACATTTATGGCATTTGGCAGACACCCTTATCCACTTACTTTAATCTCTTTTATACATCTGAGCAGGTGATGGTTACAGGCCTTGCTCAATGGCAGCTTGATGGCCCTGGGGTTTAAACTTATAATCTTCCAATCAGTGGTCCAACATCATCAGACAATAACACAACCCCGGCTGATTTCAAAAAGCTAGAGTGAAGATTCATTAGAAATATTAAAATGCTTTTAAACCATATTAACATATATATGTACATTATTTATTTTAATATGATTGCTGTATTATTGTGAAAATAAAGCCAAAGATACGAGCAACAAACTGTTTGTTATTGACGAGGAGCAGGAAGCCGAGCCGATGCGTCTGAACCAGAGGAGAACCAGAAACGTTACTACACTCTTCCTGTATACACCGAGCAGCCATAACATTATGACCACCTGCCTAATATTGTGTCAGTCCCCCTTTTGCTGCCAAAACAACCCTGACTCCACTGGATCCCTGAAGGTGTGCTGTGGCACCAAGATATTAGGAGCAGATCCTGTAAGTCCTGTAAGTTGCGATGTGGGGCCTCCATAGATCGGACTTGTTTGTCCAGCACATCCCACAGATGCTCGATTGGATTGAGATCTGGGGAATTCGAGGGCCAAGTCAACACCTCAAACTGGTTGTTGTGCTCATCAAACCATTCCTGAACCATTTTTGTCACCGGTTCACCACTATTCCTTCCTTGGACCACTTTTGATAGATACTGACCACTGCAGACCGGGAACACCCCACAAGAGCTGCAGTTTTAGAGATGCTCTGATCCAGTCGTCTAGCCATCACAATTTGGCCCTTCGTCAAACTCGCTCAAATCCTTACGCTTATCCATTTTTCCTGCTTCTAACACATCGACTTTGAGGACAAAATGTTCACTTGCTGTCTAATATATCCCACCCACTAACAGGTGCCATGATGAGGAGAGCATCAGTCTTATTCACGGCACCTGTAACTGGTCATAATGTTATGCCTGATCGGTGAATTCTTGTATCCTTATATACTCATATAGTTGGTGCATTTGTCATTAATTTACTATTCATATAATACAAATGTAAAAAGTGACAAGAGAAATAACAAAGGCTGATAAACAAGAAACCATATTTAAAGATGCATTTAAAATAGAAGCCTTTATTTGTCATGTATACATTACAGTACAGTGAAATTCTTTCTTCACATATCCCAGCTTTGGGGGTTGGGGTCAGAGCCCAGTATATGTTAGATATATTTATATAAAACAAACATACAGATGATCAGACCTACTCTTCAGCAGCTGACCAGCACCCTTCAAGTGGCATTAATAAATGACAACAACAGCAGCAACAACAGCAGCAACATTAATAATAATAATAAAATAATAATAAAAACATTATTATTATTATTATTATTATTATTATTATTATTATTATTATTATTATTAATAATAATAATTATTATTATTATTATTATTAATAATAATAATAATAATCTTACAGATTACAAATATAGACTCCAATATGTGAAAATGACTGCGGTTCCTTTAATTTGATCATCTTTAATAATGTTTGAGGTAATTCTCTAAACCTTCAAAGTTTTAGAGATATGTAAACGACTTTCGGAGGACTTTGTGTCAGTCGCCTATATATGGTTATTATGCCAGCATCAAGAAGTGTGGACACTTCAGCCAGCCTACACTGATGTATACAGTTGTATGGGGGTTAATTAGGTACAGCACATATTTGCCTGCTGTGATAAAACTCAGATGACTCAATAAAAATATTTTACCGAAAACCAAACTAAATTCAAGGCCCACTTTTAATTTTCGGTAATTGTGCAGACATGCATGTTATTGTTTTATACTATCTCACACAACGTGACTGTGTCATTGTAGTTATAAACACTGATGGCTGGATAGAGGGGTTCAGTGAATGTTGTATGAAAGGTGTACATGTGATACAGACTTTCAGCAGAGATAATAAAGTAAGAGAGTGTGCCAGCGTTCCAGTCTAGATAGATACCCATCCTTTTGGATGGATTAGGTGGAGAAGGTAAGACGGTCTCCTTGCTGTTATAACTAACATAATAACCGTAATCGTTCGAACAGAACAGAATCCAGGATTTGTTATTCATTGCCAGTTTGCAGTCTATCCCACGACCTTTTCTGTTGATCCCTTTGTAAGTGACTCCTATATAAACGACATCTCCAGTCCACTCAACTTCCCAGTAGAAGCGAGCGCCGATCAGGGATTCTTTGCACAGAACCTGGCAATAGTATTCAAACCGATCTGGGTGGTCTGGGTGTGAATGCTCGCCTTTTGTCTTTGTGACTATTTTGTTACCTGTCAGTGACAGGGTTCTGTGTGCGGTGTTTGGGTCCAGGGTGATCTCACAGGCATCTGTGGAAAGAGTAACCCAGAACAAATGACTGATAGATAAGACTTAAGTCTTATAATTATATGTGTGCAGCAAACAGAAGACACTTTTTTGTTTGGAAGGTGAGTTGCAACAGGAACTAATGAAATACTTGACTGGTTACGAAACAGGAAATGTTGAAACCAAAATATTTAAGATATTGCATGCTTACATTTCTTTAGTCCTGGATTGATTCTGCAAGCCTCACAATGATCCACACTGTAAAAAGAACAAAACTCATCAAGCGATGTGGACTTGATGGAGCCATTACACAGTTAAGGCCCTTCTGCCGATCAAAAGACATCAAACTAATCTGAATGCTGTCTTGAAGGCCTCATTTCGATTGAAATGGGTTTGCAGTATATGGAAATAAAACTTTGAAATGTCACCTGCATTGACCTTGGAGTTGGTCTTTGAGTTCCTGACTTGCCGAAATGTTTTGCTTCCTTTACTCTACTTACCAAAGTTCACAAACAGCAGAGAGCTGTCTCAGTCCTGCCTCTCCTAAATGATTGTAGCTGAGGTCCAGCTCTCTTAGCTGTGATGGAACTGAGCTTAAAGCTGAAGCTAGGGCAGAACCGCCTTCCTCTGTAACACAACACCCTGAAAGACTGTAGACCAACAAGACAAAAACACTCAATCAATCAATGTGTTTCACTATTCTCTTCATTTGTGCGATTAATTAAGGTATAGTGCATTTACAAATATCTAATATATTGTACTCAAAATAATCACAAATAAGCATAATATAGAACTTGACGGTGATGCCTCAACCACCTGCAAATCTAGTCCTTTCAGATGTTTGACCTTGCTGCACAACTTTTGTGGATCATCTCTGTATTTTTTGTGAATTCGAATCTGGCCATCTGATTTTGCCACTGATCAACGGATTGCACCTTGTGGTATATTTCTAATCTCAAAGTCTTCTTTCAAATGGTGAATTGTGATACCTTCACCACTGCCTTGTGGAGGTTGTTGGTGACGTCCCCAGCTGCTGTTTTTGGGTTTGTCTCACAATGTTTCCTTGTTTTTCCTTGATCAACCTGTTAGCTGTCTGGTTCTTACTTCACCAGTAGCGTCTTTTCTTTTTCAGTTTGAAAAGTTTTTCAGTTTTCAGTTTCAGTTTCACTTTTTCAGTTTATAGTTACTGCCTATACCTGGTGCTTGTGCAATGGCTCTGGTCGATTTATTCTCTTTTCTCAGGTTCAAAAACAGCTGAGACAGCTCTCTATGGTTTTCCTGTTGATTTAACTTTTTTTTTTTTTTAAAAAAAACAAAAAACCAAAACTGACCTATATTTTTGGAGAGGACAATCATAACAATAGCAACAAAATGACAGCTCAAGTTATAATGTATAGTAAAGATTTTAAGTTTCAATGCTATTCTTGGATATCTTAAATGTTATTGGTGAAAGTTCCATTACAATTACTGAGAAAATCATAAAATGCAGGAAATTAACTTACCCCAGTCTCTGCAGTGTGCAGTGTGGATGTCGCAGACCAGTGCAAAGCATCTCCACACCTGAATCATACAGATCGTTGTCTCTTAGCTCCAAATCTGTCAAGCAAGTGGGGGTACTCAGGACTTTGGCCAGATTCACACAAGAACTGTCTGTGAGATTACACCAGCGCAGGCTACAGCAGAGGAGACACACGAAAAATACCAGAGTCAGAAATTAGTCCATATTCCTTTTCTACTGTATAAAAAATACAAAAAAATTGTAATTTTATACACATATAAATACCTACTCTATATTAAAACATGGTATTTCATTTGCTAAACACAAACTGTGTCTAGTGATAAAAGCACCTATGCATTACTATATACACTATTTGTCAAAAGTTTTGGGACACCCCTCCAAATCATTGAATTCAGGTGTTTTTTTTCAGGGGTTGGGTTCGGCCACTTAGTTCCAGTAAAATTAACTCTTAATGCTTCAGCATACCAAGACATTTTGGACCATTTCATGCTCCCAACTTTGTGGGAACAGTTTGGGGATGACCCCTTCCTGTTCCAACATGACTGCACACCAGTGCACAAACCAAGGTCCATAAAGACATGGATGAGTGAGTTTGGTGTGGAGGAACTTGACTGGCCTGCACCTTGAGTCCTGACCTCAACCTGATAGAACACCTTTGGGATGAATTAGAGCAGAGAATGTGAGCCAGGTCTTCTCATCCAACATCAGTCCCTGACCTCACAAATGCGCTTCTAGAGGAACGGTCAAAAATCCCCATAAACACACTCCTAAACATTGTGGAAAACCTTCCCAGAAGAGTTAAAGATTTTATAGCTACAAAGTCCATATTACATTCATGTGCAGGTAAAGGCAGACGTACCAGTTTTGGTCTGGCTTGCAGTCTCCGCTCTAATTCATCCCAAGTATTCTATCAGATTTTATGGGGTTGAGGTCAGGTCTCTGTGCAGGGCAGTCAAGTTCCTCCTCACCAAACTCGCTCATCCATGTCTTTATGGACCTTGCTTTGTGCACTGGTGTGCAGTCATGTTGGAACAGGAGGGGGTCATCCCCAAACTGTTCCCACAAAGTTAGATAGATAGATAGATAGATAGATAGATAGATAGATAGATAGATAGATAGATAGATAGATAGATAGATAGATAGATAGATAGATACTTTATTGATCCCGAAGGAAATTCCCATGAACACACTCCTAAACCTTGTGGAAAGCCTTCCCAGAAGAGTTAAAGCTGTTAGAGCAGCAAAGGGTGGGCCAACTCTATATTACATTCATACGCATGCAAAGGCAGACGTCCCAAAACCTTTGACAATATAGTGAACATAAAAGCTCTCATTCATACAACATTTACCTCAGTTTTTCTAGTTTGCTGTTTGGGCTGATGAGTCCATCACAAATCAGTTTTACTCCTGAATCTCCTATGCAGTTGTTGCTTAGATCAAGCTCTCTCAGATGTGGATCTGCTGACTTTAAAGCCAAAGCCAGCGTTTTGCATGCGTTCGTTGAAATACCGACATCGACAAGTCTGCAATGGAGTAAATAACACCGTCAATGGCATAGGTATCACCTTTTTTTAATCATATCACATATTTGCTTTGCACTTTACACAACGATCGGAGACAACATGTCCAGATTCATTTAGATTCCAGCCCAATTGCGCACATCTTCCTGGAGCTGATCAGTCCATTTGACTTGACAGGTCACCAAATGTGCCAGAAATGGTTCTTTAGAGTAATGCCAGAGAAAAAGAAATATTGGGTTACTAAAAAACTGGAAGAAATCCCAACACAAATCTTACATTTACTTAATAGAAGGGGAAAAAAATTAGTTTATACCTTCAGTTCGTTTTTTGGCGATAGAGAATAAAATTCTATGGCATTGCTGTAAAAATCTTTTTCCTTCCACCACTGATACATTTCATCAACTATATGAATTTCCCTTAATGTACTAAACAGTGGTAACCACACGATCTTAAGTTTACAGTAAGCACAAGTGTGAAATGTCCAACATTGCTGTACCTGAGATTCAGTCCTTCCAGTGTACAATCTGGATGCATTAGTCCCTCACAGAGCTGCTGGATTCCCGAGACTCCCAATTTATTGTAGCTGAGATTTAGCTCTCTAAGGTATGAGTTGGGTGACTGCAAAACAGCTTTCAATGCTTCACACGAGTTGTGCGTGAGATCACATCTGTCCAACCTGTAGTGTAACCAAAATCATTAAAAATTTTCATCAGGTTACGACTTAAGAAAATAAATTGTTTGTAGGTGCGGAACACAGTTTACCCAAGTTTCTCAAGATGACACTGTAAACTACTCAGTCCAGCAGTCAGAAGCTTCACTCCAGAGTCTCTCATGTTATTGCAGCCAAGATCGAGCTCTTTGAGGTGTGAGTTCGCAGACTGAAAGTACGAGGCAATTAACTGACAAGACGGTTCCGAGAAGTTGGTGCCAGCCAATCTGCAAACAGGAAATTTATGGTGAAATACTAGTAATAATACATAGGAAGTAGGATTTGCTAATTTAAATAGGTTATTATAATTATTTTACCTTATATAGGATTTATTTCATACACTAAATAAGTAGATATAGGCTTGCAATAATTGACATATGACTTATTAAGCACTACTTATAATACAAACCCAAGTGTCTGAAGTTTGCAGTGTGGACTCATCAGACAATCACAAAGCAGCTTCACTCCTGCATGTTCGAGGTTGTTACAGCTGAGATTTAGCTTCTCAAGTTTGCTGTGTGGATTTGAAAGGCCGTTACAGAGAAATTTGACTCCTAAGTCCCCTAAATTATTAAAACTAAGGTCCAGTTCTGTCAGGTGTGAGTTAGCTGACTGGAGGACCGAAGCCAGAGTCTCGCAGGATTCGTCTGTGAGGTTGATACCAGCGAGGCTGTGAAGAGTCGATTATTGAAAACGAGTTAAAAATGTAACACAATGAGAAGATATCAAATGACTTAACATGTTAGTGCATTTTTCAGTGAAACTAAGAAAAAAAAAAACTTTTCTGTGCATCCATTTTAAGTCCAAATGGCAAGCTAGCCAAATTCCAGGACTATAATTTGACTCAGTTGTAATAATTGTGGATTGTATTATAATTTTGAGAATGGCAGATGGGGGCATATATCCTCCTTCTGAAATATTGATGTGAGCTTACGAGCTCCCTACAAGGCTCTATCCATTGTTCTGTAACAGGACAAAATGGCTGCCACATAGCAAAGACACAGACGTCTTGTTATTCATCAGTCCTGTAAACGTTTAGCATGTAGACACTGGGCAGTGCATTGTGTCTGACATTTCTAGAACAATTACTGTCACATATCATACAAAGGAGGTGTACTAGAGGGTGTAGAGTAATGCCTTTACAGTTTCTTATTTTCTTATTGTTTCTTATTTTATTGGCAGATCTTAATAGAAATTAATGATTAAAATTAAATAGCAAAATAGTCTGCCGATAGAACACGGAAATCTAAAGATTAAAATAGTAAAATATGTGTAGAAATTGGATTAATAGTCTTATATTTGTTCTATATTACTTGCTAAGATGCTTTTTTTGGTAATTTACTGGATACACTGGATTACATCTGCTTGTAGAAATGCGTCTCTGCGCTTGTGTAGGAACAGATATGATTATGGTGCAATCCATTGCTTATTATTCTCTGTGAAACCGTTGCTACTACCGGTTTCTGGTTGTCCTATGAGTGCCGGCTTCTTCCACACATCCCTTATTATTAGTCTTAAGGCATAGTGTCAAATATTCATGGCGCACTTGTTCAGGGACATGTTGTTGTTGTGGTTCAGTGAACTTTCCACCTGCATGTTACTAAACCAACTGTCCTGACAGGGATGTTTATGGTCTGTGCTATGGGTCTTGAGTCTGGTACCTTTTTCCTTTCAAGTGTTGTTTAATAATGGTGTACCCGAGAATTCTCACAGTAAAACATGTTTTTACAGTGTAGAGATCGCTAATTACTGTAATGCCATGTAAATTTCACAGTACTGGTGTTCACATCGTTAATAATTGAGCCCGATACTGTCACACTCATAGAAGGTTCTATTACTTTGATGATATAATTCGAGTGGGAACTTACATTGCTTTTCTTGAGATCCTGACAACCGGCAACAGCCTCTGATATCCCTCAAGAGATGTATTGCACATTTTTACGTCAAATTCATTAATCACGTCATCAGATGTTAGCAGCACATAGGCTAGAGCCGAGCACTGGTCAGGTTTGAGCTCAGTCTCTGAATTCCTGCCTGAGCTCAAGAAACTATGAATTTCTTCCACCAGTGAGTTGTAATTCAGTTCATTCAGACAGTGAAATAAGTTGATTGTTCTTTCTGCTGATGATTCGTTTCTGATCCTCTCTTTAATGTACTCAACTGTTTCTTCCAAGCTCTCAGAGCAGCTTTTTGGCAGCAGTCCTCTCAGAAGAACCTGATTAGAGTCAAGTGAGAGACCGAGAAGAAAGCGCAGGAAAAGGTCAAAGTGTCCGTTCTCACTCTGCATGGCTCTGTCTACAGCACTCTTGTGTAAATCTGATATCTTTGTGGTTTGGTTCAGATTCCCTGCATCTTTACTGAAAATGTTCGTATCATTGTTTACAAATTTAACCAGCACGTACATCGCTGCTAGATGCTCCTGAATACTCAGGTGGACGAAGCAGAAGACCTTCTCTCGGTACAATCCGAACTCTTCTTTAAAGATTTCTGTGCAAATCGCGGAGTACTCAGATGCTTCGGCAACATTAATGCCACATTCAATCAGATCTTCTTCATAGAAAATCAGATTTCCTTTCTCCAGCTGCAGAAACGCTAGCTCAGCCAGTTTAAGAAGCATTTCCTTGTCGGATT
The DNA here is from genome assembly GCF_019097595.1 of Hemibagrus wyckioides. NCBI lineage: Eukaryota > Metazoa > Chordata > Actinopteri > Siluriformes > Bagridae > Hemibagrus > Hemibagrus wyckioides. Next base: position 15,159,029 of record NC_080732.1, on the reverse strand, counting down.
CCGTCAGGTCCATGTCTTCCTTGGTCATTCCATGGTACTTCTTGTTCTTTAAATGTGTCTGGATGATGAGGAAGTGAGTGTACATCTGAGTCAGAGTTTTAGGCACCTCCATGTCTGCTTTACCCAACATTCTTTCCAGAACCGTAGCTGAAATCCAGCAGAAGACTGGTATATGACACATGATGTGGAGGCTCCTTGAAGATTTAACGTGTGCAACAATTTTGTCAGCAAGACTTGGATCACTGAACCTCTTCCTGAAGTATCGCACTTTCTCTGAGTCGTTAAATCCTCGAACCTCTGTAACCCGATCGATACAATCAGGAGGGATCTGATCGGCCGCCGCTGGCCGGGAGGTTATCCACAGAAGTGCGGTGGGAAGTAGATTTCCTCGGATGAGGTTTGTTAGCAGCACATCTACAGGGATTTCCTTTGTTACGTCACAACACATTTCATTATTCTTAAAATTAAGCGGAAGTCGACACTCGTCCAGGCCGTCAAAGATAAATAGAGTTTTTAGTTCTTCACAACTAACAGGTATTAATTCTTTAAGTTCTGGAAAATACTGAGAAAGGAGTTGAATCACACTATATTTGTTATCTCCCTTTAAATTCAGATCACGGAAAGGAAGCGGGAAAATGAAGTAAATATCCTGGTTCTCTTTTCCTTCTGCCCAGTCCAAGATGAATTTGTGGACAGAAACCGTTTTCCCGATCCCAGCAATGCCCTTTGTTAACACGGTGCGGATGCGCTTTTTCTGTCCGTGTAAAGGTTTAAAGATGTCGTTGCATTGTATCACGGTCTCCTGCGTGTCTCTGTTCTTGCATGCTTCCTCAATCAGTCTGACCTCATGTTCTTTATTAATACCTTCATCCCCTCCTTCTGTAATGAGGAGCTCAGTGTAGATATCGTTTAGGAGAATCGGAGTCCCTTGCTGAGCATTTCCTTCGTTTATGCACTCGAACTTAGATTTGAGATGACGCTGTAATTTCGCTTTTAGACGATCCTGAATGGTCTTAAGATTTCTCTCTATGGAAAAAAAAATGAAATTAGTTCTGGATTATTCACACTTTGCCAACACGATTTTTGCAAATGAATACTGCTGTGTTACATGTAGAAATAATCTCCCAGAATTATCCATAGTTAGATGACCATCTGACCCCAGAGAACTTGATCAGGTGACTGGTTTCTTAGAGTCAACATTTTGCCACACCCTAGCTCCAGTTAGCACTAGCACCCTGGTACAGTGATCACCCACACACACTCACACACCTTAAAACTGACCACTAGGAAATTAGAAAGTATATGGCGTCAAACTAAATTGGTAGTATTTCAAGCAGCATGGAAGGAAAGTCTCCTAAGCTACAGAAAAATGTCTTAGTTCTGCGAGATCAGCGTATCTCCACCCTATTTAAAGACAACAATGACTTCATGACAAAACCTGTTGAGGATCATTTTCTTACAAATACTATGTTATACGATCACCATCTGACTGTTTGGTACAGTCTCAGCATTTATGTGCACTATCTACTCCATTTCATTTATAAATTCAGACCCTTTGTCACTGGAAATGCCTGAATGAACAGATTCTCATGTTAGAAACACCTTAAATACAATGATAGAAAATGAACATTTTCTCCATCTTACCGTTCTCCAACATGACCATTATTGCTATCTTCAGAGCCACCTCAGAACCAAATGTCTCCAGTATAAGCTTAGGTACTTCACGGATATCGCAAATCACCTGAGGAGTCTCAAAGCATTCTGGGTAATTTTGGCATAGATAACTCATAAACTTGTTTTTGTCCACTTTGTTTAGTGTATGTTCAAGTAGAGACACTGTGTCCAGCTCTTTGGAGACCTGTAAAAAAAAATGTGGCACCTTAGTGGTTAAGGTATTGGGTTATTGATCGGAAGGTTGTGAGTTCAACTCCCAGGTCCACCAAGCAGCCGCCCCTGAGCAAGGCCCTTGCTCAGTTGTATAAAATGAGATAAATTGTAAGTCAGTGAATGCATTCATTGATATTATAGTATTTGTATAAAATCTCCATCACTGAAAACATATCTTACCTTGGCACCTGTTGTGTAGCATATGTTGTGGTCTTGGTGTTCCAGATTAGCACACTGTTCACAGATCAGAGTCTGATCAGTCTTGCAGAAAACGTCAAGAGGAGCACAGTGCTGCAGGCAGAGGCTTTCCTCTCTGCACCTTGTCAGCCTTGCTGATGCGTACATCTCTGTTGTCATTGGTGATGGATGCAAACCTTTAAACCTTTCCCCAATTTCTTTGTCATCCTGGATGACTTCCTCTGTTAGGTCACTGTCCTCAAAGACATGGCTAGGAGACGGTAAGACAGAAGATTTATCTCAAGGCTAAGAATTACACAAGAACACAAAGACCTCATTAACATGCCTTGCTTTAGTCGTAGGATATTTAATAAAAAATGTTATCATAATATTTAAAATTGAAGCTAACATTTCACTTGAAGTAATCCATGTTCAGAAAGATCATGTTCCAAGATCGCATTTGTCTTATTATTATGTCTTTTACAGAGATTGTATAAAATAATAGAATAAAAAGGAATGTCTTTTGAAGCAGAAATAAAAGCTTCTGACCGTCTTTTGGTGCTCTGGCCCTTTCGGCTGAAGACGTATGCGCAATCCATGGATGCATTGCTCTTCAGTGACACACAGCTAGGACCAGGTGAGTCTGCTCTTTCTACCTAGATAACCAAATATATTCATAGAAACAGTGTTTTTCCATCAGCAAATAAATTAGAATGACTTACATTTGAAATCAAGACTCTTTTCAAATGACATATTTCATTATTTATTCATTTATTTATAATATAATTGCTCCATCTGATGAGGTAGATTAATGTTTGTACTCGTTGTATTCATGCAATATCTCAGTTGCCTGTTTACAATTTTATTTTTTATTGTTATGTACATATATATTCAGCTGCTCATTTTCTACTAAATTTTAATGTTACATACAGATATATTTGAAAGTCTGTAAGCTTGTCAGCTCTTGTTATCTATCTATCTATCTATCTATCTATCTATCTATCTATCTATCTATCTATCTATCTATCTATCTATCTATCTATCTATCTATCTGTCTGTCTGTCTGTCTGTCTATCTATCTATCTATCTATCTATCTATCTATCTATCTGTCTGTCTGTCTGTCTGTCTGTCTGTCTCTGTCTGTCTCTGTCTGTCTGTCTGTCTGTCTATCTATCTATCTGTCTGTCTGTCTGTCTGTCTGTCTATCTATCTGTCTGTCTGTCTGTCTGTCTGTCTGTCTGTCTGTCTATCTATCTATCTATCTATCTATCTATCTATCTATCTATCTATCTATCTATCTATCTATCTATCTATCTGCTATCTAACTTTCTACTTCAGGTATAGACTGTGGTCTTTATTATGATGTCACCTGCTAAGACTAAAAATGAATTAACTCTAAAATAATGTAAAGATAGCAGTGAAAATATAACACTACATTACTGTGCACAAAGATTTTCCCAATTCTAAGAATCCCATGTCCTACCCTACCTCTTTTTGTGTAGGTTTGGTCTAGTTTAGAGATCAGGGTTTAATCTGTCTTGCAATAAACTTCAAGAAATGCACAGAAAACATACAGGTCTTCCTTTCAGTGCCTGGTCAGCTTGGGTGATGTGTAACTCAGACATACTGATAGTTCTGGGGTGAAATTAAAGTTCTCCCACTCACTTTTTCATCCCTGTTGATTTCCACTGTTCTGCCACTCCCCCCTGAGACGTAGTTCCCTGACGTCGAGCCAGGTCTCTCAATCCCAACACTAAGAATTACAGAACAAACCGAGACCTAATCAACGTACAGTGTAAATAATCTTTACAAGTTATCAACTTTAAAACTGAGCTGATGTTTTCTGATAATAAAAAGAATGCAGATGGACAGATGTGTGTATTTACAGACCGTTTTCCACGACTCTTTTCTCCTTGACGGAAGACATAGGCACAATCCATGGATGCATCGCTCTTCATTGACAGACAGGTGGGAGCGGGAGAGACTGGTCTTTGTGTCTAATTAAATCAATCAAAACCAATGTAAAAAATGATCAACAATAGGCAGTGATTACAGACTGTTGTTAATAACTTATTTAACTGCTCTCCCTGCATTAAACACTACCTGAACTTCTACAGTAGGTGTGGAGACATTAATTCCAATATTATTGACATTACTGACCTCAACAAGTATGAGATATACTGACACTCAGTAGTTGTTCTTAAAGAATAATAGCGTCATTAAAGATAAAAATTACAGTATTTTAGTCAACTGAGTCCATGCATGCAGGTTGAATTTGGATCCATCTGAAAATAAGACAATTCTCCAGAACTTCCTGTCATTTTGTGCACTGCCCTTTAGACATTTCACCCTTGCTTTCTAATTCTTGCTGCTGGTTTCATTACTTTTCCTCTGTAGCCATTGATCCTGTTTTGAATAGAGGTGTCTGAAGCAATTCTGCTGTTTCTCCCCAGTTTTATCTCAACTTTTGTCACAATTAAGCCTGTATGATGACTTTCAGTTTAACCCACCAACAATGAATTAACATGCCTTGAGTATAAAATATTGAAATTGAAAGTACATAAAAAAGAATTTTGTCTTTTTTTAAGCATCTGAAGTCCTACCATAGCTCCTTTTGTGCAGCTTTTCTTATGGTCTTGGTGTTGCAGAGTCGCACACCTCTGTTTAGATGGGGACAAACTTTTTCCTCCACTTGCTTTTTCATCTTGGTTGAACTCCACTGAATTGTTACTCTTCATAGAGCGGTTAGGTGATGATGGGTTTGGACTCACCGTCTCAATACTAAGAGAACAGAACATAGAGGAAGTCCATATTAACTAAACATTGTTACACTTTACATACAATAAAAAACAGATGACATTTGCATGTCATTTCAGCATTTTTCTGCACTACATGTCACAAAATGAGACTGACCAAAACTGGAAGACTGGAATAACACCAGGTGATTTTGTTTTTCTACAGCTGTCCAGTTTGGGTGAGTCTGTGGCCATGAGATTCTCAGGTTCCTGTTCTTGGCTGACATGCATGAAACCCAATCTGGGTTTATTTTTTTCTGCTCACATGTGTGTTTATTTGAGTTCGCTACCTGGCAACTGTAATCGATGTAGCCGTTTTCCTATGATTATCTTTATCCAACTAAGCGTGAAGTACCATAATATATCTCCTGTTACATGTCTGATTACAAGTAAGCCTAACTCTTTACATTGTTCGGTTGCAGATAAAACTCTACAACTCTAAACGAATAAAAAAAGGAAAGACATAAAAGAATATACTACAAGATCTAATGCATGCTATTGTATTACTATTACTATTGAAGTTAAAATTAAATTCCAGTTTCTATTATATTCATCATAGATTTTTGAACTACAGACCGTTTTCCTCTGCTCGTTTCTCCTTGGCTGAAAACATAGGCACAATCCATGGACGCATCACTCTTCAGTGACAGACAGCTGGGTGCAGGAGAGCCTGGTCTTTCTGTCTAGTTAATTACAAACAAAATTCAACAATTATCTTAAAACAATATGCTTAGCCAATAGGTCATGTCAAAATAATGCTACCTGCCATAAAGATCTATGGTCATTTGCCATTTCCCAGTCACTAGCTATCTCTCTCGTATTACATCAAGTCTTGTAAAGAGTCACATCACAAGTCATCAGAGAAGTTAAACACATTCTTAGGAAAGCACTAACCACCTTTCTTCATGTACAAGAGCTTACAGGTGCCTGCAACTGGAGTAACACCATCCCTTTTTATTTTTCCTTAAAAAAAAGCAAGGACATTTTTTATTTCTTAGACTCCATACTTTGTCTGAGCCCCCAGGAGCTACAAACTATGAAAGAGTGTATTGTAGAACTGTTATTATCCAACCGTTCTGAGCGAAAAGAAGTTACCATGCAATAAATAATTAATTACCAGGCTTTAATTTGGTCTAGACCTGCAAATCATAGACTGGAGAATGTGAAAGTTCTCACCATCTTAACCGCAACATCTGGCGGAATATATCTGGGCTGCTTTGTAAAACCATCTTCCTTTTCCCCTCTTTGGTTTGAATCTTGCCTTTTCATGATCTACTGTACATGTGAGACAAATTATTTACTTCGATCACAAAATCAAATATCACAGTCAAGCATTTGACTAAAATCCATAAATAAAACTTATGAATTAAGCACAAAATGTAAAAAAATTCTATTGGTTTATAAAATAGTTGTAATGAATCTCTCTACACTAGGCCATATGACCCTATAGAGGGTTCAAAAATGTATGAGCATCATCAGTAACTGTATAGTTTCATATGCTGCATTTATTTTAAAATAAATAGATTTTGTCGCAATTTATTTTCCACTGGTCAGTTGTACAGTTAGTGATCATCATTTATTCTATTTGCTATTTTAAAAATATTTTATATTTTTAAATATAAAATATCTTATTCTCTTTCATTTTATTATTAGGTTGTATTTTATTTATATATATATATATATATATATATATATAGTAAATACGATATTATATTTTATATATATATATTGTGAATATTCTAATATATATATACACTATATTGCCAAAAGTATTCGCTCACCTGCCTTGACTCGCATATGAACTTAAGTGACATCCCATTCCTAATCCATAGGGTTCAATATGTCGTCGGTCCACCCTTTGCAGCTATAACAGCTTCAACTCTTCTGGGAAGGCTGTCCACAAGGTTTAGGAGTATGTTTATGGGAATTTTTGACCATTCTTGGTGATGTATGGCTTGGATGCAGCTGCTCGGCCATGGAAACCCATTCCATGAAGCTCTCTGCGCACTGTTCTTGAGCTAATCTGAAGGCCACATTAAGGCCACATCATCCCAAAGGTGTTCTATCGGGTTGAGGTCAGGACTCTGTGCAGACCAGTCAAGTTCCTCCACACCAGACTCTGTCATCCATGTCTTTATGGACCTTGCTTTGCATACAGTCATGTTGGAAGAGGAAGGGGCCAGCTCCAAACTGTTCCCACAAAGTTGGGAGCATGGAATTGTCCAAAATGTCTTGGTATGCTGAAGCATTCAAAGTTCCTTTCACTGGAACTAAGGGGCCAAGCCCAGCTCCTGAAAAACAACCCCACACCATAATCCCCCCTCCACCAAACTTTACACTTGGCACAATGCAGTCAGACAAGTACCGTTCTCCTGGCAACCGTCAAACCCAGACTCGTCCATCAGATTGCCAGATGGAGAAGCGCGATTCGTCACTCCAGAGAACGTGTCTCCACTGCTCTAGAGTCCAGTGGCGGCGTGCTTTACACCACTGCATCCGACGCTTTGCATTGCACTTGGTGACGTATGGCTTGGATGCAGCTGCTCGGCCATGGAAACCCATTCCATGAAGCTCTCTGCGCACTGTTCTTGAGCTAATCTGAAGGCCACATTAAGTTTGGAGGTCTGTAGCAATTGACTCTGCAGAAAGTTGGCGACCTCTTCGCACTATGCGCCTCAGCATCCGCTGACCCCGCTCCGTCAGTTTACGTGGCCTACCACTCTGTGGCTGAGTTGCTGTCGTTCCCAAACATTTCCACGTTCTTATAATACAGCTGACAGTTGACTGTGGAATATTTAGGAGCGAGGAAATTTCACGACTGGATTTGTTGCACAGGTGGCATCCTATCACAGTTCCACGCTGGAATTCACTGAGCTCCTGAGAGCGACCCATTCTTTCACAAATGTTTGTAAAAACAGTCTGCATGCCTAGGTGCTTGATTTTATACACCTGTGGCCATGGAAGTGATTGGAACACCTGATTCTGATTATTTGAATGGGTGAGCGAATACTTTTGGCAATATAGTGTATATATATATATATATATATATATATATATATATATATATATATATATATATATAAATATATATATATATATATTTAAATTTAATTTCATTGTCTGTACTGCTTATCCGAGCTATCCTCGGGTCACTGGGGGCCTGTGCCTATCTCAGGCATCATCTGGCATCAAGGCAGGATGTGCCCTAGATGGAGTGCCAACCCATCGCAGGGCACACACACACACACACTCATTCACTCACTATATACATATATATATATATTAGAAGTGCTTCACTTGCCCCCCCCGTACCCTTATTATTCTTACCTTAAAGGCAATATGTTAAAACCCAAACACAACAGGTTCAACAGGTGTAAGGGGGTAGAGCAGGTGATAACACCCACGTGACGTCATGCATTTCGTTTAAACTGACGATGCTGACGTTCCTAGTCTGTATGAATAACCAATACTTATCCTTTATTCACGCCTGTATTTATCATGCTATCAGTCAAGGTGTCGTTTCCGCTTCATATCTTTAACCAACCTTTACATCTTTAACATAATCCTATAATAAGTATACAGGATAATGCGAGGATGCCTACTGCACTTCCGGTTATGTTTGGAGGGTAAATATATCTTCACCCAGGAAAACAGTTTGGACCAAAACGATGAACGGATCTTGAACCGTTTTAAGTTTCAAATCGACTATAACACCGGTTCATTTCACTTGATAGTTAATTCTCGTTTATCTAACATAACGGGTCACAGAAATAACCATGTAATACCTTACAGTTCACGGTAGAAGCCTTCTTGTCCTGCCTCATGGACGACCATTTACTTTCGTTATTGCTACCGTGGAGGGGCGGGGGTGGATGGGTTTATTAAAGCCAACTCAAAAAAGAGGCTAAACTATCGGATATCTGTTTTCTTTATAACTCTAAAGTCCATGTATGCAGCTCCATGTCGGATGTTCTGCCTTTTCTGATTTCCATTTTCACTTTCCATTGTTCCAGAGTTGCCAGATTGTGACTCAGAAAATCTGCAAACAGATAACCTTGCTAATAGATAATTCACTGAGTAATATAATATTTATTAATTAATTAATCCATTAAACTCATTGTCATGTCCATCAAACCAGTTTGGGATTACTTTGGCTGTGTCACATGATGCAGAGCTATTATAATGCTGGAAGTATGCTGGCATTAGATGATGAGCAAAGTGTGGACATGAAGAAATGGGCACATGGTCAGCCACAATACTGAAATAGGCGGTGACATTCATGCGATGACTGACTGATGTAAACCTGCTCAAAGTGTGTAAGGAGAACATGTTCCACACCATTACACAGCGTCCACCAGCCTGGACTGTCCATACAAGGTGGCTAGACGACTGGATCAGAGCATCTCCAAAACTGCAGCTCTTGTGGGGTGTTCTGCAGTGGTTATTTATCAAAAGTGGTCCAAGGAAGGAACAGTAGTGAACGTGTAGAATGAAGGCTGCCCGTGTGTCAAACTACTGTTGTTCAAATTGCTGAAGAAGTTAATGCTGGTTCCGATAGAAAGGTGTCAGAATACACAGTGCGTGAATGGGTCAGGGCTGTTTTGGCAGCAAAAGGGGGACCAACACAATATTAGGCAGGTGGTCATAATGTTACTATGTCATAATGTCTTATGTCATATGTCATAATGCCTGGTCAGTGTAGGTGCATATGCATAAATGAATCGGGCTGAAAGTATCAGCAAAAAATGAAGATCAAATCTAGGAACCATATCAGTCTGTGCAATTGCTGTACATGTCTGTTTTTAAATGTCTGGATGAATCTACAGTCTGGGCTAGGGAGAAATCAGTCCCAGCCTTACCTCTAGGCATTTGCTTATTAGTGAAATAATAGTGGAATAGTGGAAATGTAGACGGACGAATTAATAAGATTTACATTTCTAGCACACCCTTATCTAGAGCAACTTGGTGGACTAAGGATTCAATCTCAAGACCATCTGAGTTGCGGGCCAAAGCCTTAACCACTAATCTACCACATCCCCATAACATTACTGACTTCTTGTAATTGTCAGTGTACGTTTGCGGCTTTCTATTTTTACAATTATACAAATAAATTTTTAATGAAAATGCAATGCAAAGTAATATTATTATTTTTTTTTATTAAAACCGGCTTTATTCTTTAAAACGTCAGTCATAACTTAGTAGAGAACAACAGTTGATAACATAACGAGAAAGTTTATTCAAATATTCGTAAAATTATGACCGAAGACCGTAATGTATAATTAATTGTTTAAGACTTTACCAACTAGGGAAAACCCGGAACGTTTATTTTATGTGCAGTGTTGTTGAAGTCCGGAACCTTTTCAATGTGAAACCTGTCTCTCCAAGAAGACGTTTCATTGGGAAACCTCAGCGGTCATTTGGTAACGTATTGAATGTATTGTTATTAAAATGTATACTTTTTATTAAACATACTTATTGAGTTGTTTGGGAGGTGTGTGTTGCGAGAAAAAGTGTCAATTCGATTTGTCGTGTGAGCCTCTAGCTGTTAGCCATGTAGCTTGTAGCCCTCTAGCCTCTGAGCGTGCGCCGAATCCCAAATGGCCCCGTGTTCCCTGTATAGGGGAACTATATAGGGTATGAAACAACAGTTCCTGATCCCTACATAGGGCTCTATACAAACTGTAGGGCGCCTTATTAGGATTCAGCCAATGGTTGTAGCCGCTTGATGTACTATCATTACGGATACTTGTTAAGCATTTAATATGTATTTGTTTACTTAAATATGTTATTGTGAAATACAAACTAAAAGACATAGCACTGTTGATCTTGTTCTCGTTTATTCATTCTCTCTCTCTCTCTCTCTCTCTCTCTCTCTCTCTCGACAGGTCCAAGAGGTGTTTCTTTATTTTATAGTTACTTCTTGAGAAATGACGCTTTTTCATTTCGGGAATTGTTTTGCCTTGGCGTATTTTCCTTACTTCATAACATACAAATGCAGTGGATTGTAAGTGTATCTTCTTGCACTTTCAATGTGTAAAAAAGTGTTTTGCGTTTGTTTATGCAAAACATTACGTCTAAGGTGTTGCTCAGCCTGAAATGTGGTGCTGCATCTTAATCCTCTTACAGGAGCTTTCAATAATCTTCCCAAAGAGCTTTTAAAGTGTGACCTAAAGTAGTATCTTACACTATAGTAAGAGTGAATCAATGTATCAATTTAATTCATGTGTCTCTTAATGCTTCAGCATACCAAGACATTTTGGACAATTTTATGCTCCCGACTTTGTGGGAACGGTTTAAGGGATGACCCCTTCCTGTTCCAACATGACTGCACACCAGTGCACAAAGCAAGGTCCATAAAGACATGGATGAATTAGAGTGGAGACTCTGAGCCAGGCCAAAACTGGGACGTCTGCCTTTACATGCCCATGAAAGTAATATGGAGTTGTCCCACCCTTTGTAGCTATAAAATCTTTAAATCTTCTTGGAAGGCTTTCCACAAGGTTTAGGAGTGTGTTTATGGGAATTTTTGACCATTCCTCTAGAAGCGCATTTGTGAGGTCAGGCACTGATGTTGGACGAGAAGGTCTGGCTCGCAGTCTCCACTTTAATTCATCCCAAAGGCGTTCTATCGGGTTGAGGTCAGGACTCTGTGAAGTTCCTCCACACCAAACTCACTCATCCATGTCTTTATGGACCTTGCTTTGTGCACTGGTGTGCAGTCATGTGGGAATGGGAAGGGGCCAAAACTGTTCCCACAAAGTTGGGAGCATGAAATTGTCCAAAATGTCTTGGTAAGCTGAAGCATTAAGAGTTTCTTTCACTGGAACTAAGGGGGCTGAGCCCAACCCCTGAAAAACAACTCCTATATTCAGTGATTTGGAGGGGTGTCCCAAAACGTTTGGCAATATAGTGTATTTACACTGACCATCCTGTTTAAAGTTTTACACTCATGGCTCATAATGCTGCCTTCTTTAGCGTCAGTGAATGTGTGCACCTTGTATAATACTTTACCAGTCCGTCAGTCATCCTGTTTCAAATGATTGACCTTAAAATCACATAGCTGCTGTTTAAAAAGTGGCAAATATGCAGAAGATGCTGCAAAACCAAGGAATGTGCAGGACCAAGAGGACAATGTAACTGAATAGGAGAAACAAAGGACTCATGAATAATTATCTTAAAACATAAAACCCATCCATCCAGGTACCACACAGTATTAAGCTTATAGTTTAACCAAATCAAAAAGACAATGCAATTTTATGATACCTTTTTATTTTATTTTTTAATTATTAACATTTTACAAGACCTTTGTAAACCCATGACCTCAGCTGCATGGCATTGTTGTTGTAAGCTGAAAGAGAGAGTTGATGAGAGGTTGTGTGTACAAGGCTGACTGTTTCATAGTATCTTATTCCATAGAAAAATCATGAATATTGTTTTGTAGAAAAACTGATTTGCTCTTAAAATGATGATTTTCTCTCAATTTGTTTCAGATCAGAATACAACGCATTCTGGAGATGTGTCCAAGCAGGGGCTACTTACCTCTTTGTACAACTATGCAAAGTGAGAAATAATCTTGGGTCTCATCAATATAGATGTATTTGCAGTGTAAACGACCTGAGGTCATGCTCTACCCCCATTTTCTTTTGTGTCCTACAGATGCTGTTCCTCGCTACATTCTTTCCCACCTGGGAGGGCGGTGCTGGTGTATATGACTTCGTCGGGGTAAGCGACAACCAGTTTCAGTAAAATCATGTAGATTCATAACAGAAAACTTGCTGCTTTGAAAGTAAAAAAACTGATCCTGGTCATTTTGGCACAGTATCATTGAGTCACATTGACTTGCAAATTGCATTAGGCAGCACAAGCTGAGCATTTCTTACTACAGCTATATAGCAGTTTATCAGCATTATGCATGTGACTTTCAGCAGACACTGAGAATCTACTGTTAATGAAAATGACAGAAATGTGGACTTGATTACAGATTCGTCTGTATTTAATAATGAGGTCACACAATCTATTTACTCTTTTATGTCCTGACCTGCAGGAATTTATGAAGGCCACAGTGGACATGGCAGATCTGCTAGGGCTTCATCTCGTCATGTCCAGAAACGCCGGGAAGGGAGAGTACAAAATAATGGTGGCTGCCATGGGCTGGGCCACAGCTGAACTGGTTATGTCAAGGTACAACACACACACACAACATGCTACAAAACTTAAAATATACAGATATGTAACATGCATTACAAAAGTACAAGAAGTCACTCATTCAAAACAAGTAACCTTAAAATTATAGCTTCCAATTCTTTACAAAAAACAATACTGCAAAAGTATAAACTCCTATATCTCCTTAAATAAAGAAAGGGAAACGCACAAGGGTCACAAATCGTTGCACATGGAATCAAGGAACAGGAGCAAATAACTAAAGCAAGCTAAGAGATGCATCACTGAACCTCTGAAATGTTAGTGAACAAGTAACAGGCTAATATTTAACAACTTGTTATCCTGCCCTTAGATTTTAATCAGTTTCTTTGACTTTAGACAGATATTAGGATTATAGAGGAAGACAGGGGTGGTGGCTCAAGTGGTTAAGGCTCTGGGTCGTTGCCCGGAAGATCAGGGGTTCAAGCCCCAGCACCACCAAGTTGCCACTGCTGGGCCGTTGAGCAAGGCCCTTAACCCTCTCTGCTCCAGGGGTGCTGTGTCATGGCTGACCCTGCGCTCTGACCCCAACCTCCAAGGCTGGAATATGCGAAGAAAGAATTTCACTGTGTTGTAATGTATATGTGACAAATAAAGACTAATTCTTTTTTAATTAATCTGTTTTGGCATTCAGTATGTATAAATAAACAACCTTAAAAGAAATTCTTTTATCAGATGTTTACCAGGGATATATTTCATATACCTTTACATACACTATATTGCCAAAAGTATTCGCTCACCTGCCTTGACTCGCATATGAACTTAAGTGACATCCCATTCCTAATCCATAGGGTTCAATATGACGTCGGTCCACCCTTTGCAGCTATAACAGCTTCAACTCTTCTGGGAAGGCTGTCCACAAGGTTTAGGAGTGTGTTTATGGGAATTTTTGACCATTCTTCCAGAAGCGCATTTGTGAGGTCACACACTGATGTTGGACGAGAAGGCCTGGCTCTCAGTCTCCGCTCTAATTCATCCCAAAGGTGTTCTATCGGGTTGAGGTCAGGACTCTGTGCAGGCCAGTCAAGTTCATCCACACCAGACTCTGTCATCCATGTCTTTATGGACCTTGCTTTGTGCACTGGTGCACAGTCATGTTGGAAGAGGAAGGGGCCAGCTCCAAACTGTTCCCACAAAGTTGGGAGCATGGAATTGTCCAAAATGTCTTGGTATGCTGAAGCATTCAGAGTTCCTTTCACTGGAACTAAGGGGCCAAGCCCAGCTCCTGAAAAACAACCCCACACCATAATCCCCCCTCCACCAAACTTTACACTTGGCACAATGCAGTCAGACAAGTACCGTTCTCCTGGCCACCGCCAAACCCAGACTCGTCCATCAGATTGCCAGATGGAGAAGCGCGATTCGTCACTCCAGAGAACGCGTCTCCACTGCTCTAGAGTCCAGCGGCGGCGTGCTTTACACCACTGCATCCGACGCTTTGCATTGCACTTGGTGATGTATGGCTTGGATGCAGCTGCTCGGCCATGGAAACCCATTCCATGAAGCTCTCTGCGCACTGTTCTTGAGCTAATCTGAAGGCCACATGAAGTTTGGAGGTCTGTAGCGATTGACTCTGCAGAAAGTTGGCGACCTCTTCGCACTATGCGCCTCAGCATCCGCTGACCCCGCTCCGTCAGTTTACGTGGCCTACCACTTCGTGGCTGAGTTGCTGTCGTTCCCAAACACTTCCACGTTCTTATAATACAGCTGACAGTTGACTGTGGAATATTTAGGAGCGAGGAAATTTCACGACTGGATTTGTTGCACAGGTGGCATCCTATCACAGTTCCACGCTGGAATTCACTGAGCTCCTGAGAGCGACCCATTCTTTCACAAATGTTTGTAAAAACAGTCTGCATGCCTAGGTGCTTGATTTTATACACCTGTGGCCATGGAAGTGATTGGAACACCTGATTCTGATTATTTGGATGGGTGAGCGAATACTTTTGGCAATATAGTGTATATATATAAAAATGTGTTACTTAATTTATAGCAGTCTTAATTTATAGCTTTTTTTTTCCCCACTGTGGAGTTGTTGTTAAGTGCATTATATAACCTTGTTTTAAGTAATAATATATGGAATATTAATGCGAAGAATAGTATATAATGTCAGTGTACTTCAACAGGTGTATTCCTTTATGGGTCGGAGCTCGAGGGATCGAGTTTGATTGGAAATACATCCAAATGAGCTTCGATTCCAACATCAGTCTGGTGAGAGGCCGTGTATTTACGTTTATATTTTAACTTAGTGATGTGAAGTAAAAAGGCTGACTTGGGTGATCCATGCATTGTGTTTGGTAATTTAATGTTATCATTTTAAGCAGGCTTTTTTTTTTTGCTATTGTGTGTTTGTGTCAGTCTGTATGAGTGTTAACCAGCAGTCTCTCTTCTTTTCGTTCGTAGGTTCACTACATCGCCATGGCTGCAGTAGTGTGGATGTTCACGCGGTACGACCTGCCGAAAAGTTTCCGCCTGCCGGTGACTGTGCTGCTGGGGCTCTGTGTGTACAAGGCATTTTTAATGGAGTGAGCATTTCGCATTTCACATGAACCTTGCCCAATATTCACTGTACAGAATAATGACACTTTTCAGGTTCTCGTCCAATACCAATCCTGGAATTTTCCGTCCTCCTGTATGCATGTGCAGCTTTTAAATAATTTGATAGACTCAGTTCTTCTTTCTTTCCCTGTCCCTAGGTTGTTTGTCCACGTGTTCCTCCTGGGCAGTTGGACTGCTCTGTTGGTGAAAGCAGTGTTAACGGGCGCCATCTCTCTGTGCTCCCTCTTACTTTTCATCACACTGGTTCACAGCAACTGAGGCTTTTCTTATGTCACCACACATTCAGGTGTTTCGTAAGAAACATACATGAGACGATGTCACTGATGTCTGTTGTATTTTTTATTTTGTCTTTGTAATGAATTAAAATATACAGAAATATCTGATCTTGGATTGGTTCTTTGGGTTTCCTCTGCTGGAACTGCAAGGGAAAGAATTTCTTGTAGACATGCTGCAGCCAATCAGATACCAGTTGATATTTTGTACATTGTTATAAGTATTCTATCAAAGTTCAGAAGCCTGAAAAGCTGACTCTGTATCATTGAACGGAACATCATGTAGTCCGAGTGCATGAATTTGTGGAGCGCATTATCGCACATTTTAAATTGTGTCTGTAGACTGGCTATGTTATAAAGCGATCAGGCATAACATTGCGACCACTGCCAGATGACGTGAATAAGACTGATTATCTCGTCGTCATGGCACCTGTTAATGGGCGGGATATGTTGGGCAGCAAATGAACAAAATTAGGCAGGTGGTCATAATGTTACTTAAAGTTACTTATCCCAAATGTGGTAGGTTCTCTAGTAATAATAATAATATATAATACATTTTATTTATAGGCGCCTTTCTCAACACCCAAGGACACCGAACAATGAGTTACAAAACAAAGCACATAGAAACAATACGACAAAAAACAAGCAACAATAACAAAAAAATACAGAAGACTGTGACTGTGTGAGAGGGCAAGTAAGATTTAGGAAGAGTAAGCAAGCTTAAACAGGTGAGACTTGAGTCTAGATTTAAAGATAGACAGAGAGTCAAGGTTACAGATGTCTGGAGGTAAAGAGTTCCAGAGCCGGGGAGCAGAGCAACAGAAAGCCCTCTGCCCCATGGTGGCAAGACGAGCAGAAGGCACAGAAAGTTGAAGAGAAGAGGCAGATCTAAGAGAACGAGAGGGAACACGAATATGGAGAAGATCAGACAAGAAAGAAGGGGCAAGATTGTGAATAGCTTTAAAAGTGAGAAGAAGAATCTTAAAGTCTATGCGAAGCTTCACCGGAAGCCAGTGAAGCTGCTGCAGAACCGGAGTGATGTGGTGAAATTAAAGAGTTTTAGTGATGATACAAGCTGCTGAGTTTTGAACCAGTTGAAGTTTAAGAAGAGATTTATGAGAGAGACCAAAAAGAAGGGAGTTACAATAGTCAATACGTGAGGTAACAAGATCGTGAACAAGAATAGTACTGGTACATCCTATGCTATTATTTATTTTTATTACATTTTTACAGTCATTAGGCCATGGCTCAAAAGTAGTGATTTTTTAAAAATAAAATAAAATAAAAATAAATAACAGGCATATTGATTAATGCAACCCACACTACAGTTACAATTTTTATGTAATTATTTTTATCCTATTTATGAAATTCCCTCTTTACTAAATTACCATTTGGCTCATGCCTAGCCAGTTAAAGGTGATCACCAAAGTGTATGCTAAAATCAAAAACGTGTTTGAATTTGTTAAGATTATCATTATATTATTAGGTTATTAAAAATGATATATATTGTGACCTTTTTCCCCCCTCATATCCTTACTCTTTGCAACTAGTGCTTGAACAGTAACACCAGGTTCACACCATGCTTAGACTAAGCATGGCTTAAATGGCTAAAACACAGGCCTGAAGATGTTACAAATGAATTAATATATACAAAAAATAACTTGGATTTGGATTGGTTATTTTTGTTCTTTGTGTTTCCTCTGGTGGTATTGCAAGGTGAAGAATTTCTTGTAGACCTGCAACAGCCAATCAGATGCCAGTTCATATTTTGTACATTGTTATAAGTATTCTATCAAGTTATAAGTAAGTTATAAGCATTCAGTCATGTTATAAATAAGTTATAAGTATTCTATCAAGAAGCCTAAAAAGCTTACTCAGTATCACTGAAAGGAACATCGTGTAGTCTAATACAAAGAGAATGAATTTTTGAGAAATGTATATCCTGTTTTTATAATTAGTGGCATGGTGGCTAGTGCAGTCTGTCAGACTGTAGTCTGTCTATACTATACTATACAATACTGTACTATACTACACTACACTATACTGTACTATACTACACTATACTATACTACACTATACTGTACTATACTACACTATACTGTACTATACTATACTGTACTATACTACACTATACTACACTATACTGTACTGTACTATACTACAGTATACTGTACTGTACTATACTATACTATACTATACTATACTATACTGTGCTGTACTATACTATACTGTACTATACTACACTACACTATACTGTACTATACTACACTATACTGTACTATACTGTACTATACTACACTATACTGTACTGTACTATACTGTACTATACTATACTGTACTATACTACACCATACTATACTGTACTGTACTATACTATACTACACTATACTGTACTGTACTATACTACACTATACTGTACTATACTATACTGTACTATACTACACCATACTATACTATACTACACTATACTGTACTGTACTATACTATACTGTACTACACTATACTGTACTATACTACACCATACTATACTATACTGTACTATACTACACTATACTATACTATACTGTACTATACTACACTATACTGTATTATACTATACTACACTATACTATGCTATACTATACTACACTATACTGTACTATACTACACTATACTGTACTATACTACACTATACTGTATTATACTATACTACACTATACTATACTACACTATACTGTATTATACTATACTACACTATACTGTACTATACTACACTATACTGTATTATACTATACTACACTATACTATACTACACTATACTGTATTATACTATACTACACTATACTGTATTATACTATACTACACTATACTGTATTATACTATACTACACTATACTATACTACACTATACTACACTATACTGTATTATACTATACTACACTATACTGTACTATACTACACTATACTGTATTATACTATACTACACTATACTATACTACACTATACTACACTATACTGTATTATACTATACTACACTATACTATACTACACTATATTATACTATACTACACTATACTATACTACACTATACTGTATTATACTATACTACACTATACTACACTATACTGTATTATACTATACTACACTATACTGTACTATACTACACTATACTGTATTATACTATACTACACTCTACTATACTATACTACACTATACTACACTATACTGTATTATACTATACTACACTATACTGTACTATACTATACTACACTATACTGTATTATACTATACTACACTATACTATACTACACTATACTGTATTATACTATACTACACTATACTATGCTATACTATACTGTATTATACTATACTACACTATACTATACTACACTATACTGTATATACTACACTATACTGTATATACTACACTACACTATACTGTATATACTTTACTATACTACACTATACTGTATATACTATACTATACTGTATATACTATACTATTTTACACTATACTGTATATACTACACTATACTGTATATACTATACTATACTGTATATACTATACTCCACTATCTGCTCTACACTATTTATACCATACTGCACTGTATACTATACTGTAAATACTATACTGTATATACTACACTATACTGTATATACTACACTACACTATACTGTATATACTTTACTATACTATACTGTATATACTATACTATACTGTATATACTATACTATACTGTATATACTACACTATACTGTATATACTACACTACACTATACTGTATATACTTTACTATACTACACTATACTACACTATACTGTATTATACTATACTACACTATACTATACTACACTATACTGTATTATACTATACTACACTATACTATGCTATACTATACTACACTATACTATACTATACTACACTATACTATACTACACTATACTGTATTATACTATACTACACTATACTGTACTATACTACACTATACTGTATTATACTACACTATACTATACTATACTACACTATACTGTATTATACTATACTACACTATACTATACTATACTGTATATACTATACTATACTATACTGTATATACTATACTATACTGTATATACTATACTATACTACACTATACTGTATATACTATACTACACTATACTGTATATACTATACTATACTACACTATACTGTATATACTATACTATACTGTATATACTACACTATACTGTATTATACTATACTACACTATACTGTACTATACTACACTATACTATACTACACTATACTGTATTATACTATACTACACTATACTGTACTATACTACACTATACTATACTACACTATACTGTATTATACTACACTATACTGTACTGTACTGTACTGTACTATACTATACTGTATTAAGCAACCAGATACAAGAACAATACAATTCTTAATTTTAATACTCTCCCAAGAAATAAGAAACAAAAGCTGCCAACTGCCGTTGAATCTGTCGGCTTGCCGCAGCAAGGAATTAGTGTCTATAATGAACTCAGGAACTAAAAGGTCATGCTGACCTATTAGTTCCTCAAGAGCCCTTGATTGCTGTTGTAGAAAAGACATTTACATTATTTACTGTCCAGTGTCACCCAATCTAGCCATGGGGGTTACAGTCCAGTGACTTCTGTGCTGGTCCCAAGCCCGGATAAATAGAGAGACGTTCCTTTGTCTCCCACCGAAAAAACAGAAGAAGCAAGTAAAGACCGCCTTTAAAATGCAGAGAGCAATAAAATACAGCCGACTTTTAGGGATTTATTATGATTAATAAAAGGTAAAGTTACATATAGTCATGTAACCTATGATTGCGCAACTTACAGCTATCGATTAGAATTTCTGCTTATCTTTAATACTGGACTGAAAAGCAGGTCTTGCTCGAGCAGTGATCGAGTCACGTGACCTCGTAACGCCTCGCTGGCAGGATGGAATGCAGAACAGTCAAACTGTAACTCCAGTCCACGGGTTTGACTAATACTCTCGGTAACAATGGAGAAGGAAGACCTGTATTCGCTTTATCACGGACTTTTACTCCCTACGATTTCACACACCGACGAGAGTCTGAAATATTTTGAGTCGTTTCAAGTGCAGGACGATGATGTGATTGCAGTTACTTATCCCAAATCTGGTAGGTTCTCTAGTACTGGTACTTCCTAGGCTTTTTTTTTTTTTTTTTTTTTTTTTTTAATTATTATTTTTATTTATTTATGTTTTTTAATTGACATTTTCTTATCTCTACAGTAAATAGGTCATGACTTAAAAGTAGTGTTTTTTTCAAATAAATAAATAATAAGCATATTGACTAATGCAACCCACACTACAGTTACACAATTATTTTTATCCTATTTATGAAATTCCCTCTTTCCTAAATTACCATTTGGCTCACGCCCAGTTGGTTAAAAGTGATCACCAATGATCTTTTGAAAAGTGTATGCTAAAATACACATATGCTAAAATAAAAAAACATGTTTGCATTTGTTAAGATTTTATATATATATATATATATATATATACATGGCATCCTGGTGCCATGTGCTCCCCAGATAATTTATTTTAATTTATAATATTAATTTATTATATTCCTACGAGTTGCAACTAAGATGTGCTTGAACAGAACTACTCCGTCTTTTTTCAGGTACAACATGGATGCAGGAAATTCTTCCCCTGCTCCTGAATGGAGGGGATTTGACTCCAGTACTGACCATCCCAAACTGGGACAGAGTGCCATGGCTTGAGGAGTCACGTATTGCTGAAACTGCAAAGAAGCTGAGTGCTCCACGGGCCTTCGCTTCCCATATGCCTTATCATCTGATGCCTTCTTCTTTCTTCTCATCTAAGGCTAAGGTAAAAAAAAAATGACTGAGTGAATGCTCTGGCATAGCTGTTTTTTGATGCAATCTGGATTATCAGGAAAAATATCCCAATAATTTTCAATATATAGTTCTTAGGATCTGTTTGGGACGTCGCACAGTAACCATTCTTCATCAGCAGCTTAGATTTTATTTCAATCTTTCTTGGAAAAAAATCTAATTGTGAGTGAATCTCATGTGCTCAGCCTAGTCCAAGTCATTCCACTGACACTGATTCTTGGAATCTTCATTTGAAGCTTCTTTGCAAGCGGTTCCTTAGTTGACTGTTGGATTTGTGCTTTGTGCTGATATCATGCTGGAAGGTCTTCATCTTCAGCTACCCATCAGAGGCCTGTACCAAAAATAGATAGACGCTTGAAATTTGAAGCTATTCATGAAACGTGAAGAAAATCATACAGATACAAATGATCGTTATTTGGGGTTAATCCAAATCACAACATTGATTTATGGTGTATGATGATGACTTTTGAGCATGAGCACAGTTCCCTAGACCATAATAAAAGGGTTTGCACACTTGTGCAGCCAGGTAATTGTTAGTTTTGGACCCATTTCTGGCATCCATTTCACATTAAATGTGGTCCAAGATTTAGCTTGGTTTTTATATATGTTATTATTTATTTATTATTTTTAACACTGCAATTTTAACAGAGGTGTGTAGACTCTATATTCCTTAATCTCTTGTGTTTTTACTTTACTTTACTCTAGGTCATTTATGTGTCTCGAAACCCAAAAGATGTCCTGGTTTCCACTTTTCATTTCCACCAAATGGCCAGTTTTCTACATGACCCAGGAGCCTTTGAGGAATTTGCGGACCAATTTCTAGCCGGAAATGGTGAGTGAAACAATCTGATCTGTACTGAACACAGCACTATCATGGAGACAATCTTATCTGTAGAACACAATGGTGTGAATGTCTTTGCTCAGTGATATTCGGAAAGTGGACTGATCACGTGAAGAGCTGGAGAAACACGGATTTGGGTGACAGAATTCTTTACGTCACGTATGAGGAGATGATTCAGGTAATGTGTTTCCATCCAGGTGATCCTATTGAATTAAAGGTTAAGTTGACCGATGTTTACTTACATGCTCCATCAGTGTGTTGTTTTGCTTGAACAATTTCTTGGCTGCATTTTGTTTTTTATCAGCTTCACATTACATATTGTTGTAACTTTCCTATAAAAGCATGTTTTATTATCACTTACATGCTAATCTGTTACAGCTATGGTGATCTATTATTCTTTGACTTTGTCAGGATCTACATGGGGTTCTCGGACGCATGTTACTCTTCCTTGGTAAGAGCATGAGCAAAGACGCTCTGAACCATGTGACTGAACACTGTACGTTCAAAACCATGAAGCAAAACAAAATGTCCAACTATTCACTGGTGCCAAAGGATGTAATGGACAGCAAGAAGTCTGCATTTCTCAGAAAAGGTAGAGATAAACTCAGAAAGACTTATAGACTTGTATATAATGCTTTGTTCACATCCCAAAATGGGGCTTCTGAAGTAGTTTCTAGGTGCTGGAAGGTCTAATTTCTGATTTCTGTTTTATTCTTTCTAAGGAATTGTTGGAGATTGGAAGAATTATTTCAGCCCAGAGTTGGAGTCGAAGTTCAACACAGCTATTTCTGAAGAATTAAAGGGAACGGACATCACATTCCCCCTGGGATGAGGAACACAGATAACATCCCACTGCTTAAAATGATGATAAATGTAACAATTGCATTATACCAAATGTGCACTTTTTAAATTATAAATGTATGATTTCTTATTTTAATTTCTTCAAAATCTGCAAAAAAAAGTATCCGAACACAGAACACAGAACACAGTCGGTTTATTGCTAAATTACGATGTGTAGAAAAACATCATTCCCTCGTATCTTCTTGCACTAGTCCAAAGGTCTGTGGTTATAAAAACGTTTCTTGTCTTCCAAACACCACAATACAAGCAAGAGAATTCAAAACTTCCAAATAAATCCTTATCCTGTAAAGCAGTACGTTTCAAGGTAATAGATAACCTGCTGTCGTGTCCAAAAGTATTGGAACAACAAGGCAAATTCCTGTACTTTTTGCTGTAAACTGAAGGGAAAAAAATAATCTGCAATCCATTACTCTTAAACATTCAACAATTAGCTAAGCAAAAATATACATTTTCTAATTTTTTACTTATTTTACTTTATACTCATTTTAATGTATACATATTCCCACTTTTAAATGGCTTTTTTATATTTTTCCCCCCCTTATATTTACTTCAATTTTTACATGAGTACTGCTTACATAACTGTTATATTACTTTAATTATTGCACTATACTATACTATTGTTTAATTAAGTTTAATTACACTTATATCATTTAATTAATTATTATGACTTGCTTATTTTAATGATTTATGCTTGCCTTTTTCGTCTTCTTCCTTTTGTTATTGTAACTGTATGAAATTTGCTATATAAATAAAATGTATTATTATTATTATTATTATTATTATTATTATTATTACCCCTATCTATCTATAGCCATTCAGATATGAGAGGTGTTCAATGAATAAACTTATTCTCTTTTTATTTCCTAGTAGAACACAACCTCTTTCATTCACCACGAGTAACATATGTCTACTCAAAACTCAACTATAACTGTAATATAAATAAATGTAAATAATAAATAATAATAAATAAATAATATGTAAATAAATCTATATTCTTAGCTAGGGAACTGCCAGTGTGCTGTGTTTTTCAACTCTTACGCTCACCCTCAGGGCAGTGGAGGTATTTATATTCACCATCTAGTATGCGGTGGAGATCATTTTCATTGTGAAACACGGGAATTTGTACAATCAAGAAACTTTTCAATGCTTGCTTTTGTCTTCACGTGCTCTGGAGTGTATGAATCTTTATTCAACACTCTCTTGCTCCTGGCAGTGCTAGGCTCTCTGAGAACAGAGGAACAGAACAGATTCCTCTGGAGAAAAATCTAGGCTTTTAAGGGCACTTTGTATATGCAGTTGGAGTCAAACCTCATAGCCCGCTGCTCCCTTGTGCTGCTTATGGTATCGCACTTTGCTTTTACAACAGTAACAAAATATAACGAAGGAGCTGGAAACTACATTTGAATAAGTGTGAGTGATAAAATCATTCAACAGATACAGTATGTGTGAGAGAATTATCTGAAACACATGGTACTCTACACAATTGTTCGTTCTTTGGCCATTTGGACGGCTCTGTCGGTGAAAGCGAGTGTTGGTGTGAACGGGCGCCATCTCCATGTGCTCCCTCTTACTTTTCATCACACTGGTTCACGGCAACTGAGGCTTTTCTTATGTCTTGAGATGACGTCAGTGATATCTGTTGTATTTTTTATTTGTCTTTATAATGAATTTAAAATATCTGATCTTGGATTGGTTCTTTGTGTTTCCTCTGGTGGTACTGCAAGGCAAAGAATTTCTTGTGGTCAAGAAATGCATCAGCCGATCAGATGCCAGTTCATATTTTGTACATAAAAAGCTGACTCTGTATCACTGAAAGGAGCATCATGTAGTCGAGCACAGAGAGCATGAAGTATTGAGGAAGGTATATCCTATTTTTAAAATTAGTGCATCCCTAATCAGCAAGCCAGAGGAAAACTACCTGGGATGATATTAGGGAGAACCCTTTAGAGGAACCAAACTCAAACGGGAACCCATCCACACCGGATAGTGTGATTACAAACGTGCAAATACGTATGCATCATTTGTTCCCCAAAATGATTATGAAAATGATTTTTTTTAAGAAACAGGTATTATTTGCATAGCAATTTGTGATTCAGGGAAATCTAATTATATTTCAAGTTAAAGACAGGCAGTATTCAGAGGCACTGCATTACTTCTAGCAGACATACACTATTCTACTGCAGCACAGAGACTACTGTATTTATAAGAGACAGTATAGTTGTGATATCTGGACTTCATTGTTTCAGTGTGGTCAGTGCCTGTCTTATTGCCTATTATAAATAGTAAATGTACAAAATACAAGAAGATAGTAAGGTAAATGGATGAAAAAGCTTCACTGTTGTCCCACAGTTATTATACTACCAGTTAGACAAGAATTCACTTCAACCCTCATCTGCCAAGGGAACAAATTCATGTACATTCTGTACGAAAAAGAGGTTGTGTGTGTGTGTGTGTGTTTTCAGTATAAAGAGACATGCTGCATTCCTTCGTCTTGTAAATTGAAGAATTCACTTCAATCCTCATCTGCCTAGGGTAAAAATTCAAGTACACTCTGTACGAAAAAGAGGTTGTGTATGTGTGTGTGTGTGTTTTCAGTATAAAGAGATATGCTGCATTCCTTCGTCTTGTAAATTGAAGAATTCACTTCAACCCTCATCTGCCTAGGGAAAAAATTCAAGTACACTCTTTACGAAAAAGAGGTTGTGTGTGTGTGTTTTCAGTATAAAGAGACATGCTGATTGAAATAAACCAGAACAATCCCAGATTCTTATTTAGTACAGTAGCTAAACTAACAAAGCATCATATTTCTGGAGAGAGTATTTCAGCACAGTTTAGTAGTGAGGACTTTATGAATTTCATCACTAAAAAAATTGATAGTATCAGGAACAAAATATTGGATGTTCAACCATTGACGGCATCCGGTGATCCAGACCACCCTATAGCTCCACACTTAAAGCTACAATGCTTTACCAGTAGAGGGCAGGAAGAGCTAGTTAAACTTATCACCACGGCTAAACCAACAATGTGTTTGTTAGATCCAATTCCAACTAGATCGCTGAAAGAAGTGATACATGCAGCTGGAGAGCCTCTTCTTAATATTATTAACTCTTCGTTATTTCTAGGTCATGTCCCAAAATCTCTTAAGTTAGCAGTTATTAAGCCTCTTCTTAAGAAACCGAAACTGGACCCTGATGAAATATCAAATTACAGACCGATTTCAAACCTTCCGTTTATATCTAAAATATTAGAAAAGGTGGTGTCAGCTCAATTATGCTCCTTCCTACAGGAAAACAATATCCTTGAAGAATTTCAGTCAGGTTTTAGGCCCCATCATAGTACAGAAACTGCACTAGTTAAAATCACTAATGACTTGCTTTTAGCTTCGGACCAAGGCTGCATCTCAATTTTAGTCCTGCTTGATCTTAGTGCTGCATTCGACACTATAGATCATAATATTCTCATAGATCGCTTACAAAATCACATAGGCATGCAGGGACAGGCATTAAAATGGTTTAGATCCTACCTGTCTGATCCATACCACTTTGTAGATTTAAATGGAGAACTGTCCAGTGTAGTGCCAGTCCCACAAGGGTCAGTTTTAGGACCTCTGCTTTTCTCAGTATACATGCTTCCATTGGGTAACATCATTAGAAGGCATGCATTCCTTCATCTCGTGAATTGAAGAATTCACTTCAACCCTCATCTGCCTAGGGTAAAAATTCAAGTACACTCTGTACGAAAAAGAGGTTGTGTGTGTGTGTTTTCAGTATAAAGAGACATGCTGCATTCCTTCATCTTGCACCAGGAAAAGAAGAAGCAAGTAAAGACTTGAATTTTTAATACACTGAGCAATAAAATACAGCCGACTTTTGAAATGACTTTTAGGGATTTATTATGAACAATTATTCCAAGCATTATAAGTTCCTCACACAGGTAAAGTGACCTACTTATTGCACAAACGCTTACAAGGATCAATTAGAATGTCTGTTTATCTGATCACAGGGCTGAAAAGCAGGTCTTTTCAAGTTACTAATGCAGTGATGGAGTCACGTGACCTCGTAACGCCTCACTGGAAGGTTGGACTACAGAACAGGCAAACTGTGTATAAGACCAGTGACTGATCCTTCCACGGGTTTGACCAATACTGCCGGTCACAATGGACAACAACGACTTGTATTCGCTTTATCACGGACTTTTACTCCCAAAAATTTCACACACCGACAAGAGTCTGAAATATTTTGAGTCGTTTCAAGTGCAGGATGATGATGTGATTGCAGTTACTTATCCCAAATCTGGTAGGTTCTCTAGTACTGGTACCTCTTCCACTTTCTTTCTTTCTTTCTTTCTTTCTTTCTTTCTTTCTTTATTATAATAATAATATTAATTTATTATATAATATAATAATTTATGTGTTTACAATATTTATTTAACCAATAGGCCATTGCTCAAAAGCTGGTTTGGAGGAACTTCACAGAGTCCTCAACCTGATAGAACACCTTTGGGATGAATTAGAGCGGAGACTGTGAGCCAGGCCAAAAACTAGGACGTCTGCCTTTACATGCACATTAATTTAATATGGAGTTGGCCCGTCCATTTCAGTTATAACTTCTTTAACTCTTCTGGGAAGGCTTTCCACAAGGTTTAGGAATGTGTTTATAGGAATTCTTGACAATTCCTCTAGAAGTGCATTTGTGAGCACAGGCACTGATGTTGGATGAGAAGGCCTGGCTCACAGTCTCCTCATCCATGTCTTGGATGACCTTGGACCTTGCTTTATGCACTGGTGTGCAGTCATGTTGGAACAGGAAGGGGCCATCCCCAAAGTTTTCCCACTAAGTTGGGAGCATGAAATTGTCCAAAATATCTTGGTATGCTGAAGAATTAAGAGTTCCTCTCACTGGAGCTAATGGGCCGATAAATATATATATATATATATGCATCCTGGTGCCATGTGTTCCCCAGATAATATATATATATATATATATATATATATATGTATACATTATGTATATATTTTGACCTTTTTCTCCCTCATATTTCTTCTAGTTGCAACTAAGATGTGCTTGAACAGAACTACTCCGTCTTTTTTCAGGTACAACATGGATGCAGGAAATTCTTCCCCTGCTCCTGAATGGAGGGGATTTGACTCCAGTACTGACCATCCCAAACTGGGACAGAGTGCCATGGCTTGAGGAGTCACGTGCTGCTGAAGCTGCAAAGAAGCTGAGTGCTCCACGGGCCTTCGCTTCCCATATGCCTTATCATCTGATGCCTTCTTCTTTCTTCTCATCTAAGGCTAAGGTAAAAAAAAAATGACTGAGTGAATGCTCTGGCATAGCTGTTTTTTGATGCAATCTGGATTATCAGGAAAAATATCCCAATAATTTTCAATATATAGTTCTTAGGATCTGTTTGGGACGTCGCACAGTAACCATTCTTCATCAGCAGCTTAGATTTTATTTCAATCTTTCTTGGAAAAAAATCTAATTGTGAGTGAATCTCATGTGCTCAGCCTAGTCCAAGTCATTCCACTGACACTGATTCTTGGAATCTTCATTTGAAGCTTCTTTGCAAGCGGTTCCTTAGTTGACTGTTGGATTTGTGCTTTGTGCTGATATCATGCTGGAAGGTCTTCATCTTCAGCTACCCATCAGAGGCCTGTACCAAAAATAGATAGACGCTTGAAATTTGAAGCTATTCATGAAACGTGAAGAAAATCATACAGATACAAATGATCGTTATTTGGGGTTAATCCAAATCACAACATTGATTTATGGTGTATGATGATGACTTTTGAGCATGAGCACAGTTCCCTAGACCATAATAAAAGGGTTTGCACACTTGTGCAGCCAGGTAATTGTTAGTTTTGGACCCATTTCTGGCATCCATTTCACATTAAATGTGGTCCAAGATTTAGCTTGGTTTTTATATATGTTATTATTTATTTATTATTTTTAACACTGCAATTTTAACAGAGGTGTGTAGACTCTATATTCCTTAATCTCTTGTGTTTTTACTTTACTTTACTCTAGGTCATTTATGTGTCTCGAAACCCAAAAGATGTCCTGGTTTCCACTTTTCATTTCCACCAAATGGCCAGTTTTCTACATGACCCAGGAGCCTTTGAGGAATTTGCGGACCAATTTCTAGCCGGAAATGGTGAGTGAAACAATCTGATCTGTACTGAACACAGCACTATCATGGAGACAATCTTATCTGTAGAACACAATGGTGTGAATGTCTTTGCTCAGTGATATTCGGAAAGTGGACTGATCACGTGAAGAGCTGGAGAAACACGGATTTGGGTGACAGAATTCTTTACGTCACGTATGAGGAGATGATTCAGGTAATGTGTTTCCATCCAGGTGATCCTATTGAATTAAAGGTTAAGTTGACCGATGTTTACTTACATGCTCCATCAGTGTGTTGTTTTGCTTGAACAATTTCTTGGCTGCATTTTGTTTTTTATCAGCTTCACATTACATATTGTTGTAACTTTCCTATAAAAGCATGTTTTATTATCACTTACATGCTAATCTGTTACAGCTATGGTGATCTATAATTCTTTGACTTTGTCAGGATCTACATGGGGTTCTCGGACGCATGTTACACTTCCTTGGTAAGAGCATGAGCAAAGACGCTCTGAACCATGTGACTGAACACTGTACGTTCAAAACCATGAAGCAAAACAAAATGTCCAACTATTCGCTGGTGCCAAAGGATGTAATGGACAGCAAGAAGTCTGCATTTCTCAGAAAAGGTAGAGATAAACTCAGAAAGACTTATAGACTTGTATATAATGCTTTGTTCACATCCCAAAATGGGGCTTCTGAAGTAGTTTCTAGGTGCTGGAAGGTCTAATTTCTGATTTCTGTTTTATTCTTTCTAAGGAATTGTTGGAGATTGGAAGAATTATTTCAGCCCAGAGTTGGAGTCGAAGTTCAACACAGCTATTTCTGAAGAATTAAAGGGAACGGACATCACATTCCCCCTGGGATGAGGAACACAGATAACATCCCACTGCTTAAAATGATGATAAATGTAACAATTGCATTATACCAAATGTGCACTTTTTAAATTATAAATGTATCATTTCTTATTTTAATTTCTTCAAAATCTGCAAAAAAAAGTATCCGAACACAGAACACAGAACACAGTCGGTTTATTGCTAAATTACGATGTGTAGAAAAACATCATTCCCTCGTATCTTCTTGCACTAGTCCAAAGGTCTGTGGTTATAAAAACGTTTCTTGTCTTCCAAACACCACAATACAAGCAAGAGAATTCAAAACTTCCAAATAAATCCTTATCCTGTAAAGCAGTACGTTTCAAGGTAATAGATAACCTGCTGTCGTGTCCAAAAGTATTGGAACAACAAGGCAAATTCCTGTACTTTTTGCTGTAAACTGAAGGGAAAAAAATAATCTGCAATCCATTACTCTTAAACATTCAACAATTAGCTAAGCAAAAATATACATTTTCTAATTTTTTACTTATTTTACTTTATACTCATTTTAATGTATACATATTCCCACTTTTAAATGGCTTTTTTATATTTTCCCCCCCCTTATATTTACTTCAATTTTTACATGAGTACTGCTTACATAACTGTTATATTACTTTAATTATTGCACTATACTATAGTATTGTTTAATTAAGTTTAATTACACTTATATCATTTAATTAATTATTATGACTTGCTTATTTTAATGATTTATGCTTGCCTTTTTCGTCTTCTTCCTTTTGTTATTGTAACTGTATGAAATTTGCTATATAAATAAAATGTATTATTATTATTATTATTATTATTATTATTATTATTATTATTATTATTATTATTATTATTACCCCTATCTATCTATAGCCATTCAGATATGAGAGGTGTTCAATGAATAAACTTATTCTCTTTTTATTTCCTAGTAGAACACAACCTCTTTCATTCACCACGAGTAACATATGTCTACTCAAAACTCAACTATAACTGTAATATAAATAAATGTAAATAATAAATAATAATAAATAAATAATATGTAAATAAATCTATATTCTTAGCTAGGGAACTGCCAGTGTGCTGTGTTTTTTCAACTCTTACGCTCACCCTCAGGGCAGTGGAGGTATTTATATTCACCATCTAGTATGCGGTGGAGATCATTTTCATTGTGAAACACGGGAATTTGTACAATCAAGAAACTTTTCAATGCTTGCTTTTGTCTTCACGTGCTCTGGAGTGTATGAATCTTTATTCAACACTCTCTTGCTCCTGGCAGTGCTAGGCTCTCTGAGAACAGAGGAACAGAACAGATTCCTCTGGAGAAAAATCTAGGCTTTTAAGGGCACTTTGTATATGCAGTTGGAGTCAAACCTCATAGCCCGCTGCTCCCTTGTGCTGCTTATGGTATCGCACTTTGCTTTTACAACAGTAACAAAATATAACGAAGGAGCTGGAAACTACATTTGAATAAGTGTGAGTGATAAAATCATTCAACAGATACAGTATGTGTGAGAGAATTATCTGAAACACATGGTACTCTACACAATTGTTCGTTCTTTGGCCATTTGGACGGCTCTGTCGGTGAAAGCGAGTGTTGGTGTGAACGGGCGCCATCTCCATGTGCTCCCTCTTACTTTTCATCACACTGGTTCACGGCAACTGAGGCTTTTCTTATGTCTTGAGATGACGTCAGTGATATCTGTTGTATTTTTTATTTGTCTTCATAATGAATTTAAAATATCTGATCTTGGATTGGTTCTTTGTGTTTCCTCTGGTGGTACTGCAAGGCAAAGAATTTCTTGTGGTCAAGAAATGCATCAGCCGATCAGATGCCAGTTCATATTTTGTACATAAAAAGCTGACTCTGTATCACTGAAAGGAGCATCATGTAGTCGAGCACAGAGAGCATGAAGTATTGAGGAAGGTATATCCTATTTTTAAAATTAGTGCATCCCTAATCAGCAAGCCAGAGGAAAACTACCTGGGATGATATTAGGGAGAACCCTTTAGAGGAACCAAACTCAAACGGGAACCCATCCACACCGGATAGTGTGATTACAAACGTGCAAATACGTATGCATCATTTGTTCCCCAAAATGATTATGAAAATGATTTTTTTTAAGAAACAGGTATTATTTGCATAGCAATTTGTGATTCAGGGAAATCTAATTATATTTCAAGTTAAAGACAGGCAGTATTCAGAGGCACTGCATTACTTCTAGCAGACATACACTATTCTACTGCAGCACAGAGACTACTGTATTTATAAGAGACAGTATAGTTGTGATATCTGGACTTCATTGTTTCAGTGTGGTCAGTGCCTGTCTTACTGCCTATTATAAATAGTAAATGTACAAAATACAAGAAGATAGTAAGGTAAATGGATGAAAAAGCTTCACTGTTGTCCCACAGTTATTATACTACCAGTTAGACAAGAATTCACTTCAACCCTCATCTGCCAAGGGAACAAATTCATGTACATTCTGTACGAAAAAGAGGTTGTGTGTGTGTGTGTGTTTTCAGTATAAAGAGACATGCTGCATTCCTTCGTCTTGTAAATTGAAGAATTCACTTCAATCCTCATCTGCCTAGGGTAAAAATTCAAGTACACTCTGTACGAAAAAGAGGTTGTGTATGTGTGTGTGTGTGTTTTCAGTATAAAGAGATATGCTGCATTCCTTCGTCTTGTAAATTGAAGAATTCACTTCAACCCTCATCTGCCTAGGGAAAAAATTCAAGTACACTCTGTACGAAAAAGAGGTTGTGTGTGTGTGTTTTCAGTATAAAGAGACATGCTGATTGAAATAAACCAGAACAATCCCAGATTCTTATTTAGTACAGTAGCTAAACTAACAAAGCATCATATTTCTGGAGAGAGTATTTCAGCACAGTTTAGTAGTGAGGACTTTATGAATTTCTTCACTAAAAAAATTGATAGTATCAGGAACAAAATATTGGATGTTCAACCATTGACGGCATCCGGTGATCCAGACCACCCTATAGCTCCACACTTAAAGCTACAATGCTTTACCAGTAGAGGGCAGGAAGAGCTAGTTAAACTTATCACCACGGCTAAACCAACAACGTGTTTGTTAGATCCAATTCCAACTAGATCGCTGAAAGAAGTGATACATGCAGCTGGAGAGCCTCTTCTTAATATTATTAACTCTTCGTTATTTCTAGGTCATGTCCCAAAATCTCTTAAGTTAGCAGTTATTAAGCCTCTTCTTAAGAAACCGAAACTGGACCCTGATGAAATATCAAATTACAGACCGATTTCAAACCTTCCGTTTATATCTAAAATATTAGAAAAGGTGGTGTCAGCCCAATTATGCTCCTTCCTACAGGAAAACAATATCCTTGAAGAATTTCAGTCAGGTTTTAGGCCCCATCATAGTACAGAAACTGCACTAGTTAAAATCACTAATGACTTGCTTTTAGCTTCGGACCAAGGCTGCATCTCAATTTTAGTCCTGCTTGATCTTAGTGCTGCATTCGACACTATAGATCATAATATTCTCATAGATCGCTTACAAAATCACATAGGCATGCAGGGACAGGAATTAAAATGGTTTAGATCCTACCTGTCTGATCCATACCACTTTGTAGATTTAAATGGAGAACTGTCCAGTGTAGTGCCAGTGAAATACGGGGTCCCACAAGGGTCAGTTTTAGGACCTCTGCTTTTCTCAGTATACATGCTTCCATTGGGTAACATCATTAGAAGGCATGCATTCCTTCATCTCTTGAATTGAAGAATTCACTTCAACCCTCATCTGCCTAGGGTAAAAATTCAAGTACACTCTGTACGAAAAAGAGGTTGTGTGTGTGTGTTTTCAGTATAAAGAGACATGCTGCATTCCTTCATCTTGCACCAGGAAAAGAAGAAGCAAGTAAAGACTTGAATTTTTAATACACTGAGCAATAAAATACAGCCGACTTTTGAAATGACTTTTAGGGATTTATTATGAACAATTATTCCAAGCATTATAAGTTCCTCACACAGGTAAAGTGACCTACTTATTGCACAAACGCTTACAAGGATCAATTAGAATGTCTGTTTATCTGATCACAGGGCTGAAAAGCAGGTCTTTTCAAGTTACTAATGCAGTGATGGAGTCACGTGACCTCGTAACGCCTCACTGGAAGGTTGGACTACAGAACAGGCAAACTGTGTATAAGACCAGTGACTGATCCTTCCACGGGTTTGACCAATACTGCCGGTCACAATGGACAACAACGACTTGTATTCGCTTTATCACGGACTTTTACTCCCAAAAATTTCACACACCGACAAGAGTCTGAAATATTTTGAGTCGTTTCAAGTGCAGGATGATGATGTGATTGCAGTTACTTATCCCAAATCTGGTAGGTTCTCCTAGTACTGGTACCTCTTCCACTTTCTTTCTTTCTTTATTTCTTTATTTCTTTCTTTATTTATTTATTATAATAATAATATTAATTTATTATATAATATAATAATTTATGTGTTTACAATATTTATTTAACCAATAGGCCATTGCTCAAAAGCTGGTTTGGAGGAACTTCACAGAGTCCTCAACCTGATAGAACACCTTTGGGATGAATTAGAGCGGAGACTGTGAGCCAGGCCAAAAACTAGGACGTCTGCCTTTACATGCACATTAATTTAATATGGAGTTGGCCCGTCCATTTCAGTTATAACTTCTTTAACTCTTCTGGGAAGGCTTTCCACAAGGTTTAGGAATGTGTTTATAGGAATTCTTGACAATTCCTCTAGAAGTGCATTTGTGAGCACAGGCACTGATGTTGGATGAGAAGGCCTGGCTCACAGTCTCCTCATCCATGTCTTGGATGACCTTGGACCTTGCTTTATGCACTGGTGTGCAGTCATGTTGGAACAGGAAGGGGCCATCCCCAAAGTTTTCCCACTAAGTTGGGAGCATGAAATTGTCCAAAATATCTTGGTATGCTGAAGAATTAAGAGTTCCTCTCACTGGAGCTAATGGGCCGATATATATATATATATATATATATATGCATCCTGGTGCCATGTGTTCCCCAGATATATATATATATATATATATATATATATATATATATATATGTATACAGTATGTATATATTTTGACCTTTTTCTCCCTCATATTTCTTCTAGTTGCAACTAAGATGTGCTTGAACAGAACTACTCCGTCTTTTTTCAGGTACAACATGGATGCAGGAAATTCTTCCCCTGCTCCTGAATGGAGGGGATTTGACTCCAGTACTGACCATCCCAAACTGGGACAGAGTGCCATGGCTTGAGGAGTCACGTGCTGCTGAAGCTGCAAAGAAGCTGAGTGCTCCACGGGCCTTCGCTTCCCATATGCCTTATCATCTGATGCCTTCTTCTTTCTTCTCATCTAAGGCTAAGGTAAAAAAAAAAATGACTGAGTGAATGCTCTGGCATAGCTGTTTTTTGATGCAATCTGGATTATCAGGAAAAATATCCCAATAATTTTCAATATATAGTTCTTAGGATCTGTTTTGGACGTCGCACAGTAACCATTCTTCATCAGCAGCTTAGATTTTATTTCAATCTTTCTTGGAAAAAAATCTAATTGTGAGTGAATCTCATGTGCTCAGCCTAGTCCAAGTCATTCCACTGACACTGATTCTTGGAATCTTCATTTGAAGCTTCTTTGCAAGCGGTTCCTTAGTTGACTGTTGGATTTGTGCTTTGTGCTGATATCATGCTGGAAGGTCTTCATCTTCAGCTACCCATCAGAGGCCTGTACCAAAAATAGATAGACGCTTGAAATTTGAAGCTATTCATGAAACGTGAAGAAAATCATACAGATACAAATGATCGTTATTTGGGGTTAATCCAAATCACAACATTGATTTATGGTGTATGATGATGACTTTTGAGCATGAGCACAGTTCCCTAGACCATAATAAAAGGGTTTGCACACTTGTGCAGCCAGGTAATTGTTAGTTTTGGACCCATTTCTGGCATCCATTTCACATTAAATGTGGTCCAAGATTTAGCTTGGTTTTTATATATGTTATTATTTATTTATTATTTTTAACACTGCAATTTTAACAGAGGTGTGTAGACTCTATATTCCTTAATCTCTTGTGTTTTTACTTTACTTTACTCTAGGTCATTTATGTGTCTCGAAACCCAAAAGATGTCCTGGTTTCCACTTTTCATTTCCACCAAATGGCCAGTTTTCTACATGACCCAGGAGCCTTTGAGGAATTTGCGGACCAATTTCTAGCCGGAAATGGTGAGTGAAACAATCTGATCTGTACTGAACACAGCACTATCATGGAGACAATCTTATCTGTAGAACACAATGGTGTGAATGTCTTTGCTCAGTGATATTCGGAAAGTGGACTGATCACGTGAAGAGCTGGAGAAACACGGATTTGGGTGACAGAATTCTTTACGTCACGTATGAGGAGATGATTCAGGTAATGTGTTTCCATCCAGGTGATCCTATTGAATTAAAGGTTAAGTTGACCGATGTTTACTTACATGCTCCATCAGTGTGTTGTTTTGCTTGAACAATTTCTTGGCTGCATTTTGTTTTTTATCAGCTTCACATTACATTGTTGTAACTTTCCTATAAAAGCATGTTTTATTATCACTTACATGCTAATCTGTTACAGCTATGGTGATCTATTATTCTTTGACTTTGTCAGGATCTACATGGGGTTCTCGGACGCATGTTACTCTTCCTTGGTAAGAGCATGAGCAAAGACGCTCTGAACCATGTGACTGAACACTGTACGTTCAAAACCATGAAGCAAAACAAAATGTCCAACTATTCGCTGGTGCCAAAGGATGTAATGGACAGCAAGAAGTCTGCATTTCTCAGAAAAGGTAGAGATAAACTCAGAAAGACTTATAGACTTGTATATAATGCTTTGTTCACATCCCAAAATGGGGCTTCTGAAGTAGTTTCTAGGTGCTGGAAGGTCTAATTTCTGATTTCTGTTTTATTCTTTCTAAGGAATTGTTGGAGATTGGAAGAATTACTTCAGCCCAGAGTTGGAGTCGAAGTTCAACACAGCTATTTCTGAAGAATTAAAGGGAACGGACATCACATTCCCCCTGGGATGAGGAACACAGATAACATCCCACTGCTTAAAATGATGATAAATGTAACAATTGCATTATACCAAATGTGCACTTTTTAAATTATAAATGTATGATTTCTTATTTTAATTTCTTCAAAATCTGCAAAAAAAAGTATCCGAACACAGAACACAGAACACAGTCGGTTTATTGCTAAATTACGATGTGTAGAAAAACATCATTCCCTCGTATCTTCTTGCACTAGTCCAAAGGTCTGTGGTTATAAAAACGTTTCTTGTCTTCCAAACACCACAATACAAGCAAGAGAATTCAAAACTTCCAAATAAATCCTTATCCTGTAAAGCAGTACGTTTCAAGGTAATAGATAACCTGCTGTCGTGTCCAAAAGTATTGGAACAACAAGGCAAATTCCTGTACTTTTTGCTGTAAACTGAAGGGAAAAAAATAATCTGCAATCCATTACTCTTAAACATTCAACAATTAGCTAAGCAAAAATATACATTTTCTAATTTTTTACTTATTTTACTTTATACTCATTTTAATGTATACATATTCCCACTTTTAAATGGCTTTTTTATATTTTTCCCCCCCTTATATTTACTTCAATTTTTACATGAGTACTGCTTACATAACTGTTATATTACTTTAATTATTGCACTATACTATACTATTGTTTAATTAAGTTTAATTACACTTATATCATTTAATTAATTATTATGACTTGCTTATTTTAATGATTTATGCTTGCCTTTTTCGTCTTCTTCCTTTTGTTATTGTAACTGTATGAAATTTGCTATATAAATAAAATGTATTATTATTATTATTATTATTATTATTATTATTATTATTATTACCCCTATCTATCTATAGCCATTCAGATATGAGAGGTGTTCAATGAATAAACTTATTCTCTTTTTATTTCCTAGTAGAACACAACCTCTTTCATTCACCACGAGTAACATATGTCTACTCAAAACTCAACTATAACTGTAATATAAATAAATGTAAATAATAAATAATAATAAATAAATAATATGTAAATAAATCTATATTCTTAGCTAGGGAACTGCCAGTGTGCTGTGTTTTTCAACTCTTACGCTCACCCTCAGGGCAGTGGAGGTATTTATATTCACCATCTAGTATGCGGTGGAGATCATTTTCATTGTGAAACACGGGAATTTGTACAATCAAGAAACTTTTCAATGCTTGCTTTTGTCTTCACGTGCTCTGGAGTGTATGAATCTTTATTCAACACTCTCTTGCTCCTGGCAGTGCTAGGCTCTCTGAGAACAGAGGAACAGAACAGATTCCTCTGGAGAAAAATCTAGGCTTTTAAGGGCACTTTGTATATGCAGTTGGAGTCAAACCTCATAGCCCGCTGCTCCCTTGTGCTGCTTATGGTATCGCACTTTGCTTTTACAACAGTAACAAAATATAACGAAGGAGCTGGAAACTACATTTGAATAAGTGTGAGTGATAAAATCATTCAACAGATACAGTATGTGTGAGAGAATTATCTGAAACACATGGTACTCTACACAATTGTTCGTTCTTTGGCCATTTGGACGGCTCTGTCGGTGAAAGCGAGTGTTGGTGTGAACGGGCGCCATCTCCATGTGCTCCCTCTTACTTTTCATCACACTGGTTCACGGCAACTGAGGCTTTTCTTATGTCTTGAGATGACGTCAGTGATATCTGTTGTATTTTTTATTTGTCTTTATAATGAATTTAAAATATCTGATCTTGGATTGGTTCTTTGTGTTTCCTCTGGTGGTACTGCAAGGCAAAGAATTTCTTGTGGTCAAGAAATGCATCAGCCGATCAGATGCCAGTTCATATTTTGTACATAAAAAGCTGACTCTGTATCACTGAAAGGAGCATCATGTAGTCGAGCACAGAGAGCATGAAGTATTGAGGAAGGTATATCCTATTTTTAAAATTAGTGCATCCCTAATCAGCAAGCCAGAGGAAAACTACCTGGGATGATATTAGGGAGAACCCTTTAGAGGAACCAAACTCAAACGGGAACCCATCCACACCGGATAGTGTGATTACAAACGTGCAAATACGTATGCATCATTTGTTCCCCAAAATGATTATGAAAATGATTTTTTTTAAGAAACAGGTATTATTTGCATAGCAATTTGTGATTCAGGGAAATCTAATTATATTTCAAGTTAAAGACAGGCAGTATTCAGAGGCACTGCATTACTTCTAGCAGACATACACTATTCTACTGCAGCACAGAGACTACTGTATTTATAAGAGACAGTATAGTTGTGATATCTGGACTTCATTGTTTCAGTGTGGTCAGTGCCTGTCTTATTGCCTATTATAAATAGTAAATGTACAAAATACAAGAAGATAGTAAGGTAAATGGATGAAAAAGCTTCACTGTTGTCCCACAGTTATTATACTACCAGTTAGACAAGAATTCACTTCAACCCTCATCTGCCAAGGGAACAAATTCATGTACATTCTGTACGAAAAAGAGGTTGTGTGTGTGTGTGTGTGTTTTCAGTATAAAGAGACATGCTGCATTCCTTCGTCTTGTAAATTGAAGAATTCACTTCAATCCTCATCTGCCTAGGGTAAAAATTCAAGTACACTCTGTACGAAAAAGAGGTTGTGTATGTGTGTGTGTGTGTTTTCAGTATAAAGAGATATGCTGCATTCCTTCGTCTTGTAAATTGAAGAATTCACTTCAACCCTCATCTGCCTAGGGAAAAAATTCAAGTACACTCTTTACGAAAAAGAGGTTGTGTGTGTGTGTTTTCAGTATAAAGAGACATGCTGATTGAAATAAACCAGAACAATCCCAGATTCTTATTTAGTACAGTAGCTAAACTAACAAAGCATCATATTTCTGGAGAGAGTATTTCAGCACAGTTTAGTAGTGAGGACTTTATGAATTTCATCACTAAAAAAATTGATAGTATCAGGAACAAAATATTGGATGTTCAACCATTGACGGCATCCGGTGATCCAGACCACCCTATAGCTCCACACTTAAAGCTACAATGCTTTACCAGTAGAGGGCAGGAAGAGCTAGTTAAACTTATCACCACGGCTAAACCAACAATGTGTTTGTTAGATCCAATTCCAACTAGATCGCTGAAAGAAGTGATACATGCAGCTGGAGAGCCTCTTCTTAATATTATTAACTCTTCGTTATTTCTAGGTCATGTCCCAAAATCTCTTAAGTTAGCAGTTATTAAGCCTCTTCTTAAGAAACCGAAACTGGACCCTGATGAAATATCAAATTACAGACCGATTTCAAACCTTCCGTTTATATCTAAAATATTAGAAAAGGTGGTGTCAGCTCAATTATGCTCCTTCCTACAGGAAAACAATATCCTTGAAGAATTTCAGTCAGGTTTTAGGCCCCATCATAGTACAGAAACTGCACTAGTTAAAATCACTAATGACTTGCTTTTAGCTTCGGACCAAGGCTGCATCTCAATTTTAGTCCTGCTTGATCTTAGTGCTGCATTCGACACTATAGATCATAATATTCTCATAGATCGCTTACAAAATCACATAGGCATGCAGGGACAGGCATTAAAATGGTTTAGATCCTACCTGTCTGATCCATACCACTTTGTAGATTTAAATGGAGAACTGTCCAGTGTAGTGCCAGTCCCACAAGGGTCAGTTTTAGGACCTCTGCTTTTCTCAGTATACATGCTTCCATTGGGTAACATCATTAGAAGGCATGCATTCCTTCATCTCGTGAATTGAAGAATTCACTTCAACCCTCATCTGCCTAGGGTAAAAATTCAAGTACACTCTGTACGAAAAAGAGGTTGTGTGTGTGTGTTTTCAGTATAAAGAGACATGCTGCATTCCTTCATCTTGCACCAGGAAAAGAAGAAGCAAGTAAAGACTTGAATTTTTAATACACTGAGCAATAAAATACAGCCGACTTTTGAAATG
Source organism: Hemibagrus wyckioides (assembly GCF_019097595.1). Classification (NCBI taxonomy): domain Eukaryota; kingdom Metazoa; phylum Chordata; class Actinopteri; order Siluriformes; family Bagridae; genus Hemibagrus; species Hemibagrus wyckioides. The sequence continues at coordinate 15,117,562 of NC_080732.1, read as the reverse complement.
ACTTTTAGGGATTTATTATGAACAATTATTCCAAGCATTATAAGTTCCTCACACAGGTAAAGTGACCTACTTATTGCACAAACGCTTACAAGGATCAATTAGAATGTCTGTTTATCTGATCACAGGGCTGAAAAGCAGGTCTTTTCAAGTTACTAATGCAGTGATGGAGTCACGTGACCTCGTAACGCCTCACTGGAAGGTTGGACTACAGAACAGGCAAACTGTGTATAAGACCAGTGACTGATCCTTCCACGGGTTTGACCAATACTGCCGGTCACAATGGACAACAACGACTTGTATTCGCTTTATCACGGACTTTTACTCCCAAAAATTTCACACACCGACAAGAGTCTGAAATATTTTGAGTCGTTTCAAGTGCAGGATGATGATGTGATTGCAGTTACTTATCCCAAATCTGGTAGGTTCTCTAGTACTGGTACCTCTTCCACTTTCTTTCTTTCTTTCTTTCTTTCTTTCTTTCTTTCTTTATTATAATAATAATATTAATTTATTATATAATATAATAATTTATGTGTTTACAATATTTATTTAACCAATAGGCCATTGCTCAAAAGCTGGTTTGGAGGAACTTCACAGAGTCCTCAACCTGATAGAACACCTTTGGGATGAATTAGAGCGGAGACTGTGAGCCAGGCCAAAAACTAGGACGTCTGCCTTTACATGCACATTAATTTAATATGGAGTTGGCCCGTCCATTTCAGTTATAACTTCTTTAACTCTTCTGGGAAGGCTTTCCACAAGGTTTAGGAATGTGTTTATAGGAATTCTTGACAATTCCTCTAGAAGTGCATTTGTGAGCACAGGCACTGATGTTGGATGAGAAGGCCTGGCTCACAGTCTCCTCATCCATGTCTTGGATGACCTTGGACCTTGCTTTATGCACTGGTGTGCAGTCATGTTGGAACAGGAAGGGGCCATCCCCAAAGTTTTCCCACTAAGTTGGGAGCATGAAATTGTCCAAAATATCTTGGTATGCTGAAGAATTAAGAGTTCCTCTCACTGGAGCTAATGGGCCGATATATATATATATATATATATATATATATATATGCATCCTGGTGCCATGTGTTCCCCAGATAATATATATATATATATATATATATATATATGTATACATTATGTATATATTTTGACCTTTTTCTCCCTCATATTTCTTCTAGTTGCAACTAAGATGTGCTTGAACAGAACTACTCCGTCTTTTTTCAGGTACAACATGGATGCAGGAAATTCTTCCCCTGCTCCTGAATGGAGGGGATTTGACTCCAGTACTGACCATCCCAAACTGGGACAGAGTGCCATGGCTTGAGGAGTCACGTGCTGCTGAAGCTGCAAAGAAGCTGAGTGCTCCACGGGCCTTCGCTTCCCATATGCCTTATCATCTGATGCCTTCTTCTTTCTTCTCATCTAAGGCTAAGGTAAAAAAAAAATGACTGAGTGAATGCTCTGGCATAGCTGTTTTTTGATGCAATCTGGATTATCAGGAAAAATATCCCAATAATTTTCAATATATAGTTCTTAGGATCTGTTTGGGACGTCGCACAGTAACCATTCTTCATCAGCAGCTTAGATTTTATTTCAATCTTTCTTGGAAAAAAATCTAATTGTGAGTGAATCTCATGTGCTCAGCCTAGTCCAAGTCATTCCACTGACACTGATTCTTGGAATCTTCATTTGAAGCTTCTTTGCAAGCGGTTCCTTAGTTGACTGTTGGATTTGTGCTTTGTGCTGATATCATGCTGGAAGGTCTTCATCTTCAGCTACCCATCAGAGGCCTGTACCAAAAATAGATAGACGCTTGAAATTTGAAGCTATTCATGAAACGTGAAGAAAATCATACAGATACAAATGATCGTTATTTGGGGTTAATCCAAATCACAACATTGATTTATGGTGTATGATGATGACTTTTGAGCATGAGCACAGTTCCCTAGACCATAATAAAAGGGTTTGCACACTTGTGCAGCCAGGTAATTGTTAGTTTTGGACCCATTTCTGGCATCCATTTCACATTAAATGTGGTCCAAGATTTAGCTTGGTTTTTATATATGTTATTATTTATTTATTATTTTTAACACTGCAATTTTAACAGAGGTGTGTAGACTCTATATTCCTTAATCTCTTGTGTTTTTACTTTACTTTACTCTAGGTCATTTATGTGTCTCGAAACCCAAAAGATGTCCTGGTTTCCACTTTTCATTTCCACCAAATGGCCAGTTTTCTACATGACCCAGGAGCCTTTGAGGAATTTGCGGACCAATTTCTAGCCGGAAATGGTGAGTGAAACAATCTGATCTGTACTGAACACAGCACTATCATGGAGACAATCTTATCTGTAGAACACAATGGTGTGAATGTCTTTGCTCAGTGATATTCGGAAAGTGGACTGATCACGTGAAGAGCTGGAGAAACACGGATTTGGGTGACAGAATTCTTTACGTCACGTATGAGGAGATGATTCAGGTAATGTGTTTCCATCCAGGTGATCCTATTGAATTAAAGGTTAAGTTGACCGATGTTTACTTACATGCTCCATCAGTGTGTTGTTTTGCTTGAACAATTTCTTGGCTGCATTTTGTTTTTTATCAGCTTCACATTACATATTGTTGTAACTTTCCTATAAAAGCATGTTTTATTATCACTTACATGCTAATCTGTTACAGCTATGGTGATCTATAATTCTTTGACTTTGTCAGGATCTACATGGGGTTCTCGGACGCATGTTACACTTCCTTGGTAAGAGCATGAGCAAAGACGCTCTGAACCATGTGACTGAACACTGTACGTTCAAAACCATGAAGCAAAACAAAATGTCCAACTATTCGCTGGTGCCAAAGGATGTAATGGACAGCAAGAAGTCTGCATTTCTCAGAAAAGGTAGAGATAAACTCAGAAAGACTTATAGACTTGTATATAATGCTTTGTTCACATCCCAAAATGGGGCTTCTGAAGTAGTTTCTAGGTGCTGGAAGGTCTAATTTCTGATTTCTGTTTTATTCTTTCTAAGGAATTGTTGGAGATTGGAAGAATTATTTCAGCCCAGAGTTGGAGTCGAAGTTCAACACAGCTATTTCTGAAGAATTAAAGGGAACGGACATCACATTCCCCCTGGGATGAGGAACACAGATAACATCCCACTGCTTAAAATGATGATAAATGTAACAATTGCATTATACCAAATGTGCACTTTTTAAATTATAAATGTATCATTTCTTATTTTAATTTCTTCAAAATCTGCAAAAAAAAGTATCCGAACACAGAACACAGAACACAGTCGGTTTATTGCTAAATTACGATGTGTAGAAAAACATCATTCCCTCGTATCTTCTTGCACTAGTCCAAAGGTCTGTGGTTATAAAAACGTTTCTTGTCTTCCAAACACCACAATACAAGCAAGAGAATTCAAAACTTCCAAATAAATCCTTATCCTGTAAAGCAGTACGTTTCAAGGTAATAGATAACCTGCTGTCGTGTCCAAAAGTATTGGAACAACAAGGCAAATTCCTGTACTTTTTGCTGTAAACTGAAGGGAAAAAAATAATCTGCAATCCATTACTCTTAAACATTCAACAATTAGCTAAGCAAAAATATACATTTTCTAATTTTTTACTTATTTTACTTTATACTCATTTTAATGTATACATATTCCCACTTTTAAATGGCTTTTTTATATTTTCCCCCCCCTTATATTTACTTCAATTTTTACATGAGTACTGCTTACATAACTGTTATATTACTTTAATTATTGCACTATACTATAGTATTGTTTAATTAAGTTTAATTACACTTATATCATTTAATTAATTATTATGACTTGCTTATTTTAATGATTTATGCTTGCCTTTTTCGTCTTCTTCCTTTTGTTATTGTAACTGTATGAAATTTGCTATATAAATAAAATGTATTATTATTATTATTATTATTATTATTATTATTATTATTATTATTATTATTATTATTATTACCCCTATCTATCTATAGCCATTCAGATATGAGAGGTGTTCAATGAATAAACTTATTCTCTTTTTATTTCCTAGTAGAACACAACCTCTTTCATTCACCACGAGTAACATATGTCTACTCAAAACTCAACTATAACTGTAATATAAATAAATGTAAATAATAAATAATAATAAATAAATAATATGTAAATAAATCTATATTCTTAGCTAGGGAACTGCCAGTGTGCTGTGTTTTTCAACTCTTACGCTCACCCTCAGGGCAGTGGAGGTATTTATATTCACCATCTAGTATGCGGTGGAGATCATTTTCATTGTGAAACACGGGAATTTGTACAATCAAGAAACTTTTCAATGCTTGCTTTTGTCTTCACGTGCTCTGGAGTGTATGAATCTTTATTCAACACTCTCTTGCTCCTGGCAGTGCTAGGCTCTCTGAGAACAGAGGAACAGAACAGATTCCTCTGGAGAAAAATCTAGGCTTTTAAGGGCACTTTGTATATGCAGTTGGAGTCAAACCTCATAGCCCGCTGCTCCCTTGTGCTGCTTATGGTATCGCACTTTGCTTTTACAACAGTAACAAAATATAACGAAGGAGCTGGAAACTACATTTGAATAAGTGTGAGTGATAAAATCATTCAACAGATACAGTATGTGTGAGAGAATTATCTGAAACACATGGTACTCTACACAATTGTTCGTTCTTTGGCCATTTGGACGGCTCTGTCGGTGAAAGCGAGTGTTGGTGTGAACGGGCGCCATCTCCATGTGCTCCCTCTTACTTTTCATCACACTGGTTCACGGCAACTGAGGCTTTTCTTATGTCTTGAGATGACGTCAGTGATATCTGTTGTATTTTTTATTTGTCTTTATAATGAATTTAAAATATCTGATCTTGGATTGGTTCTTTGTGTTTCCTCTGGTGGTACTGCAAGGCAAAGAATTTCTTGTGGTCAAGAAATGCATCAGCCGATCAGATGCCAGTTCATATTTTGTACATAAAAAGCTGACTCTGTATCACTGAAAGGAGCATCATGTAGTCGAGCACAGAGAGCATGAAGTATTGAGGAAGGTATATCCTATTTTTAAAATTAGTGCATCCCTAATCAGCAAGCCAGAGGAAAACTACCTGGGATGATATTAGGGAGAACCCTTTAGAGGAACCAAACTCAAACGGGAACCCATCCACACCGGATAGTGTGATTACAAACGTGCAAATACGTATGCATCATTTGTTCCCCAAAATGATTATGAAAATGATTTTTTTTAAGAAACAGGTATTATTTGCATAGCAATTTGTGATTCAGGGAAATCTAATTATATTTCAAGTTAAAGACAGGCAGTATTCAGAGGCACTGCATTACTTCTAGCAGACATACACTATTCTACTGCAGCACAGAGACTACTGTATTTATAAGAGACAGTATAGTTGTGATATCTGGACTTCATTGTTTCAGTGTGGTCAGTGCCTGTCTTATTGCCTATTATAAATAGTAAATGTACAAAATACAAGAAGATAGTAAGGTAAATGGATGAAAAAGCTTCACTGTTGTCCCACAGTTATTATACTACCAGTTAGACAAGAATTCACTTCAACCCTCATCTGCCAAGGGAACAAATTCATGTACATTCTGTACGAAAAAGAGGTTGTGTGTGTGTGTGTGTGTTTTCAGTATAAAGAGACATGCTGCATTCCTTCGTCTTGTAAATTGAAGAATTCACTTCAATCCTCATCTGCCTAGGGTAAAAATTCAAGTACACTCTGTACGAAAAAGAGGTTGTGTATGTGTGTGTGTGTGTTTTCAGTATAAAGAGATATGCTGCATTCCTTCGTCTTGTAAATTGAAGAATTCACTTCAACCCTCATCTGCCTAGGGAAAAAATTCAAGTACACTCTTTACGAAAAAGAGGTTGTGTGTGTGTGTTTTCAGTATAAAGAGACATGCTGATTGAAATAAACCAGAACAATCCCAGATTCTTATTTAGTACAGTAGCTAAACTAACAAAGCATCATATTTCTGGAGAGAGTATTTCAGCACAGTTTAGTAGTGAGGACTTTATGAATTTCTTCACTAAAAAAATTGATAGTATCAGGAACAAAATATTGGATGTTCAACCATTGACGGCATCCGGTGATCCAGACCACCCTATAGCTCCACACTTAAAGCTACAATGCTTTTCCAGTAGAGGGCAGGAAGAGCTAGTTAAACTTATCACCACGGCTAAACCAACAACGTGTTTGTTAGATCCAATTCCAACTAGATCGCTGAAAGAAGTGATACATGCAGCTGGAGAGCCTCTTCTTAATATTATTAACTCTTCGTTATTTCTAGGTCATGTCCCAAAATCTCTTAAGTTAGCAGTTATTAAGCCTCTTCTTAAGAAACCGAAACTGGACCCTGATGAAATATCAAATTACAGACCGATTTCAAACCTTCCGTTTATATCTAAAATATTAGAAAAGGTGGTGTCAGCTCAATTATGCTCCTTCCTACAGGAAAACAATATCCTTGAAGAATTTCAGTCAGGTTTTAGGCCCCATCATAGTACAGAAACTGCACTAGTTAAAATCACTAATGACTTGCTTTTAGCTTCGGACCAAGGCTGCATCTCAATTTTAGTCCTGCTTGATCTTAGTGCTGCATTCGACACTATAGATCATAATATTCTCATAGATCGCTTACAAAATCACATAGGCATGCAGGGACAGGAATTAAAATGGTTTAGATCCTACCTGTCTGATCCATACCACTTTGTAGATTTAAATGGAGAACTGTCCAGTGTAGTGCCAGTCCCACAAGGGTCAGTTTTAGGACCTCTGCTTTTCTCAGTATACATGCTTCCATTGGGTAACATCATTAGAAGGCATGCATTCCTTCATCTCGTGAATTGAAGAATTCACTTCAACCCTCATCTGCCTAGGGTAAAAATTCAAGTACACTCTGTACGAAAAAGAGGTTGTGTGTGTGTGTTTTCAGTATAAAGAGACATGCTGCATTCCTTCATCTTGCACCAGGAAAAGAAGAAGCAAGTAAAGACTTGAATTTTTAATACACTGAGCAATAAAATACAGCCGACTTTTGAAATGACTTTTAGGGATTTATTATGAACAATTATTCCAAGCATTATAAGTTCCTCACACAGGTAAAGTGACCTACTTATTGCACAAACGCTTACAAGGATCAATTAGAATGTCTGTTTATCTGATCACAGGGCTGAAAAGCAGGTCTTTTCAAGTTACTAATGCAGTGATGGAGTCACGTGACCTCGTAACGCCTCACTGGAAGGTTGGACTACAGAACAGGCAAACTGTGTATAAGACCAGTGACTGATCCTTCCACGGGTTTGACCAATACTGCCGGTCACAATGGACAACAACGACTTGTATTCGCTTTATCACGGACTTTTACTCCCAAAAATTTCACACACCGACAAGAGTCTGAAATATTTTGAGTCGTTTCAAGTGCAGGATGATGATGTGATTGCAGTTACTTATCCCAAATCTGGTAGGTTCTCTAGTACTGGTACCTCTTCCACTTTCTTTCTTTCTTTCTTTCTTTATTATAATAATAATATTAATTTATTATATAATATAATAATTTATGTGTTTACAATATTTATTTAACCAATAGGCCATTGCTCAAAAGCTGGTTTGGAGGAACTTCACAGAGTCCTCAACCTGATAGAACACCTTTGGGATGAATTAGAGCGGAGACTGTGAGCCAGGCCAAAAACTAGGACGTCTGCCTTTACATGCACATTAATTTAATATGGAGTTGGCCCGTCCATTTCAGTTATAACTTCTTTAACTCTTCTGGGAAGGCTTTCCACAAGGTTTAGGAATGTGTTTATAGGAATTCTTGACAATTCCTCTAGAAGTGCATTTGTGAGCACAGGCACTGATGTTGGATGAGAAGGCCTGGCTCACAGTCTCCTCATCCATGTCTTGGATGACCTTGGACCTTGCTTTATGCACTGGTGTGCAGTCATGTTGGAACAGGAAGGGGCCATCCCCAAAGTTTTCCCACTAAGTTGGGAGCATGAAATTGTCCAAAATATCTTGGTATGCTGAAGAATTAAGAGTTCCTCTCACTGGAGCTAATGGGCCGATATATATATATATATATATATATATATATATATGCATCCTGGTGCCATGTGTTCCCCAGATAATATATATATATATATATATATATATATATGTATAGATTATGTATATATTTTGACCTTTTTCTCCCTCATATTTCTTCTAGTTGCAACTAAGATGTGCTTGAACAGAACTACTCCGTCTTTTTTCAGGTACAACATGGATGCAGGAAATTCTTCCCCTGCTCCTGAATGGAGGGGATTTGACTCCAGTACTGACCATCCCAAACTGGGACAGAGTGCCATGGCTTGAGGAGTCACGTGCTGCTGAAGCTGCAAAGAAGCTGAGTGCTCCACGGGCCTTCGCTTCCCATATGCCTTATCATCTGATGCCTTCTTCTTTCTTCTCATCTAAGGCTAAGGTAAAAAAAAAAATGACTGAGTGAATGCTCTGGCATAGCTGTTTTTTGATGCAATCTGGATTATCAGGAAAAATATCCCAATAATTTTCAATATATAGTTCTTAGGATCTGTTTGGGACGTCGCACAGTAACCATTCTTCATCAGCAGCTTAGATTTTATTTCAATCTTTCTTGGAAAAAAATCTAATTGTGAGTGAATCTCATGTGCTCAGCCTAGTCCAAGTCATTCCACTGACACTGATTCTTGGAATCTTCATTTGAAGCTTCTTTGCAAGCGGTTCCTTAGTTGACTGTTGGATTTGTGCTTTGTGCTGATATCATGCTGGAAGGTCTTCATCTTCAGCTACCCATCAGAGGCCTGTACCAAAAATAGATAGACGCTTGAAATTTGAAGCTATTCATGAAACGTGAAGAAAATCATACAGATACAAATGATCGTTATTTGGGGTTAATCCAAATCACAACATTGATTTATGGTGTATGATGATGACTTTTGAGCATGAGCACAGTTCCCTAGACCATAATAAAAGGGTTTGCACACTTGTGCAGCCAGGTAATTGTTAGTTTTGGACCCATTTCTGGCATCCATTTCACATTAAATGTGGTCCAAGATTTAGCTTGGTTTTTATATATGTTATTATTTATTTATTATTTTTAACACTGCAATTTTAACAGAGGTGTGTAGACTCTATATTCCTTAATCTCTTGTGTTTTTACTTTACTTTACTCTAGGTCATTTATGTGTCTCGAAACCCAAAAGATGTCCTGGTTTCCACTTTTCATTTCCACCAAATGGCCAGTTTTCTACATGACCCAGGAGCCTTTGAGGAATTTGCGGACCAATTTCTAGCCGGAAATGGTGAGTGAAACAATCTGATCTGTACTGAACACAGCACTATCATGGAGACAATCTTATCTGTAGAACACAATGGTGTGAATGTCTTTGCTCAGTGATATTCGGAAAGTGGACTGATCACGTGAAGAGCTGGAGAAACACGGATTTGGGTGACAGAATTCTTTACGTCACGTATGAGGAGATGATTCAGGTAATGTGTTTCCATCCAGGTGATCCTATTGAATTAAAGGTTAAGTTGACCGATGTTTACTTACATGCTCCATCAGTGTGTTGTTTTGCTTGAACAATTTCTTGGCTGCATTTTGTTTTTTATCAGCTTCACATTACATATTGTTGTAACTTTCCTATAAAAGCATGTTTTATTATCACTTACATGCTAATCTGTTACAGCTATGGTGATCTATTATTCTTTGACTTTGTCAGGATCTACATGGGGTTCTCGGACGCATGTTACTCTTCCTTGGTAAGAGCATGAGCAAAGACGCTCTGAACCATGTGACTGAACACTGTACGTTCAAAACCATGAAGCAAAACAAAACGTCCAACTATTCACTGGTGCCAAAGGATGTAATGGACAGCAAGAAGTCTGCATTTCTCAGAAAAGGTAGAGATAAACTCAGAAAGACTTATAGACTTGTATATAATGCTTTGTTCACATCCCAAAATGGGGCTTCTGAAGTAGTTTCTAGGTGCTGGAAGGTCTAATTTCTGATTTCTGTTTTATTCTTTCTAAGGAATTGTTGGAGATTGGAAGAATTACTTCAGCCCAGAGTTGGAGTCGAAGTTCAACACAGCTATTTCTGAAGAATTAAAGGGAACGGACATCACATTCCCCCTGGGATGAGGAACACAGATAACATCCCACTGCTTAAAATGATGATAAATGTAACAATTGCATTATACCAAATGTGCACTTTTTAAATTATAAATGTATCATTTCTTATTTTAATTTCTTCAAAATCTGCAAAAAAAAGTATCCGAACACAGAACACAGAACACAGTCGGTTTATTGCTAAATTACGATGTGTAGAAAAACATCATTCCCTCGTATCTTCTTGCACTAGTCCAAAGGTCTGTGGTTATAAAAACGTTTCTTGTCTTCCAAACACCACAATACAAGCAAGAGAATTCAAAACTTCCAAATAAATCCTTATCCTGTAAAGCAGTACGTTTCAAGGTAATAGATAACCTGCTGTCGTGTCCAAAAGTATTGGAACAACAAGGCAAATTCCTGTACTTTTTGCTGTAAACTGAAGGGAAAAAAATAATCTGCAATCCATTACTCTTAAACATTCAACAATTAGCTAAGCAGAAATATACATTTTCTAATTTTTTACTTATTTTACTTTATACTCATTTTAATGTATACATATTCCCACTTTTAAATGGCTTTTTTATATTTTTCCCCCCCTTATATTTACTTCAATTTTTACATGAGTACTGCTTACATAACTGTTATATTACTTTAATTATTGCACTATACTATACTATTGTTTAATTAAGTTTAATTACACTTATATCATTTAATTAATTATTATGACTTGCTTATTTTAATGATTTATGCTTGCCTTTTTCGTCTTCTTCCTTTTGTTATTGTAACTGTATGAAATTTGCTATATAAATAAAATGTATTATTATTATTATTATTATTATTATTATTATTATTATTATTACCCCTATCTATCTATAGCCATTCAGATATGAGAGGTGTTCAATGAATAAACTTATTCTCTTTTTATTTCCTAGTAGAACACAACCTCTTTCATTCACCACGAGTAACATATGTCTACTCAAAACTCAACTATAACTGTAATATAAATAAATGTAAATAATAAATAATAATAAATAAATAATATGTAAATAAATCTATATTCTTAGCTAGGGAACTGCCAGTGTGCTGTGTTTTTCAACTCTTACGCTCACCCTCAGGGCAGTGGAGGTATTTATATTCACCATCTAGTATGCGGTGGAGATCATTTTCATTGTGAAACACGGGAATTTGTACAATCAAGAAACTTTTCAATGCTTGCTTTTGTCTTCACGTGCTCTGGAGTGTATGAATCTTTATTCAACACTCTCTTGCTCCTGGCAGTGCTAGGCTCTCTGAGAACAGAGGAACAGAACAGATTCCTCTGGAGAAAAATCTAGGCTTTTAAGGGCACTTTGTATATGCAGTTGGAGTCAAACCTCATAGCCCGCTGCTCCCTTGTGCTGCTTATGGTATCGCACTTTGCTTTTACAACAGTAACAAAATATAACGAAGGAGCTGGAAACTACATTTGAATAAGTGTGAGTGATAAAATCATTCAACAGATACAGTATGTGTGAGAGAATTATCTGAAACACATGGTACTCTACACAATTGTTCGTTCTTTGGGCATTTGGACGGCTCTGTCGGTGAAAGCGAGTGTTGGTGTGAACGGGCGCCATCTCCATGTGCTCCCTCTTACTTTTCATCACACTGGTTCACGGCAACTGAGGCTTTTCTTATGTCTTGAGATGACGTCAGTGATATCTGTTGTATTTTTTATTTGTCTTCATAATGAATTTAAAATATCTGATCTTGGATTGGTTCTTTGTGTTTCCTCTGGTGGTACTGCAAGGCAAAGAATTTCTTGTGGTCAAGAAATGCATCAGCCGATCAGATGCCAGTTCATATTTTGTACATAAAAAGCTGACTCTGTATCACTGAAAGGAGCATCATGTAGTCGAGCACAGAGAGCATGAAGTATTGAGGAAGGTATATCCTATTTTTAAAATTAGTGCATCCCTAATCAGCAAGCCAGAGGAAAACTACCTGGGATGATATTAGGGAGAACCCTTTAGAGGAACCAAACTCAAACGGGAACCCATCCACACCGGATAGTGTGATTACAAACGTGCAAATACGTATGCATCATTTGTTCCCCAAAATGATTATGAAAATGATTTTTTTTAAGAAACAGGTATTATTTGCATAGCAATTTGTGATTCAGGGAAATCTAATTATATTTCAAGTTAAAGACAGGCAGTATTCAGAGGCACTGCATTACTTCTAGCAGACATACACTATTCTACTGCAGCACAGAGACTACTGTATTTATAAGAGACAGTATAGTTGTGATATCTGGACTTCATTGTTTCAGTGTGGTCAGTGCCTGTCTTACTGCCTATTATAAATAGTAAATGTACAAAATACAAGAAGATAGTAAGGTAAATGGATGAAAAAGCTTCACTGTTGTCCCACAGTTATTATACTACCAGTTAGACAAGAATTCACTTCAACCCTCATCTGCCAAGGGAACAAATTCATGTACATTCTGTACGAAAAAGAGGTTGTGTGTGTGTGTGTGTTTTCAGTATAAAGAGACATGCTGCATTCCTTCGTCTTGTAAATTGAAGAATTCACTTCAATCCTCATCTGCCTAGGGTAAAAATTCAAGTACACTCTGTACGAAAAAGAGGTTGTGTATGTGTGTGTGTGTGTTTTCAGTATAAAGAGATATGCTGCATTCCTTCGTCTTGTAAATTGAAGAATTCACTTCAACCCTCATCTGCCTAGGGAAAAAATTCAAGTACACTCTGTACGAAAAAGAGGTTGTGTGTGTGTGTTTTCAGTATAAAGAGACATGCTGATTGAAATAAACCAGAACAATCCCAGATTCTTATTTAGTACAGTAGCTAAACTAACAAAGCATCATATTTCTGGAGAGAGTATTTCAGCACAGTTTAGTAGTGAGGACTTTATGAATTTCTTCACTAAAAAAATTGATAGTATCAGGAACAAAATATTGGATGTTCAACCATTGACGGCATCCGGTGATCCAGACCACCCTATAGCTCCACACTTAAAGCTACAATGCTTTACCAGTAGAGGGCAGGAAGAGCTAGTTAAACTTATCACCACGGCTAAACCAACAACGTGTTTGTTAGATCCAATTCCAACTAGATCGCTGAAAGAAGTGATACATGCAGCTGGAGAGCCTCTTCTTAATATTATTAACTCTTCGTTATTTCTAGGTCATGTCCCAAAATCTCTTAAGTTAGCAGTTATTAAGCCTCTTCTTAAGAAACCGAAACTGGACCCTGATGAAATATCAAATTACAGACCGATTTCAAACCTTCCGTTTATATCTAAAATATTAGAAAAGGTGGTGTCAGCCCAATTATGCTCCTTCCTACAGGAAAACAATATCCTTGAAGAATTTCAGTCAGGTTTTAGGCCCCATCATAGTACAGAAACTGCACTAGTTAAAATCACTAATGACTTGCTTTTAGCTTCGGACCAAGGCTGCATCTCAATTTTAGTCCTGCTTGATCTTAGTGCTGCATTCGACACTATAGATCATAATATTCTCATAGATCGCTTACAAAATCACATAGGCATGCAGGGACAGGAATTAAAATGGTTTAGATCCTACCTGTCTGATCCATACCACTTTGTAGATTTAAATGGAGAACTGTCCAGTGTAGTGCCAGTGAAATACGGGGTCCCACAAGGGTCAGTTTTAGGACCTCTGCTTTTCTCAGTATACATGCTTCCATTGGGTAACATCATTAGAAGGCATGCATTCCTTCATCTCTTGAATTGAAGAATTCACTTCAACCCTCATCTGCCTAGGGTAAAAATTCAAGTACACTCTGTACGAAAAAGAGGTTGTGTGTGTGTGTTTTCAGTATAAAGAGACATGCTGCATTCCTTCATCTTGCACCAGGAAAAGAAGAAGCAAGTAAAGACTTGAATTTTTAATACACTGAGCAATAAAATACAGCCGACTTTTGAAATGACTTTTAGGGATTTATTATGAACAATTATTCCAAGCATTATAAGTTCCTCACACAGGTAAAGTGACCTACTTATTGCACAAACGCTTACAAGGATCAATTAGAATGTCTGTTTATCTGATCACAGGGCTGAAAAGCAGGTCTTTTCAAGTTACTAATGCAGTGATGGAGTCACGTGACCTCGTAACGCCTCACTGGAAGGTTGGACTACAGAACAGGCAAACTGTGTATAAGACCAGTGACTGATCCTTCCACGGGTTTGACCAATACTGCCGGTCACAATGGACAACAACGACTTGTATTCGCTTTATCACGGACTTTTACTCCCAAAAATTTCACACACCGACAAGAGTCTGAAATATTTTGAGTCGTTTCAAGTGCAGGATGATGATGTGATTGCAGTTACTTATCCCAAATCTGGTAGGTTCTCCTAGTACTGGTACCTCTTCCACTTTCTTTCTTTCTTTATTTCTTTATTTCTTTCTTTATTTATTTATTATAATAATAATATTAATTTATTATATAATATAATAATTTATGTGTTTACAATATTTATTTAACCAATAGGCCATTGCTCAAAAGCTGGTTTGGAGGAACTTCACAGAGTCCTCAACCTGATAGAACACCTTTGGGATGAATTAGAGCGGAGACTGTGAGCCAGGCCAAAAACTAGGACGTCTGCCTTTACATGCACATTAATTTAATATGGAGTTGGCCCGTCCATTTCAGTTATAACTTCTTTAACTCTTCTGGGAAGGCTTTCCACAAGGTTTAGGAATGTGTTTATAGGAATTCTTGACAATTCCTCTAGAAGTGCATTTGTGAGCACAGGCACTGATGTTGGATGAGAAGGCCTGGCTCACAGTCTCCTCATCCATGTCTTGGATGACCTTGGACCTTGCTTTATGCACTGGTGTGCAGTCATGTTGGAACAGGAAGGGGCCATCCCCAAAGTTTTCCCACTAAGTTGGGAGCATGAAATTGTCCAAAATATCTTGGTATGCTGAAGAATTAAGAGTTCCTCTCACTGGAGCTAATGGGCCGATATATATATATATATATATATATATGCATCCTGGTGCCATGTGTTCCCCAGATATATATATATATATATATATATATATATATATATATATATGTATACATTATGTATATATTTTGACCTTTTTCTCCCTCATATTTCTTCTAGTTGCAACTAAGATGTGCTTGAACAGAACTACTCCGTCTTTTTTCAGGTACAACATGGATGCAGGAAATTCTTCCCCTGCTCCTGAATGGAGGGGATTTGACTCCAGTACTGACCATCCCAAACTGGGACAGAGTGCCATGGCTTGAGGAGTCACGTGCTGCTGAAGCTGCAAAGAAGCTGAGTGCTCCACGGGCCTTCGCTTCCCATATGCCTTATCATCTGATGCCTTCTTCTTTCTTCTCATCTAAGGCTAAGGTAAAAAAAAAAATGACTGAGTGAATGCTCTGGCATAGCTGTTTTTTGATGCAATCTGGATTATCAGGAAAAATATCCCAATAATTTTCAATATATAGTTCTTAGGATCTGTTTTGGACGTCGCACAGTAACCATTCTTCATCAGCAGCTTAGATTTTATTTCAATCTTTCTTGGAAAAAAATCTAATTGTGAGTGAATCTCATGTGCTCAGCCTAGTCCAAGTCATTCCACTGACACTGATTCTTGGAATCTTCATTTGAAGCTTCTTTGCAAGCGGTTCCTTAGTTGACTGTTGGATTTGTGCTTTGTGCTGATATCATGCTGGAAGGTCTTCATCTTCAGCTACCCATCAGAGGCCTGTACCAAAAATAGATAGACGCTTGAAATTTGAAGCTATTCATGAAACGTGAAGAAAATCATACAGATACAAATGATCGTTATTTGGGGTTAATCCAAATCACAACATTGATTTATGGTGTATGATGATGACTTTTGAGCATGAGCACAGTTCCCTAGACCATAATAAAAGGGTTTGCACACTTGTGCAGCCAGGTAATTGTTAGTTTTGGACCCATTTCTGGCATCCATTTCACATTAAATGTGGTCCAAGATTTAGCTTGGTTTTTATATATGTTATTATTTATTTATTATTTTTAACACTGCAATTTTAACAGAGGTGTGTAGACTCTATATTCCTTAATCTCTTGTGTTTTTACTTTACTTTACTCTAGGTCATTTATGTGTCTCGAAACCCAAAAGATGTCCTGGTTTCCACTTTTCATTTCCACCAAATGGCCAGTTTTCTACATGACCCAGGAGCCTTTGAGGAATTTGCGGACCAATTTCTAGCCGGAAATGGTGAGTGAAACAATCTGATCTGTACTGAACACAGCACTATCATGGAGACAATCTTATCTGTAGAACACAATGGTGTGAATGTCTTTGCTCAGTGATATTCGGAAAGTGGACTGATCACGTGAAGAGCTGGAGAAACACGGATTTGGGTGACAGAATTCTTTACGTCACGTATGAGGAGATGATTCAGGTAATGTGTTTCCATCCAGGTGATCCTATTGAATTAAAGGTTAAGTTGACCGATGTTTACTTACATGCTCCATCAGTGTGTTGTTTTGCTTGAACAATTTCTTGGCTGCATTTTGTTTTTTATCAGCTTCACATTACATTGTTGTAACTTTCCTATAAAAGCATGTTTTATTATCACTTACATGCTAATCTGTTACAGCTATGGTGATCTATTATTCTTTGACTTTGTCAGGATCTACATGGGGTTCTCGGACGCATGTTACTCTTCCTTGGTAAGAGCATGAGCAAAGACGCTCTGAACCATGTGACTGAACACTGTACGTTCAAAACCATGAAGCAAAACAAAATGTCCAACTATTCGCTGGTGCCAAAGGATGTAATGGACAGCAAGAAGTCTGCATTTCTCAGAAAAGGTAGAGATAAACTCAGAAAGACTTATAGACTTGTATATAATGCTTTGTTCACATCCCAAAATGGGGCTTCTGAAGTAGTTTCTAGGTGCTGGAAGGTCTAATTTCTGATTTCTGTTTTATTCTTTCTAAGGAATTGTTGGAGATTGGAAGAATTACTTCAGCCCAGAGTTGGAGTCGAAGTTCAACACAGCTATTTCTGAAGAATTAAAGGGAACGGACATCACATTCCCCCTGGGATGAGGAACACAGATAACATCCCACTGCTTAAAATGATGATAAATGTAACAATTGCATTATACCAAATGTGCACTTTTTAAATTATAAATGTATGATTTCTTATTTTAATTTCTTCAAAATCTGCAAAAAAAAGTATCCGAACACAGAACACAGAACACAGTCGGTTTATTGCTAAATTACGATGTGTAGAAAAACATCATTCCCTCGTATCTTCTTGCACTAGTCCAAAGGTCTGTGGTTATAAAAACGTTTCTTGTCTTCCAAACACCACAATACAAGCAAGAGAATTCAAAACTTCCAAATAAATCCTTATCCTGTAAAGCAGTACGTTTCAAGGTAATAGATAACCTGCTGTCGTGTCCAAAAGTATTGGAACAACAAGGCAAATTCCTGTACTTTTTGCTGTAAACTGAAGGGAAAAAAATAATCTGCAATCCATTACTCTTAAACATTCAACAATTAGCTAAGCAAAAATATACATTTTCTAATTTTTTACTTATTTTACTTTATACTCATTTTAATGTATACATATTCCCACTTTTAAATGGCTTTTTTATATTTTTCCCCCCCTTATATTTACTTCAATTTTTACATGAGTACTGCTTACATAACTGTTATATTACTTTAATTATTGCACTATACTATACTATTGTTTAATTAAGTTTAATTACACTTATATCATTTAATTAATTATTATGACTTGCTTATTTTAATGATTTATGCTTGCCTTTTTCGTCTTCTTCCTTTTGTTATTGTAACTGTATGAAATTTGCTATATAAATAAAATGTATTATTATTATTATTATTATTATTATTATTATTATTATTATTACCCCTATCTATCTATAGCCATTCAGATATGAGAGGTGTTCAATGAATAAACTTATTCTCTTTTTATTTCCTAGTAGAACACAACCTCTTTCATTCACCACGAGTAACATATGTCTACTCAAAACTCAACTATAACTGTAATATAAATAAATGTAAATAATAAATAATAATAAATAAATAATATGTAAATAAATCTATATTCTTAGCTAGGGAACTGCCAGTGTGCTGTGTTTTTCAACTCTTACGCTCACCCTCAGGGCAGTGGAGGTATTTATATTCACCATCTAGTATGCGGTGGAGATCATTTTCATTGTGAAACACGGGAATTTGTACAATCAAGAAACTTTTCAATGCTTGCTTTTGTCTTCACGTGCTCTGGAGTGTATGAATCTTTATTCAACACTCTCTTGCTCCTGGCAGTGCTAGGCTCTCTGAGAACAGAGGAACAGAACAGATTCCTCTGGAGAAAAATCTAGGCTTTTAAGGGCACTTTGTATATGCAGTTGGAGTCAAACCTCATAGCCCGCTGCTCCCTTGTGCTGCTTATGGTATCGCACTTTGCTTTTACAACAGTAACAAAATATAACGAAGGAGCTGGAAACTACATTTGAATAAGTGTGAGTGATAAAATCATTCAACAGATACAGTATGTGTGAGAGAATTATCTGAAACACATGGTACTCTACACAATTGTTCGTTCTTTGGCCATTTGGACGGCTCTGTCGGTGAAAGCGAGTGTTGGTGTGAACGGGCGCCATCTCCATGTGCTCCCTCTTACTTTTCATCACACTGGTTCACGGCAACTGAGGCTTTTCTTATGTCTTGAGATGACGTCAGTGATATCTGTTGTATTTTTTATTTGTCTTTATAATGAATTTAAAATATCTGATCTTGGATTGGTTCTTTGTGTTTCCTCTGGTGGTACTGCAAGGCAAAGAATTTCTTGTGGTCAAGAAATGCATCAGCCGATCAGATGCCAGTTCATATTTTGTACATAAAAAGCTGACTCTGTATCACTGAAAGGAGCATCATGTAGTCGAGCACAGAGAGCATGAAGTATTGAGGAAGGTATATCCTATTTTTAAAATTAGTGCATCCCTAATCAGCAAGCCAGAGGAAAACTACCTGGGATGATATTAGGGAGAACCCTTTAGAGGAACCAAACTCAAACGGGAACCCATCCACACCGGATAGTGTGATTACAAACGTGCAAATACGTATGCATCATTTGTTCCCCAAAATGATTATGAAAATGATTTTTTTTAAGAAACAGGTATTATTTGCATAGCAATTTGTGATTCAGGGAAATCTAATTATATTTCAAGTTAAAGACAGGCAGTATTCAGAGGCACTGCATTACTTCTAGCAGACATACACTATTCTACTGCAGCACAGAGACTACTGTATTTATAAGAGACAGTATAGTTGTGATATCTGGACTTCATTGTTTCAGTGTGGTCAGTGCCTGTCTTATTGCCTATTATAAATAGTAAATGTACAAAATACAAGAAGATAGTAAGGTAAATGGATGAAAAAGCTTCACTGTTGTCCCACAGTTATTATACTACCAGTTAGACAAGAATTCACTTCAACCCTCATCTGCCAAGGGAACAAATTCATGTACATTCTGTACGAAAAAGAGGTTGTGTGTGTGTGTGTGTGTTTTCAGTATAAAGAGACATGCTGCATTCCTTCGTCTTGTAAATTGAAGAATTCACTTCAATCCTCATCTGCCTAGGGTAAAAATTCAAGTACACTCTGTACGAAAAAGAGGTTGTGTATGTGTGTGTGTGTGTTTTCAGTATAAAGAGATATGCTGCATTCCTTCGTCTTGTAAATTGAAGAATTCACTTCAACCCTCATCTGCCTAGGGAAAAAATTCAAGTACACTCTTTACGAAAAAGAGGTTGTGTGTGTGTGTTTTCAGTATAAAGAGACATGCTGATTGAAATAAACCAGAACAATCCCAGATTCTTATTTAGTACAGTAGCTAAACTAACAAAGCATCATATTTCTGGAGAGAGTATTTCAGCACAGTTTAGTAGTGAGGACTTTATGAATTTCATCACTAAAAAAATTGATAGTATCAGGAACAAAATATTGGATGTTCAACCATTGACGGCATCCGGTGATCCAGACCACCCTATAGCTCCACACTTAAAGCTACAATGCTTTACCAGTAGAGGGCAGGAAGAGCTAGTTAAACTTATCACCACGGCTAAACCAACAATGTGTTTGTTAGATCCAATTCCAACTAGATCGCTGAAAGAAGTGATACATGCAGCTGGAGAGCCTCTTCTTAATATTATTAACTCTTCGTTATTTCTAGGTCATGTCCCAAAATCTCTTAAGTTAGCAGTTATTAAGCCTCTTCTTAAGAAACCGAAACTGGACCCTGATGAAATATCAAATTACAGACCGATTTCAAACCTTCCGTTTATATCTAAAATATTAGAAAAGGTGGTGTCAGCTCAATTATGCTCCTTCCTACAGGAAAACAATATCCTTGAAGAATTTCAGTCAGGTTTTAGGCCCCATCATAGTACAGAAACTGCACTAGTTAAAATCACTAATGACTTGCTTTTAGCTTCGGACCAAGGCTGCATCTCAATTTTAGTCCTGCTTGATCTTAGTGCTGCATTCGACACTATAGATCATAATATTCTCATAGATCGCTTACAAAATCACATAGGCATGCAGGGACAGGCATTAAAATGGTTTAGATCCTACCTGTCTGATCCATACCACTTTGTAGATTTAAATGGAGAACTGTCCAGTGTAGTGCCAGTCCCACAAGGGTCAGTTTTAGGACCTCTGCTTTTCTCAGTATACATGCTTCCATTGGGTAACATCATTAGAAGGCATGCATTCCTTCATCTCGTGAATTGAAGAATTCACTTCAACCCTCATCTGCCTAGGGTAAAAATTCAAGTACACTCTGTACGAAAAAGAGGTTGTGTGTGTGTGTTTTCAGTATAAAGAGACATGCTGCATTCCTTCATCTTGCACCAGGAAAAGAAGAAGCAAGTAAAGACTTGAATTTTTAATACACTGAGCAATAAAATACAGCCGACTTTTGAAATGACTTTTAGGGATTTATTATGAACAATTATTCCAAGCATTATAAGTTCCTCACACAGGTAAAGTGACCTACTTATTGCACAAACGCTTACAAGGATTAATTAGAATGTCTGTTTATCTGATCACAGGGCTGAAAAGCAGGTCTTTTCAAGTTACTAATGCAGTGATGGAGTCACGTGACCTCGTAACGCCTCACTGGAAGGTTGGACTACAGAACAGGCAAACTGTGTATAAGACCAGTGACTGATCCTTCCACGGGTTTGACCAATACTGCCGGTCACAATGGACAACAACGACTTGTATTCGCTTTATCACGGACTTTTACTCCCAAAAATTTCACACACCGACAAGAGTCTGAAATATTTTGAGTCGTTTCAAGTGCAGGATGATGATGTGATTGCAGTTACTTATCCCAAATCTGGTAGGTTCTCTAGTACTGGTACCTCTTCCACTTTCTTTCTTTCTTTCTTTCTTTCTTTCTTTCTTTCTTTCTTTCTTTCTTTATTATAATAATAATATTAATTTATTATATAATATAATAATTTATGTGTTTACAATATTTATTTAACCAATAGGCCATTGCTCAAAAGCTGGTTTGGAGGAACTTCACAGAGTCCTCAACCTGATAGAACACCTTTGGGATGAATTAGAGCGGAGACTGTGAGCCAGGCCAAAAACTAGGACGTCTGCCTTTACATGCACATTAATTTAATATGGAGTTGGCCCGTCCATTTCAGTTATAACTTCTTTAACTCTTCTGGGAAGGCTTTCCACAAGGTTTAGGAATGTGTTTATAGGAATTCTTGACAATTCCTCTAGAAGTGCATTTGTGAGCACAGGCACTGATGTTGGATGAGAAGGCCTGGCTCACAGTCTCCTCATCCATGTCTTGGATGACCTTGGACCTTGCTTTATGCACTGGTGTGCAGTCATGTTGGAACAGGAAGGGGCCATCCCCAAAGTTTTCCCACTAAGTTGGGAGCATGAAATTGTCCAAAATATCTTGGTATGCTGAAGAATTAAGAGTTCCTCTCACTGGAGCTAATGGGCCGATATATATATATATATATATATATATATATATGCATCCTGGTGCCATGTGTTCCCCAGATAATATATATATATATATATATATATATATATGTATACATTATGTATATATTTTGACCTTTTTCTCCCTCATATTTCTTCTAGTTGCAACTAAGATGTGCTTGAACAGAACTACTCCGTCTTTTTTCAGGTACAACATGGATGCAGGAAATTCTTCCCCTGCTCCTGAATGGAGGGGATTTGACTCCAGTACTGACCATCCCAAACTGGGACAGAGTGCCATGGCTTGAGGAGTCACGTGCTGCTGAAGCTGCAAAGAAGCTGAGTGCTCCACGGGCCTTCGCTTCCCATATGCCTTATCATCTGATGCCTTCTTCTTTCTTCTCATCTAAGGCTAAGGTAAAAAAAAAATGACTGAGTGAATGCTCTGGCATAGCTGTTTTTTGATGCAATCTGGATTATCAGGAAAAATATCCCAATAATTTTCAATATATAGTTCTTAGGATCTGTTTGGGACGTCGCACAGTAACCATTCTTCATCAGCAGCTTAGATTTTATTTCAATCTTTCTTGGAAAAAAATCTAATTGTGAGTGAATCTCATGTGCTCAGCCTAGTCCAAGTCATTCCACTGACACTGATTCTTGGAATCTTCATTTGAAGCTTCTTTGCAAGCGGTTCCTTAGTTGACTGTTGGATTTGTGCTTTGTGCTGATATCATGCTGGAAGGTCTTCATCTTCAGCTACCCATCAGAGGCCTGTACCAAAAATAGATAGACGCTTGAAATTTGAAGCTATTCATGAAACGTGAAGAAAATCATACAGATACAAATGATCGTTATTTGGGGTTAATCCAAATCACAACATTGATTTATGGTGTATGATGATGACTTTTGAGCATGAGCACAGTTCCCTAGACCATAATAAAAGGGTTTGCACACTTGTGCAGCCAGGTAATTGTTAGTTTTGGACCCATTTCTGGCATCCATTTCACATTAAATGTGGTCCAAGATTTAGCTTGGTTTTTATATATGTTATTATTTATTTATTATTTTTAACACTGCAATTTTAACAGAGGTGTGTAGACTCTATATTCCTTAATCTCTTGTGTTTTTACTTTACTTTACTCTAGGTCATTTATGTGTCTCGAAACCCAAAAGATGTCCTGGTTTCCACTTTTCATTTCCACCAAATGGCCAGTTTTCTACATGACCCAGGAGCCTTTGAGGAATTTGCGGACCAATTTCTAGCCGGAAATGGTGAGTGAAACAATCTGATCTGTACTGAACACAGCACTATCATGGAGACAATCTTATCTGTAGAACACAATGGTGTGAATGTCTTTGCTCAGTGATATTCGGAAAGTGGACTGATCACGTGAAGAGCTGGAGAAACACGGATTTGGGTGACAGAATTCTTTACGTCACGTATGAGGAGATGATTCAGGTAATGTGTTTCCATCCAGGTGATCCTATTGAATTAAAGGTTAAGTTGACCGATGTTTACTTACATGCTCCATCAGTGTGTTGTTTTGCTTGAACAATTTCTTGGCTGCATTTTGTTTTTTATCAGCTTCACATTACATATTGTTGTAACTTTCCTATAAAAGCATGTTTTATTATCACTTACATGCTAATCTGTTACAGCTATGGTGATCTATAATTCTTTGACTTTGTCAGGATCTACATGGGGTTCTCGGACGCATGTTACACTTCCTTGGTAAGAGCATGAGCAAAGACGCTCTGAACCATGTGACTGAACACTGTACGTTCAAAACCATGAAGCAAAACAAAATGTCCAACTATTCGCTGGTGCCAAAGGATGTAATGGACAGCAAGAAGTCTGCATTTCTCAGAAAAGGTAGAGATAAACTCAGAAAGACTTATAGACTTGTATATAATGCTTTGTTCACATCCCAAAATGGGGCTTCTGAAGTAGTTTCTAGGTGCTGGAAGGTCTAATTTCTGATTTCTGTTTTATTCTTTCTAAGGAATTGTTGGAGATTGGAAGAATTATTTCAGCCCAGAGTTGGAGTCGAAGTTCAACACAGCTATTTCTGAAGAATTAAAGGGAACGGACATCACATTCCCCCTGGGATGAGGAACACAGATAACATCCCACTGCTTAAAATGATGATAAATGTAACAATTGCATTATACCAAATGTGCACTTTTTAAATTATAAATGTATCATTTCTTATTTTAATTTCTTCAAAATCTGCAAAAAAAAGTATCCGAACACAGAACACAGAACACAGTCGGTTTATTGCTAAATTACGATGTGTAGAAAAACATCATTCCCTCGTATCTTCTTGCACTAGTCCAAAGGTCTGTGGTTATAAAAACGTTTCTTGTCTTCCAAACACCACAATACAAGCAAGAGAATTCAAAACTTCCAAATAAATCCTTATCCTGTAAAGCAGTACGTTTCAAGGTAATAGATAACCTGCTGTCGTGTCCAAAAGTATTGGAACAACAAGGCAAATTCCTGTACTTTTTGCTGTAAACTGAAGGGAAAAAAATAATCTGCAATCCATTACTCTTAAACATTCAACAATTAGCTAAGCAAAAATATACATTTTCTAATTTTTTACTTATTTTACTTTATACTCATTTTAATGTATACATATTCCCACTTTTAAATGGCTTTTTTATATTTTCCCCCCCCTTATATTTACTTCAATTTTTACATGAGTACTGCTTACATAACTGTTATATTACTTTAATTATTGCACTATACTATACTATTGTTTAATTAAGTTTAATTACACTTATATCATTTAATTAATTATTATGACTTGCTTATTTTAATGATTTATGCTTGCCTTTTTCGTCTTCTTCCTTTTGTTATTGTAACTGTATGAAATTTGCTATATAAATAAAATGTATTATTATTATTATTATTATTATTATTATTATTATTATTACCCCTATCTATCTATAGCCATTCAGATATGAGAGGTGTTCAATGAATAAACTTATTCTCTTTTTATTTCCTAGTAGAACACAACCTCTTTCATTCACCACGAGTAACATATGTCTACTCAAAACTCAACTATAACTGTAATATAAATAAATGTAAATAATAAATAATAATAAATAAATAATATGTAAATAAATCTATATTCTTAGCTAGGGAACTGCCAGTGTGCTGTGTTTTTCAACTCTTACGCTCACCCTCAGGGCAGTGGAGGTATTTATATTCACCATCTAGTATGCGGTGGAGATCATTTTCATTGTGAAACACGGGAATTTGTACAATCAAGAAACTTTTCAATGTTTGCTTTTGTCTTCACGTGCTCTGGAGTGTATGAATCTTTATTCAACACTCTCTTGCTCCTGGCAGTGCTAGGCTCTCTGAGAACAGAGGAACAGAACAGATTCCTCTGGAGAAAAATCTAGGCTTTTAAGGGCACTTTGTATATGCAGTTGGAGTCAAACCTCATAGCCCGCTGCTCCCTTGTGCTGCTTATGGTATCGCACTTTGCTTTTACAACAGTAACAAAATATAACGAAGGAGCTGGAAACTACATTTGAATAAGTGTGAGTGATAAAATCATTCAACAGATACAGTATGTGTGAGAGAATTATCTGAAACACATGGTACTCTACACAATTGTTCGTTCTTTGGCCATTTGGACGGCTCTGTCGGTGAAAGCGAGTGTTGGTGTGAACGGGCGCCATCTCCATGTGCTCCCTCTTACTTTTCATCACACTGGTTCACGGCAACTGAGGCTTTTCTTATGTCTTGAGATGACGTCAGTGATATCTGTTGTATTTTTTATTTGTCTTTATAATGAATTTAAAATATCTGATCTTGGATTGGTTCTTTGTGTTTCCTCTGGTGGTACTGCAAGGCAAAGAATTTCTTGTGGTCAAGAAATGCATCAGCCGATCAGATGCCAGTTCATATTTTGTACATAAAAAGCTGACTCTGTATCACTGAAAGGAGCATCATGTAGTCGAGCACAGAGAGCATGAAGTATTGAGGAAGGTATATCCTATTTTTAAAATTAGTGCATCCCTAATCAGCAAGCCAGAGGAAAACTACCTGGGATGATATTAGGGAGAACCCTTTAGAGGAACCAAACTCAAACGGGAACCCATCCACACCGGATAGTGTGATTACAAACGTGCAAATACGTATGCATCATTTGTTCCCCAAAATGATTATGAAAATGATTTTTTTTAAGAAACAGGTATTATTTGCATAGCAATTTGTGATTCAGGGAAATCTAATTATATTTCAAGTTAAAGACAGGCAGTATTCAGAGGCACTGCATTACTTCTAGCAGACATACACTATTCTACTGCAGCACAGAGACTACTGTATTTATAAGAGACAGTATAGTTGTGATATCTGGACTTCATTGTTTCAGTGTGGTCAGTGCCTGTCTTATTGCCTATTATAAATAGTAAATGTACAAAATACAAGAAGATAGTAAGGTAAATGGATGAAAAAGCTTCACTGTTGTCCCACAGTTATTATACTACCAGTTAGACAAGAATTCACTTCAACCCTCATCTGCCAAGGGAACAAATTCATGTACATTCTGTACGAAAAAGAGGTTGTGTGTGTGTGTGTGTGTTTTCAGTATAAAGAGACATGCTGCATTCCTTCGTCTTGTAAATTGAAGAATTCACTTCAATCCTCATCTGCCTAGGGTAAAAATTCAAGTACACTCTGTACGAAAAAGAGGTTGTGTATGTGTGTGTGTGTGTTTTCAGTATAAAGAGATATGCTGCATTCCTTCGTCTTGTAAATTGAAGAATTCACTTCAACCCTCATCTGCCTAGGGAAAAAATTCAAGTACACTCTTTACGAAAAAGAGGTTGTGTGTGTGTGTTTTCAGTATAAAGAGACATGCTGATTGAAATAAACCAGAACAATCCCAGATTCTTATTTAGTACAGTAGCTAAACTAACAAAGCATCATATTTCTGGAGAGAGTATTTCAGCACAGTTTAGTAGTGAGGACTTTATGAATTTCATCACTAAAAAAATTGATAGTATCAGGAACAAAATATTGGATGTTCAACCATTGACGGCATCCGGTGATCCAGACCACCCTATAGCTCCACACTTAAAGCTACAATGCTTTACCAGTAGAGGGCAGGAAGAGCTAGTTAAACTTATCACCACGGCTAAACCAACAATGTGTTTGTTAGATCCAATTCCAACTAGATCGCTGAAAGAAGTGATACATGCAGCTGGAGAGCCTCTTCTTAATATTATTAACTCTTCGTTATTTCTAGGTCATGTCCCAAAATCTCTTAAGTTAGCAGTTATTAAGCCTCTTCTTAAGAAACCGAAACTGGACCCTGATGAAATATCAAATTACAGACCGATTTCAAACCTTCCGTTTATATCTAAAATATTAGAAAAGGTGGTGTCAGCTCAATTATGCTCCTTCCTACAGGAAAACAATATCCTTGAAGAATTTCAGTCAGGTTTTAGGCCCCATCATAGTACAGAAACTGCACTAGTTAAAATCACTAATGACTTGCTTTTAGCTTCGGACCAAGGCTGCATCTCAATTTTAGTCCTGCTTGATCTTAGTGCTGCATTCGACACTATAGATCATAATATTCTCATAGATCGCTTACAAAATCACATAGGCATGCAGGGACAGGCATTAAAATGGTTTAGATCCTACCTGTCTGATCCATACCACTTTGTAGATTTAAATGGAGAACTGTCCAGTGTAGTGCCAGTCCCACAAGGGTCAGTTTTAGGACCTCTGCTTTTCTCAGTATACATGCTTCCATTGGGTAACATCATTAGAAGGCATGCATTCCTTCATCTCGTGAATTGAAGAATTCACTTCAACCCTCATCTGCCTAGGGTAAAAATTCAAGTACACTCTGTACGAAAAAGAGGTTGTGTGTGTGTGTTTTCAGTATAAAGAGACATGCTGCATTCCTTCATCTTGCACCAGGAAAAGAAGAAGCAAGTAAAGACTTGAATTTTTAATACACTGAGCAATAAAATACAGCCGACTTTTGAAATGACTTTTAGGGATTTATTATGAACAATTATTCCAAGCATTATAAGTTCCTC
Source organism: Hemibagrus wyckioides (assembly GCF_019097595.1). Lineage (NCBI taxonomy): Eukaryota > Metazoa > Chordata > Actinopteri > Siluriformes > Bagridae > Hemibagrus > Hemibagrus wyckioides. The sequence goes on along the minus strand of NC_080732.1, from coordinate 15,089,299 downwards.
ACACAGGTAAAGTGACCTACTTATTGCACAAACGCTTACAAGGATTAATTAGAATGTCTGTTTATCTGATCACAGGGCTGAAAAGCAGGTCTTTTCAAGTTACTAATGCAGTGATGGAGTCACGTGACCTCGTAACGCCTCACTGGAAGGTTGGACTACAGAACAGGCAAACTGTGTATAAGACCAGTGACTGATCCTTCCACGGGTTTGACCAATACTGCCGGTCACAATGGACAACAACGACTTGTATTCGCTTTATCACGGACTTTTACTCCCAAAAATTTCACACACCGACAAGAGTCTGAAATATTTTGAGTCGTTTCAAGTGCAGGATGATGATGTGATTGCAGTTACTTATCCCAAATCTGGTAGGTTCTCTAGTACTGGTACCTCTTCCACTTTCTTTCTTTCTTTCTTTCTTTCTTTCTTTCTTTCTTTCTTTCTTTCTTTCTTTATTATAATAATAATATTAATTTATTATATAATATAATAATTTATGTGTTTACAATATTTATTTAACCAATAGGCCATTGCTCAAAAGCTGGTTTGGAGGAACTTCACAGAGTCCTCAACCTGATAGAACACCTTTGGGATGAATTAGAGCGGAGACTGTGAGCCAGGCCAAAAACTAGGACGTCTGCCTTTACATGCACATTAATTTAATATGGAGTTGGCCCGTCCATTTCAGTTATAACTTCTTTAACTCTTCTGGGAAGGCTTTCCACAAGGTTTAGGAATGTGTTTATAGGAATTCTTGACAATTCCTCTAGAAGTGCATTTGTGAGCACAGGCACTGATGTTGGATGAGAAGGCCTGGCTCACAGTCTCCTCATCCATGTCTTGGATGACCTTGGACCTTGCTTTATGCACTGGTGTGCAGTCATGTTGGAACAGGAAGGGGCCATCCCCAAAGTTTTCCCACTAAGTTGGGAGCATGAAATTGTCCAAAATATCTTGGTATGCTGAAGAATTAAGAGTTCCTCTCACTGGAGCTAATGGGCCGATATATATATATATATATATATATATATATATATGCATCCTGGTGCCATGTGTTCCCCAGATAATATATATATATATATATATATATATATATGTATACATTATGTATATATTTTGACCTTTTTCTCCCTCATATTTCTTCTAGTTGCAACTAAGATGTGCTTGAACAGAACTACTCCGTCTTTTTTCAGGTACAACATGGATGCAGGAAATTCTTCCCCTGCTCCTGAATGGAGGGGATTTGACTCCAGTACTGACCATCCCAAACTGGGACAGAGTGCCATGGCTTGAGGAGTCACGTGCTGCTGAAGCTGCAAAGAAGCTGAGTGCTCCACGGGCCTTCGCTTCCCATATGCCTTATCATCTGATGCCTTCTTCTTTCTTCTCATCTAAGGCTAAGGTAAAAAAAAAATGACTGAGTGAATGCTCTGGCATAGCTGTTTTTTGATGCAATCTGGATTATCAGGAAAAATATCCCAATAATTTTCAATATATAGTTCTTAGGATCTGTTTGGGACGTCGCACAGTAACCATTCTTCATCAGCAGCTTAGATTTTATTTCAATCTTTCTTGGAAAAAAATCTAATTGTGAGTGAATCTCATGTGCTCAGCCTAGTCCAAGTCATTCCACTGACACTGATTCTTGGAATCTTCATTTGAAGCTTCTTTGCAAGCGGTTCCTTAGTTGACTGTTGGATTTGTGCTTTGTGCTGATATCATGCTGGAAGGTCTTCATCTTCAGCTACCCATCAGAGGCCTGTACCAAAAATAGATAGACGCTTGAAATTTGAAGCTATTCATGAAACGTGAAGAAAATCATACAGATACAAATGATCGTTATTTGGGGTTAATCCAAATCACAACATTGATTTATGGTGTATGATGATGACTTTTGAGCATGAGCACAGTTCCCTAGACCATAATAAAAGGGTTTGCACACTTGTGCAGCCAGGTAATTGTTAGTTTTGGACCCATTTCTGGCATCCATTTCACATTAAATGTGGTCCAAGATTTAGCTTGGTTTTTATATATGTTATTATTTATTTATTATTTTTAACACTGCAATTTTAACAGAGGTGTGTAGACTCTATATTCCTTAATCTCTTGTGTTTTTACTTTACTTTACTCTAGGTCATTTATGTGTCTCGAAACCCAAAAGATGTCCTGGTTTCCACTTTTCATTTCCACCAAATGGCCAGTTTTCTACATGACCCAGGAGCCTTTGAGGAATTTGCGGACCAATTTCTAGCCGGAAATGGTGAGTGAAACAATCTGATCTGTACTGAACACAGCACTATCATGGAGACAATCTTATCTGTAGAACACAATGGTGTGAATGTCTTTGCTCAGTGATATTCGGAAAGTGGACTGATCACGTGAAGAGCTGGAGAAACACGGATTTGGGTGACAGAATTCTTTACGTCACGTATGAGGAGATGATTCAGGTAATGTGTTTCCATCCAGGTGATCCTATTGAATTAAAGGTTAAGTTGACCGATGTTTACTTACATGCTCCATCAGTGTGTTGTTTTGCTTGAACAATTTCTTGGCTGCATTTTGTTTTTTATCAGCTTCACATTACATATTGTTGTAACTTTCCTATAAAAGCATGTTTTATTATCACTTACATGCTAATCTGTTACAGCTATGGTGATCTATAATTCTTTGACTTTGTCAGGATCTACATGGGGTTCTCGGACGCATGTTACACTTCCTTGGTAAGAGCATGAGCAAAGACGCTCTGAACCATGTGACTGAACACTGTACGTTCAAAACCATGAAGCAAAACAAAATGTCCAACTATTCGCTGGTGCCAAAGGATGTAATGGACAGCAAGAAGTCTGCATTTCTCAGAAAAGGTAGAGATAAACTCAGAAAGACTTATAGACTTGTATATAATGCTTTGTTCACATCCCAAAATGGGGCTTCTGAAGTAGTTTCTAGGTGCTGGAAGGTCTAATTTCTGATTTCTGTTTTATTCTTTCTAAGGAATTGTTGGAGATTGGAAGAATTATTTCAGCCCAGAGTTGGAGTCGAAGTTCAACACAGCTATTTCTGAAGAATTAAAGGGAACGGACATCACATTCCCCCTGGGATGAGGAACACAGATAACATCCCACTGCTTAAAATGATGATAAATGTAACAATTGCATTATACCAAATGTGCACTTTTTAAATTATAAATGTATCATTTCTTATTTTAATTTCTTCAAAATCTGCAAAAAAAAGTATCCGAACACAGAACACAGAACACAGTCGGTTTATTGCTAAATTACGATGTGTAGAAAAACATCATTCCCTCGTATCTTCTTGCACTAGTCCAAAGGTCTGTGGTTATAAAAACGTTTCTTGTCTTCCAAACACCACAATACAAGCAAGAGAATTCAAAACTTCCAAATAAATCCTTATCCTGTAAAGCAGTACGTTTCAAGGTAATAGATAACCTGCTGTCGTGTCCAAAAGTATTGGAACAACAAGGCAAATTCCTGTACTTTTTGCTGTAAACTGAAGGGAAAAAAATAATCTGCAATCCATTACTCTTAAACATTCAACAATTAGCTAAGCAAAAATATACATTTTCTAATTTTTTACTTATTTTACTTTATACTCATTTTAATGTATACATATTCCCACTTTTAAATGGCTTTTTTATATTTTCCCCCCCCTTATATTTACTTCAATTTTTACATGAGTACTGCTTACATAACTGTTATATTACTTTAATTATTGCACTATACTATACTATTGTTTAATTAAGTTTAATTACACTTATATCATTTAATTAATTATTATGACTTGCTTATTTTAATGATTTATGCTTGCCTTTTTCGTCTTCTTCCTTTTGTTATTGTAACTGTATGAAATTTGCTATATAAATAAAATGTATTATTATTATTATTATTATTATTATTATTATTATTATTACCCCTATCTATCTATAGCCATTCAGATATGAGAGGTGTTCAATGAATAAACTTATTCTCTTTTTATTTCCTAGTAGAACACAACCTCTTTCATTCACCACGAGTAACATATGTCTACTCAAAACTCAACTATAACTGTAATATAAATAAATGTAAATAATAAATAATAATAAATAAATAATATGTAAATAAATCTATATTCTTAGCTAGGGAACTGCCAGTGTGCTGTGTTTTTCAACTCTTACGCTCACCCTCAGGGCAGTGGAGGTATTTATATTCACCATCTAGTATGCGGTGGAGATCATTTTCATTGTGAAACACGGGAATTTGTACAATCAAGAAACTTTTCAATGCTTGCTTTTGTCTTCACGTGCTCTGGAGTGTATGAATCTTTATTCAACACTCTCTTGCTCCTGGCAGTGCTAGGCTCTCTGAGAACAGAGGAACAGAACAGATTCCTCTGGAGAAAAATCTAGGCTTTTAAGGGCACTTTGTATATGCAGTTGGAGTCAAACCTCATAGCCCGCTGCTCCCTTGTGCTGCTTATGGTATCGCACTTTGCTTTTACAACAGTAACAAAATATAACGAAGGAGCTGGAAACTACATTTGAATAAGTGTGAGTGATAAAATCATTCAACAGATACAGTATGTGTGAGAGAATTATCTGAAACACATGGTACTCTACACAATTGTTCGTTCTTTGGGCATTTGGACGGCTCTGTCGGTGAAAGCGAGTGTTGGTGTGAACGGGCGCCATCTCCATGTGCTCCCTCTTACTTTTCATCACACTGGTTCACGGCAACTGAGGCTTTTCTTATGTCTTGAGATGACGTCAGTGATATCTGTTGTATTTTTTATTTGTCTTTATAATGAATTTAAAATATCTGATCTTGGATTGGTTCTTTGTGTTTCCTCTGGTGGTACTGCAAGGCAAAGAATTTCTTGTGGTCAAGAAATGCATCAGCCGATCAGATGCCAGTTCATATTTTGTACATAAAAAGCTGACTCTGTATCACTGAAAGGAGCATCATGTAGTCGAGCACAGAGAGCATGAAGTATTGAGGAAGGTATATCCTATTTTTAAAATTAGTGCATCCCTAATCAGCAAGCCAGAGGAAAACTACCTGGGATGATATTAGGGAGAACCCTTTAGAGGAACCAAACTCAAACGGGAACCCATCCACACCGGATAGTGTGATTACAAACGTGCAAATACGTATGCATCATTTGTTCCCCAAAATGATTATGAAAATGATTTTTTTTAAGAAACAGGTATTATTTGCATAGCAATTTGTGATTCAGGGAAATCTAATTATATTTCAAGTTAAAGACAGGCAGTATTCAGAGGCACTGCATTACTTCTAGCAGACATACACTATTCTACTGCAGCACAGAGACTACTGTATTTATAAGAGACAGTATAGTTGTGATATCTGGACTTCATTGTTTCAGTGTGGTCAGTGCCTGTCTTATTGCCTATTATAAATAGTAAATGTACAAAATACAAGAAGATAGTAAGGTAAATGGATGAAAAAGCTTCACTGTTGTCCCACAGTTATTATACTACCAGTTAGACAAGAATTCACTTCAACCCTCATCTGCCAAGGGAACAAATTCATGTACATTCTGTACGAAAAAGAGGTTGTGTGTGTGTGTGTGTTTTCAGTATAAAGAGACATGCTGCATTCCTTCGTCTTGTAAATTGAAGAATTCACTTCAATCCTCATCTGCCTAGGGTAAAAATTCAAGTACACTCTGTACGAAAAAGAGGTTGTGTATGTGTGTGTGTGTGTTTTCAGAATAAAGAGACATGCTGCATTCCTTCGTCTTGTAAATTGAAGAATTCACTTCAACCCTCATCTGCCTAGGGAAAAAATTCAAGTACACTCTTTACGAAAAAGAGGTTGTGTGTGTGTGTTTTCAGTATAAAGAGACATGCTGATTGAAATAAACCAGAACAATCCCAGATTCTTATTTAGTACAGTAGCTAAACTAAAAAAGCATCATATTTCTGGAGAGAGTATTTCAGCACAGTTTAGTAGTGAGGACTTTATGAATTTCTTCACTAAAAAAATTGATAGTATCAGGAACAAAATATTGGATGTTCAACCATTGACGGCATCCGGTGATCTAGACCACCCTATAGCTCCACACTTAAAGCTACAATGCTTTACCAGTAGAGGGCAGGAAGAGCTAGTTAAACTTATCACCACGGCTAAACCAACAACGTGTTTGTTAGATCCAATTCCAACTAGATCGCTGAAAGAAGTGATACATGCAGCTGGAGAGCCTCTTCTTAATATTATTAACTCTTCGTTATTTCTAGGTCATGTCCCAAAATCTCTTAAGTTAGCAGTTATTAAGCCTCTTCTTAAGAAACCGAAACTGGACCCTGATGAAATATCAAATTACAGACCGATTTCAAACCTTCCGTTTATATCTAAAATATTAGAAAAGGTGGTGTCAGCTCAATTATGCTCCTTCCTACAGGAAAACAATATCCTTGAAGAATTTCAGTCAGGTTTTAGGCCCCATCATAGTACAGAAACTGCACTAGTTAAAATCACTAATGACTTGCTTTTAGCTTCGGACCAAGGCTGCATCTCAATTTTAGTCCTGCTTGATCTTAGTGCTGCATTCGACACTATAGATCATAATATTCTCATAGATCGCTTACAAAATCACATAGGCATGCAGGGACAGGAATTAAAATGGTTTAGATCCTACCTGTCTGATCCATACCACTTTGTAGATTTAAATGGAGAACTGTCCAGTGTAGTGCCAGTCCCACAAGGGTCAGTTTTAGGACCTCTGCTTTTCTCAGTATACATGCTTCCATTGGGTAACATCATTAGAAGGCATGCATTCCTTCATCTCGTGAATTGAAGAATTCACTTCAACCCTCATCTGCCTAGGGTAAAAATTCAAGTACACTCTGTACGAAAAAGAGGTTGTGTGTGTGTGTTTTCAGTATAAAGAGACATGCTGCATTCCTTCATCTTGCACCAGGAAAAGAAGAAGCAAGTAAAGACTTGAATTTTTAATACACTGAGCAATAAAATACAGCCGACTTTTGAAATGACTTTTAGGGATTTATTATGAACAATTATTCCAAGCATTATAAGTTCCTCACACAGGTAAAGTGACCTACTTATTGCACAAACGCTTACAAGGATCAATTAGAATGTCTGTTTATCTGATCACAGGGCTGAAAAGCAGGTCTTTTCAAGTTACTAATGCAGTGATGGAGTCACGTGACCTCGTAACGCCTCACTGGAAGGTTGGACTACAGAACAGGCAAACTGTGTATAAGACCAGTGACTGATCCTTCCACGGGTTTGACCAATACTGCCGGTCACAATGGACAACAACGACTTATATTCGCTTTATCACGGACTTTTACTCCCAAAAATTTCACACACCGACAAGAGTCTGAAATATTTTGAGTCGTTTCAAGTGCAGGATGATGATGTGATTGCAGTTACTTATCCCAAATCTGGTAGGTTCTCCTAGTACTGGTACCTCTTCCACTTTCTTTCTTTCTTTATTTCTTTATTTCTTTCTTTATTTATTTATTATAATAATAATATTAATTTATTATATAATATAATAATTTATGTGTTTACAATATTTATTTAACCAATAGGCCATTGCTCAAAAGCTGGTTTGGAGGAACTTCACAGAGTCCTCAACCTGATAGAACACCTTTGGGATGAATTAGAGCGGAGACTGTGAGCCAGGCCAAAAACTAGGACGTCTGCCTTTACATGCACATTAATTTAATATGGAGTTGGCCCGTCCATTTCAGTTATAACTTCTTTAACTCTTCTGGGAAGGCTTTCCACAAGGTTTAGGAATGTGTTTATAGGAATTCTTGACAATTCCTCTAGAAGTGCATTTGTGAGCACAGGCACTGATGTTGGATGAGAAGGCCTGGCTCACAGTCTCCTCATCCATGTCTTGGATGACCTTGGACCTTGCTTTATGCACTGGTGTGCAGTCATGTTGGAACAGGAAGGGGCCATCCCCAAAGTTTTCCCACTAAGTTGGGAGCATGAAATTGTCCAAAATATCTTGGTATGCTGAAGAATTAAGAGTTCCTCTCACTGGAGCTAATGGGCCGATATATATATATATATATATATGCATCCTGGTGCCATGTGTTCCCCAGATAATATATATATATATATATATATATATATATATATATATATATATATATGTATACATTATGTATATATTTTGACCTTTTTCTCCCTCATATTTCTTCTAGTTGCAACTAAGATGTGCTTGAACAGAACTACTCCGTCTTTTTTCAGGTACAACATGGATGCAGGAAATTCTTCCCCTGCTCCTGAATGGAGGGGATTTGACTCCAGTACTGACCATCCCAAACTGGGACAGAGTGCCATGGCTTGAGGAGTCACGTGCTGCTGAAGCTGCAAAGAAGCTGAGTGCTCCACGGGCCTTCGCTTCCCATATGCCTTATCATCTGATGCCTTCTTCTTTCTTCTCATCTAAGGCTAAGGTAAAAAAAAAAATGACTGAGTGAATGCTCTGGCATAGCTGTTTTTTGATGCAATCTGGATTATCAGGAAAAATATCCCAATAATTTTCAATATATAGTTCTTAGGATCTGTTTGGGACGTCGCACAGTAACCATTCTTCATCAGCAGCTTAGATTTTATTTCAATCTTTCTTGGAAAAAAATCTAATTGTGAGTGAATCTCATGTGCTCAGCCTAGTCCAAGTCATTCCACTGACACTGATTCTTGGAATCTTCATTTGAAGCTTCTTTGCAAGCGGTTCCTTAGTTGACTGTTGGATTTGTGCTTTGTGTTGATATCATGCTGGAAGGTCTTCATCTTCAGCTACCCATCAGAGGCCTGTACCAAAAATAGATAGACGCTTGAAATTTGAAGCTATTCATGAAACGTGAAGAAAATCATACAGATACAAATGATCGTTATTTGGGGTTAATCCAAATCACAACATTGATTTATGGTGTATGATGATGACTTTTGAGCATGAGCACAGTTCCCTAGACCATAATAAAAGGGTTTGCACACTTGTGCAGCCAGGTAATTGTTAGTTTTGGACCCATTTCTGGCATCCATTTCACATTAAATGTGGTCCAAGATTTAGCTTGGTTTTTATATATGTTATTATTTATTTATTATTTTTAACACTGCAATTTTAACAGAGGTGTGTAGACTCTATATTCCTTAATCTCTTGTGTTTTTACTTTACTTTACTCTAGGTCATTTATGTGTCTCGAAACCCAAAAGATGTCCTGGTTTCCACTTTTCATTTCCACCAAATGGCCAGTTTTCTACATGACCCAGGAACCTTTGAGGAAATTGCGGACCAATTTCTAGCCGGAAATGGTGAGTGAAACAATCTGATCTGTACTGAACACAGCACTATCATGGAGACAATCTTATCTGTAGAACACAATGGTGTGAATGTCTTTGCTCAGTGATATTCGGAAAGTGGACTGATCACGTGAAGAGCTGGAGAAACACGGATTTGGGTGACAGAATTCTTTACGTCACGTATGAGGAGATGATTCAGGTAATGTGTTTCCATCCAGGTGATCCTATTGAATTAAAGGTTAAGTTGACCGATGTTTACTTACATGCTCCATCAGTGTGTTGTTTTGCTTGAACAATTTCTTGGCTGCATTTTGTTTTTTATCAGCTTCACATTACATTGTTGTAACTTTCCTATAAAAGCATGTTTTATTATCACTTACATGCTAATCTGTTACAGCTATGGTGATCTATTATTCTTTGACTTTGTCAGGATCTACATGGGGTTCTCGGACGCATGTTACTCTTCCTTGGTAAGAGCATGAGCAAAGACGCTCTGAACCATGTGACTGAACACTGTACGTTCAAAACCATGAAGCAAAACAAAATGTCCAACTATTCACTGGTGCCAAAGGATGTAATGGACAGCAAGAAGTCTGCATTTCTCAGAAAAGGTAGAGATAAACTCAGAAAGACTTATAGACTTGTATATAATGCTTTGTTCACATCCCAAAATGGGGCTTCTGAAGTAGTTTCTAGGTGCTGGAAGGTCTAATTTCTGATTTCTGTTTTATTCTTTCTAAGGAATTGTTGGAGATTGGAAGAATTATTTCAGCCCAGAGTTGGAGTCGAAGTTCAACACAGCTATTTCTGAAGAATTAAAGGGAACGGACATCACATTCCCCCTGGGATGAGGAACACAGATAACATCCCACTGCTTAAAATGATGATAAATGTAACAATTGCATTATACCAAATGTGCACTTTTTAAATTATAAGTGTATCATCTTAGAGGCACTGCATTACTTCTAGCAGACATACACTATTCTACTGCAGCACAGAGACTACTGTATTTATAAGAGACAGTATAGTTGTGATATCTGGACTTCATTGTTTCAGTGTGGTCAGTGCCTGTCTTATTGCCTATTATAAATAGTAAATGTACAAAATACAAGAAGATAGTAAGGTAAATGGATGAAAAAGCTTCACTGTTGTCCCACAGTTATTATACTACCAGTTAGACAAGAATTCACTTCAACCCTCATCTGCCAAGGGAACAAATTCATGTACATTCTGTACGAAAAAGAGGTTGTGTGTGTGTGTGTGTTTTCAGTATAAAGAGACATGCTGCATTCCTTCGTCTTGTAAATTGAAGAATTCACTTCAACCCTCATCTGCCTAGGGAAAAAATTCAAGTACACTCTGTACGAAAAAGAGGTTGTGTATGTGTGTGTGTGTGTTTTCAGAATAAAGAGATATGCTGCATTCCTTCGTCTTGTAAATTGAAGAATTCACTTCAACCCTCATCTGCCTAGGGAAAAAATTCAAGTACACTCTGTACGAAAAAGAGGTTGTGTGTGTGTGTTTTCAGTATAAAGAGACATGCTGATTGAAATAAACCAGAACAATCCCAGATTCTTATTTAGTACAGTAGCTAAACTAACAAAGCATCATATTTCTGGAGAGAGTATTTCAGCACAGTTTAGTAGTGAGGACTTTATGAATTTCTTCACTAAAAAAATTGATAGTATCAGGAACAAAATATTGGATGTTCAACCATTGACGGCATCCGGTGATCCAGACCACCCTATAGCTCCACACTTAAAGCTACAATGCTTTACCAGTAGAGGGCAGGAAGAGCTAGTTAAACTTATCACCACGGCTAAACCAACAACGTGTTTGTTAGATCCAATTCCAACTAGATCGCTGAAAGAAGTGATACATGCAGCTGGAGAGCCTCTTCTTAATATTATTAACTCTTCGTTATTTCTAGGTCATGTCCCAAAATCTCTTAAGTTAGCAGTTATTAAGCCTCTTCTTAAGAAACCGAAACTGGACCCTGATGAAATATCAAATTACAGACCGATTTCAAACCTTCCGTTTATATCTAAAATATTAGAAAAGGTGGTGTCAGCTCAATTATGCTCCTTCCTACAGGAAAACAATATCCTTGAAGAATTTCAGTCAGGTTTTAGGCCCCATCATAGTACAGAAACTGCACTAGTTAAAATCACTAATGACTTGCTTTTAGCTTCGGACCAAGGCTGCATCTCAATTTTAGTCCTGCTTGATCTTAGTGCTGCATTCGACACTATAGATCATAATATTCTCATAGATCGCTTACAAAATCACATAGGCATGCAGGGACAGGCATTAAAATGGTTTAGATCCTACCTGTCTGATCCATACCACTTTGTAGATTTAAATGGAGAACTGTCCAGTGTAGTGCCAGTGAAATACGGGGTCCCACAAGGGTCAGTTTTAGGACCTCTGCTTTTCTCAGTATACATGCTTCCATTGGGTAACATCATTAGAAGGCATGCATTCCTTCATCTCGTGAATTGAAGAATTCACTTCAACCCTCATCTGCCTAGGGTAAAAATTCAAGGGCACTCTGTACGAAAAAGAGGTTGTGTGTGTGTGTTTTCAGTATAAAGAGACATGCTGCATTCCTTCATCTTGCACCAGGAAAAGAAGAAGCAAGTAAAGACTTGAATTTTTAATACACTGAGCAATAAAATACAGCCGACTTTTGAAATGACTTTTAGGGATTTATTATGAACAATTATTCCAAGCATTATAAGTTCCTCACACAGGTAAAGTGACCTACTTATTGCACAAACGCTTACAAGGATCAATTAGAATATCTGTTTATCTGATCACAGGGCTGAAAAGCAGGTCTTTTCAAGTTACTAATGCAGTGATGGAGTCACGTGACCTCGTAACGCCTCACTGGAAGGTTGGACTACAGAACAGGCAAACTGTGTATAAGACCAGTGACTGATCCTTCCACGGGTTTGACCAATACTGCCGGTCACAATGGACAACAACGACTTGTATTCGCTTTATCACGGACTTTTACTCCCAAAAATTTCACACACCGACAAGAGTCTGAAATATTTTGAGTCGTTTCAAGTGCAGGATGATGATGTGATTGCAGTTACTTATCCCAAATCTGGTAGGTTCTCTAGTACTGGTACCTCTTCCACTTTCTTTCTTTCTTTCTTTCTTTCTTTCTTTCTTTCTTTCTTTCTTTCTTTCTTTCTTTATTTCTTTCTTTATTTATTTATTATAATAATAATATTAATTTATTATATAATATAATAATTTATGTGTTTACAATATTTATTTAACCAATAGGCCATTGCTCAAAAGCTGGTTTGGAGGAACTTCACAGAGCCCTCAACCTGATAGAACACCTTTGGGATGAATTAGAGCGGAGACTGTGAGCCAGGCCAAAAACTAGGACGTCTGCCTTTACATGCACATTAATTTAATATGGAGTTGGCCCGTCCATTTCAGTTATAACTTCTTTAACTCTTCTGGGAAGGCTTTCCACAAGGTTTAGGAATGTGTTTATAGGAATTCTTGACAATTCCTCTAGAAGTGCATTTGTGAGCACAGGCACTGATGTTGGATGAGAAGGCCTGGCTCACAGTCTCCTCATCCATGTCTTGAATGACCTTGGACCTTGCTTTATGCACTGGTGTGCAGTCATGTTGGAACAGGAAGGGGCCATCCCCAAAGTTTTCCCACTAAGTTGGGAGCATGAAATTGTCCAAAATATCTTGGTATGCTGAAGAATTAAGAGTTCCTCTCACTGGAACTAATGGGCCGATATATATATATATATATACACTATATTGCCAAAAGTATTCGCTCACCCATCCAAATAATCAGAATCAGGTGTTCCAATCACTTCCATGGCCACAGGTGTATAAAATCAAGCACCTAGGCATGCAGACTGTTTTTACAAACATTTGTGAAAGAATGGGTCGCTCTCAGGAGCTCAGTGAATTCCAGCGTGGAACTGTGATAGGATGCCACCTGTGCAACAAATCCAGTCGTGAAATTTCCTCGCCCCTAAATATTCCACAGTCAACTGTCAGCTGTATTATAAGAACGTGGAAGTGTTTGGGAACGACAGCAACTCAGCCACGAAGTGGTAGGCCACGTAAACTGACGGAGCGGGGTCAGCGGATGCCGAGGCGCATAGTGCGAAGAGGTCGCCAACTTTCTGCAGAGTCAATCGCTACAGACCTCCAAACTTCATGTGGCCTTCAGATTAGCTCAAGAACAGTGCGCAGAGAGCTTCATGGAATGGGTTTCCATGGCCGAGCAGCTGCATCCAAGCCATACATCACCAAGTACAATGCAAAGCGTCGGATGCAGTGGTGTAAAGCACGCCACCACTGGACTCTAGAGCAGTGGAGACGCGTTCTCTGGAGTGACGAATCGTGCTTCTCCATCTGGCAATCTGATGGACGAGTCTGGGTTTGGCGGTTGCCAGGAGAACGGTACTTGTCTGACTGCATTGTGCCAAGTGTAATGTTTGGTGGAGGGGGGATTATGGTGTGGGGTTGTTTTTCAGGAGCTGGGCTTGGCCCCTTAGTTCCAGTGAAAGGAACTCTGAATGCTTCAGCATACCAAGACATTTTGGACAATTCCATGCTCCCAACTTTGTGGGAACAGTGGACTGATCACGTGAAGAGCTGGAGAAACACGGATTTGGGTGACAGAATTCTTTACGTCACGTATGAGGAGATGATTCAGGTAATGTGTTTCCATCCAGGTGATCCTACTGAATTAAAGGTTAAGCTGACTGATGTTTACTTACATGCTCGATCAGTGTGACCAATGTGACTGGAGAGACCAGAGAAATAGTGTTGATAGTCCTGCTTATGTGTGAATGTATCGTATAAGACTACCACTGAAACTACAGGATTAAGCTATTCCCACCTTGTTCGGTGAAAAGGAATAACTAGAAGGGCTTAACCACAAAACCTCAAAAAATATATATACATACATACATTGTTCTGTTTCTGTAAATGTAAGTTGTGGGTGTTTATTAGCTTATGTCACTAGTTTTCCCTCAAAAGTGTTACGTTGCAGTTCGATATGCTGTTGACTTGCTTCGCATGTCTCGAAGGGAACTGGTGTTAAATCTTCTGGTGGGTGGGAACTGGTTAAATCCAAATAAGTAACATAATGAGGGGGAAAAGTGTAGTTTTTTTGTTGTTTTGCTTAAACAATTTCTGGGCAACAAGCAGCATTTATTCTTTTTATAAATTTCAAGAGAAAGTTATATTCAAGTCTGTTCATAACTTAATTAATATCAGGAAATAATGTTGCATAAGCTGTTAGGTGTTTCTATATTAATCCACATAACGTGACCTATAACTTGAATCATAATATAAGAGGAATAGGAAACCTTTGTGTGTATCACATCACCACATAGTTGTAATGCATGGTTTATTATCACTTGCATGCTAATCTGTTACAGCTACGGTGATCTATTATTCTTTGACTTTGTCAGGATCTGCATGGGGTTCTCGAACGCATGTTACTCTTCCTTCTTAAGAGCCTGAGCAAAGACGCTCTGAACCATGTGACTGAACACTGTACGTTCAAAACCATGAAGCAAAACAAAATGTCCAACTATTCACTGGTGCCAGAGGCTTTAATGGACAGCAAGAAGTCTTTTCTCAGAAAAGGTAGAGATGAACGCGGAAAGACTTTTTCAACCGCTCTATTTTATTATTGTATATAATGCTCTATTCGCATCCCAAAATGGGGCTTCTGGAGTACTTTCTAGGTGCTGGAACGTCTAATTCCTGATTTTTTTTGTTTTTCTAAGGAATTGTTGGAGATTGGAAGAATTATTTCAGCCCAGAGTTGGAGTCGAAAATCAACACAGCTATTTCTGAAGCATTAAAGGGAACTGACATCACATTCCCCCTGGAATAAGGAATACAAATAAAATCCCACTGCTTGAAGATAAATGTGATCATTAAATGAAGATAAATGTAACCATTATATTGCACCAAAGTTTGTGATTTATTATTTTTTTTTATTAGAATTGAAAACAGTAGCTAAACATGCAAACATTTACATAAGTACTGCTTACATACACTACCAGTCAAAAGTTTGGACACACATTTCAATTCAATGATTTTTGTTTAGGGATTTATTTTCTACATTCTAGAACAATACTGGAGATTTCGAAACTGTGAAATAACACACATGGACTTCAGTAATCCATATGTAACGACAACAAAAAACAGTCAGTTGTTATTTTAAGACACGAAGGTCAGGTGTTCTGGAATAGTTCTTGCAAGAACAGTATTGTCCAGTGCATTTGCAAAACCCATCAAGCACCATGATGAAACTGGCTCACATGAAGACCATCCCAGAAAAGCAAGACCAAAACTTACCTCTGCTGCAGAGGAGAAGTTCATTTAGAGTTACCAGCCTCGGAAATCACCAATTAACAGCACCTCAGATTAGAGCCGTTATGAAGGCTTTATAGAGCACCAGTAGCAGACATATCTCAATATCAACTGTTCAAAGGACATTATTGTGTATTTCAGCCGCCTTCAGCATTGTTTTACAAGGTAGAAAGAAATAAACATCAGGAAAGACCACTGAATTAGAAGGTGTGTCCAAACTTTTGACTGGTAGTGTAACTTTTTACATTATTTTCATACTATGATGTACTATATAGTTCTGTTGTCACACACTTTGTGTTTTTATATTGTTCGATTTTATATTTAGTTTCTTCTTTCTGTAACAAATCCACCTGCCATCACTGGAGATTTGACCACTTCCAGTTTACTTCCAGCATCACAGACATTTAAACCACTCTCACCAACACTACATTGTGAAGCATTGTTAGTTTGACTACACTACAATTTTCTGCTGTTGGTTTTTGTCTATGACTTGACTATTATTATTGGATTTCTTGCTTTTTGGATTTCACTTTCAGTTTCATTTGCTCCACTGCTTTTGCTCTACTTTTTTTTTTGCCACTCTTGTTTTAGACTGTTTACTGTGTTTGTGTTTCCATTAAATAACGCATATGGATCCATATAATATTCTGTCTGGTGGTATGCAACAGAATACTTTGCCTGTTGTTTTTCATGCTGTTGTGGCCCACCACAATGAAGTCCTGGTGGCTTACCAGGAACAAATATCCACACTGCATCCAGCAAACACACAGCTGGTGCAAGCAGTACAAACTGGCTGGACAACAGTCTGGGACAGCTGGGACAGTGACCCACAGGTGCAGGCTTCTTTTACATATTTCAGCCAACTTATCAGAGATGTGTTTGAATATCTTGGCTGGAGGAAGGGACATTTCTGAATGGGTCATCACTCACCAAACAATGACAGTAACTCTTCAGGTGGGCCTGTCTCATGTGGAAATCCTAGAGCTGTTCATGATCTCCACTGTGAACCCAATCATCTTTGGGAATCATCATTCCCCTGGCTCCAGGTCCACAATCCCCAAATATCCTGGCAGGAGAAGTTCACCGGAGTTTAAACCACTCTCATCAACACTACAGTGCAAAGTACTGTTAGTTTGACTACACTACCAAGTGTGATTGCCTATTATGTATGACCCGTTTGCTGTTGTTATTGGATTGATTATTTTTTGGATTGTACTCTTGGTGTCGTTTGCCCTGTTGACTGTTTTCCTGGTTTTGAATTGTGCATATTCTTTTGACTTTCCCCTTTTGCTACTCGTTTTTTGTACTGTTTACTGTGTTTGTGTTTCCATTAAATACTGTATATGGATTCATCTAACTTTCCGGCTTTCCCGTTGTACTTTGTGCCACGCCCTTCCTATTGTTCTCACCTTGTCACCTGTTCCCCATTTACCTTGCTGTATTGCCCTATATATATGAGCCCTTGTGTGCCTGTCTTTGCCAGCCATTGTTTGTCTGTGGTTCGTTTCATCCATGTTCCAGGTGTCCAGTGTTGTTGGGCCGTATGACTGACCGCTCATGTTTTGTTTATTATGTTTAGTTTTGTTTTATGTTTGTTTTCCTGTCTTACCCCTGTGAATAAAGCAGGGCTTCGTTTTAATCCTCTGAGGTGCGGGGAACCTGGATGTTACATTATTATTATTATTATTATTATTATTATTGCACTCAACTGGATTACTGGATTTTTTTGTATAGTGAAAAATAAATCCCCTTGCTTTCTTTAGCTATTTAGATATGTTGGTTTGAATAATCTTAATCTCTTTTCATTTTTTTAGTAAAACACAACCTCCTTCATTCACCGCTAGTGGCATATGTCTCAACCTTTATATAGCAAAAAAATAGATGTAATTGTTATTGAATTAAAAATATGTAAGCAAATCCATATTCTTAACCATAGATTTAATCTGAGAGTCTGTCTATACTATACTATATTTCAAGTATCTTCAGTTCCATTTTATTTTGTATTACACTTACAGTCTTTTATACATGCTTCACTAACACAAGGTATCCAATCTTATCCTTATTTTCATTCTAGTCAGGCAAGAGCCACACCTGATTCCACCTTTTTAATCGGTGGGTCTTGGCTTTCAGTAGAGAACTTAATGAGTTTATGGATTGGTCCTGCATGTGTTTTCCTTTTCTCTTCCTGCTATCACACCCTTGCATTAAAAAAGACTATGAAATTGTATTACCGTACAATTATGTAGTAAATATATACAATATGTGTGTGTTGCAAGCTCGACCAAGTCCTCTTGCACGCTGTCTCACTCACTCTATCATTGTTGCCTGTGAGACAGACATTACTATACTGTACATGTTTGCAGTTGTGTTTCATTGTTTGTCTCTCTTACAGAAATAAGACATTTAAACACACAGTCAACTTCCCTGGTGTAGAGCAGCATTAAACAACCAGAGGCACGGCATTACTTCTAGCAGACATACACTATTCTACTGCACCACAGATTTGTTTTTGTAAGAGGCGTTGCAGTTTTGACATTTGGACTTTAGTGTTTCAGTAGGGTCAGTGTATTGTTGTTTTTTATAAGTAGTAAATGTATAAAATACAGCAGGATGGCAAGGTAAATGGATGACTGGTTTACTGTCCCACAGATGTATTACCAGTGATCGAGCCACATGACATCGAACCGCCTCACTGGAAGGCTGGACTACAAAACAATTATAATTAAGACAAGTGACTGACCCATGTACTGGTTTGTCTTATACTCGCGGTTACAATGGACAACAACGACCCGTATTTGCTGTATCATGGAGTTTTAGTCACAAAGGTTTCCCACACTGATGACAGTCTGAAATATTATGAGTCGTTTCAAGTGCAGGATGACGACGTGATCGCAATTACTTATCCCAAATCTGGTAAGTGATTTCATTTCTTTCTCCTTTTTTTTTTTTGGGGGGGGGGGGGGGTAGTGTGTTTAAAATGAATAAATAATGGATGGATTGATACAACCCACGCTACAGTCAAACAATTATTTTTTATCCTATTTTTTAATTCTCCTTTCATTTTTGAAACACTACATTACCATTTGGGATGTACTCAGCCAGTAAAAGGTGATCACCGATTATCCTTCATTACCAATTATAATGTGTCATAAAAATGTTTTGGACTGAATTTGATGAGAATTTTCTTATTTTATCACTAGTTATATATTATTCTCCTCATGTCCAAGCTAGTAGTAACTGAGATGGGGTTAAACAGTACAGAAACTTTTTCAGGTACAACATGGATGCAGGAAATTCTTCCCCTGCTCCTGAATGGAGGGGATTTGACCCCAGTACTGACCATCCCAAGCTGGGACAGAGTGCCATGGCTTGACGGGTTACGTATTCTTGGAATCGCAGACAAGCTGAGTGCTCCACGGGCCTTCGTTTCCCATATGCCTTATCATCTGATGCCTTCCTCCTTCTTTTCTTCTAAGGCTAAGGTAAAAAAAAAAAGGAATAACTGTAAACATATCCCACTAATTTTCTATGTATGGTTTTCAGTATCTAGGACATTGTTCTTCAGCAGCAGCTTAGTGTATTTTGGGTTGGGGGGTAATCTTTCTTGGAAAAATGCTCCAGATATATTTAATTGTGAGTGCATCTCATTTGTTCAGCAGAGCTCAAGTCATTCCACTGGCCAATCCAAGACAATGACATTCTTCTTTTGAACCTGTTCCTTATTAGACTGTTGGATTAGTGCCTTGTGTTGATATCATGCTGGAAGGTCTTCATCTTCAGCTGTCTAACAGACGCCTGTAAAACAGATGTGTAGGAATTTGAAGCTATTCATAAGTCTTTATATCTTAAGCCCCAGTCCTAGCTGAAGAGAAGCAGCCCCAGAGCATGATGCTGTCACCACCATGTGGGTGTGGTGTTCTTTTGATGATAAGCTGTCTTGTTTTTGTGCCAAACATATGAATTAGAATAATGCCGAAAAGGTTGTACTTTGGTCAGACCAGTTACATGCCACATGACTGTTCTTGTTAATGTTATTGCATTGTCCCATTTTCTCCACTTGTTGATGATGGCCTTCACAGTATTACTCGGTATATCTGTTTTGGAAATACATTTGTAGCCATCTCCTGATTGATATCTTTCAACAATGAGATCCTGTATATGCTTTGTAAGTGCTTTGGCTTTGGATAGAACCTAAAAGATGAGAAAAACATTATACAGATACAGATCATAATTAACATTGATTGAAGTTTTCCATAACATTTCCATTTCTGGCTGGTATTTCACATTAAATCTAGGAAAAACTCTGACATGATTTAGCTTGGCTTTTTATATTAATTTTTTCTTTTTTTTTAAATTCATTTTCCTTCATCTCTTGTGTTTTTTACTTTCACCTCTAGGTCATTTATGTTTCTAGAAACCCAAAAGATGTCCTGGTTTCCACTTTTCATTTCCACCAAATGGCCAGTTTTCTACATGACCCAGGAACCTTCGAAGAATTTGCAGACCAATTCCTAGCAGGGAATGGTGAGCAAAACAATCTGATCTGTACTGAACACAGCACTATCATGGAGACTGTCTTATCTGTAGAACACTGGTATGTTGTGAACTTGTTTGTTCAGTGATCTTTGGAAAGTGGACTGATCATGTGAAGTGCTGGAGAAACACGGATTTGGGTGACAGAATTCTTTACATCACGTACGAGGAGATGATTCAGGTAATGTTTTTACGTCACGTATGAAGAGATGATTCAAGTGATGTTTTCCTTCTACCGAACTAGAAAAAGTTGACCCATGTTTACTTACATGCTCAATCAGTGTGATCAATGTGACTGGAGAGATGAGTCTTTAATGAGAAACGGGACATGAAACGGGAAGGGCATGCAGAAATCAGAGTCAGAAACAGTCCAATAATCCAGAGCACAGACAAACAGGGCAATACAGATCAAGCAGAAAACAACAATGGGAACAAACAGGGTCTAACATGGCAGGGCAGGGCAAGAACAGGAACATGGCGGGATGACTACACAGAGCCCAAGGCAAATTGTGAAGACCATATATGTGGGAGAGCCTTGGATGTAAAGATGGAGGGGATTCTGTAGTGGTGTTTTTCATGGTTGGAGGCATTGTGATCTGATTTGAGCAGGGAGAAATGGAACGTAGCGGAGATACCATAGGTCAGCGGGAGTTGTAGTCGATATGTGACCGGGTTAATATGTTGAGTAATTTTAAATAAACCTCAGGATTAACTTGGGGGAGTTTCAACTTAAGGTGATGGGTAGAGAGCCACACCTGTTCCCGAATTTGGAATTGTTGGTGAGGGCATCTATGGTGGTTGGCTTGGATACGTTGTTGGCGTACCGCCTGTTGAAGTTAAGTCCAGGTTTTTGGATGTGCAGTAGGAGGTATCTGTCTTACTGTTTGTTACACCGGGTCTTTTAGTCACTGTGAAATGGAATTGAGTAAGAAATAAAGTCCACCCAGCTTGGCGTGGATTGAGGCTTTCGCCATGGGTCCGGCTAAGAGGTTCGGCTAAGAGGTTCTCCCATCTTCTCTCGGTGGGTGTAAATCCAGCCCATACCAGATGTAAAGCTGAGAATCTCTGCTGACTGGTTGCTGATGCCTCAGGTTGTCTAACTGCATGGCCATGGTGATGTATTGGGCTAGCAATGTGTCAGTAACTTTGCAGGCTAGCTCTGCTTGTAGCACAGGGCACAATCCCTTGTGAAAAACGACCTAAAGAGAAGTGTCAGTCCAGCTGCTTTGGGAGGCAAGCATACAGAATTTCACTGCATAGGCAGCCACTGTCAGCCATTGTTCCCTTGGCGTAGTTTTAATAGTCACATAGGAAGGTCCTTGCCACCTGCTAAATATTCAAACACTTCTTTGATGAGACTGGTTAAATATGAAAACGGAAGGATCACGGAACCTGAGGATCGCTGTCCCACACTGCAGAAGCCCAGACCAGTGCTTTTCCTGTGAGAAGGGACATGAGAAATGCACATTTGGTGCTCTCTTTATGATTAAGTGTCCGGTTGTTGATTTGCCCTTGATACTCGATAAGCATTTATCCCTGTTGCACTATGATTGCTTGCAGCAGCAACATATCCTCTAGAATCCAAGACGTGGTCAAAGAACAGTTCAAGAAATGAAAACTGGTAGAGCAAAAACACACTGGCAAACAAATCCGATAAATCACAAAACGGGAAAAACAGTCAAGAAATCAAAAAAGTAATGATGGTAATGAACACTAAAGGACAATACTTTGTGCCAAAGTTGGTGTGCATGCTGTTTAAATGTCCGTAGAATCCAGAAAAAACATTAACCCTCGTGCGAGGGTTCCCTCTGGTGGTTTGGTGAGAGCATAGCATGTAGTGATGTTACACCTACACTGGTCTGTTTATGTAATTCAACTGGAGCATATTGTCCAGAGACCGCATGTATTGGCCATGCACTTTTTGTCACAAAATCAGTTGTGGGTGTTTGTGAGCTTATGTAAGCAGAACACAGGTTTTCCCTCGAGAGCCTTACACTGGCTTTGACTCTACAGTTTTAAATGCTGTTGACCAGCTTCACATGTCTCAAAGGGAGCAGGTGTAAGTCTTCTAGTGGTTGGGAACTGGTTAAAACCCAATCAGGGAAGTAATGAGAAGGAAAAGTGGCGTTTTTAATAATCGCTAATATAATGAAACTTTCAGAAAGGAAACAATTTCTTGCTAACAAGCTGCATCAATGTATCTATAATAATCCATATATATAACCTAACGCTATAATATAAGAGGAAGATAATCAGCTTCACATCACCGCCTCGTTGTACTTACACACTAATCTGTTACAGCAACGGTGATCTGCCACTTTATGACTTTGCCTCTGTTACTCTTTGACTTTAACTCTCAGGATCTGCATGGGGTTCTCGAACGCATGTTACTCTTTCTTGGTAAGAGCATGAGCAAAGACGCTCTGAACCGTGTGACTGAACACTGTACGTTCAAAACCATGAAGCAAAACAAAATGTCCAACTATTCGCTGGTGCCAGAGGCTTTAATGGACAACAAGAAGTCTTTTCTCAGAAAAGGTAGAGATCACAAACTCACAAACACTTTTTGTGCAACTCAGTTTTATTATTGTATATAATGCATTATTCACGTCCCAAAAGTGGGCTTCTGCATTAGTTTCTAGGTACTACAATGTCTAATTCCAGATTTCTGTTTCTTTCTAAGGAATTGTTGGAGATTGGAAGAATTATTTCAGCCCAGAGTTGGAGTCGAAATTCAACACAGCTATTTCTGAAGAATTAAAGGGAATGGACATCACATTCCCCCTGGGATGAGGAACACAGATGAAAAAAAAAGAGAGGAAAATAATTCATTTATGTTACCAGATTGCTTTATTGCCCAGAGCCCTAATAATAATTGTGTGGTCCTCACCAAATAGTCATTTTTCTTCAAAAAATTAAACCAACATTCATGTGAGAAAACTTGCATAATAAAACTTGTAGAAATTTTGACTAGCTGCAGCAATACAGCTAAATTGGGGTGAGTTTACCTACAGTCTTTAATACATATTTCACTAACACAGGGATCTCCATTCTTATCCTTATTTTCATTCCAGTCAAGCAAGAGTCTCACCTGATTCCACCTGTTTAACCAATTCTTTTCAGTAAACAACTTAACGAGACATTTACTGGAGTGGTCCTGCTTGTGTTTTCCTTTTCTTTTTCATCCTTTCATTAAAATAAAATATTAAATTGTATTACTCTACAATTATGCAGCAAGTATATACAATGTGTGTGTGTGTGTGTTGCAAGCTCTACCAAGTCCTCTAGCACTGTCTCACTCACTCCAACTTTGTTGCCTGTAGACAGACATTACTGTACTGTACATGTTTGCAGTTGAGTCCCAATGTTTGTCTCTCTTACAGAAATAACACAATTAAACACACAGTCAACTTCCCTGGGGTAGAGCAGCATTAAACAATCAAATTCAAAAATTACCTTTCTTATTTTCCATATTCTCCCAAGAAAAAAGGAACAAAATCTCCCCACAATGATGATGGAAATGATTTACATAGAAACAGGTATTATTTGTGTAGCGATATGTGATTAAGGGTAATCTAATTATACTTCATGTATTCAGAACTGCATTACTTCTAGCAGACATACACTATTCTACTGCGCCAAGGATTTGTTTTTGTAAGAGGCATTGCGGGTTTGATATTTGTACTTGTTTTGGTGTTTCAGTGTGGCCTGTCTTATTGCCTTTTTATAATAAGTAAATGTTTAGAATAAGATAGCAAGGTAAATGGATGATTGATTTAAGGTCCCAAAGATATATTACCAGTTAGATGAGAATTCACCTGGGTGTGTGTGTGTGTGTGTGTGTGTTCAGTATGAAGAGACTGATGCACGGGTTTTGACTAATACTCCCGGTCACAATGGACAACAACGACCTATATTTGCTTTATCGTGGACTTTTACTTACAAAAATTTCACACACCGACGAGAGTCTGAAATATTATGAGTCGTTTCAAGTGCAGGATGATGATGTGATCACAGTTACTTATCCCAAATCTGGTAGGTGATTTTCTTTTCACTACATTCAATGGCTCAAAGGTAGTGTATATTGTTTGATACTATAGTTACACAATACTTTACTGCATTACCATTAGCGTTGTACCCAGCTGGTAAAGGGTGATCACAAACTATCCTTTTAGCAAAGTGTATGCTAAAATCATTAATGTGTCATAATAATGTTTTGGACTGCATTTAATAAGAATTTTTATTATTATTATTATTATTATTATTATTATTATTATTATTATACCTTTTTTCTTTAAATGTTAGAAGAGACTAATAGTTAGGTTGCTCTCTTATCTGCAAATTTATTCTCCTCATGTCCAACCTAGTAGTAACTGAGATGGGGTTAAACAGTACAGAAACATTTTCAGGTACAACATGGATGCAGGAAATTCTTCCCCTGCTCCTGAATGGAGGGGATTTGACCCCAGTACTGACCATCCCAAACTGGGACAGAGTGCCATGGCTTCACAGGTCACGTATTCTAGAAATCGCAGACAAGCTGAGTGCTCCACGGGCCTTCGTTTCCCATATGCCTTATCATCTGATGCCTTCCTCCTTCTTTTCTTCTAAGGCTAAGGTAAAAAAAAAAAAGGAATAATTTTCAATATATCCCAATAATTTTCTATATATGGTTCTCAGCATCTAGGACATTGCATAAGCTTCATCAGCAGCTTAGTATATTTTGAGTTTTATTCCAAGCTTTCTTGGAAAAATGCTCCAGGTTTATTTAATTGTGAGTGCATCTCATGTGTTCAGCTAAACTCAAGTCATTCCACCGGTCATTCCAAGACAGTGAGATTCTTCTTCTGTTCCTTAGTTAACTGTTGGATTAGTGCTTTGTGTTGATATCATGCTGGAAGGTCTTCATCTTCAGCTGTCTAACAGAGACCTGTAAAACAGATATTTCGAAATTTGAAGCTATTCATGAGTCCTTATACTGTATCTTAAGCCCCAGTCCTAGCTGAAGAGAAGCAGCCCCAGAGCATGATGCTGTCACCACCATGCTTCACTGTGGGTGTGGTGTTCTTTTGATGATAAGCTGTCTTGTTTTTGCACCAATTATGTTATTTAGAATAATGCCAAAAGGTTGTTTATTGGCCTCACCAGACCAGTTACATGCCAAATGACTGTTCTTGTTAATGTTACTGCATTGCCCTATTTTCTCCACTTGTTGATGATGGCCTTCACAGTATTTCTCGGTATTTCTCTTTTGGAAATAGATTTGTAGTCGTCTGCTGATTGATATCTTTCAAGACTGATAAGCGTGAATTTAATTGTGAGCGTAGTCACATGCCCTATTATAAAATGGGTTGTGCAACAAGGTAATTTTAAGTTTTCCTGAACACTTCCATTTCTGGCTGCTATTTAACATTAAATCTGGGAAAAACTCTGACATGATTAAGCTTGGCTTTTATTATTTTTTATATTTCTTTTACATTAGAAAACTAACAATTTTAACAGACGTGTGTAGACTCTATATTGCTCCCTCTCTTATGTTTTTTTTTTTCTTTTACCTCTAGGTCATTTATGTTTCTAGAAACCCAAAAGATGTCCTGGTTTCCACTTTTCATTTCCACCAAATGGCCAGTTTTCTACATGACCCAGGAACCTTCGAAGAATTTGCAGACCAATTCCTAGCAGGGAATGGTGAGTGACACAATCTGATCTGTACTGAACACAGAGCTTTCATGGGGATATCTGTAGAACACTGGTATGTTGTGAATTTGTTTGTTCAGTGATCTTTGGACAGTGGACTGATCATGTGAAGAGCTGGAGAAACACAGATTTGGGTGACAGAATTCTTTACATCACATACGAGGAGATGATTCAGGTTATGTGTTTCCATCCAGGTGATCCTACAGAATTAGAGGAAGTTAACCTATGTTAACTATGTATGCATATGTTAACCTATGCTCAATCAGTGTGATCAATGTGACTGGAGAGACGAGAAAAATGGCTTTGATAGTCCATTTTACGTGTGTATGTATGGTATGAAACTATCAGTGAAACTACAGTGATTCCTACATTGTTCTGTGAGATGGAATTGATTAAAAGGAGAATAGATTGGTGCTCAAAGTTGATACGTAGCCTACTGTAATGAAGCTGTCCGAGGCAGAGCATGCAGGATCCATGTGCAAATTTAATCAAAATCCAAAAGCAAACAATCCAAATCAGAATCCAAGTCACACTGGAAGTTAAGACATAGTCAGAGAACAGAGCAAGAAATCAAAACCAGTAGGGCAAAAACACACTGACAAACAAATCCAATAAATCACAGAACGGGAAAAACAAAGTCAAGAGAACAAATCGAGGTCGTAAACAGTACGACAACACAGTAAAACACGGCTTGGTAACGAACACTAAAGAACAAAACTTCGTTGGCGTACACGCTGTTTAAACGTCCGTAGAAACCAGATTGTTGATGAGGGCGTCTATGGCGGTTGGATTTGATATGTTGTTGGTGTACCGCTCAAAAGTCGCACATGTGCACCTTCCCAAACAGCTTGGTTTCGTTGTATCCAGACTTTGATGTGTGAACTTTTGGTCCAGTGGATTTTTTTAGGGTTACCCCACTGGAAAGAGGTAAAGGGTGAGGTTGTAGTTTCTAATGAAATGGAAGTAGAAATTGGTGAACCAATCTGGTCTGGGGTAATGGCCACTCAGTTACTGCTTTGACCTTGCTTTGATCCATCTCCACTCCACCTTGTGTGATGGCATATCCAAGAAGAAAGTGTCTCTGTGAAATTCACACTTTTCTATCTAACTAATAAAATAGTTGCTGTTGGCAGCAGCATTGGCAATCCCCCTTTGGGACCTGGGTCCAGCCAAGCTGCAGAGGTTCTCCCCTGTTTTCTCTTGCTGGGTGTAAATCCAGCCCATACCAGCTGGTAGGCTGAGAAGATCTGCTGACTGCTTGCTGACACATCAGGTTGTCTAATTGGATGGCCATGGTGATGTATTGGGCTAGCGATGTGTCAGTATCTTGGCAGGCTAGCTCCACTTGAAGCGGAGGGCACGATAAACGACCTGAAGAGAAGTGTCAATCCAGCCGTTTTTAGAGGAGAACATACGGAATTTCACTGTGTAGTCAGCTGCCCTTAGTCGTAGTTGTAATAGTTGCACGGAAACGTCCTTGCCACCTGTTGGATATTCGAACACCTCTTTGGTGAGACTGGCAAAAAATGAAAATGGAAGTCGAACCTAAGGATCGCTGTCCCACACTGCAGAAGCTCAGTCCAGTGCTTTTCCAGTGAGAAGGGACATGAGAAATGTGCATTTGGTGCGCTCTTCATGATAAGTGTCTGAAGTAGAAACGTCGCAGTGACACAGAAAGCCTTGGCAGAGCTCCCAGGCATTGCCATGAGAACCGATTCACAAGAAGAAAATGTCGCAGTGACACAGAAAGCCTTGGCAGAGCTCCCAGGCATTGCCATGAGAACCGATTCACAAGAAGAAAATGTCGCAGTGACACAGAAAGCCTTGGCAGAGCTCCCAGGCATTGCCATGAGAATCGATTCACAACAGGAGGTGGCGGAATCGGAACCTGTTGCTGGCTGATTTTGTTGTAGTTGAGCCCGGCGTGTCGCAATTTGCCCTTGATATGCGATGAGCATTTCTCCCTGTTGTGCTATGATGACTTGCAGCTGCGACATATCCGCTGAAATCCAAGACATGGTCAAACAACACAGCAAGAAATCAAAACCAGTAGAGCAAAAACACACTGGCAAACAAATCCTTTCGTTCTTGTGGATCTCGTTTTTGTGTGAGGGTTTCCTCTGGTGATTTAGCAAGAGCGTAGCATGTCGTGATGTTACACCTACACTGGTCTGTTCATGTAATTTTACTGGAGCATACTGTCCAGAGACTGCAAGTATTGGCCGTGCACTTTTTTTTTTTAACAGCAACACTAGCCAGTTGTGGGTCCTTGTGAGGTTATGTAAGCAGAACACACGTTTTCCTTCGAGAGCCTTACACTGCCTGTGGCTCTGTAGTTTCAAATGTTGTTCAATAGCTTCACATGTCTCGAAGGGAGCAGGTTGAAGTCTTCTAGTGGGTACTGGTTAAACCAAATAAGGATAATGTAATAAGTAATGACAGGGACAAGTGGAGTTTTTAAAAATCGCTAAAATAATGAAACTTTCAGTAAGGAAACAATTTGTTGCTAACAAGCTACATTTTTTTAGGACCTTCAAGATAAAACGAATAAATGTCTGTTATAACCTAAATAATAATAGGAAATAATGTTTCATAGACTGTAAACACTGTTTAGTGTATCTATAATAATCCTATGTATTATCCTATGTAAATGTATATAACCTATAACTATAATATAAGAGGAATAGGAAACTGTTTTAGAAAGATAATCAGCTTCAGTTATCACATCACCGCCTTGTTGTACTTACATACTAATCTGTTACGGCTACAGTCATCTGTCACTTTATGATTTTGACTCTGTTACTCTTTAACTCTCAGGATCTGCATGGGGTTCTCGAACGCATGTTACTCTTCCTTGGTAAGAGCATGAGCAAAGACGCTCTGAACCATGTGACTGAACACTGTACGTTCAAAACCATGAAGCAAAACAAAATGTCCAACTATTCGCTGGTGCCAGAGGCTTTAATGGACAACAAGAAGTCTTTTCTCAGAAAAGGTAGAGATAAACTCACAAACACTTTTTCTTCTTTTGCTTCTGCATTAGTTTCAAGGTGCTGTAACATATAATTACTGATTTCTTTCTAAGGAATTGTTGGAGATTGGAAGAATTATTTCAGCCCAGAGTTGGAGTCGAAGTTCAACACAGCTATTTCTGAAGAATTAAAGGGAACGGACATCACATTCCCCCTGGGATGAGGAACACAAATGAAATCCCACTGCTTAAAATGATGATAAATGTAATAATTGCATTATACCAACGTTTGCACTTGCAATTGTATAATTTCTTCTTTTATTTTCTTTTGCAAATTTGCCAAAAAAAAGTAGCTGAGCAAAATGTTTGTGAAATAATGAGTTAAGGAAATTGTATGCATTTTTTCTAAAGGGCTTTTAATGTTTTTTTTACTCTTGATTTAATATAGTTGGTTTTCTTCTTACACAGCTATCATTTATTTCATTATTATGATTTTCCTATTTTAATATTTTATGTCAGCCTTTTGCTTCTTCTCGCGTTTTACTTTTTGCTTTGTTATTGTAATTGTATGAAGTTTGCTATCTAAACAAAATGTATAATTTTTATTATTATTATTATTATTATTATTATTATTATTATTATTGTTATACTCAACTGGATTAAAAAAAATAAATTGTTTGTCTTACGTAAAACAAATCCCTGAGCTTTCTTTAGCTGTTCAGATAAACGTAATGTTGTGCAGAGGCTGGCGGTGTTAAATCCTTTTGTGCCATTTATTGAAACAGTCAATTTCCTCCACACCAAACTCCATGTCTTTATGGACCTTGCTTTGTGCACTGGTGTGCAGTCATGTTGGAACAGGAAGGGGTCATCCCCAAACTGTTCCCACAAAGTTGGAAGCATGAAATTGTCCAAAATGTCTCGGTAAGCTGAAGTCAGTGTTTGTCAGGGTAGTGGGTAGAGTTGATGAAGAGTTTCGAGTATGTCTTTGAACATGTGAATGTAAATGAATGCTCAAATCTCCAGGGCTCAATTCTGATATCTGGGTCTGCATTGAGCTTCCAGTATTCTCACTTTCTGAGATAAAATCACTCTGGATATGGGTGTCTGCCGAAATGTAAGTAAAATTTGTGCTGTATCTTTTCCTGCTGTGTCCTTCACATGCCCCCACAGGTCCATTCTTTTGTCAAAAGGCATTCTGAGAAGCTGTCTGAATCTTAAAGAGTCCATTACCCCTATGCACTGTATTACTTTTGGGATAGTTTGTACTTTGTTTGGCTGAAATACAACCTCTTTTGATCGAGAACAATAATCTGATGACTGACAAGCACAAGAAAAAGGCTTCATAAGTAATTTTCTAAATCTCATTGTATATTCTAGTAAACAATGAGTCTTGGTGTAGATTTGTTCAGGCTAGAATTTTCTTTTTTTTATTATTGTACTCTGCATTCACAGTGTCTCCAGTGAATAGTAAGATGAAAAATATGTATCCTACAGAGTACTACAACACTTGATTGTTAATTCACAATGGAAACTTAAAAAAAAGAATTTAAAAGCATGGATAATGATTATAAAGAGGGTGATAGTAAATTGTCACAACGGGGAGACTGAGACAGATGTAAGTTTTAGCAGAAAGTCAAAAACTCAGTGTCACAGAAATAAGCACAGGTCAGGTGATCAGGACAAGCTGAATATATATACAGTTCAACTGGATGTGCATGTGACTGGTGACAGGTGAATCTGATCAGAAGTCCAGTGACTGAGTAAACGAGCTATGTTTTTAGGCCGCATCGCATATTGTGAGCTGGTTTCGGCTGATCTTATTGCTGTATACTAATGTTGTTAAAGCACTTCATAACAACAAAAAAAACTTTATATATTATATACAGGAGTTTTTGGTTCTTGGTGGTCCAGCGACAGGATTCTTCAGGATTCTTTCGCCACTGTGGCCTGAGTTTTATTCCCATCCCAGTCCCTAAGGGGTTAACTCTCAGGACTGGTCCCAAGCCCAGATAAAATAGGGTGGGTTGTGTCAGGAAGGGTGTGTGTCAAATCAAATATATGCGGGTCAGATGATCCACTTGGTGTTGACCAAGGTTTTGTTATTAATTCCAGAGGAGATGCCAGGGATGATGCTGTTAGGGCAAGAAGTTGTTGAGACAGCGCATGATGAAGAAGATTGATGGCAGGAAAATGAGGAGGAAATTGTCTATTTGTGAAGATGACTTTTACGATAACCTGACAAAGAAAAAAAAGATATGCAATGGCGCCGTACTCCATATACTCCTGAGATGTCTATTTCGGGAAGGTCCTACCATAAACACCACCGAACCATTAACCAATTATCCTTGTGTCTACTTCAAATGGTGTATTGTCTCGGAGATGTTTGAACTGATGGCCATAATGATTAATGTCTATGCTGAACAAAATGCTGTGAGAAGGGATAAACATGCATCAGTGCATGAAAAAGAAGCCCTTCTTGAATTACACATGGCAATCGGAGTCCTGGATTTTTCCCAGAGCGTGACTGTATTGGGATTCATGCGTAAACCTTGGGCTGTTTTCAGCTTTGCTGCAATCTGCCGGTCATTAACAATTATGACAGGCCACTACAAAACAAAGATGGGTTTTATAAAGTCAGACGTCTATATGACAGTGTATAAAAAAATAGTGTCTTTCACTGTCTGTTGAAAAGGAACTTATCATTAATGAACAAATTAAATCGCTCTGTGACAAGTACAGGGTGGACTACTGCTTCATTTCACAAAGAAACCGCTTCAAGGCAGAAGCCGGACCGGACCTGCTGTTCAAATTGCAATGCTTCAACCTAAGTAATGTTTCTTGTTTGTAAAGTTAGTTAAACAGTTGTTCAAAATTGTTATTTAACTAGTGGTCAGTTATTGACAGCTTGTTCTCCATGGTTAACTGATTTATTTTTCTTGGTGATAGTTTCTCACATGGCATGAATAGCACATTTAGTTAATGGTCCACCAGTTTATGCTGCACAAAGTGAAAAAAATGTTTAACAATTATTTAATATTTAAGACAGGAAAACAAGATTCTTTTATTGTTCCCTGACTGGACTCCACGGACTACAAACATGGCCGCCACAGGCTACAATCCCCAACACTTCACTCTACTCGAATCTTTTGATTCGGTTCACCAAAATGATTCATTCACCAGTACGTTCGTCTTCACACCACTAGGTGGAGCCAGTGAGTGTCTTTTTTTTTTTTTAGATATTATGAGTCAGTCATTGTTTCATTTACTCAATACATTAATTTGAAAAGACCAAGAGACATGCTTTAATATTCAGATTTATAAAAATGTCCAATCAAAATAAAGAAGGTCTTAGTCAGTGTAGGCTAAGGAGACAGATGTCACAAATAAGGATGCTACACATGTATATGAAGTAGTTTTCAATGCTAGACACACATTTGTGAATAATAGATCATGCTATGAACAACAAAACGGCATATAGGACCAGGGAGATGGCCATGTTAATGGCTGTATCAATCAGAACATCATCTCAGTACACTGGAACATTCACTCCTTAAAAATTCCCACAGTGCCCTGCAAAAATCAGGGCACACCGATGCCCCCTATGCATCTTTACTGGAAATGCGAACTCTCTGCCAATGCCATCTATAAATTTAAGAATTGATTCACCACCTAGGGAGCTGATTTAGACCCACCCTATGAGGTGTGAATGAGAAAGATTCATTACTCACCTGAAGTTTAATCATATACACTGGTTTCTGATCACACACTTACCCTGGATATACACTGGTTATACTCTTGTGGTTTATGATCTCACCTTGCTTCATGTTTTATTAAATGGTTTGGATTTTGCCCATGTATTACTGCTTACAGACTACCTGACTTCCTTGCCTGTCCTGTTTACGATCATGCTTTACATTTTGAATAAATTTCTAAACTGCATCTGTCTCTTTTGCATGACATAATTGCCTTAAGATTTCACAACACATGTAAAACAAAAAATGCCTAACGGTGAATAGGCAGAGCTTAGTTATACTGTTGAAACGGTAACAGTGAAAAGCAGGGGAAAAGGAGACACCTTGAACAAAACTTCAGTATCATGATGGACCAAGGCAACCTGTACATGTTTTATCATGGGTTCTGTCTCCCAAAACTCGCTTACACTGTGGCCAGTCTGAAACATTTTGAATCGTTCCAGGTTCAGGACGACGATATTTTTGTAATTACGTATCCCAAATCTGGTGAGTTTACTATAAATCTTTTATTACTATTACTATTTGACTGAGAAGAAATAAAATCTTAGTAGAATAATGATGATTAATGATATATTTTTATATATGGTGATTATATTAATATTAATTAAAGTGTTTTATTATTGTTTACTGTCTGTTTCTGTGTTTCCCATGCATTGTCTGCATTAGTAGAAAAGCAATCCAAAAATATAAATGATTGACTGCAATGACAGTAAGTTGGGGTTTTTTTTCTTCTTCCTTTTAGTAGAATGATGTTTATAA
This sequence comes from Hemibagrus wyckioides, assembly GCF_019097595.1. Lineage (NCBI taxonomy): Eukaryota > Metazoa > Chordata > Actinopteri > Siluriformes > Bagridae > Hemibagrus > Hemibagrus wyckioides. The sequence goes on along the minus strand of NC_080732.1, from coordinate 15,055,896 downwards.
TACTTTTATTTTCAGGTACAACATGGATGCAGGAAATACTTCCCTTGATCCTGAGTGGTGGAGACCTTACTCCTGTCCTTACCCTTGAATGCTATGAGAGAGCTCCATGGCTTGGGGCAGTCCATGCTACTAAAGTTGTAGGCAAGCTCAGTGCTCCACGTCCGTTCGTCTCTCATATGCCCTACCACCTGATGCCTTCCACCTTCTTCTCTTCAAAAGCTAAGGTATAAACAAAAATATATATTATATATTTTTATATTTAAATATATATATAAAACACAACACAAGGATGGACTGGAAGACCTCCGGTGCCCTGCATAGAGCCCTGAGCTTGAACCCACTGACCACCTTTGGGAGAAACTGGAAGTAATGTTTTGGCGGATGAATGGGAACAAATTTCCACAACCATGTTGGTATAATTCCATATTAATGGCCATGGGCTTGACAAGCACAAAAGGGTGGATTGTTCAGTTGTCCACATATATTTAGTCAGAAACTTTGGGTTATGCTCTTACTTTTAAGCCTACTTTGTGTACTACACTTTAAAAGGAAAACTTGCGTTTTTTCTTTCTTATTTCCTTGACCGGGTCCAAACATTTTATAAAATTTAATTCAAAGACATTATAGCTTTACCACTGTATAATTATAATGCTTATAAAGTTTTGGCTTTTATCCTTAGGTCATTTATATTACTCGAAACCCAAAGGATGTTGTGGTTTCCTATTATTATTTCCACAAAATGGCCAGTTATCTGCACAACCCAGGGACTTTTGAAGAATTTACTGACAGCTTCCTGGCAGGAAATGGTAAGACTTAAATGTGCTTTTAACAAAGGTGGTATATTGTAATCAAATCCGAGATACGATGCGACTGTTTTTGCCTAGTGATGTTCGGAAAGTGGACAGATCATGTGAAGAGCTGGAAAAATCCAGATTTAGGAGACAGAATTCTCTACATGACGTATGAGGAGATGATTCAGGTAATGCAATACTTTGTATGCTGTGGGAAGAATTTGCTTGACTACACAAGCTGTTTATATAGTAATAGAAAAATATTCTCTTGCAGGATCTGCGTGGAGCTGTCGAGCGCATTTCATGCTTTCTTGATCGGCAGCTGAGTGAAGAGGCTCTGAAACGTGTGGCTGAACAGTGCCAGTTCAAAACCATGAAGCAAAACAACAAGTCCAATTACTCACTGGTGGCACCGAAGATAATGGACAACAGCGTTTCACCTTTCCTTAGAAAAGGCAGGTGAAAACATTTCTGTGACTGTTTCTTTTTGTGATGTTGATCTGAGTGACAAGACGAGAAATTCTGGATGTTCTGGACAGGTCTAATTTTTTGTTTTATGCTCTCTTTTTTAAGGAATTTCTGGTGATTGGAAGAATCACTTCAGCCCTGAATGTGAGGCCAAATTCAATGCATTTATTTCTGAAGAACTGAAGGGAACTAGCATTACATTTCCCTGGGATGAGGAACATCAATGAAATCCAAAACTTCAATTATATTATATTATAATTATTGAAATAAATCTAATACAAGTGAAACTCCTAGCATTAGTATTTCTGGTTTCTTGTCATGTTAGTGCCGTCTCACAGTGATGATGTAAATATTCTCTCTCTACCTGGCTCGAATCTTATTTTCATTTACGCATTATAGAGGTTTAGCATAGTGAAGCCATAAAGATCTTCTATTATCAAAGCCACTATATATCTGGTCGTATCTTGGCCATTTAATCTATACAGAGATGTTGTATAGCTTAAGTGGCAAACAGTTGTCTCTGTTGTATTTAGGTTTTCAGTGCAAATGAATTGTAGGCTGTTTGCCATCTCTAAGTTCTTCATAGTGTCTGAATGGTGCTTGAGTGTAAGTGTGTGATTGTGTTCTGTCATGTACTGGTACCCTGATAAGGGTGTCCCACTACCTTGCGTCCCGAGTTCTTGCAATAAAGGTTTTGGAATATGGATGGAGGGATAAATCATGTCAATTAAAAGCAAAATAAAACTAGCCTAGCCTACACTGTGTGCATGCATGGCCTTGATGTACGATTTTGTGTACACTGTTATGTGACTTTTAACAGCAGGTGTAATGATTTCTCCCGAATTCAAACCTCATGCTTTCTGCTGACGAAATACGACGTGCTGGATCAAGGGATGTTTTATAAGCTGCCTAATAATGAGTGTGGAAACCATCTGGTGAAACTAAGACAAGTTTAGAAGTGATTAATGTGATAACGAATGACGCAATTGTCACTAATACCTTTTCTTCCTACCTTCTTTTATTAGAGCAGAATCGATGTCTTTGGGCATGTGTTAATGCTGATCTTACTCGTAGGCCGGGAAGTTGCACGAGTATCCTGTTGTCTAATATATAATTGTTGAATCTGTATAGACGGGAAGTAGCTGTTCAGCTCACTCCCTGATGCAGGAAAGACTCCTTTCCTATATGAGTTGTACTCATAAGTGGGTTTTTTTGACCATCAGCATTTTTCCAAGTCCAAGTTTCTTCAAGTTTCGTAATCTTTTTTTACGATGTAAAAATAAAGTTCATTTGTTTCTAAATGATCATCCGAAAACATTGTGTGCAATACGCAAAGCTAATTGACTAAAAGACTGATTTTTTTTCTGTAGTCCTCATAGAGCTCAGTGTGGAAAAGTAGTGTTTAAAAAAATCTGCTGCTATTTCATTAATTCGTTTATTAAATGAAATTGAGCCCTCTGTTTTTGAAGGCTGATAAATATCTTTGGGTCGTTGTGAGAAAATGGATGTGTACGTGCCTGCTGGTGTATAAAAGCCTGGTAAAGTGTATGTATTTTCCTTAGAGGGCATTTTACCCAAGGGCCATGGCCCTACGTGACTGTGGTGGGGTTCAGTTCCACCAGCTGCAGCCTCCTTCGTCTGCTGATAACACTAATGAACTTCCCGCTATTACTTCTAATCGCCCACGGCCCAGACCGGGACTCTAAGGGTGGAGCACGTGTGTGGGGGATGTAAGAAAGCGTGGATGTCTGTAGTGAGCATCTGCAAGGCCTTGTTCCTGCCTTTGATTGAAACAAGAACGGCAGCGTCATGTCGTGTTGATTAGGGGCAGAGTCAACAGCAAGTGTACCACTGAGACTTGTTATGACATCCTGCCTTTTATAGCTCCCACATGCACTCTTCTCGTCAGTGCAAATGGACTCAAATCAGGGAGGCAACGTCGACTAGGAAAGGATGACAGTCGCCTCAATGTTCTCTGCTCACATGCCAGTGGATGGTGGAGACATGATAACCTTTCACATCACAGTACACATCTATGCAGCAAATCAAAGTGTCTCCAGCACTTGTGTGATGAGGAAGCCATAGATCCCGTCCCAGTGGAACGCCGCTGTGTGTGTCCATGGGTGTGGAGCTCTGTGAATCTCTCCATCCACTCCCTCTGGGTCAAAGGGGTCAGCTTTTAAATGCCACCGTGTCGGTGGAAGACTGAGTGAAAGGACAGTTTAGGACAGGAACATGCTTATATTTGATGTTCCGATGTAGTCTTTCTCTATTTCCATTCAGCAGCCAGCTGGGTGGTGGCCTTCAACGTTTCATCAAGGGTTTATCAGACAATCTTATAAAGCGAGGCCATATTTAATGGAAGAATAATAAAGCTCCTAACCGAAAACGTTGTATTTTGGGTTGTACTTTGAAATGGTTTATTATTGTTTTGTATCTTCATAAACAATTCTGTAAATCACGTGAATCATCTGCACAAACATTGCACAACCACAGCAATTACAGCTTCAAAATATAACACATCAGGCTCTATTTTTGTGTCTGTACAAATATCCTGGCTGCTATTTTCATTGCCTGGGTTTGAAATGGATGAAGCAACACAGCCTTTTATCTCTGACTGTTTACCTTTGGCTCTGAAAGTGCTGAGACTTCAAAAAAAATCAATTCATTATTCTGTTTAGACAATTTCCATTTATAATAGTGTTGATGAAATGATTTGAACCTTTGATTTGCTCTAGCGACTATCAGAGCTGCACCTTGGACCAATCGAGCATGCATCAATATAAAATATACTAATATAATAGCAATATTACTATAATAGTCATAACAATTTAACAGGAACATCTGCTTGTTTGTGCAGCTATACCTCCAGACACATAAAATCAGGCATAAAAATAATGGACTGTTTCATTAAAACTGGACGGCTGAAAAATGTATAAAACATCATCTGGTCTTTATCCCAGTCTTCAGCTGTACAGTTTCAGTGAATCGGTGCCTCAGATTCCGTCCTCATCTTCGCTGACATGAGTAGAACCTGATGCTGCAGCTCATCTAATCTCAAGGTACTGTGCTTGAGTTGCCAGTCTGAATCTTCTTCTCTGACCTTGCTTATCAACAAGCAGTCGACCCACAAGCAGAACTGCCATTTCCTGCAAGTTTTTCTGCACCATTCTGTTTGAAACTGAAACTGCTGACCAGGCCGTCCGGCACAAACAGCCATGCTACGGTCAAATCACTGAGATTACTGAGACATTTTTCACCTTTCTGATGTTTGATGTGAACATTAACTGAAGTGCTTGGATGACCATTCACTTATGTATATTGTGTTAAGGCTCTGTGTTTACCTGACTGGATAATTGCTCAAATGTCCGGGAGTCCAGGTGTTTCTATTAAAATAGTAATGTAATTACGCCACATTTTAATGCTAAATATTTTAATAGATCACATAAATAAACACCACTGACTAGGCTGTTTTCACCATAACAAATCAGAAAACGTGTCTCACTTCCCGTTGTAAAGAAGCTCATGAACCAGCCACACTTTTATTTTTTACACTTCAACACTTTTAATTCACGTCAAACTTCAAATGCATTAAACTTAACCTTACCCTAACCTCGTCTCAGATGATTTAGTATTTTGGGGCGTTTCTTACTAATTCAATAACATTGTCATGATCACTATGGACAGTCTGGACTTTTTTTTTCTTGTGTGTGATTTGACAATTGCAATTTTTACTGTAGATATTGTATATGGAATTAAGCAAATTATTGTCCCTGTGCACACAGAGACGCTATTATGTCTAGAAGCTGCAACTGTCTGTATTAATTAGTCCTATTAAAAGGTACGTAAACATTAATGCTCTTCCTTCAATTGTTTAGTGGCTTTTCTTCACCTTGGTGATCAGATATTTGTCTTTGCACTTAATGTCAACTGCCCCTTCTTTGTTTAGGCTACTCACTGGTGCTAAAGTAAAAACACACAGTGGGCTGAATGGCTTTGTCTGGTTTACGTGTAGGCAGCTTGGGAGCCAGGAGGATACGCTATTATGTCCTGGTCATTTTTTAAAAAAAAAAAAAAGCTATTGGTGAAATGAATAAGTTGTTATGAATGTTGTATATATATATATATATATATATATATTTATAACAGTAAAGGTCTTTACAGTAAAATGTTGCATTTGTGTAAATGGAATAAAACTAGCTCATGATCATTTAAACACGTATATAAATATTTAAATATATATTATCTGTGTACTTAAATCTGAAACTTGTCTTCAGACTTTATGTATCCAAAAAATAAAAATAAAAACCTTTATTTCGCAGCATCCTGTCAGAGGTAGGAGCCTTATAGGAAACTACAAGCCTTTAAAGGCTTGTAAAGAAACTTTGAAGAAAACTTTTATTTAAGTGTGTATGAAATATGAATATATTAATGCTCTGTTAGCATTATGAGAAGATAGTGGTCATTTCAGGAGCCAAAGATCTTCATCTCCAGAAATCACCTCATCCTGACCAGGGGAACCTTTCAGGACACCAATTACACATCGCTCTCACTCACACACTCACACTCACACACTCACAGGGTTTAGGACAGTGGGATGACACCAGCGAACATAAGGAGAACATGCACAAAAGCTCCTTTAGCTCAGGATCAGACCCCAGACCCGACGTGTGAGATGCTACCCTAATCACATTTACTGCCCTTTTCCTGGTCACTGTGGTGGTACATATTTTGTAGCCATTAGGTATCTTTTGTCTAGAAAAGTTCCTTTGAATCAGGTTATATAAGATGAAATAAAGAAAACTTGTAGTAACATTTCTAGATAAAAAATCATATTAAAAGTATAAATGTAAAAAAAGTCAATTTTTCTGAGAATTTATCTGCAAATATCATTTCTTACTCAATTAAAAAAAAAACTTGCTTATTAAAACAAAACAAAACAAAACAAAACAAAACAAAACAAAACAAAACAAAACAAAACAAAACAAAACAAAACAAAACAAAACAAAATAAAATAAAATAAAATAAAATAAAATAAAATAAATAGCTTTAGCTTTCAGGTGCTTTAAAGGTGATTTAAATTACTGAAGTCATTTTTGAGTAAAAAATACATACTGAGGATAAATCGAGTATTATTATACATTAATTAATACATAAGGAAAGCTCAAGGTTTCTGTTAAGACCTGATTCACAGATAATAATGAGATTAAGTATGGGATTTATTCCAATATTTGTAATGTGAGGAATCAACTATTACTCAATGCCACATAATTTTACATTTTGACTACATAAATATTAAAAGAACTTGCTTATAAAGTCAGCAGAGCTTATAAACCAGATAATAAGACAAATCTAAGTTAAAAATGTAATATATTTTTTATTTATGATGCTGTTAATGTCTCCAAAGTCATAATTATATCAAGCAAAGCTGCTCGTACATGTAGAAAGAGAACAGTTGCACTGTTGTGGTGGCTCTATGCGGTGGGTCGTTTTTCTGTTGTACGTGACACATGCAGCACACAAGGCAGTAAGGGATAATTTATGGCTTTCGGTGCTTATCTGTCTGTCTTCTCATCCTGGTTTGTCTGTCTCGAGCACTCTGGAGTGCATCTAAGAGCATGTATTGTCTGTTTATCTGTGCCTTCATTAGAAACATGGACACCATTCCAGGCTCCAAAACTTTAGTCTATTGTCCGAGAGACTCTTGTTTGTTTACCAAAATAGAAAGAAGACAAAACCGGGAACCTCTGCTGGACAATACTTTTAGAGAGCTGGCGTCAAGTGGCATCCTGGATCATAAAGGTTGTTATCCTGAAACGTCTTAAAATAAGACTTTAACTGAAAGTACTGAACCACTGTGTCTTTTTTAATGTTATTGTATTCAAGGCAGCTATATTTACAATATACACTGTACATCAGATACAAAGAAAGAACAACATTGATGTTGGCTTGAAAATGCAAGTGTGGACGTCTGAAAGTGTTGCAAAAGCTTATAGAAAGAAAGAAAGAAAGAAAGAAAGAAAGAAAGAAAGAAAGAAAGAAAGAAAGAAAGAAAGAAAGAAAGAAAACCTACATGTACATGTAGAAAGAGAAAGAAAGAAAGAAAGAAAGAAAGAAAGAAAGAAAGAAAGAAAGAAAGAAAGAAAGAAAGAAAACCTACATGTACATGTAGAAAGAGAAGGAAAGAAAGAAAGAAAGAAAGAAAGAAAGAAAGAAAGAAAGAAAGAAAGAAAGAAAGAAAGAAAGAAAGAAAGAAAGAAAGAAAGAAAGAAAACCTACATCTACATGTAGAAAGAGAAGGAAAGAAAGAAAGAAAGAAAGAAAGAAAGAAAGAAGACCTGCATGTACATGTAGAAAGAGAAAGAAAGAAAGAAAGAAAGAAAGAAAGAAAGAAAACCTGCATGAACATGTAGAAAGAGAAAGAAAGAAAGAAAGAAAGAAAGAAAGAAAGAAAGAAAGAAAGAAAGAAAGAAAGAAAGAAAGAAAGAAAGAAAACCTGCATGTACATGTAGAAAGAGAAAGAAAGAAAGAAAGAAAGAAAGAAAGAAAGAAAGAAAGAAAGAAAGAAAGAAAGAAAGAAAGAAAGAAAGAAAGAAAGAAAGAAAGAAAGAAAGAAAACCTACATCTACATGTAGAAAGAGAAGGAAAGAAAGAAAGAAAGAAAGAAAGAAAGAAAGAAAGAAAGAAAGAAAGAAAGAAAGAAAGAAAGAAAGAAAACCTACATCTACATGTAGAAAGAGAAGGAAAGAAAGAAAGAAAGAAAGAAAGAAAGAAGACCTGCATGTACATGTAGAAAGAGAAAGAAAGAAAGAAAGAAAGAAAGAAAGAAAGAAAGAAAGAAAGAAAGAAAGAAAGAAAGAAAGAAAGAAAGAAAACCTACATCTACATGTAGAAAGAGAAGGAAAGAAAGAAAGAAAGAAAGAAAGAAAGAAAGAAAGAAAGAAAGAAAGAAAGAAGACCTGCATGTACATGTAGAAAGAGAAAGAAAGAAAGAAAGAAAGAAAGAAAGAAAGAAAGAAAGAAAGAAAACCTGCATGAACATGTAGAAAGAGAAAGAAAGAAAGAAAGAAAGAAAGAAAAGAAAGAAAGAAAGAAAGAAAGAAAGAAAGAAAGAAAGAAAGAAAGAAAGAAAGAAAGAAAGAAACCTGCATGTGCATGTAGAAAGAGAAAGAAAGAAAGAAAGAAAGAAAGAAAGAAAGAAAGAAAGAAAGAAAGAAAGAAAGAAAGAAAGAAAACCTGCATGTACATGTAGACAGAGAAAGAAAGAAAGAAAGAAAGAAAGAAAGAAAGAAAGAAAGAAAGAAAGAAAGAAAGAAAGAACGAAAGAAAGATTTGAGAAAATAGTTAAGAAAATAGTATTTTTTCTTCTACATATGTGGCAGAATAATTGACACCTATACAGAATATACACAAGTAAGAACACAATCAAGCACAATCAGTGCTATGATAATAAAAAATTAAAACTAGCAAAGCCAAAAAATCAAACTGAATAGTGCTCCTTATACGTCTTTGTATCTGTTCCAAACACATTAGCTATGTTATCATTGTTATCATTCTATATTCACATTCAGTTATATCCTTAATACAAAAATAGGTCATCTTATGGACTGTCAGAGGAACAAAACAAAAATAAAAAACCCTATGGAGGTTTCTCCCATTGCCATGCTTTGGAAGTGCACGCTTCCCATAATGAGAGAAAATGAGTGAACTGATAAGAGCTGTGATACGAAGCCCTCGGTGGGTGGACTGCATCCCTGGTGACCAGGCGGACCACATGCGATTGATACGCTATCGGGATGGAAGTGTTGGGAAAGGTCAGTGGTGTGGCGGCACTTTGGACAAGGCCAAAATTATGCAGGGTTCCATCTGGGTGGCAGGTCTGATTAAAGGACTAATGTGCTGCCAGGAAAGTGTGAACAGCTTGTCTCAAGATGAGATTGTTTTGAGATGGAAATAGATAAGCTACACTGTAGATAAGCTACAGTGAAAGCTTGTCTTCCTGCTGTTTTTAAAGCAAGAGTGGCAGAAAAAAATGATTTTAACAGATTCAATTTTTTTTACTTAACAACAAGCAACCTGCTATTAAGATGAGTATACAAAAAAACACAAAACTTTAACACGACATATATATATATATATATGCGATGCTGCTCAAGATGGTCCATTCTAGGTCCATTGGATTTCCTTGTATTGATTAATTCCAATTAATTGAACAGATGACTTTCCAGTGGTACTAGAAGATTGTATTACAAATAAGTTGAATAAAATTTTCTCCTGGGGAATGAACAGTGTACAATGTAGATATCATTTAGGCAAAATTAGGTTGTGATTTCCTTAAACTGAGCTTCTGAAGAAGACACGTCCGACTGCACGAAATAATGTGTTTACTGGAATCTCGAACTACCTAAATTGAACTCAAATGTTTGTCTCAATTCTATAGCGCTTTGCCGGTCCACAACAGTAAATAAATTGGGCGGACGTGCTCTGATATACCAAACATCATTCTGCCTAAGTGGACTTGTATTGTAACTTAAATGCCCGTAATATATTCCCGCATGTCATCAGTACATCACTGCGGCCCACGAGAAGTGAACAGAGTTGTTTAGTTAAAGTGCCAGTGTTGTTTTCACCACAACAAACTTTCAGAATCCTTACTCTTGGTGTATTGCCCAAGAATTCACTCGTCCACTGACAGTCATTCGATCATTATATGGTGTTTGTATTGATTTTACCTAAGAACTTTATCCAGAATTAGAAGGCATGTCCAGTGTGCTTATCCCAGGTCATTTATTCTCACTTTAGCATTTTGGCTTTATTTGTAAAAGAACAATGATTTATCAGCTGACTATCCGGTATCACCCAGAATAGAACAGATTCACTTTTAACCTTCTTCTCCCTGTTTATTTTGCTTGCCTCTATCATCACTGGCTTGCTCATCATAGATCTAGATAAATCCGTCTTTCCTTACAGCAGTTTTTAAACAGTGGTTGAAATTACTATAACTATGAATGTTGAAAACCTTTATCTACAGAATGTGAGCTTATTTTAAAGATGGAGATATATTTTGACAGGATTGTCTTGTGTATAATAAACCACTGAGAAGATGACAATGTAAATTTGACATCCTTCTTTTATATATATATGTATAGTTGCATAGAAGCGATGAGGAATGATTGTAAACATTAGCCTAGCTAGTCTTGCATTACAAAACATCAATACATGAACAGTTCACTGATTTAGTGAACCAATACCTACTCTGTCCACTGTATAAGCTATAAGTATTTTTTAACCAATGTTGCCTCATGACATTTTGTAATATAGCATAGGAAACAGAAGAGTGGAACCAGGGTAGTTACAGGAATGTTTGGGATTGAGTCCTGGAAGGCAGTTTCCATTTATATCATTTTATGTGGTGACCAGGAAAGCATTTAAGAGCACAGAACCTTGAGACAGATGGGCAACAATGGAAGATGACCACATCAGTTTCCACTGCTGTTGGCCAAGAACAGGAATATGAGGCTCCAGTTGGCACTGAAACTACACAGCTAAAGCTTAGGCTGCAATTTGTTCCTCATTATAATGTCTGATATGAAAATTAACTGGAGCTCTTTTCCTGCATCTGTGTAATTGTATGCACTGCACCACTGCCACATGATTGGCTGATTAGTTGATTTCTTGAATGTGCAGGTGCCCTGGTGTTCCTATTAAAGTGGCCACTGAGTATATTTATGGTTGCATTCTCTGTGTAAAGGTTTCTAAACCATTTATCATTCATATAAAAGTCTTTTACAGTGAAGATCCGACACATTTTTGCATCACTAGATACACTACACTAGATACAGTCTAGTATAGTAAACTAATACGATATTAATATGTTGTTCTAGTAAAATCACAAATACACAACTAAAAAGACTATAAAGACTGAAAACCATATAAAGTACATGAACCAAGTTACAATTTTAAAACGAAACGTAGTCTTTTAGAATCCTTTGAAATGCTGTACTTTATGAAAGTGTTCCAGTTCTGTACACAAATGCTTACTTGACTCCCATGAGGATGAGCACACCACAATAGCACATTGTGTTTGACACGCAAATCATCGGTTATTGTTCTCAGCCCGAGAAGGTGCGTGAAACAATTGGAAGTCATAAAAATAGCCCACAGGTTGTTTACTAAAATCCTATCCTGCCATTTACTACAGTACGTGACTGAATATGCATGTGCACGTGTACACAAGAGAATATTCATTTCTACAGTAAGCCTGTACACGCCATGTCATGACGACCTTAGTGGAGCCACGTCCCATTATACACATCCTGTTACATCCTACATCCAGTACAAACAAAAAAGGTACTGCAAATCGTGTGGGGAACGGAATTTCACAAAAGGGATAAAACCATTTGATAAAATGTGACATGTCCTTGGCATCTTTTTGGGGCTTTTTAAGGCTTCCTTCCATGCTGGTGTCCTGCTATCTTTTTCATGCAAGTCGGTTTCATGCCGAGTTCATTCATTCATTCATTCATTCATTCATTCATTCATTCATTCATTCATTCATTCATTCATTCATTCATCTCTAATGAGGCACAAGTCTATTGCAATGTGCCATGACCACACCTAGGGGCAGTTTAGCATAGCCAGCCCTCGTCCTAGTATGCATGCTTTTTTGGGAAGTGAGGAAATCTGAGAACCCAGAGGAAGCCCAGACAGACATGAGGAGAACGTGCAAAACTCCACACAGACAGTAACTCAGCGGCAGGATCCAACCCTCAGCTCTTACATAACACTTGAATCTGTACTGTACATGAACTGAAAGGAAAATATATATATATTTGCAACTTTGGCAAATCGTACTTTTACATTTTCATCTCGTTTATTTATACGACTGAGCAAATGAGGGTTGAGGGCCTTGCTCAGGGGCCCAGTAGAGGCAGCTGGGACTTGAACTCACACCCTTCTGATCAGTAGTCCAACACCTTAAGCACTAAGCTACCACATACTCCCCCATACTCCCAAACTGCATCTTCATGGGGATTGCTTTGTGCACAGGGGTATCGTCATGCTGGAACGGGTTTGGGTCTCTTAGCTCGAGTGAAAGGAACTTGTAATGCCTCTGCATACAATGACATTCTATACATTTGTGCACTGTCTTGCACAGCAGTTTAGTGTAAAAAACGACAAATGACCATGTTGATGGTCAGGCATCCACAACCAAAATCTTTACAGCAAACAAAATGTCATGTGAAAATGTCTTGACTGTAGTTAGATGTGTCCTAATATTTCCTATTTTTAGAATTACAGTAAATGATGATTATTAAATTCTAATACTGTATAATACATATATTTAACAATATATCCTGTATAACCTGCCAGCAGAAGGTGTTAATGAGTTAAATAATTTTATATGCGATGAAACTCACTATAAAGAACTATGAAATACATTTTCCCGTATTGCTGAGAAAGTATTCTGTGTTCTCATCTGTTTAATACAAAAAAATGCACCGTGATGCAATGCATTCCTTCATCATGAGGTCTCAGGAGAACGCTGTCCTCGTGCCATCCGGAGCACTCAGTGAGGAGGAGAGAGGCAGCAGCTCCGGCGCCTGTCGGGGTAGGGCACTTTTCTTTTTCTTTTTTCTTTTTTTTTTTTGTCATCCTCCGCGTCAGTGGAGACTTTCAGCACAGCATCAGGACGTGGAAAGGTCGGCGAAGATTTCAGAGATAGAGATTTTCCGGTGTGTCTCCGTCTCGAGCCTTGTCATAGAGTATAAAAAGAGTAGGAGATGGAGGTTTTTGGAGCGACTTTTTTACCGAGCAAGTTCACCAGCTGTAGAGAACCATGGCCATGTCCGCGGTCACACTCACTCTCTTTGGCTTTTTCTTCTATTTTTCGACGTTGACAGGTAAGAATTTTTTACATCTAGATAAAGACATTATAGCTGAAATGCACACACACACACACACACACACACGTCTATCTTTGTGTTCTTATGGAGATATATATATCTTCAGATTTTTCTCAAAGATTGCAAACACTATCAAGGATACATTATTATTATTATTATTATTATTATTATTATTATTATTATTATTATTATTGTTGTTGTTGTTGTTGTTGTTGTTGTTTTATTATTATTATTATTATTATTATTATTATTATTATTATTATTATTATTATTAACAGCAGCAGCAACAACAACAACAATAATAATAATAATAATACAATGCAATGTACAAGAATACTGTATTGTGATTTATTGGTATTTATGAGCCAAACTATATTGTCTTCTTTTTATTATTGCATCATATTATTGTAATTGTATATTGTACAATATACAATTACAATAATACGATGCAATAATACAAGAAGACAATATAGTTTGGCTCCTAAATACCAATAAATCACAATACAGTATTCTTCCAATATACATAGTACATATAATGATATAATTAGCATCCTGGGCTTCTGAGTTTCACACTACAGGAAGAAATTGTGACCCGGAAAGGAAGCCGCTTATTAGAAATATCCATTGGAAAGGAAATCCTTAACTCCAAATAGCCACTGACTTCTTTCTTAGTCTCCAGTCATAATATCTTAGAGCTAATTTTAGCCATACTATATTATACCTCATATGCACTTCCTTTCTTTCCATGTATAGTGTGTGTGTTTTGTTTTTGTTTTTTTGCATCTGTTGTAACCATCAAAATCATATCATGATCCCTGACAGATGCTACGACAGAAGAGCCCAGAGTGGAACTCCTCACCCAGTACAATGATGTTTTGTTGGGAAGCACAGTGTTGTTGTTCTGCAGAGGTTAGTGCATGAGATAAACTGCTGAGTGACCTTTCGTTTGACTGTCAAGCTCTCGTGAACCAGTGTATCAATCATCAACATGTCGAATGCAGATTGAGTCCACATGTGCTGGAGACCAGTTCCTAGTCTTTAGATCATCTACTAAACATCAGACTGTAAACATGACCATTTAAAGAAGTGGCCTCAAAATGGCTAAGCTAATAATCTGTTGGTGATGCATTAAATATCATCAGCCTTCTTCAATAAAGAAGAAAGAAATGTTGGACAAGTTAGTTGTCTATATTATATTATATCTAGAGCATAGATTATAGGACACTAACCACCAAAGACTGCTGATGTGTTGTTTCATAGGCTGGTTCTTTATAGCTCAGTTCTCAATTCTGATTGGTCAGAGGTTGCTGATTAATTTTTGTGTAACAGCTCTGATTGTAGTGGATCAGCTGGAGGCCACCAAATCCTTTTTTAGAGTCTGCGTTGTTTTTAACCCAATTTCTTTGAGTCTCCATCATATGAATTTCTGGCTTTACATGTCTTATCTACAGCTAATAAAGCTACGACATTCACATGGGTGAAGGACGGAGAAGAACTTGAGGAGGGCATAGACAGTGAAGATGAAAAGAGTAAGCTGACTTTGGAGAATGTCAAGCTATCAGACAGCGGAAACTACACGTGCCATGGCGAATTTGATACCACTGAACACGAGCAAATCATCAGCATATATGTCTACGGTAAACCATCTTTAATTTTAGAAAGACAATATAATAAAATCCTTCATACAACAAAAAAAGGACTTGTGTAAAACCTTTGAAATGCTATTTGCTGTGTATTCACATGAAATCTCTACTTTTTCATCCTTTCCTCTTGTTAGAGACACCATCCTTCAGTACAACTCAGACATACCACGAGTTTTTGGTCAACAATACAGCGCACATTCCATGCCTGGTCACTGGGAAGCCCGAAGTGGAGACCAACTGGTTTTGGAATGGTTACCGTGTAGTAAATAACGGTACGATCTTCAGTACAGGCTATTGATGTGTTATTAACAGTTATAATTAATATAAATAATAGTTAGGAGTCATTTTATCACCCTTTTTGGCCTCATGTTAATATTACCTAGGTGTATATTCTAAAATACTTACATTATTTAAAAATATTTATAATATTTATATAATCATTTATATAATATTATATTTATAATATTTGTTTGTAAAGCCCATGACATGTACAATTGGAGTTTACGAAGCTTTTGGTAAACAGGGCCCTGATAATCTGTCCAAGTTTACTTCTGTGAGATAGAGAGATAAGTTCAGATAAGCTTCTCAACTAAATAACTCTATTTCCAGATAGTGCTAGTGTTATGAAGCTATAGTGCTATAATCAGAACAAGTACATGGTTCATTTCTCCTTGTCTTTTCCACAGACACAAGTAATCTCAACGTGCTACCCAATGGGACACTGCAGATTACGAGCATTCAGAGGGAGAATCACGGCACCTACGTCTGCCAGGGAAAAATCAAAGGACGGCCCAAATATGAGACTCTGAACATCTCTGTTGTTGTAAATGGTAGGGAATCAGAAAGTGTACAGTTGAGGCTTCAGTGAGTTAAATGATGGGTTAAACTAGATGTTAATAAAGGATGACTCTTCCTGTTTCCTTTAGCTCCACCAACTGTCATAGTTCGTGGTCCGAAGACAAAGATTGTTGCTGGACCACAACAAAGTTTCAGTTTGTCTTGCTTGGTTACAGGAGCACCCCGTCCAAATATTACCTGGGAAACGTAAGTACATTAACCCTTTTTTACCTTTATATTGGTGTAATCGACTTTTCTGACTTTTTCAATTAGTATAAACGAAGGAATTCTTTTATCTCTGCATGTCTGAGATAAAACAAGTCAGAAAATTGTTGGCTTTCAGTGTGAGATGTTTTCAACTCTGTTGGGATAACCTTGCACAAAATTTTAGGGGTTGAATATACTGACTTCAGATTTTAGATGCGTTTGAATAAGTACTTGGGGCATCTCTGAGAGCAGAATGGGCTTCCATTTACTTTGAAGATAGAAGCATTTATGTGAACCATTTATTGGCCTCTGGGTAAAAGAGTTAAGTAATGAATAAAACATAATTCAGCAGTCAATAGAAAAATAATCAACCTCAGACTTGATGTGAAACAGTGTTACTATTCCTACAATGAAGGACTGCATTAAGAATTTAATTACACTATGGAGTAATAGAGTAACAAATCTTTCATTCATAAATGCCAACATTTTATGCATTATTATATTAAATCCTTAACATTAATGTCACTGAAATTTAATTTTGTGTTAAAAGCTTAATTTGGTATTATAATTACCATAACATTTTTTAAAATAAATAATAAATATTTTTAATAATAATAATAATAATAATAATAATAATTATTATTATTATTATTATAATATAATAATATTTTTTAATAAAATAATTCAATACAATTAAATTTGACATATTTATGTGCTTCTAATATCCAGGCATAACATGGTGTGTTTTCCTAAGTGTTTTTGGATTTTTCTGTACTCAGTCCATCAAATAATTATGTGCTTCACTGAAAAATGCAACAGTGTGATTATATTATTATTATTATTCCTCTCATCCCCCTCTCAGGCCTGACACATCCGATTCCTCTCGCTACATATACAACTCAGACAAGAGTAAACTCACCATTCCAGGTGTGACCAGAGGTGACTCTGGAAAATACGTTTGTACCGCTGTGAATAAAATTGGAGAGGACAGTGCAACATTCGCCCTAGATGTTTTAGGTGAGAAGATATTACATGAACATATTTGAACATTACTTTGCATGAATTTGTCATCAAAAGAAATGTAAGATTTATCAGTCATATGAAGTACCGGCTAATGTTTACTGCAATATAAACATACACTATACTGATACCTAATATCATATGGGCAAAAGTATGTGGACCTGACCACCTCAAAGAGAGTTTCAGTTTCTCTTTATTGGAACTAAGAGGTCCAAAGCTGATCCTGCATGCCAATGCACACGTGGAGTGTGACAGTTATGCTGTAAACTGAAAAACTGAATAAGAAATTGTGTTCATTTTCATAGAAATATTTAGTCAAATGCATCTTTAAAGAGGGGCGCAAGCTTGGTTAGTGGTAGGCATGTCTGTCCCACACCTCCAGGAAAAAGGGTTTGATTCCTGCCGCTGCCACTTGTGTGTGTTTCTTTGGAGGTTGCATGTTCTCCCAAATCTTTGGCTTTGACGTAAAACCACTTCATCACCAACTCTAGAATCTGAATTTAAGCAAATACAGTATTTTCTATACATTTTATTAACTGATTTGATGGTTGCTGTCTACAGAAATTCCAGCGGTGAGCCTGAGCAAGAGTATGGTTGTGAAGCCTGGGGACTCAGCATCTGTCGTCTGCAGTGCTACTGGACATCCCAAACCCACCATACAGTGGCTGAACAAGAGCAATAAAGGTGTCATGGTAAGAGGCATTGGACTATTAGTTCAAATATTGGAGTGGAATGTTTTCCAAAAATTTTGACTGGAATTTAAGTGTTTTACTTCACGCAGATGGCGTGAGAGTGTAAAATTTGTTTCCAATATATATATTCATCGTATTTTACTATAATTGTAGAAGAGGAATTATTTTATTGCAGCTATAACAGAGCTAGTACCTCCTTTCAAAATGAAAAGAAATCTTTCATTTATCACATCCAAATTAGAATATTAAATTATGCTCATAACAAAAGGATTACTTTAGATCCTTGTGGAAACAAACGCAACTAAAATGCAAGCACCACCAATGGCTATAATACATGAGACTAGGGCTGATTTTTTCCAGCACAGACTGTAGATTTAATGAAGCTGTTCACAACTGTGATTACACAACGTGAGAGAAATGACCGCTAGATTTCAGATATTGAATTCCAGCTCTCGCTAATATCACGTCCAGCCATCACTTATATATTAGCAGAACTGTAGCTTCAAGCACAATTCACAGCAATTTCTTGTTTCCTCATTCTCTTTCCTGTGTATGTTTTTATAACACAGTCGTCTACCGGTCGGGTGAGAGCCGTGGCATCGCAGCTTCAGATTGAGAATGTTGGGCCTTCTGATGGTGGTGTGTATTCCTGCAAAGCCACCAACGAGGCAGGCAGCAAGTCAGAGAATTTCATGCTAATGAGTAAGAGCCAGCTCTTTACTTATAATAGTTTTGTAAATAATTTCTTTTTCCTTTAAACGTTGCCCAGAAATCTGTCGTAACTGGTGCATGTTTGTTATGGTTTTACATAAACAAGTGATAATATAGCAATAGGTTGAAATTATTTACCAGGATTTAGCTATGCAGTATGTTTTTAGCCTCCTTTACTCTGTACATAAGTGTATGATTTTCTCTTTCATTCATGAATTTTCTCAATGTCTCTTTCCTTTTTACCTTCAGCCTCTCCAGAAGTACCAACATCCTTCATTCTGTCACCTGGACCCTCGGCGTTCAGCATAAAGCTACAGAAACCTGTCCTGGATGGTGGTTCTCCCATTACTCATTACACCATCCAGTGGAAAAACAAATCACAGGAAGACTGGAATGAGATTACAACCCCAACCCCATATTCTGGTAAAAATCATCTTCAGGATAAAACACCTGATTATTAATATTATGCAACATATTAATAGGCAAATATTTTTACACAGTGAAAGTGAATTCAGAAATGATTCATGCAACGTGTATGCAAATTACCAGGCTACCAAATATTACCTAAAGAGAAGCATGAGAGACAGGTTCTTCAGTAGTGTCTGATCTTAAACACAAGCTCTTGTCTTCAGACCAATAATCCCATTAATCATTTATGGTTTATTTGAACAATTTGGCTATTTTAACAATTTTTGCTACTTTTTGCAAAAGAAACCTTTTGTTAATTGTTAAATAATCTCTAGATTCACTGGAGGTCAGAAACCTGGAGCCGTACACCGAATACTTTGTCCGCTTTGCTGCTAAAAACAAGCATTTTCTTGGAGGCTTTTCTACTGAAGAGAGTATTCGCACTCTGGCCAGACGTGAGTACCAACACTTCCTAAAAGCTCTAGTTCCATTCTGGCTTAGCTGCCAACACTTGATTAGCTTACTCTTAAATTAATCCTTTGAGGGGTTCCTTTGCACAATTAATGACTGTTACTTTGGAAAACGGTCGTATTTCCATTTTAGTTTGGATGAGAGGAAACGTATCTAATACAAAATTCATAAGAATTCTAATAAAAAAAAAAGTTTATATTCATTTTACCAACCCATTTCTCCTTGCTCATTCTTGTGTTCCTTCCTTTTACTGATCCCTGACATCACGCTCCATCTGATTATCTTCCACCGTGCCATCATGACCTGTGTCTGATGATGTCATCACCATTGCTTTATTGCTGTTATTATAGAGGGTGAGTCAGTGGTATAATATTGTGTATTTAATAGTTAGGTATATATATATATTGTATTTTCACAAATTGAATAGACAAAAGTGAAATATTTTCCCGTTATGTTTACTAAGTTAAAACGCTAACGTTAGTGCAAAAGTAATGTATGTAAGCACTGATCCATTGACTCCTCTCTTTTTCTGTGTAGGGGAGCCAGACGTACCTGTACTGTTAGCAGACGAGGGGAAGATAGAGAAAAACACCTATTCAGTTCCATTCAAGCAGCTCAGCGATGGAGGCTCTCCCATTACATATTATGTTGTGCGCTACCGAATGGTTAGTATGTTACTAAATGATACAGTGGTTCGTAGGTTTATTTAGTACTTCTGCGATGGGTCACCAGTGTTAAAGCTTCATAACGGTCAACTTTTCATTTTGGATTTTCGTACATATATTGAATTTTTTCGAGTAACAGCAGTACTTGTTCCTTGCTAAGAAATTTCATATTTTAACAGACGAAGGAAGGTGAGCCCTGGAGAGAAAAGGAAACAGAGGCAAACTCCAGTAACATTCACCTCCAGAATCTTGAGTATGACACTAGCTATGAGGCAGAAATCTTTGCTGTTAACATTAATGGCCTCTCCAAACCAGAAAAAGTCTATTTCACCACCCCGCAAGGTAAATATGGGCTTCAGGGATAATCTCTTGTATCCTACCCTGCATTCACATCTGCAGCATTTTTGTGTTTTGTTTTTATGTCATGTGACTGCTGGTGTGACCGTAGGGTTTGACTACTTAAATATGTTTTTTGGTTCATTAGATGATGATGATGATGATACCTATACTTATACTCCTGTGTTTTTATTAACTCTCTTGCAGCCCCGCCCAGCCTGGGCAAAGGCGGTGTAGTGGCCATAGTGTTGGTCGTCTTCCTGTTGATGTTGCTGGGGGTTGATGCTTTGTGTTGCTACACAAATCACTGTGGCATGATCAACTTCTTGGCCCAAAAACTGTTTGGCCCCAACGTGTCTGAATCGAAAAGTATGGAGGAGGGTGTGTTTAACAACGTTGCTGTGTAAGTGACTTTCGTTCTCTTTAAATTCAGCAAGGATCCAATATATTTCTTATTATATTCATATGGATAAGGACCTCATTTATCAAACTGGACATAAATCCATTTCTTCGTAATTTGCATGCTTCATGAAAACCTTGACTGATCGGCCCCGAATCATATATACTTAGTGCTTATTTACTGCAGTTTTTATATACAAATTATTTCGTTATTATTATAATTGTTATTATTAACTCTGCCATTTCATATTTATGACTTAATCCATATTAATACAATCCATACCAAAGGCATAAATTAAGCCAAATAAGACTTGCTATGTATTCTGGTAGACAAAGACCTAGGAGATTTAGGAGGTGCCCTTTAGCTCTCATTCTGTTATTTTAATCACTGTGAGCCCTTTGCCTTTTATGGAGTCTTGTAGGCGTCACAAAATGTAAACATGTAAACATGCTTGGTAATTTATGGCTGAGTGGCTTTTATCAAAATATGCACAACAATACAAAGAAAACCAGCGTTACTGAAAATACTGCTGGAACTGAGATTGATAAATGTGTCCGTTCATTTGACGTTCCATGCCGTTTGGACAAAGCAGCTAATGCTACTCTGTCTGCTATTCACATCCTTTTAATGTTCAGATGGGAAGTGATTGCTGTGAATGATCCTAACATTTCTAAATTTCTTGGCTTGTGTGTGTGTTTTTATCCAGAACCATGAACGGGCTCGACAAACCGAGAGGTAGCATTCCAAAACTCCAGCCTCAAAACAAGACGGGAAACGGAGTGCGGTCGGACGTCACTTGCGACAAAGCGCCTCTCACCAAATTTGAGTAGGTGTTTATATAAGTTCTAGGGGTCCATACATGTTATATACTGATATAACAGTCTGGTATACAGTTACTAAGGATGTCTGGGTTGTCTCTCACTCTCTCTCTAAATATATATATATATACATTTTCTTGATAAATATGATTTTAACTCTCCTTAAATGGCTAATCCAGTTAATAATAAGATTGGCATTTTAGTCAGACTTTCTTAGTTTGTGGTGAAAATAAACATACTAAAATCATCATATATTAGCAGCAGAACTTGGTAGCTAATTCAAAACATGCTTTATGTTATGCCTATTTTGTCAGGGCCACTAAAATGTCTACTACATACTGTAAAGTACTGATGATATGACAATACAAAACAGGACTCAGATAATAAAATCCCATTTGTGTCAGCCTGTGACAAATAAACTGGTTAATATTTTAGTGTTTAGGGAGGTCAGGAGGACATTTCCAAATGGCATATCCATTTAATGTATCTGTATGAATAAATATATAGATCACTAATGTTTGTTATTGCATGTTATTATCTGAATGTACACGGAGATTACGAATGAACTATAATTATCATCATATTCACACGTTAAAAAAGTGGATTTCTGTGTGAATAAACATGTTTTCTCTCTCTTTAGGAAAGAACCAGCCAAGGCTGAAGCAGTCAATGAAGCACGATTGTAAAATTGTTTCTTGACATCCAACCAAAATGACAAGAAAGGCTTCAGGAATGCAGATTTCTGCCTTCCTGGTGCATATAATGCAGCTAAACACCACCACCAACAACAACAACTGTAGAAAATTGTATTATATTTTTTGTGTGAATTGCAAGTTATGATAAAAACTTTGCTGCGCTTAATAGTATGTGATTGCACTGATTATGACATTAACAGGGTAAAGAATGGAAATGTAGCTTTTGATAAATACGATCAATTTTGTAGATAACTGTGTACAGGATGTTCTGAGCTATATCTGTACCATGAGGGTCCATATTCTTTTAGCATGCTGTAATGTCTTAAAGCAATCATTATGGGAGGATATTATTTGACACTGATGATCAGACACTTTTTCTGGCGTTATTATCATCACTAATTTATTTGATATATTTTGGCATGAATAGCTAGAATTAATGTATTATTATGGTTATGATAATCATTTGTTCTTTTCTGCATGAATTATATTGCCAAAAGCTTACAGTACATGTGTTTGATATAGACTGTAAGCAGTACTGTATATTTGTGTAAATACATTTTTTTTTGGTTGTCATTTTACATATCGTAATATATGTTTTTGAAAAATTGCACTCGGTGTGGTTTATTTATTGTACACATGTCATACACTACATCTGACATCTGACACCAACACTGTGACAGACAAGTGAAACATTTAAACATCCACCCACTGGAGCTTTATAACCTAAAACTGGTCTTTAATGTTATTTGAGCAAGCATTAATGTGTCACGTTAATTTGTGTGTATAGTGCACACATTTTATGGACCTATATCATAAAGGCGTGCCATGTTTACCTGATCACCTCGAGCGTGTTCCTTGTTAGTCGGTCTCTGAAATATTAACAAACGTGATTGTTTGATGGTTTTTTTTAGCAAATTTATCATTTGTTACAGACAGTGCAATACACTGTGTTTTACACTGACATTCATAAATGAAAAACTAGCAATTTCATATTTCAGGAAGGCTGCGTCCTCCAATTTGATCACTTACGCAAGATAATAATAATGGAACTTAGACCGATGCAGACAGCGAACAGTGGATTAAGTCAAAGATGGAAAGATGGTGTGTTATTCGGAAAAAAATTTATTCCTGTTCAAATTTCCAGGTTGTGTTGTGGATGCATGAGTTTTGATATTTTTATTGTCATTATTAAATACTGGTCAAGGAACACCTGGTGCAATGCAGGAATGCACGTCACTGACCATCACACACTACACACACTTGAGGCAATTTAGTGTAGCCAATCCATCTCCCTCTGGACACTGAAGGAAACCTAGACACATGGGAAACTAAATAAGTCACCTCAGCAGAGGATCAAACCCTGGAGCTGTGAGGCTGCAAAACCATGCAATGAACAAATGTTTAAGATATTATTTCTTTTTTATTTGATTCATTTTATATCTTGAAATCTTGCCAAAATTCATTAAAGAAAAAAAGAAAAAGCAAGTATGTGATTCTATGATTAATTAATTAGGTTCATGGACTAGATTACACTGATTCATTATTAATCGATGAATTAATTAATCAGAGTAGCTAAAACAATCACCCAGCAGTAATATCTGTAGGAAGAAAATATAGAAGAAAAATTTATTGATTCTGGTTCACAGGTGAACATTATCAGACACTGGTTCGCTCCTCTTGACTACTGGATCAGCTCTGTAAACACAGTAATGACATCAAGATTATTAATGAGAATATTAATGTTAATTAAATTAATATTAATATTCATTCATACTCTCTGACAAGCAGTTAATGCCTGATTCAGTTGTTATGATTACATTGCAAAGTATATGGAGAATAAATTACATTTCAATTTAAATCTAAACTTAAAATATGAACTTATTGTTAAAATTTCAGATATATGCTGATTGTATTTATTTATTTTTATTTTATTTTATTTTATAAAATAAGCAGACTTGTATGAACATTAAAGAAATGTTTCATAGAATGCACCAGTAGCTAGGTAGGAAAAGTTCATCATGATAAACATTGATGTTGGCTTGACAAAGTAAGTCTGGATTTATGAAAAACTTGAAGGAAGGAAGGAAGGACGGAAGGAATGGCGGTAGACAGTCAAAACAACAGACAGTTCCTGCTAGGAAGATAGATGACAAATAGAACGATACAAGTCGGGCTGTGAGAGTGAGACCAGATAGAAGGAGCGCTAGTGTTATTAATAGAAAGACAGAAGGAGTGAGAGAGTGATACAGGAAGATTCATCGAAGGAAATATAGAATGAAAGTGTGTTAACTGTGGAATGACAGATGAAGAGAGTGATTCAGACAGAAAGATACACATAGATAGATTGATAGATTTGATTTGAGCTTCTGTAATTGGAAAACATTATAATAATAACAATAATAATAACAATAAGCTTAAATAGCAGAACAAAATGTTGGTTTGTCAAACCAACATGATTACATACTGCAGTTGGCAATCTCCCTCCACTGCGCTGACACATCCGTGTTTGCCCACTTGCAGTTGTTTGCATAAGAATTCATGACTTTGCAGTAGTCATCATGGTTTCCGTGAGTGAGACATGTATAAAAGAGACAGTTGTATGTAAACTGCCCCATTTTAACTGTATTGTTGCAGCTAGCAAAAGGCCCAGTTTTGTCTTCTAGCATGCCACAGAACTTGGGGCCTCTATACTGGCGCAACTCCTCTTCAGAGCATGACGGGAAGTGCCAGCACTTGGGGTCCTTGTCCGGAACGCTCCATGACTGCCCCCATTCTGTGTTGTCTTTGGCAACATTGCCTGTTGGTGTGACAAAGTCATCATCACGGTTGTCGTTATAGGTTCCGCACATGCCCACTAGGTTTTTATAGTAGCTACTGGACACGGTCACCCTGACTAACTCGCCCCAGTCAAATGTGACCTCCAAACCAAAGTCTGTTGACAGGGTTCCTCTTATTCCTGACTGCGTTATCCGGATACGGTCTGAGTCCAGACTCACAGGCAGGATGGATTCATTCCCATCAATCTAGGCATCACAAAAGATGGAACAGATCATCATATAATCTTATTGCTTTAATGGTTTGTGCATTGTAGTGGATATGGTATAACAGAACTGTATCTAAAATTGTATTACTAAATCTCTTAATGTTACAGATTTATACATCGTTCCAAAATGTTCCAAAGAGGGTTTTTTAAGTTTACTATTATTTGCCTTCAGCTAGATATACACATATTCTAGTTCACATTCATCTTTTATTAGTTGCCATTTTTAACATTACTTTTGCAGTATTATTACATTTTTAGATTTTTCTTTTGCCTGTCACTGCTATTATTTACATCATTACTATAATTAATTAATTAATTAATTAAGCTTATGTTGTTTTATTTTTGTTTTGACGTTACATTGTAAAGTACAGGAATACATAACTGGAACATGCAAACTCCACACAGAAAGGACCCTGCCTGTTCGAACCCGGGATTCAAACCCAGGACCTTCTTGCTAGCCACTAAGCCACCATGCTGCCTAATTATTATTTTTATTATTATTATTATTTAATTCAATTTCAAGTTACAATTCTATTGGTCTGTCATAAAAATACAATAAGAATAGAGTTAAAATAGAATTATTATTGTTGTTGTTGTACTGGTATTATTATTATTAACTAATCCCCTATGTAGATATTACTTTATTTTATATATGACAATGATGGGTTTTACTCACTATCACTTTGTTGAGGTTGTGTTGTATAATGATGATTTCATGGCCTGAGAACTTCACAGAGACTGTCTTTACATAAGAGCCACGTGTGCTGTGTTCGTTCTTGTTAATGATGACGAATTCCGTGAGGCTTTTGTCTTCACCCGACGTTTTTACCATAATGTAAGAGCAGGTGCCTTGAAAAGAAAACCTGTTTCTATCGAAGGTTTCATAGTTAGGATCTCCAAAAACTCTGCATGTGGCCTTAGAGGTGGCCACACACACTGCTTCATTGTCTCTCTCCACACATTTCTCCTTCTCACGACATATTTTCTTGCTGCAGGGATCTGAAACAAAGCAAGACAGTGTTATTTTATATCACGTTATCTGTGCCTGCATAATAACGCGATTACACTCGCTTACCTCGTACGCATGTTGGAATACCGCCTGGTTTGCGACAGACCTCATCTTCCTTACAGTTCATGGACTCACATGAGAACTGTCCAGCCTTACAGGTGCATCTCTCTATACAGTCCCCTCTGACTACTGACTCCCCAGACTGCAGAGATGAATATTTTAATTATTTGACAGTTTTCAATGCAAGTAGCCAGTTCAACCAGCAAATTGATTAAATTGAAGTAATTCACCTTGTAATATCTTCCTTCCACCAAACAACCACAATCACTGACAAGCTTACATTCGCCTCCATCAAAGACAAAGCCTTCGTCACACTGGCAGCCTTCAAGACACTCCGGACAATTAGGTGCAACGGTAAGGCTGGCACAAGTTGATGTGCAGGTGTCCGCACATAGTTCATAGTGACTTTTTAGAGGACAGGTCATTGCTTAAACAAGAAGAAAAAAAAACGTATTAAATATTAGCAACATTTTCATGTTAGTTCCAGAGCCTGCGGGCATGAAGCAGGAATAAAGCTGGGACACCAGTCTATCGCAGGGCATCATGCACACACACATTTACACACTTATACATGCTTAGGAGCAAGTTATAATCAGCTGTTAGCATGTTTAGCAAGAAACTCAGCTGGACATGAGGAGAGCAAACTCAGGGTGAAGAAGGGGACACTGGAACTGTTAAGCAGCAGGGATACCCATTGTGCCACCATGGCTCCATTAATTCATTAAGCTTTACTATCTAAACCCCAGGATACCAGAAGCAAGCCCCCTGTGATTTAGCTATTAAAATAAAAGAAATAATAGATCCTAATCCATACAGCTACTTACGACAGAAGGTTGAATTCCTCCAGCTGCTGACAGAGATGCCAGCTTGTTGGCAACGGACTACATAGTTTTGGACATGGCGGCAAACAAGTGTTTTATCCTCTGGCTGTGAACTGACATCCTTTATACATGTATCATAGAATGGTGACGGTGGAATTTTGGAATAACAATTAGAGAATGGGCCTTTCTCCATAGTTAGAATCTTACAAGCATTGTTTTCATTTGGTGGGGCTCCCGTTCCAGACCCTGGACAAGTGGAGCCTGGTGGACACCCTGTGTGACAGGTCACTCCTTCCTGAATCACTAGCCAAGCTTCAACAAATGTCTCGGCAGAGGTGGCCTGATTACCATCTGGCATTCGGAAGTCATCTGCCTTGTTATCATTATAATTACCACAGAGACCTTGGACAGCATTTTTGTAAGTGGATGGGATTTCAACTGTGGCTAGTGACACAGTGTCATAGGTCACCTTTAATCCAAAAGAGGTTTCCAAGATAATGGTCGCACCACTCTGATAAACCTTGATCAGTCTTTCTTGAAGTGTTACTGGGAGAAGAGCTTTAACCTCATCCACCTGCCAAGAACAAGAACACAGCTATAATTTTCCAGTCTTACAAGGTAAAAACAACAACAACAAATTGTAGAAAGAAGAGGTCTGAGCATAACATTTCGAAGTTTTCAAGCAATATGGTCTCCATGGCTGGCACAATCATTATATAAATAAAAATGCAATTAAATAAGTTACCCTTATTTCCCACTGAAGATCAGGAATCAGGGCAATCTTATATTGGTTTACAACTATGTCGATTCTTCTTTTGACCATTATGGTAGAAGATATTTGCTGCACTGTCACACTGAAAGGCATCTTATTCTGAGCCACAGTCTTGACTGTTTCCACCAGTTTGTACACACAGTTCCCTGGCACACTGATATGGTTCCCATCATATGAATAGTAGGTCCCAGAACCAGAGACAGAGCAAGATCCTGTGCCATCAGGATGGCAGGATTGAACCCCATCACGGATATCACACTGCTCATTAGGACCACAGGAGAAATCGTCTTTACATGTGACCTTTCCTTGTTCCTGGCAGACACACACCTGGCTGCACTTGCCTTTGGGGTAAAAGACTTGGCCCAGCTTATAGTACTGGCTTTCATATGAACAGCCACATTGATCCATTGCCACGCACTCGCCATTGCTCAGGACAAATCCGACATCACACACACAGCCTTCGATGCATGGTGCACGCTGGCAAGCCGTAGGCTCAGTGAAACCATTGCAAGTCTGAGGACATCCAGCACCACACACATCATAGTGGCTGTTAGCTCTGCAGGATGCAGCTGTGAAGAGAGTATCAGAACACACACGGTCAAGTGGAATGGAAAGCTTAATTAGGGTGAAATGTTCATATACTACTACATAAGAACTTACGACAGAAACTATTAGTTCTCCATTGCTCCACAATGCTGTGTGCTGTCTGGCATGCAGTCGTGTAGGCTGTAAGTGCGCTGCAAAGGGCTGTAGAATGACCACCGTACATACACATGTCATACACGCAGTCTTCGTAGAACTTGGTGGGATTGATTTGGCTATGACATGCTTTAAATGGGCCTTTTAAATCTGTAATCAGGCTACAAGGTTTTGTGAAAGCATCCTTATTCCTGTCTACAGCATCACATTTGGGACATTTCTGGCCTTGGCACTCTACCGAGCAACCAGGGTCATTTCTGGCTTTCCAGCCATTTCCGAATGCAGTAGGGTTTGTTGTTATGCTTTTGTTTGGGAACATCAGGTCGTCATTTACATTCAGATTCCAGTTACCACAGAGACCTCCTACCTGGTTACTGTATGTGCTAGGGAGAGTGATTTCAACGTAGCTATCCCAGTTAAATCTCACATTCATTCCAAAGTCTGTTTTAACCACTCCAAAGTAACCACTGCGGAATATGGATAGTTGACCACCCTCTTTCTCAAATGGCAAATTTACAAAAAGGTTGTTGACCTAAGGCAAAGATGAAAAGATTATTAAGCATTATTTTATGTCCACTGTACACTATTACTCAGTTGAAGCATATAGATTGGCAAAATAGTACTTGATCTAAAGCTCTATATCCACCTGATTTCATATAGATTCGACTATTCAGTAGAAAAGGTAACCTACCATCACTTTACCATAATTGTCTTTACTCATGATAATGGTGTAGCCAAAGATTTTGATTTCCACAGTCTTGGTGAAGGAAACAACCTTATTCAGTCCTCTGTTTTCATTCTTGACAAGAACCTCAAAGGGCACCAGTGAAGTGTCAGATGTGTTGACCAGTTTAGAAAGGTAATATGTGCAAGTACCCTGGAAATCAAAACGCCTCCCATCGAATGTTAAATAGTGGGGATCTCCACTGCCTATGCAATGCCCGTAGGATTGCGGGTAGCAATCCCTCACACCATTCTGGATTTTACACTCTTCAGAAGCCTTGCACTTTGTGGGTGTACATTTGACCTGTCCTGAACTGCAGGAACATTTCTTAGTGCATGTCTGGTCTCCCCAGAATGTCTCAGCAGGAGGGTAATAACGGTCCATGTAGGTACAGCCGCATTGTGCCAGTGCAACACATTTGTCTCCACTAAGGACAAAACCATTATTGCACTGGCAGCCCTCCACACAAGGCTTATCACATGTCTTTGGTGCATCTTGATCTGCACAAGAGGCTGCACATGCAGTTCCACAAGGCTCATAGTGACTGTTTACTGGGCATTGCAGTGCTGTTTATATATCAAGAAGAAACATTCACATGATTAAATTAATTTCTTTTAAGAGACAGTAAACACTATGTGCCATATTAGTCAATGTCTTAACTGAACTTAGTCTTCACTTACGGCACTCAGACAGCATCCTCCAGTTGGACTCTATCTTCACCCCAGCTGCCATGCAAGCCTCAGCATAGATCTGCATGTTTTCACAAAGGAAACTTCTAACGCCTTTATTGATGCACACATCATAGACACAATTGTCTATGTATACACTTGGGTCAATAGTCTTGTGGCAGTTGGCAAATGGCCCAGTTGTTTTTGCCATAAGACCACAGTAATTGTTGTCACCATATTTTTCTTTAAGCTCAGGTGAGCAGAGGAGGCATTTGCCCTCACAGTCATCACGGCAGAACAAGTCATTGTCTAAAACTTTCCAGCTCTTGGCAAACTCTAACACAGTGGAAAGTTTCGTTCCTTTGGGGTCAGACTGCTCATCTGTCCAGTCTCCATTGTAGTTTCCACAAAGTCCGCCGAGTGACCCAAAGTAGGTGCTGGGCACTGTTATGTATAGCATCATGTTCCAGTCATATTTCACCTCTAAGCCAAAGTCTGTTGTTATGAGTGCATTCCAACCACTTTGCACCACTGTGATCTTTCCTTGAGCTAGACTTACAGGCAGGTGAGTGATTTCACCATTCACCTGAAAATAGTACAGATGAACATTAAGGGTTTTTTTAAGAAAAAAAAACTCAGCCTGCACATTTGTGCATTTCTTCAACTCACCTCAACTACACCCACTTGCTTGCTGGCAACTATTGTATAATTGTACACATTGACTGATACTGTCCTGACATAGGCCACCAAATTACTCCCTCTGTGATTATTCTTCGCCAAAATTGTGAAGGGAACACGGCCAGTCTCCGTTTTTACAGTAGTGGCCATAGTGTAGGTGCAGGTGCCCTGGAAATCAAATCTCTTCTCATCGAAGCTTTTGTAGTGGGGATCACCAAGAGCCCAACATGTTGCGGTGTCAACATGGACACAGACACCTTTCCTGCACTCCTCTCTCCAACGACATTTAACAGATTCGCAGGGATCTTTCGGAGGTGGTGGAAGAGAAGGAGCTGAAAGACAAAGCTTAGAATTTAAAGTCAATTGTAATTTCATTTGTTTCAATTTATATTGTTCTTATACAGATTAAGACCTACCATTGCACACTCCTGTTGTGGCATAGCCATGTCTTACTTTCCCACCATAAACATAGACAGCCTGTGGTAAATCCTTGGACATGGTTATAGGGCCTTTTTGGTTACCAAGTGATGTAATGGCCCATGAATACTTCTTGTTTGCAGGAAAAACATTCCAATTAAAAAAATTAAGAAGAGAATTACTGGCCTTCGTCTCTGAGACAACAACTGCAAAATTCTGGTAATCGTCTTGTGCATAAACAGTCCATGTATTGGACATTTGTGACACAGGAATTATGTTCGTCAAGAACTCATCATTTGGGATGTTGGTACTGGAGTACATAACCATGATCTTTTTATTGCTTTGGATTACTGTTGGCAAGTTAATTACAACATTCAGAAGCTCTCCAGAACGTAATGACTTACGCTGAGGCAGTGGACCATAATAAATCGTCACATCAGTATTATCCTCAGTTGCAACAACATGCGCTGTGTCCTGGCCAATAAGCAAAGGGTGCATGGGAGGGATGAGGTACTCATCAGAGAGCAACTCTATTGGCACTAGCTGTTCATAGACATGCTCACATGTGTCAACAAGGCTGAGGCATTCGTGTCCTGCCAGGACGGCTACAGGGAGCTGAGACTCAATCATAGTTCCTGTTAAGGTCTTCTCACTCCGAAGCAGATAAACCTGATAAGGACCTAATCTAATATCCATCTTTAATCCTTGCTTCAAGTGTATATCGCTTTTAAGCTTTAGGTTTGAATATGGTAGAATACTAATTGTGTTGTCTTCCTTGCCATTGATGATAGCCACAATCTTATTTAAGGGACCAGCATCTGGAGTGAAGGCTACATGTTTCTTGCCTAGTTGGTGACTGGGGAAGATCACACTGCTGTCTCCAGTATATGGCTTAATGTGAGAGGATACCACTGAGATGTCTGTATTAGAAGTAATCAGCACTGTTTTGGCTGAGACTCCATCTTCATAAATCTCAGCTTTGCTTGGGAGGGTGACATAGTTGGTAGAGCCTTTCTCTATAGTTAGTGATTGTTTAAAATTGAGCCCCTTGATTTCGACTGTAACTGTAGCTGAGGACTCCTGGGCTGTGATGGTGAGTCTGGGTTGAGCTTCCCCATCATTTCCGTTATGATTAGGCATGAAGGCAGTGATGAACTCCTTTCCTATTGGGCAACCACTGACTGCTGGAGAAAAAAAAACAGCACTGTTAGCTACATTATATTATTATAGGTCAGTTGTGATTATACACAAAGGGTGAGTCCAAGGCCAAAAATATCGTTCTACCAAAGAAAACCACAGCATCATTATCAGTACAAAAAAGCATTGAAGCATAAATTCTGAGTCAGAATGCCAACAGACAGTAAGAAAAACCTGAACCCCTTTGTCTGGAAAAGATTATGAAATTATTTTATTTTTAAGTATATAGTCCATAATTCATGCAGATCTATAGTGCCATCTTCACAGGCTGAATTTTACAGTGAGATAGGGTAGTATGCATGTATACCTGAACTAATTTAGAAAAAGTGAATATAGAGAAGTCCGAATAATGAGCAATCTTAAGAATGGGAGACTTATGAAGGAGACTAATCTTACCTGAGACTTCCATCCATCAATCCATCTGTCCATCCAATCCATAAAATCACACATACATCCATTTTCTGTACTGCTTATCCTACACAGGGTTGGGGAACCTGGAACTTATCCCAGGGGACTCTGGGCACAAGGTGAGGCACTCCCTTGATGGGGTGCCAACCCATCACAGGGCAAAATCGCACACATACTCACAAACCCATTCACACCTTATGGACAATTTAAAGATGCCATTTAACCTACAACGCATGTCTTTGGACTGGGAAAGGAAACAGGAGAACTCCAGAGAAACCCCCAAAGCACGAGAGAACATACACACAGGAGGGGGTAGGGAAGTGGACTCTATAGGGAACCATCTATAACCTATACTGGGAGTACATTAGGTGGAAACAAACTCTGGACAGGAAACTAATCTATCACAGGACAACACGCACAGACAATCCTTAACACCTAGGAGCAATATACAGTGGCCAATCCATCAACATGCATTTATGGACTACTGTTTTTGTCTGAACAATAACACATGCAAACTGAGAATATTGAAATCTTTTGTGATGCAGTACAGACACATTCTTGATGCTCATTAAAATTCTTTTAAATCATTTAGAATTTATTTATGTGGTGTATTCCTAACAAAATATATTAGTAGCATTAATCGAGAATCTAATTCAATACAACGAGTATGCCTATTTGTTTGATTTGATAACAATAAGATAAAGCTTACGTTAAAATAAAGAGCATGTGTTATATTACATTCAGTTATTAGCAATTAATTATCTTCCCTCAAAACTGAACAAGTTCTCGTATACCATCCCAAATTAGCCGTATACACCTAAAACCCATGTACATAATGATGAACATACTGAAATCTTAACTTACCAGCTGCCTTTAGAATGGCAACACACACCAGGAAAAAGTTAATCCCCATGTCTGCAAAAAATAAAGGATTTTTAATATAATTTACTTTCAAATATCAATCCATAATTAATTTGTATGTGTAGAGATATGTTCACAGGCCGAACACCACACTGAGACAAATTCGTAAGCAAAGAAGTACACACCTAGAGCCTGGATTAAGTGACATCTATAATGGGAGGTTTAAATAGCGTTTCAGATGAGAACATTATCAAATATTTGCCTAAGCGTTTGTCAGAAACAGGATCTAATGTTTTCCATACCCCTCTGCATAAATCAACAATCATGCCAATATCTCTAATAAAACAAACAGTCTGCTCAAACGTAGATTTGGGTTTGTCCCAAGAGCAAATACACTAGATTTGGTAAGGACTGGGTTTGTTGGGCAAACTACCAAGCTAAAGATGATGAGAACAAACATTGACTTTTTCTTCTTTTCCTATTCTTCTTTAAATTTTTAGTACTAATACCAGTGAGTAGGCTAAATACAATGAAGTGTACATGTCATTTTTTTTTTTTTTTTTTTTTTTACTATTATACCCTCATTGGGGGCTGTGCCCCCCTTAAATGAAAATCGCCCCTGGACGCCACGGCAATAGATATTAATCAACCGTTAAATAACAAAGTAAAAAAGAAATTAGGCTGCAGTGTTTCACACCTCACAAGGAATAGTCAATTTTATTACGGTTACTTTTCTCAAAAAGACATTCTTCATGCCGTATGCAGCAAACTGCAATCTCCGGAGGACGCAGCATCCAAAATGAGACGCAGAGAATATAGAAACACTGTATATGGGCAGGTCGCTGACTACTCCAATTATCAAATCAAAGGACGGGAAATTGCTGACGTAATTGTATGCCTGCTAGATGGCCCCAGTGACGCCATCTCGAAATCTGATTGGTTAAGGTAACAATTTCATTGGTACTTATTTTAAGCTACGGGCGCCTGCACTATTGATTCTGAAGGCCTTAAGGCAGGTTTCTTTCACTCTGCCTACACATGATGTCAGCCACTGGCTGAAATATGATTGGATAAATACTCTTATCATAAATATACACTACTGGAAACAGCGCAACCGAGAGAAAAGCTATAAAATGTAGTAATAATTTAATACACATTCATGGAAAAATATATTAAATATATTAAAATGCAAGTCAGTGATTCAGATCACTGCTGTTTAGGCCCACCACTGTCAAGTTGTACATATGCTGTATAAAATATATATATAAAAACAACAGGCTTCATTTTTAAGCTAAATAAAATTGGAATTATTCTTGGATTTTTGGGTTGTTCCTTTGGTTTTGTATTTTTGTTGGCTTAGACAGATATAAATATTTGAAAAAAATATTGCCATTGTGTTAAACTTTACCAATTCTTACAACAACAAAACAACAACAAAAAGGAAATTTTATGAAATGAAAATATCTCATATGTGAAATTTACCCGACATTTTCTAATCACAGTGAGAGTAATGCAAAATGAAAAAAAAAAAGAGAAAAGAAAGAAAATGTAATAATCTTATATCGTTGTTTAATAATCATCCAAGTTTAAGAATTTTTACACCAAAAAGGTGTGTAGCCTATTGGTGGTCCAGCGGCAGGATCTCGTGCTCTCATTGCTGTGACTTGGGTTCGATTCCCGGGCAGGATGCTAACCCAGCCACTGAATAGTTAACTGTCAGAGTCAAACCCATATGTTTTTCTACCCCAGACTGTTGCTACAAAGCTAGGAGCACACAATTCTATATGATGTATTGTATGCTGTAGCATCACAATTTCCCTTCACTGGATCCTAGATTCTCTGGAACTAGAAGAAGACAAAGCAGTGGTGGCTGGTGGTTTGGGGAACAAAGCACAGGTGTCTGTTAATGAAGTGTAAATATTTACACCCTCTGTGCACGCTCACCAACAATGGTTTTTACATTCAGTTCCATAATTAATTGACCAAATTCTCTAATTATTTAGCTAAGAAGTAAGTCGGCAAAAGGTCTACAGTTGATTGCAAGTGTGGCATTTGCTTTTAGAATCTGTTCCTGTTAACTGTCAGTATGAGGTCCAAAGAGCTGTCAGGGGCAGTGAAGAAAACCATCATAAGGCTAAAAAGCTAAACAAACCAACCAGAGAATGCTCAAAAACATTAGGTGAACTATGGCAAAAGGCACAGAAGTTCATGGAAGACAACTGTTGACAACTAGATGACAGAAAAATTTCTCTGGAGATGAAAAACTCAAAAGTCAAAGTCATAAATCAAGAGACTTCACCAGAGTAAATACAGAGTGTTTACCATAAGATTAAACCCACTTGCAAGCCTCAAGAGGTTACTGGAAGAGCAGACTTTGAAACAAACCTTCTAAAAAAGCTTGTGCCATTTGGGAACAACATCCAACGGACAGATGGGACAAATGTAAACTTTTTACATGTCCCAGTCACCATCACTGGTGTCCAGTTTCATCCTGATGAGCACTATGTTTTTGCTGATTTGTTTCAACTGACAGTTTTAGTTGTCTTTTTGCACCATGGACAATAAAGTCTTCATCCATTTTCACTTTCAATTATGACAGAGGCTAGGCCGTCAGGATATCGCCTGAATCTCCAACTGACCAGAACTGCTTGTGGCCAAGTGGAAGGCTAGTTAATGTCAAATACGCTTCCTTCAATTGTATTCGTTGTTGGGGGTTTTTTTTTACGTATTTGACGACTTGAATACATAATACTTTTGTTTGACCATGTCCTGATGATATTTTAAAATACACAACGAAATTCCAGCAAACATAATGAAAACTTATTTAATCAAATTTGCCTGTTGACTTAGGCGATGTTAAACAGCTTTGGGTGTCAGCTGATTATAATACTCAAATAATTGCCTTTAGCAAGGGAAAGGCAATGTGAGTTTAAGATTAGTCATAGTAACATTTTGTAATGGTGTAATAAACTTCAAGTTCGGTAAGTTCTTAGTTAAATAGACCACATGGCTTTATGTACTGTTCTCGGCACTCTTCAGAGACAGTTGGCAGAGGTGCATGTGTTTTCTTATCTATGTTTGATTGCTAACACGATCAGTATATTTCCACAAGTCCATCACTCAGTTTTATTTTTCACATGATTGACTTGTCAACTTTGCCTGGCATGTGGTTTGGTTTTTCATGGCTGATTTCCAACACAGTCTGCTTATTTTCACGTTTGGTTTTATTTTTCAGATCTCATTTACTCACATAAATAATTCTTTATGATTTATGTGAGTTTGACTAACGACTTTTATCCATCCATCCATTCTCTACATCGCTTATTCTACTGGGTCGTGGGGAACCTGGAGCCTATCCCAAGAGACTCAAGGCATAAGGCAGGGGAAACCCCAGACAGGATGCCTGTCTATCACAGGGCACAATCGCACACACACCCATTCACACACTATGGCTAATTTAGAGATGCCAATCAGCCTACAATGCATGTCTTTGGGCTCAGGGAGGAAGCCAGAAAGCGAAGAGGAACCCCTCGAGGCACAGAGAGAACATGGAAACTCGACATACACACATGGAGGAGGTGGGGATCAAGCCACCAAACTTGGAGGTGTGAGGAAGTTGTGCTAAGCCATCATGTCACCCACATTACTTTTAGTCTCTTAAAAAACAAATAAAATGTGCTGCAGTTGGTTCACCAGATTTAGATGTACAAAGCCTCAAATTAAATCCAAAAGTCTATATATATATATATATATATAAATAATAGCTTAGCTTGTCTAAATACACCGTATGGCCAAATGTTTGTGGACATCTCAGCATCATCGCATTGCAGGTTTAGTTCTCATTATCAGAGGTGGTCAGCAACAAAGTACATTTACTTGAGTACTGTACTTAAGCACACTTTTTGAGTATCTGTACTTTACTTGAGTATTAATTTTTTCTGGAAACTTGTTACCTTAACTTCACTACATTTGAAAGACAAATATTGTACGTTTTACTCCACTACATCAGAGGATTGTAGCGTCTCGTGAAGTCCAGTGGTTTTCCGTCATTTTTTTGAACTCGACTGGTGGCAAAATGGACGAAGACAGATCATTGGCGCATTCCATGGCCATACTTAGACAGTAGGGTCCAGTTTTTAGAAAAGAGTAAAGATTCTTTTCGTTATCAACGTTGGCTTTGTTTACCGAAAACAAACCACATCGCAGCCTACAAAAACTCTCCATCCAACCTGCGGAAGCATATTGAGTTTTCATTTCTGGTAAAAGCTTGAAATGGATATTGCCTGTGCCGTGAAGCATGCATGGTAACTTACTTCTCATGTATTTCCGATGAAGAGGATTTCTTCTCTAATATGTGTACACATGAGACATCAAGCATGTGTACACACAGGAGACATCCAAACAACACAGCTCTCCGTGGCTCAGCGGCCTGTGAGAGGCTTTTTAGTGCAGCTGGATTGATCTTCAGCCCAAGAACGGGAGCAATTCATTCGCATAGCTTTGAGAACCCAGCTTCTACTTAAGATGAACAAGGACTTTCTAAAGTTTGACTTATTTGACCATAGTACGATTTCTCTTTACTAGTGATCTGTGAGACACAGTATCATTGTCACATAATTTTGTTTTGATGGCAAATAAGTCTTTCTGTTTTGCTCTTTGTTTGCTGTTGGCCAGTTATACAGTTGTGTAGCTGGGTTTTAAAGCAGGTTGGATTGTTTTCCTAATCAGTCTGTGTTTACAGACCACTTGATTCAAATGTGCATGAATGGACACACATAGATGTGTGCTTCTTTGTTGGGGGTGGTAGGAGCGTTAAATAAAAAATTGTCAATTCAGCTGTTTAATTTCTGAATTTTGTAGCATTCTAAAAGCTCTTAATTCCACAGATACTACAAACTGGTCAGTATATTCACTAGGTGTCTACAAAAGGTACTGTAAGTATTGCATACAACATTGCAACAATGATAAAACAATGCGCTGACATCTACTTTTTACTTTTGATGCTTAAGTACTTTTAAAAACAAGTACTTCTGTACTTTTACTTAAGTAAACATCTGTCTTTACAACTTTTACTTGTAATGGATTAATGTTTGACCAGTAGTATTTGTACTTTCACTCAAGTAAGGAAGTTGTGTACTTTGTCCACCTCTGCTCATAATGTTATAATGAACTACATATTGTATGTACTGTATAGTATGTAGTGTATAGCTCTTTCTGTATCTCTGCAGCCTGGTGCTGGGTCTAAATGGGCCACATTTAGGTTTAAGTTTAGTTTAAACATTTTTTTTGGATCTATGCCACCTGGTTCCTGTTTCTGTCTTTCTCTATTCTCACATGGCGTCCTTGCGCTCTCTATTGATGATACTGTTTAAACACCATACACACTGCTTATAGAAGCCCGAGGCAAAAGATGACTAATTATATGGCAAGACAAGCAAACTACTTATGACTTAACATTTATGTTTAACTATACGGACCAACATTTCTCTGAACTGCAGAATTTGCCCAGCAGGTTAGATTAAAAATAAAATAAAAAATCAAGCAGGCTACTAGAGAGCTAAAAACATGAAGTAAGTGTAAATAGTTTGAAACTGGAAGACATATTAAAGGCAAATAAATCCCTCTATTTATTTTATTCCTTTCCCCCCACCTAAACATGTTACACTGTTTGTTTGCGTGATCCTTTGTTTGACCATGTTCTGATGATTTATTTAGAGATATTTACAGATATGTAAGATATCAGTTATCTCATTTCAAATCTTATTCGCCTGTTGACTTGTTAAACAAACGTGAGTGTCAGCTGACTACAACACTCAAATAATTGTCCTTAGCGAGGGAAAGGCAATGTGAGTTTAGGATTAGTAATAGTAACAATAAAATGAATCGTATGATAATGTTATAATAATCAACGAGAAAAGCGTTGTTTTTATTACTTTACATGTACCGTATTCATCACACCTAGAAGTCAGTTGACCACGACAAGGGTCAAGAAGCGGATGTGAGAGAAGCAAGCAGGTCAAATTGTGACTTAGGAGGTTATATGGTTAAAAAAAAAAAACTTAACCTACGCTTTGGCTAAAGAAGATCAGAAGTCAGTTCCCATTCCTTGTATTTTCAGTTCCAGGTTAAAAATTCAGTGTAAATTTTTCTTATTTCTCAGTGCCATCTTATATGTGGGTTTTTTTTGTTGTTGTTACTTTCAAGAAGGAGAAAAAAGAGAAGCTGATATCATGGAAGTGGTAAGAGGAACTTGGTAAATGGTAAATGGAACTGTAAACAGATCAAATGTATATATTTTAATACAATTGTAATAAATAAAGATGGTTTATTGTGGTACATGGCTGTGGTGATGAACATTCCTCACGTCAGGTGCATCACATAATCTCCTATTATAACACAATGAGAATGTGTTTTCTGTTTACATAACAGCCCGAGCTGGGATAGTTATTAAGATAAATAATATAAAATGACCACAAATCACCATACACGTGTAATAAACAGTGTTGAGTATATAAACAGACTTATTTCTGGCATAATGCACAATAATGTCAGTGTACAGCGTTTTCCTCTACACATGCAGTTTCTTTTTCATCCACTGAGAGGAGCCATTGAGTCAAGTTATGTGTTATGTGTTATAAGTTCAGACTCAGATATAGAATATAAAAACAAAATCATTTGATAAGGTGCAGTTAAAAAATATCATCATGGAATGATATGACGGTAATATAATAGTAACTGATTGGCATATTATACATAGATATCAGGTGCAGCAGTGACTTGAATGGAGAGAGATCTCGTTTGTCCAGTGTCTTATGGCGTCTTCAAAGATCCTGTTGTCCTGTCACGTTGCCATAGCATCTGTAAAGAGTGCCTGGAAGAATTCTGGAGAAAAAAGGAAAGGTCGAAAATGTCCAGTGTGCATAGGAACCTGTTAGGTAACACCGGATTGAGGATTTATGTGTGAGACTCACTCGAATATCAGGTGCAGCAGTGGATTACAATACATCACTCATCCAGTACTTAGTAGTGTCCAGTTAATCATGTCTCACAATGGGTTCTCTCACTGGACATGGCTGCTGTGTGACAAAAAGAGAGTAGAGAAAATGGAGAACGCTCAATATGAAGCCCAAGCTCAAGTCGAATGAACTAAATTTTCATATCATCCACTACAGACTTGGCAAAAACAAAGACATCGGAACTGACAGTGTCGGATTAGTGACTGTCCTTAAGCTATAAAAATAAATGTAGCATTGATGGACTTCTTAGTTCCTCTTACAGCCTCACAATCAGGGAAGTGAGAAATGAGGTTATTTCCAGGAACCAGCTACCTCCTGAAAGATGGAGCTAAACACCATAGCTCATCATAAATCATTAAGAACTGGTTTTGTTCTTCATCATCTTCTTTTTTCTTCCAATTTTACCCTTAAACTCATGTGTAGGCACAATCTACTGTAGAGACCATCAGGGCGGACTTAACCAATAAGCGAGGTAAGCAGCCGCAGCAGAATTAGGGGGCCCCGACCAATACCAAGAAGCCTATATAAATCATATAGTACTCATTACTTTTCTATCATATATTGTATGGTCTGTCTATAACCATTAAGATTTTAACATTATTATTACATCTGTTCAAATGCGGGGCCCCCCCATGATTCATGAATAGTGGAACATTCCTATCGTACTGCACATGCGCAAGATTCCCATACCTGGAATCGCTTAGGGCCCCCAAATCATTAAGTCCGCCCCTGGTGACCCCTGGTGACTGTTAATTTTTTTAATAGTCCTGGCTTCGTGCTGATTTGGTCGCTATATTAGTTGAATTTGACATGGAGGTTAAATCTAGCTAAGTAACAAAATATTAGAATTAAGTGGTCAAATTAGCATGTTAGGATGTTATAGGTGTGTAGCTAAAAGAAAAAAACAGCCAGGAGGTAAAGTTAGCATAGGAAATAGTTCTGCGGTCAAAGTCCTCAAAGCAAATTTTGCTAATTCTGAGGGTGTGCTAGCAGAATGCAGTGTTTTGCTAACGTGAGTGCAAGAAAAATGAGCTAGAGAAAGAGTGAGCCACATCACTCAGATGCAGACTGACAGTATCAAAAAGAAACTTTACTTTACTGGAATAAGTAGCAACATCCACATTCGTTTTAAGCAATCTGGTGGTTTAGCACATCTACATGGATCGTATAGTTTTAGTTTCACCAAGAAAGAAAATCATTACCCTTATCCATGTTGTTTTAAGAAGAAAAAGAGGTTAAATTCTTTGTTATATTGTAATGTCCATGTCCTAGATTAATGTAGCTCTAAGAGTCACCGAATTTTTTGTGTTCGGTTGAGAATTGTTACAGTTAGTAGTTTTATACATACTGGTGAATATGCTCAATTTAAAAATATACATGAAGCTTAATATATGAATGCAGTTCATTAAAAGAAAAACAAATTGGGTCGCTGTTCACAAAATATAAAGTCTAATAATAATAACAATAATAATAATAATGATAATAAATAATAATAATAATAATAATAATAATAATAATTATTATTATTATTATTATTATTATTATTATTATTATTATAAATAATTATAATAATAAATAAATAAATAAATAAATAAATAAATAAATAAATAAATAAATAAATAAATAAATAAATAAATAAATAATAATGACTCAGGTTCGTCTCATTCTGTTAAACTCTCTTCAGATCTTCCGACTCCATTCCCTCCACCCTCTTCTGGTTTTAGGGTGAAAGAGGAAGTGAAGACCATATAACTCAAAATATCAGTGGTTAAATCGTATTCTTGGTGACTTGAACGAAGGGAGAAGATGTCAGCTGAAGAAGATCTCTCCTGTCCAGTGTGTTATGACATCTTCAAAGATCCTGTTGTCCTGTCATGCTGCCATAGCATCTGTAAAGGGTGCCTGGAAGAATTCTGGAGAAAAAAGGAAAGGCGCGAGTGTCCAGTGTGCAAAGTGCTGAATCTATACGAACCCGAATCTAACACCGCATTGAAGATTCTGTGCGAGTCTCACTTAGAGGAATACAGACAGAGATATGCAGCGGGCTCTGAACAGCACTGCAGCTTACACAGCCAACAACTTAAACTCTTCTGTCTGGAAGATAAACAGCCTATATGTCTGATTTGTCAAATAACTCCAGAGCACAACACCCACGAATGCTATCCCATAGACGAGGCTGCAGATCACTATAGGGTAAGCCGATGTTCATGTTACATACAAAGTGAATAATGTACATATTTACCTTATATATTTCTCCTGTGTGTGTTTTTTCACCAGAAGGAACTCAATACTGCACTAAAGCCCCTACAGGAAACGCTGGACTGCTTCAGTCAAGTGAAACAGTCTTACCACAAAGCCACAGCACACATTAGGGTAAGAATTAGTTTTATAATTTAATCATTTCCACAATTTCATAGACTGTAAAACATTTATATATAAAAAATGCACTCACCATGAATTTTCATTCTTATTGTTTAATATTAATCCTGCATCCAGTACAGTTTATCATCCTCACTACATAAATATGCAAATATGCCAACTGGTAATCAACATCATGGGTATTAAATTAAAATTATAATTAACTGCTAATAGAATGATAACAGCAGGTATCTTTAAATTCCTAACGAGCAGGGCTATGAAAAGGACAATTATTCATTGGTTAAGTTTTGTTTTTTAGCTGTTTATCATGGTAACACTTTTTAGATTTGTTTTGAATTCTCTAAAGGGAGAATAAATGCATATTTCTCGTATTCTCATACAGTCCTCTTTAGGTAGAAATTTAAATCTACTTTCTGGTCCAGTGAGATGATCTAAAGAAGTACTTTCTATCTAGCTTAATTATTAGTAACATGGGAGGAAAAGGACAGTCCATGGTAACCCCAAGGTTACCAGCAGGTTGCGAGGTTGCGAGCAGTGGCCAAAGAGGAAATCCTGGGCTGGGTCACCTGCAGGTTCAGCTGATGAGATTTCAAGATGAAATCTCCACCAGACACGCTGAGATCCGACTTATATTTACATTTCTGGCATTTGCCGTTATCCAGAGTGACTTGCAATACACATATACACAATCCAGAGCTTTGTGTTTTATTACAATTCAAATACTATTGTTGCAACAGTTCTACGTAAATGATACAGCATTGCAATCATACGAGGAAAGGTAAAACTTGGTAAAAACGAGAACTTTCCTCTCAGATCCTATGAGACTCTGAATGCGTATTTAAAGGCAGACGCACTCGATGGATAATAAATTAAAATAAAATCTACAGACATTGCTGG
The DNA here is from genome assembly GCF_019097595.1 of Hemibagrus wyckioides. Lineage (NCBI taxonomy): Eukaryota > Metazoa > Chordata > Actinopteri > Siluriformes > Bagridae > Hemibagrus > Hemibagrus wyckioides. The sequence continues at coordinate 15,012,179 of NC_080732.1, read as the reverse complement.
TATTTAAGGGCAATTTGTAAATATGTGGCATGCTACAAGTGCGTAATCAGAGCGCTAAAGATTTTTGGCCTTTTCTGATTAGATTAGATCAGATGTACTGTACATCATACTGATTTGGAACAATTCACAAAAACTATTTATTGATTAACATTTATATATGTATTTTAGATTTTCTAATTGTAGAATACTTAAATTGCGATCATTAAAAAATTAGTCCTAAGATTTAAAGGTAGGTGTAGGTGAATATTAATGTACTTTGTATCACTAACTTTGTTGAATTGAAATTAAATAAATAAATATATATATATATATATATATATATATATATATATATATATATATATATACACTATATTGCCAAAAGTATTCGCTCACCCATCCAAATAATCAGAATCAGGTGTTCCAATCACTTCCATGGCCACAGATGTATAAAATCAAGCACCTAGGCATGCAGACTGTTTTTACAAACATTAGTGAAAGAATGGGTCGCTCTCAGGAGCTCAGTGAATTCCAGCGTGGAACTGTGATAGGATGCCACCTGTGCAACAAATCCAGTCGTGAAATTTCCTCGCTCCTAAATATTCCACAGTCAACTGTTAGCTGTATTATAAGAACGTGGAAGTGTTTGGGAACAACAGCAACTCAGCCACGAAGTGGTAGGCCACGTAAACTGACGGAGCGGGGTCAGCGGATGCTGAGGCGCATAGTGCGAAGAGGTTGCCAACTTTCTGCAGAGTCAGTCGCTACAGACCTCCAAACATCATGTGGCCTTCAGATTAGCTCAAGAACAGTGCGCAGAGAGCTTCATGGAATGGGTTTCCATGGCCGAGCAGCTGCATCCAAGCCATACATCACCAAGTGCAATGCAAAGCATCGGATGCAGTGGTGTAAAGCACGCCGCCACTGGACTCTAGAGCAGTGGAGACGCGTTCTCTGGAGTGACGAATCGCGCTTCTCCATCTGGCAATCTGATGGACGAGTCTGGGTTTGGCGGTTGCCAGGAGAACGGTACTTGTCTGACTGCATTGTGCCAAGTGTAAAGTTTGGTGGAGGGGGGATTATGGTGTGGGGTTGTTTTTCAGGAGCTGGGCTTGGCCCCTTAGTTCCAGTGAAAGGAACTCTGAATGCTTCAGCATACCAAGACATTTTGGACAATTCCATGCTGCCAACTTTGTGGGAACAGTTTGGAGCTGGCCCCTTCCTCTTCCAACATGACTGTGAACCAGTGCCCAAAGAAAGGTCCATAAAGACATGGATGACAGAGTCTGGTGTGGATGAACTTGACTGGCCTGCACAGAGTCTTGACCTCAACCTGATAGAACACCTTTGGGATGAATTAGAGCGGAGACTGAGAGCCAGGCCTTCTTGTCCAACATCAGTGTGTGACCTCACAAATGCGCTTCTGGAAGAATGGTCAAAAATTCCCATAAACACACTCCTGAACCTTGTGGACAGCCTTCCCAGAAGAGTTGAAGCTGTTATAGCTGCAAAGGGTGGACCGACGTCATATTGAACCCTATGGATTAGGAATGGGATGTCACTTAAGTTCATATGTGAGTCAAGGCAGGTGAGCGAATACTTTTGGCAATATAGTGTATATATTGTAATATAATGCCTTAGGAACAGGAGTAATTTGTAAGAGAATGTTTTGGTAAAAACCATGAATTTGAAAGTGCCTGCTTTTCAGAAATTAGGTTATACAGGCTCTAAACATAAAAGAATTAAATGACAGTTGCCCTCAAACCAAACCCTTAGACAAAAGCTCATTCTGTCTATATTTAGCTGGTTTCAAGCCATCATTGGTATACTGACCTATTTTTTGGGGTCAGATGAGCCATAACCAAATGGAGACCACATGCTGTTGCATGGCAACAGGGTCTCTGTGGCAGGGTAATGTGTTTAGTGTTTGTAGCAGATTCTGCCCCTTTTAATGACTTATTATAACATTTGTTATGAATAATGATTTATTATAAAATTTCTTTCACCAATTTCATGTGGCTTCTTTATCCAGAGGCAGGCCACACGCACAGAGCAGCAGATAAGGAATGAGTTTCAGAAGCTCTACCAGTTTCTACGATTTGAAGAGGCAGGGAGGTTACTTGCACTGCGACAAGAAGAAGAGCAGAAGATTCAGATGCTGGAGGAGAAGCTGGACGAGATCAACAGCGACATGTCGTCTCTTTTGAAACTAATCAGAGTGATAGAAGAGGATATGTGGACTGAAGATCTCTTATTCATAAAGGTCAATTCTTCCTACTGTGCTTCCATGTTTCTAGCCAATACACACGTCTTGTCTTTTGTAGTGCTTGGTGAAACGTTTTCAACTAAGCGCAAGTCCTGAAATGCTTGTCAGTACTGGAAACACAAACTTGACTGTTTTTATTACATAGCATGCCAAAGCATGTAATGTACATAGACACAAGTAGCAGGAAGCTCAGTGTGTTTTGTAACACATTAGTTGAAGAAGACAATGAGAAAAGAGATGTGCTGAGTTTTTTTTAATTAATTTATTTCTAGTTATTAAATGTCTGACCTGTTTAACAGAAAACCTGCACATTTTCTTTCACAGAACTTTGAGGCCTCAGTGGCAAGGTGGGTCATTTCCTGCATTCTCATTTTTGGTTTTGTGGCAGATGGCTCCAAATAGCAAATGAGAGAAATGACATGAGCTTGTATGATAAGCTGAAAAGATACCATCTGTTTCACAGCTTATATTTCAATTAGTTGGGTTTAGATTTAAATGTCTGGGTCTTTTTCTTGCACTGAAATGACATAGTCCTATTAAAGCACAGCAATTTGTCAGCATACATTATACTTTCTGTCCACTTATAGCCGCATGTTCATTACAAGTTCTTAACTCTGATCACTTAGAACATCTTAAAACAGTCATACCCTTACCAATATCTCTCTTCTTTTACTCTGAAAGTAAGTTGAACTTATGAAAGACATAAATGTGTCCTCAAAGAAAACTTCACCATAATGTGTTTCTTTATTAATAGTTCTTTTATTAACAGCTTTTTAAGCTGCTTTTTCCGGAACATCGGCCATCGGCGTGTTAGAAAATGAATCAACACGTTGAACACTAAAATAACAAAATTCAGTACTGTTCTTGGCCTATTGTGCCAAATTCATCTGGTTTAAACCCACGCTGAGAATTATTTAGTACCTATACTAAATCTAATGGGTTGTTAACATCAAGTGTTTGTAGGTTAGTGGTTAGTGGTTGTAGTTTCTCAATATAATGGTTTGCATGAGGTCAGCTTGGAGACTCGGCACCGTACTGATTCCTGGGTGTTGTTGTAGAGCTCAGTGCTCCTTTGAGGATCCACTGATGGTTTCAGGAGCACTGATTGACGAAGCGAAGCACCTGGGCAACCTGGCGTACAGAACGTGGGTGAAAATGAAGGACATCGTGCAGTACAGTGAGTTTAACATCTATTTATTATGTTTAATGGAATGTATGGAAGGCATGATAAACCAGTGTATTATTTAAATATTTATCAACCAAAATCTTGGACACATTGCTCCTAAATTTGTATGGCCATTTATAATCATATATCCACCTAATCCCATCTATCCTTTCTGTCTATGATATATCATCAGGTCCCGTCATTCTGGATCCCAACACCGCACACAAATCGCTTACACTGTCCGAAGATCTCACCAGCGTGACATTTGATGAAACCCATGACCTGACTCACCTTCCTGATAACCCAGAACGGTTCAAATCAAGCGTGTGTGTCCTCGGTTCTGAAGGGTTTGACTCAGGGAGCCACTGCTGGGACGTTGAGGTTGCGGATAGGAGTTTGTGGGAGGTAGGAATAACCACAGAGTCCAACCCAAAAAATGCACGGCTGTTTTATAGCGGCGTGTGGAGCGTTGAGAGTAATTGTGGGTTTTACACTCGCTCTCCTGCTCGGCCAAAGTCTCCGTTCTCTGCTGAGGGAGGACTAGAGAGAATCAGAGTCAAGCTGGACTGGGACCAGGGACAGGTGTCCTTCTCTGACCCGCTCTATGACACAGAAATAAAAACCTTCAATTACACATTTACTGAGAAAGTCTATCCATTTTTCTGGAGTCACTGTAAGAGGTCTCCTCTTAAGATTTTACCGATGAGCATTTTACCCATGACAGTTCTTGAAATGAGTAATGTAAGATCTGACTGAAGGCCCTGAATTATCTGTTAGTCTAATGAAGAAAAACAGATTTGTTGAGAAACATGTCTATATACACTGATAAATCTATGGAAAAAAAAAAGTGAATGCTAATGATTTTTGGTGCTTTGGTATTTTATACAAGAGAGCTAAAATACAGATTTTTTTTTGGGGGGGGGGGGTTAAAATTAAAAGCAGCACATATGAATATATTTTCTCTTTTCTTTCCTTTTCTTTCATTTTTCAATTTTAAAAATTCTCTTGTTTCTTTCCCTCACACTTCATGCCTTCCATTTTTTTCCTGTTTCCTTGTTTTAGAAATGGCTTTAATAATCCAGCTTCATATGTTTCCTTAACACTTCAGCAACTCAATACAGCTTTGAAATTATGATTACGCAATGGCAAAAATGTGATGTGATGCAATGAAATGTAAACAATAAATTAAACTTTCATTGCAAAAAATGTTTTAATATCTTGTGTGTGTATTTTTTAATTGTTCGTATTTTGCTAATTTTGGGCAATACTAGGGAAATGCACATTTTTTACATGGAAATGTCCTTAGGTGGATAGAGAAAAAATTGTTTAGAGCAATAAATGAGTTACAGTCAATAACTGTTGATTCACAAAGGTAGAATAAATATTCTTGCAAAGCAATTTTGTAAAAAAAAATTGTCGTGCTGTACACAAAATAGGTGTATTAAATTCAGACTGTCTTTAATGTGTCTAGTCCTCCTTCTGTATATGTCCTAAACGTCTAACCGATCATGACAGGTAACATGAATGGATCGGTCCAGTACATCCGACAGATGCTGGATTGGATCAACCTTGAACTTACAGTACAGGGTGCATTATGCTGCCACAGTCATTAAGGAACATCATTGCCTTGAGTTTTTATCTAGTTGGTATCTGTCAAAGTAGCATCCATGTCCGTGTGTGCTTGATGCATCTGACCTGGGGTGAGATTTCCCACATCTCTGTGGGATAGGCTTTGATAATTAAGCCATGAACCAGGAACTGAAAGCAAAACCATGCACACAGTAATCAGTTCTCGAAAGAGGTGGGCGTTCCAGTGCGTAGAAAAAGTATGAACAAGAAACTGAAACTTTTGTTTCTGAAGAAGCGAAACAGTTTGTTGATGTTCTTCTCGCTATGGCGTCCAAACGCTCCTTCTCTGAGGACGACTTCACGTGCCCCGTGTGCTGTGATGTCTTTAAGGAGCCCGTGCTCCTGTCCTGCGGTCACAGCGCGTGCAGCAGCTGCGTCCATCGGTACTGGGAAACAAAAGGCTGCCGAGAGTGTCCGCTTTGCAGGAAACGGTCCAGTAGAAACCCGCCTGTAAACCTGGCTCTGAAAAACTTGTGTCAGACTTTCTTAAAGGTCCGATGCGATTCCGAGATCCTCTGCGACATCCACGGAGAGGAGCTGAAACTCGTGTGTGTGGAGGACAGGCAGCTCGCGTGCTTGGTGTGCAAATATTCCAGAAAACACCTACAACACCGAGTCATCTCTGTCGACGAAGCAGCAGCACATCTTAAGGTAGGCACTGATAACCCTCTAGTTTGAGCTAGTAAAGTGAATGGAAACCATTTACACTGTGTATTTCTCCCTGTAGCAAAGACTCACGCGTGATATGAATGCACTGGAGTTTAAAATGAAGACCCTTGAGGATGTCCAGTTTCATTGCGATCAAAATATAGATCACATAAAGGTGAGATCTGATCCAAGTAAAGTGATCTTAGACATTATAAGGCATGTCTTGGCATGGACTTACTGGTGGCGTGTTAATTATGTCAGCAACAGGCTGAGTACATAAAGAATCGGATTAATGTGGAGATTCAGGAGCTTGTGCAGTTTCTGATGGAGGAAAAGGAAGACACGATGAGCAAACTGGACATGGAGGTACGGCAGAAATTGCAGACGACGGAAAACAGAATAAAAAACAACAAACAAACGACACGGGTCATCTCAAGCGCTATTGGACGAATAAAAGGGGAATTAAAATCTGAAAACATCAGATTGGTAAAGGTTGGTATTGGCTTCCTTCCTTCCTTCCATCCATCAATCCATCCATCCATCTTGCTTTCCTGTTTAGTTTAATATCACATTACACTAATAACATCATGTTACAATACAAAGTTCCTTCATTAATCTGTCTACTTTTTTCATGTTTTAGAACAGGCTTAAGAACAATCCAACAAAGTAAGTTGAATTTCTTTTGCTTCATATTTCATTTATCGTGCTTTTGAACCCAAACAAATGTCACTACCATCTACCGTCTCTGACTTTTGGGGGACATCGGATTGTGTTAAAGTATTTATCTCTGCTTTCTGTTACTAATCAATCACATAAATAGTTAATTTACACATCGGGGGACTACCTGGAAAAAGGAAAGGCAGAACTTTCTGCTGACCAAAAAGATTCCATGGCATTAATACTCTAAATCGTTTCAAAGTCATTGTCTTGTAACCAGACATCTTTCAGGGATTCAAAGGATTTCTTTTCTTTTTTTGAAGTCAGGACAGAGATTCAAATTGTAATGTGACTTCAGGAGGAACAACCAAAGCTACAACGAAACCTGATGATCCAAAGATGGTTTCAAAAGATGTGATTGATGTTGCAAAGTACCTCGGCAATCTACAGTTCAGACTCTGGAACAAAATGCAGACTGTCGTTAAATACAGTAAGTCATATGTTTATCAAAGCCACATTATTGGTTAACACTTTATGGACACTATCTTGTCAAAAGTATGTGGACACTTGCACATCACACTCCTATGTGAGCCTTCATCAAGCTGTTGACACAAAGTTGGAATCACACAATTGTCTTTGTATCCCTTAGCATTAACATTTCACTTTACTGGAGCTAAAGGGCCACAAACCTGAGCAGGATATTTGTGCTCCTGTGCACAAAAAGCAAGGTCCATGAAAACATGGCTTGCCTAAGTTGGTATGTGGACTGCACACCAGGCCTCCTCACCTAACATCACTGTCCAACCTAAATAATGCTCTTGTAGCTGAATCCCTACAGCCAGGCTTCTAAATCTAGTAGAAAGCCTTCCCAGAGGTTGTCCAACTCTGGAATCTGATGTTTAAAAAGCACATATTGATGGTCAGGTGTCTACATATTTTGGGCCTTTTAGTATATCTACAGTTCTCAAAATGTTGTCCATGATTTTTACAATGGGCAGAAATATATGTTTGTATGCTTGAGATACTAGTCCATTGCAGGGCACCAGGCCCAGAAACATTCACACATGCAAAACTTCAGACAGACACTAAACTGTATAGAATATATTAAATGGTTTGCTCTTGTATCAGCTTTTAGTTCTCAGTAAGATAAACCTATGATTTGTCTCCTCAGCTCCTGTTATTTTGGACCCAAACACGGCTCACTCACAGCTCGTCCTGTCTCCAGATCTGACCAGCGTGAGAGACAGTGATGACGACCATGAAAACAAGGATGACAAACCCAGACCACCAGTTCTGGACACTCCTGAAAGGTTTAGGAGTTTGTGTGTGCTGGGTTCTGAGGGCTTTTCTTCAGGGCTGCACTGTTGGGATGTTGATGTGGGAAACAGCACCTTCTGGATGCTCGGAGTGACCACTGAGTCTGTACAGAGAAAAGAACCCAATGTTTTTCCCAGTGGAATTTGGGGCATTGGGTATGATGGTCAAAATCTGTCTGCTCGGTCCCCTTACGGAGTGTACACTCCTCTCACTTTGGCTGCCAAACAGCAGGTGATCAGAATCCGTCTGGACATGGATTCGGAGGAGCTGTGGTTCATAGATCCTGGCAGTAATGCAGTTATCCACATGTTTTCACACCAATTCACTGAAAAGGTCTTTCCATTCTTCCACAGCATGTGTAGTTTGTCTCCTCTGAAAATCCTGCCTTTCCAGCATCTTGTGGTACTGCGAAATGTCTTTAAATGCTCATGATTCTACAAATGGCTCATGAGAAGTGGAACAACAACATGTAGTGATATAGAGAATGTGGAGTAAACTGTGATTCAAATAAATACCTCCTGTAGTTTCGTCATGGAAATATATGACAGGATATATTGCATCAGACTTAAGGCTGTTTCACTTAAAACATGTGTCTTATATGTCTTGTGATTTATTACATTCTAAAATTGCATTTTAAACTGTTTGTGTTATTAGTCATCAATGAGCTCAGGCAGTGTAGTTCCTGGTGCTTTCCTAGCTTACCCAGGGTGGAGGTTTTTCCATTTTTGCATCTCAATCACCAGCTCTTGTAGAGTCTAAAGCAAACCTACATCCAACAAACTAAAACACTATCTAAAACAGTTATGTCACAATGCAGGAGGCTTACATCAGTCATTTATCCACACTATAACATTTACTATATATGAGACATACATAAAACTGTTATAATGGCTATACAATCAAATAGAATTATTTTATTTACTAAACCTTACCGTTTAATAAAGTTTGCACTGTTGTGCATTTGCACTTTATGTAGTCTTGTGTGCTGTTGTGTGTTGTACAATGGTCCTGTGGAAATTATATTTTGTTCTAAAGTATACCACCTATACAGATGCACAAAAAACCTTACTTATCACAATATACTATGTTTGAACTTTACGAAATACACTGACCAGGCTTAACATTATGACCACCTGCCTAATATTGTGTTGGTTTTGCTGCCAAAAGAGCCGTAACCCGTCATGCACTGTATATTCTGACACCTTTCTATCAGAAGCAGCATTAACTTCTTCAGCAATCTGACCAACAGTAGCTCGTCTGTTGGATCGGGTCACACTGACCAGCCTTCTCTCCCCACGTGCATCAATGAGCCTTGGCCGCCCATGACCCTTTCTCCGGGTCACCACTGTTCCTTCCTTGGACCACTTTTGATACCGGGGACCGGGAACACCCCACAAGAGCTGCAATTTTGGAGATGCTCTGATCCAGTCGTCTAGCCATCACAGTTTGGCCCTTCTTCAAACTCGCTCAAATCCTTAGGCTTGTCCATTTTTCCTGCTTCTAACATCAACTTTGAGGATAAAATGTTCACTTGCTGCCTAAAATATCCCACCCACTAACAGGTGCCATGATGAGATAATGTGTTATTCACTTCACCCCTCAGTGCTCATAATGTAACGTTGATCTGTGTATTTTGGAAATCCCTGTTCACAAGACTTCATTTTGCATATAAATCTAAACCTACGTTACTTTTACTAGATTGAAATTCACGGCAATGGCGCTCATGATTTTAGAGGTTAAAAGCTGTGTATGTCTTTGTAAGGATCGTATTGATGAAGGGCCTTTTTCACAAACCAATCAATTTCACTAAACCTTACAGTCTAAAATGAATAGAAATCACATGGGTAGTTAATCTGTTCACGAGCAGAAATGTGAGTCAGATACAAAAATAAGTCTGTGATCCCATTTAGAGAAAGCTTTCCAAAATGGTGGAGATGAATCATGTATTTGTCACTGCACATCGTATGCCAAGATAAATACATTAAGCCTTAATAATTAAAGATTGTATTAACTAAAAAAAATAAAAATGTATGGATAACCTCCATGTATTACTGATGTACTGGAGATGTATGTAAAGATGGAACTCATGGAGAAGATATCAAATATGACACAGGTATAATATTTCAAGGGAATAGTTGAAGCATTGGTGTTGACCTGGATTTTTGGCCTTAGTAATGAGCTGGGCAGCCTGGAACTGAAAGTAGAAGGTGGGGTATTTAGGGTAGTTTCCCAATATACATACACAAGTCAACAGGCTGGTGTATAAATAGGTGAGTGAAAGAGAAACTGAAATAATAAAAAAAAAACCCTGACTATGAATAAAGTGAGTAGTTTGTTGATGTTCTTCTCGCTATGGCGTCCAAACGCTCCTTCTCTGAGGACGACTTCACGTGCCCCGTGTGCTGTGATGTCTTTAAGGAGCCCGTGCTCCTGTCCTGCGGTCACAGCGCGTGCAGCAGCTGCGTCCATCGGTACTGGGAAACAAAAGGCTGCCAAGAGTGTCCGCTTTGCAGGAAACGATCGACGGCAAACCCTCCGATTAACTTGGCTCTGAAAAACCTGTGTCAGGCCTTTATGAAGGTCCGAGGAGATCCAGAGACACTCTGCGACATGCACAGGGAGAAGCTGAAACTCTACTGTGTGAATGACGGACATGCCGCGTGCTTGCTCTGTCGAGATTCCGGCAAACATAAACAACACTGCTTCATCCCCGTCGATGAAGCGGCTTCTGATCTAAAGGTAAAAAAAAAAAAAATCGCACAGGTTAAAGTAGTAGAAATTTTCCTAACGTTAGTAATATTTTGGATTTCTTTAGCATGCTTATACAGCATAAAAATGTGTAGCAAAAGTCTTACAGAATTCTTTATGTGAAAGTGACCCTTAGTGGCATCTCTGTGTAGGCCAAGAAAAATAATATTCTGGATATACTCTTGTGTTAATATCAGAATTCATAACGATTTATTTCTGATGCTTCATAATCACACAGATTGTTCGTAATCATCACATTAAATGCTTTCTAAAACACATATGCCCTGGCCCTTGAGCGAGTCTTTCTCTATAGTAGCAGCCAGTAAACACTAATTCACCACAGTATTTTCAGACACTGTTCACATTTCTATCTATCTATCTATCTATCTATCTATCTATCTATCTATCTATCTATCTATCTATCTATCTATCTATCTATCTATCGCAAGTTCATTGATTTGTATTTTACCAAACTTCTTACAGCATATCCACAATAATAATAAAACCCTCTTCTCTTTGTTTTCGTTTTTATTTTCATATTCTGTTTTTTGATCCACTATGTCTTTAATTTCAGCTATAAGTTTCATTTTGGTGCTTCATTAAAATGAAATAAATCGCAATCAGGATAAATTTTGCCTGCTTGATTGCAGGGTATTCTTATGAGTTCAGTGAATACCTTGAAAATGAAAATGAAGAGCCTCCAAGATGCCCAGTTTCACTGTCACCGAAACGTAGCTCACATAAAGGTGAGAATGGCTAGACTGCTGATATATGATATCATCGTATATATAAAAAATGTGCATGAAAATGAAATGCAACTTTAGTGACCTAAATGTTTGCCACTTGTAAAAATTCTGCCAATAAAGATAAATCTGATAATGGCAACTATTAACTTGTTTCATATTATAAGTTCTTATAGGTGGCTTGCACCATATTTCTACATGGTATTATATTATCTGTGACAAAATATTAGACATGTCTGACTTACTGGCATTTGTGTTAATCATGTCAGCAACAAGCAGAGTACATAAGGAATCAGATAAAGGAGGAGTTTAAGAAACTTCGTCAGTTTCTGCAAAAGGAGAATAAAGCCATGATGAATCAGCTGAAGAAGGAGGAGCAGCAGAAGACAAATAGCCTGGAAAGCAAAATAGAACAAATGAATCAAGAGATCATGACGCTCTCAGACACTATTAAAGACATAAGTAATGAACTTGAATCGGAAGACATCAAATTCCTCAAGGTTAGGTCTCTCATCTATCAGACATTCATCCATTCATTATCCATCCTAATCCTGTTCAATCCTGTTATCTTGTTATGCTTACATTGCATAGTCGGTCATAATTTGTTTATTAATCCTAAATTTTTCGCTTTTTTGTTTTTACAGAACTTTGATAAGTCTTTGGAAAAGTAAGTTGGACTTGACCTGCTTCTCATTTTGTTTCTGTTTTGTTTGCATGCAAAACAGCCACAAAGTCCAACTGACCATTTATTTGTCATCCTATAGACTTGAGAGACATTGGAACCTAAAATATCTTTCTTTGTTATAGCTAATAAACACTCAGACAACTTGCTATGGCTAGCTTATGAACATCAAGAAATTCCGGGGAACTCCAAATCTGGCGACTTGCTATGGAGATTACTGCAGCCCTGACTCCATTTTCTTTTTCTTTTTAGAACTGAGTACAAAGATTTCGATCCAACTGTGGCCTCTGGTGAAGTTATTGATGTTGCAATGTACGTGGGAAATCTTCAGTTCAACCTTTGGAACAAAATGCAGAACATCATTAAATACAGTGAGTCTTTTATTTTAATTATAAAAAACTGAAAACACTTTTCTGTGCCAACATCATAAATTAGATTATTTGAGAACGGCAATGTTCCTGGTGGGGAAGCAGATAGAATGATTTCATTACAAGCTTCCTTTGTGTGAATGTAAGTGTAGCATCTTTCCTCCATTTCCTACTACAAGACCTGAGGCACTCTGCCAGAATCCTCTACATTGACTATGGCTCTGCCTTCAATACTATTCAGCTCAATTAAACGATCAAAAAAATCATTCACCAGATACACAACAGGCCACAAGCTGTAAGAACTGGAACGATCATCATCATTAATCTTTTCTATAATCAAAAGCATAACAAAAGGATCACACAGCCTCTTCAAGTCACTCCTCAGGTTTTTGACAAGATTTGGTTCATTATCAAGCTGGAAGAAGGTGATATTTTTCTTCAGCTTTAGCTGTTGAACAAAGGCCTGTCGGCTTTATGCCAAATAGTTTTTGGAGATATCCATGATTCCTTCTGTTCTCAGCTGAAGAGAATTAGCCTCATAGTATGATGCTGCCACCACCATGCTTCACTGTGGGCGTGGTGTTCTTTGGTTGATTAGTTATCCTTTTGTGCCAATGTTTCTTTTAGAATTTTGACCCTAAACTTCTACCATGATCTCATCAGACCAAGTGTTTTTGCAAAACTACCATATGTCAGACTTAGAGAATACAAGGGATTGTTGTTCATTGCAGGGAAACACATATTTAGACATCACTGATAGTGATATTCAGCCAAAGCTATAACTTTCAACAATATGAAGATATGGCTTGGACACACACTTCCTAATAAACAAAAAAAATGTTGAAAGAAACATAATATCAGTGACCATCTCAGTCTCTGACTTGAACCCAACTGAAAACTTGTGGTCTGAAATGAAAAGGATACCTAACAATATAAAGAAATCAGTAATTTGTAGTAAAACGTGATTTGTAGTACAAACTGTACTCAATATGTATTCCGTTTGTATGTTTACATATATGAATGTGTGGGTATAGTCTTTGAAAATATACTTCCTCTCTGAGAGCAATAAAAAACCTTCTACACCTGTTAAGCGCTGATAAAGATACACTTACTGTGACTTGTCTCCTCAGCTCCTGTTATTTTGGATCCAAACACGGCTCACTCGCAACTCATCCTGTCTCCAGATCTGACCAGTGTGAGAGACGGTGATGATGACTGCGAAGACAAGGCTGACAAACCCAGAGCACCAGTTTTGGACACTCCTGAGAGGTTTAGGAGTTTGTGTGTGCTGGGTTCTGAGGGCTTCTCTTCAGGGCTGCACTGTTGGGATGTTGATGTGGGAAACAGCACCTTCTGGATGCTCGGAGTGACTACTGAGTCTGTGCAGAGAAAAAAACCCAGTGTTTTTCCCAGTGGAGCTTGGGGTATTGGGTATGACGGTCAAAAGCTGTCTGCTCGGTCCCCTTGGGGTGTGTATACTCCTCTCCCTTTGGATGCCAAACCCCAGAAGATCAGAATCCGTCTGGACATGGATTTAGAGGAAGTCTGGTTCATAGATCCTGGCAGTAATGCAGTTATCCACATGTTCTCGCACCACTTCACTGAGAAGGTCTTTCCATTCTTCCACAGCATGTGCAGTCTATCTCCTCTGAAAATCCTGCCTCTTCAGCCTTTTGTGGTGCTGGGAGACATCCCTTAACGCTCTGGTTTCCAAACTGTACTCCATATTTAACGTTATGTATTTATTCTGTTGAAGCAATTTGAAGAACAAGAGAATTAGTTCAGAGTACAGTCTGAAAACCTGTGTGATGATGGGGAAAAAGACGTTGATATTGATGTAGCGAGTAGTATGGAGCGTCGATACAGTTTTTCTAGCCCTTTCAAAATGATGAAGCTGTTAAACAGGACATAATGTGTGAAGTGATTGCTCATACTTTACTCATTACTCAAGTCGTAATGCTTTTACACTTTAAAACGTTGATCGTTTACATCTCGTGTTCTGCTTTGAACAGTTTGTGTTATTAATCAGCTAACTCAGGTAACTTTCTCTTTCACTTTTCATCCTGGTTTTCCCCTAATTCTTTGTCATTATTCTTAGTGAGTATGTAAAATACTAAGCCAATGTTTTTCCATTCTGATGCGATGATTTGTTCAAATGTCAGCACTTACTGGCAAATCACAGTGTGGAATGACTATGATTATTGTAGAGATACTTTATTATAATGGCTTATAAGGCATGACTGATTTGTTGTGATGGCCTTGACTGTGATCCAAACTTGAGTTTTGACACAAACTGAGAGTTCTTAGAAACACAAGTGAATACGGTGAAGCTTTATTGAAACATGAATAAGACAAGGGGTATTACAGTAATCCACCTCTTAAATAGACGCCTGGAAATCGCTATTGATAAGGAAATTAAAATCCCTTGAATATATATATTTATTTTTGTAACCATGTTTTATAAAGCCCTGCTTGAACTGGATCTGTTTTACCTGGAATCCAAGTGATTATAAAAGAGTCGAGTGTAGAATGTAGCATAACCTGTACATTATTTTTGGCTCTTATGTTTACCTCTGGACTGTCAGTTTGAGTACTGTACATACACACTTATTCATTCGAACATCTAATTTGTTTTAGATTTATGATTTCATTATTTATTTAAACATTCTTTAGTTTTATTATCTGTATTTTCCATATGAGCCATATAGTATTCAATTTTAGTTATGTTTCTCACTCTGTGTATTTCTTCCTGCACATCACTGCAAAGTAGGAAGGTGTATAATTTAGCTGTAGAAGCCTTGCATAAGAGATGCATATAAGATATGAGTAACATGAAGGTACACCTTTAGTAGCTCTCTGAAAGTGAATTTCTTGTGATTAGCCTACGAACGAATATGAAACATTTTGAGAAGTGCTCCAAAATCCCGTTGCAAACGTCTCCAACCTTCTTAGTGGACGAATGCTGATGGAGAAGTGCTCCTTCAGGGAAATTTTAAATGGAGGGTGCCAATAATTATGAAACAAGTGCTTTTAAACAAACAAAAAAATGCATTGCTTCAGAAATATATTGTCTTAGAACTAGGTGACATTTCCATAGGCTGAAAGAATTACTAATTGCAAGTGTAACTGATAATTTAGATATTTTTATATAGATATTTTATATATATTGTTCATTTTTATGAAGGGTGTCAGTCATCACTGTACATCTGATCTATGGGTTGAAAGTAAGCACAGGGTTGGTCTGTGACAATGAATTAACCAATAAAAGTAAGGTTTTCATTGGTTGCATTATTATTATTATTATTATTATTATTATTATGTAACTTATTTTGTCTATTAAAACAGTATACTTACAAATTGGTTTCTTCTCATATTATTTCTAGATGTATTGTACAATTAATTAGTCTAAAACATTATATAGTATACTTTATCGCAATATATGTAAAACTTTATTAAATATTTAGGTAATCCTTGTTTTGTTACATACTACTTTTAAAGATTACAGTTAATGACATGATTTTGAATGTTAACAATGGTGCATTTGGAAAGAGAAAATTTGGAGTTAGTAAGTAGGCATAAAGTAAATAGATTTCCCTTAAATCTTAAGGTTTATCGCTTAAGACACGATCACCTTCACTCACATCTTTGTCCACGCTTAGCAAAGTGGAGGGGTGTCCCAAAACATTTGGCAATGTAGTGTATGTAGTTAGCTGTTATTGTGTGTGCGTTGTTTCATAAATGCCACATTTCATTTCCACTTCATTCATTCATTTCCATTAAATCACTTGGCATGATAATATTGTGTATAGGTGAAAGACTTTTTATCACTGAGAGCATCTTTCTGCTAATGTTAACTAGCCATATTTCTGCTAACATCATGGGAACGATGACTGGTTTTGCTTGTTCACTGGGAAATGTAAGCGACAGAAATGTGGAAGTTAGGGCATGATGCTGCGAATGATGAACGACGAGGAGGAACAAAAAAGAGCCAAACAAATGTTTGAGGTTACTCTCTGACTTGAGAAGGTGTCAGAATAGCCTTGTTCACATAGTGAACCATTTCTACTAATTGAGGTTGCAGTTTTATTATTATTATTATTATTATTGCTGTTATTATTATTATTATTATTATTATTATTATTATTATTATTATTATTATTTTCTTGTCAGGTTTCTCTATAGCACTTCTCATAAACCGTACACTGCTATTGTTGTTGTGGAATGATAAAAATCCGGAAGTGTGAGAATGAACTCATAAGGGAGATTTTTTTTACGACCTGGCAACCTTCCTTAAACTGAAAGTTACACGTAAGACTCCAGACCGTCCAATGAGAATGAGGGAGGAAGTGAATTAAACAACTCCTGAGGTTAGCAAAATAGTTTGTTGATGTTCTTCTCGCTATGGCGTCCAAACGCTCCTTCTCTGAGGACGACTTCACGTGCCCCGTGTGCTGTGATGTCTTTAAGGAGCCCGTGCTCCTGTCCTGCGGTCACAGCGCGTGCAGCAGCTGCGTCCATCGGTACTGGGCCACTAATGGACGCCAAGAGTGTCCTCTTTGCAGGAAACGGTCCATTAGGAACCCTCCCATCAACCTGGCTCTGAAAAACCTGTGTCAGGCCTTTATGAAGGTCCGAGGAGATCCAGAGACACTCTGCGACATGCACAGGGAGAAGCTGAAACTCTACTGTGTGAATGACGGACATGCCGCGTGCTTGCTCTGTCGAGATTCCGGCAAACATAAACAACACTGCTTCATCCCCGTCGATGAAGCGGCTTCTGAACAAAAAGTAAGCATTCATGTAATAGTTCATTCTGTATAAAAAAAGAGAACGTTTTCTACGTAGTCGTGGTCAATTATCCAGTTTCCATCATCAACACTCATACTGATCTCATTACCACACCTTGTTCTGTTACCTTAATGAGCTCATTTCCACGTCGTAATGATGCCATTCCTTTGTTTACATTTAGCTTGGAGATGTAATACATTCGGGTTTTTTGGGCTATGGGGTAAAAAAAAAACACTTTCACTGATCAGGCATAACATTATGACCACTGACAGGTGAAGTGACCAACACTGATGATCTCCTCATGGCACCTGTTAGTGGGTGGGATATATTAGGCAGCAAGTCAACAATTTGACCTCAAAGTCGATGTGTTAGAAGCAGGGAAAATGGACAAGCGTAAGGATTTGAGCAAGTTTGACGAAGGGCCAAATTGTGATGGCTAGACCACTGGATCAGAGCATCTCCAAAACTTCAGCTCTTGTGGGGTGTTCCCGGTCTGCAGTGGTCAGTATCTATCAAAAGTGGTCCAAGGATGGAACAGTGGTGAACCGGCGACAGGGTCATGGACGGCCAAGGCTCATTGATCCACGTGGGGAGCGAAGGCTGGCCCGTGTGATCCGATCCAACAGACAGTAGATCCAACTGAGCTACTGTTGCTCAGATTGCTGAAGAAGTTAATGCTGGTTCTGATAGAAAGGTGTCCGAATACACAGTGCATGACGGGTCAGTGCTGTTTATGCAGCAAAAGCGGGACCCACACAATATTTGGCAGGTGGTCATAATGTTATGTCTGATCGGTGTAGTATGAAAATAGAGGTTCGAAGATTTCATAATTGTTTGTTTTTTTGTCTTTTAAGGTACTTTAAAATTGTTAGTTTTATTAATTAACCCATGCCATACTTATTGATTTTCAAGATTAAAAGCAAAGGTACAAATACCTCATTAGTAGTAAGTAAAATAAGGCCATGATTTGAGGGTTCCAGAAAATCTGATGAATCATTAAAATTCACTCACACTGGGATAAATTTGTGCATTTTTGACTGCAGGATATTCTGAAGGCTGCAGTGAATTCACTGAAAATGAAAATGAAGAGCTTTCACGACGCCCAGGTTCATTTACAGCGAAATGTATTTCACATAAAGGTGAGACCTGCTAGCTATTTAAAGGTCACATATGCTTTTGGACATGGCTAAGAAAATGTTTTCGTCTGTATAAAAGTCCATTAAAGTGTGCGTGTCTGACTGACCGGTACTTGTTTGAATCATATCAGCAACAGACCAAGTACACGAAGAAGCAGATTAATGAGGAGTTTGGGAAACTTAATCAGTTTCTTCAACATGAACATGCAGCCATGGTGATTAAACTGGAGCTGGAAATGCATCAGAAAACCCAGAGTCTGGAAAACAAAATAGAAAAAATAAAGAAAGAGATACTGTCTCTCTCCACCACTATAGGAGACATGAAAGCTGAATTACAGTCTGAAGACATCCGATTCCTGAAGGTCAGGTTACAAGTCTGTCTTTCTTTCTTTCTCTCTTTCTTTCTCTCTCTTTCTTTCTCCATGTCTTTCTATCTGTTTGTATTTATTTATTTGTTTTTCTTTCTTTCTGCCTTTCGTTCTTTCTCTCTCTCTGTCTTTCTTTCTCTGTCTTTCTCTCTCTCTCTCGCTCTCTTTGTTTTTCTTTCTCCATCTCTCTCTGTCTCTCTTTCTTTCTCCATGTCTTTCTATCTATCTGTCTGTCTTTCTTTCTTTGATTGTTTCTTTCTGCCGTTCGTTTTCTTTCTTTCTTTCTTTCTTTCTTTCTTTCTTTCTTTCTTTCTTTCTTTCTTTCTTTCTTTCTTTTTTCTTTCTCTGTCTCTTTCTTTCTTTCTTTCTTTCTTTCTTTCTCTCTTTCTATCTGTCTTTCTTACTCTATCTCTCTCTCTTTCTATCTATCTGTCTTTTTCTTTGTTTGTTTCTGTCTTTCTGCCTTTCGTTCTCTCTCTCTCTCTCTCTCTCTCTCTCTTTCTTTCTTTCTTTCTTTCACTCTCTCTCTCTCTCTCTCTCTCTCTCTCTCTCTCTCTCTCTCTTTCTTTCTTTCTTTCTTTCTCTCTTTCTTTCTCTCTTTCTATCTATCTGTCTTTATTTCTTTGTTTCTGTCTTTCTGCCTTTCGCTCTCTCTCTCCGTCTTTCTCTCTCTCTCTCTTTCTGTCTTTCTTTCTTTCTTTCTTTCTTTGTTTCTTTCTTTCTGCCGTTCGTTCGTTCTCTTTCTTTCTTTCTTTCTTTCTTTCTTTCTTTCTTTCTTTCTTTCTTTCTTTCTTTCTTTCTCTCTTTCTTCTTTCTCTATCTCTCTCTTTCTATCTATCTATCTGTCTATTTCTTTTTCTTTCTTTCTTTCTTTCTTTCTTTCTTTCTTTCTTTCTTTCTTTCTTTCTTTCTTTCTTTCTTTCTGCCTTTCATTCTCTCATTCTCTCTCTCCGTCTTTCTTTCTTTCTTTCTTTCTCTCTCTCTCTCTCTCTCTCTCTCTCTCTCTCTCTCTCTCTGTCAGTCTGTGTTTTACTCCCAGTACTGTCATTTTGTAGCAGGTTTAATACATTAAATATGTTTTTGTCAATTCTTTTGGCTGAAAATGGTGGGATTGGTCAAACTTTATTGCAGGACCGAGCAGACCAAGCATACATTTTGAGAGTTGTTAGGGGTGGGATAAAAAAATGTCTTGTTGCAACCTCTGATCTATTTTTCTTTTCTTTCTTTGCAGAACTTTGAGAGAAATCTGGAAAAGTAAGTTGCATTAGAGCAGATGCAAACTTTCAGCTTCTGTAAAACTGTTAAGAAACACTTTAATGCCACTATAATTAACATGCAGACAATTTTGGGTATTTTAGAGGTTGTGCCTCACCTCCTTTTGTATTTTGTATTTTTTTAGAGCCCAGTACAGAGAGTCAGATACTCATATTTGTTCAGGAGAAGTGATTAGTGTTGCAAAGTACCTGGGCAATCTGCAGTACCAGGTCTGGAACAAAATGCAAGGCTTCATCAAATACAGTGAGTTCTTTTCAGAAATTTTATAAGAGCACTTTCAACGATTTGACTGGCTCTTATATTAGCTTTTAGGTCTTAGTAGAATACTCTAATTGTGACTTGTCTCCTCAGCTCCTGTTGTCTTGGACCCAAACACGGCTCACTCGCAGCTCATCCTGTCTCCAGATCTCACCAGCGTGAGAGACAGTGATGATGACCATGAAAACCAGACTGACTTGCAGAGACCACCAGCTTTGGACACTCCTGAGAGGTTTAGGAGTTTGTGTGTGCTGGGTTCTGAGGGCTTCTCTTCAGGGCTGCACTGTTGGGATGTTGATGTGGGAAACAGCACCTTCTGGATGCTCGGAGTGACCACTGAGTCTGTGCAGAGAAAAGAACCCAATGTTTTTCCCAGAGGAGCTTGGGGCATTGGGTATGATGACCAAAAACTGTGTGCTCGGTCCCCTTCGGTAGGATATACTCCTCTGGCTTTGGCAGCCAAACCCCAAATGGTCCGAATTCGTTTAGATATGGATTCAGGGGAGGTGTGGTTCTTAGATCCTGCCAGCAATGCCGTTATCCACATGTTCTCGCACCACTTCACTGAGAAGGTCTTTCCATTCTTCCACAGCATGTGCAGTCTTTCTCCTCTGAAGATCTTGCCTCTCCAGCCTTTTGTGGTGCTGAGAAAGCTCTCTTAATGTTCTTTAGGTTAGGTTTAGCTTTAGCTTTATAGACAATGGAGTTGCACTTGACGATTTGTTTTTCATATTTTGCTCAGAGATGCACTGATGTTTTCTTTTGCTTCGTCATTATTAATATTCAAACTTAGCACTTACTCATTTCATAGCTCACATGATGTTTTCTTTCAGATTTCAACCCTGGTTTCCCCCCCCCGGAGTTTTTCAGTCAAAACTTGGACTTTTTCCCAATGGTCATTCCATTATGTAAATCCAGTGGACACACAGGTGGAAAGAGTTCTTGTGGATGTTTCCTACATATTTAGACTAAATGCAAATACTAGCTTTATTCAAACGCAGAGCAACTCCGTGAACTGGCTTGTAACTCGTTCACATGTTGTCGGATCTGTAAGTAGTTTTGTATGCATCAGTACTATGCCGTGTTTTTGGACTTGGGTTATAACCACCTTTGTATATTTTGTCATATTTAAAAAATAAAACACCATTTACGGTTCATTTCAAGAAATTAAAATGCTCTCGGTTTTGCATGTAGCTTGGGCTGCACGCTGAAAGAACTAGACTTTCAGGATGTTTTTCCAATTCAGTAACTGATGGAGAGATTTAGATGTAAATGTAACCTTTTTAATGACGACTATTTCAATTCAACCTCGACATTTCTTTTCGATTGGTCTTGATTCAGACACATCCTCCAGCCATTAACCCAGAAATCATTCAAACCCCACTATCTTTTAGCATATACCAATTCTCAAACAAGATCAAAGATCCCGCCTGGCTTCCTGTAGCCACCCACATCAGAATCAAGGCCTTAATGCAAGCCCTTGCCTGGAACATCACCCCACCCACATCTCAACAGTTTTCTTGAGGTTTATGTTTCCTCCAATAGTTAACACCCAATGGTTCTACCTTCTACCTACTGGTTCTGGTTCTGCCTACTCAGTGAGGCTTAGTGATTAAAGTGTTGGACAACTGGTTGGAAGGCTGTGAGTTTTAATCCCAGTTCCACCAATCTGCCCTCCAGCTGGTCCATCAAACTTAATGCTCAGGTGTATAAAATGAGATAAAAGTAAGTCGCTCTGGATAAGGGTGTCTGCTGTAAATGTAAATATTTGCTCCTAGTAGGCTAGGTAAATACAGATATAGTTATGAAAAAATCCCTGAGTGTCTAATTTCATATGAGCTTCATATTAACCACCACTGTGGGGTGTAACATGATAGACATTCAGTGCTGACCATGCAAATTCCATCTTTCGGCCATGTTCATGGCACATTCTGGCAATCTATCTTGATTAATGCTTCAGACCGGGGATATCCAATCCTATCCAGAAGGGGCCGGTGTGGGTGTATGTTTTCATTCCAACCAAGCAGAGGCCACACCTGAGTCTATTGAAAGCCAAGATCAACTGATTAAACAGGTGGAATCAGGTTCATTCTTGTTTGGAATGAAAACCTGCGGTCCTTCGTGGATGAGATTGGACACCACTGCTTTAGACAGAGCTACTAAAGTCAAAACTTTAGTGTGCAAACTGCATCAAGACTGTAAGTTGTGATCTGATTGACATTAATCGTGCCTCATTCTACTCATCTGGAGCCACTGAGTGCTGTGTAGTAATGATCCATGCAGACTGACACGCCCTCACTGACCTGAAAATAAACTCTGAACATTTGAAAGATCACGTTAGCAGATGGGCCGCTCGTTTTACGACCAAAACAAGTCAGCTATCCAGGGTCACTCAGCATAGCCAAACTACCATATCATATCAGCACAGCCGCGTGTTTTCACCTTGCTTCAAATCCGCTAATGGGTTCCCAGCTTCCTTTCTCTTCCGAGGAATTATCCTGTCCCGTGTGCCACAACGTCTTCACAGATCTGGTTCTCCACTTGTCATGTAGTCACAATATCTGCAAAGTCTGTTTCGATCAGTCTTGGAAGGGTGCGGGGTCTCTGGTATGTCCGGTTTGCAGAGAGCAAACCGATGTGGACTATGTACTGAGGGATTTATGTGAGGCTGCGCCACAGAGAAGGAGGAATGAAAACTCCTCCGCATGTTCGACATCACTCTGCGGTCTACACAGAGAGAAATTCAACCTCTTCTGCCTAGAAGATGAACAGCTGCTGTGTGTGGCATGTCGCACGTCAAAGATACATGAAAATCATAAATGTTGCACTGTAGATATTGCGGCACGTGACCATAAGGTGAGAAAAGTGAAAGCGATTAACTGAAGATCTGGAAGGTCTGTATTTTCTTTAAGCGATGAGGGATAATGGGAAGTTGTGTCATGCACGTTGTGATTTATTTACCGAAAGACTGCATAACTACGGGCTTAATCAAGTTGTGCTGGTTTTATGCACATGGGTTTCATTTACCAAAAACAGAGGCCTGTATCAGTTACAGAAGATTCCGATCTTGGACTTCAGCCCTAGTTTTCTTGCACAAATATTGGAGAAGTATTAACCACATAATATCATGACATTTTTTTGGGTGTGGAAATATACATTGTCATTTGTGTGTGTATGTGTATATATATATATATATATATATATATATATATATATATATATATATATATATATACACACACCGATCGTGGCATAACATTATGACCACCTGCCCAATATTGTATTGGTCCCATATTTGCTGCTAAAACAGCCCTGACCCATCGAGGCATGGACTTCACTTGATCCCTGAGTGTGTCCTGTGGTATCTGGCACCATGATGTTAGCAGCAGATCCTGTAAGCCTTGTCATTTACAGGAGACTTAAAGGATACTTTTGATAGATACTGACCACTGCAGACCGGGAACACAACACAAGAGCTGCAGTTTTGGAGATGCTCTGATCCAGTGGTCTAGTCATTGCAATCTGGCCCTTGTCAATTTCCTGTTTCATTGAGGACAAAATGTTCACTTGCTGCCTAATATATCCCACCCACTAACAGGTATCATGATGAGGAGATAATCAGTGTTATTCAGACAGTGCTCATAATGTTATGCCTGATTGATATATATATATATATAATATACATTTTAATATATACAGCTCTGGAAAAAAAAAATGGGACCACTGCAAAATAATCATTTTCTTATGTTTTTTTCTTACAGGTGCATGTATTGGTGAGTTTTGTTTCATTTTTTGTGAACTGCTGACAATATTTCTCCTAAATTCCAAATATAACAATTGTTATTTAGAGTGTATATTTAAAGGAAATGACAACACATCAAAATAACCCAAGATCATGCAGTATATTTGCAGAGCTTTAATAACTCAAATAAAACAAAATGCAAATAATCTGTAAAGAAATAGTGTTAATGCTTTGGCTAAATAACATTAAGAAATCATTATTTGGTGGAATAACCCCAATCTGCATGCGTTTTGGCTCCATGATCTCCACCAGTCTTTCACATTGCTGTTAGGGAACTTTATACCACTCTTTTTGCAAAAAAGCAAACAGCTCAGCTTTGCTTGATGGTTTGTGACCATCCATCTTGCTCTTGATGACATTCCAGAGGTTTTCAATAGGGTTCAAGCTGGAGATTGGGCAGTTGTGTCTTATTTTTTTCCAGAGCTCTATATATATATATATATATATAATGACTCTATTAATTAATAATAAGTCCATTTTTGCACAGAACACATTATGACTTTTTCCCATCAGTCCTCACAGATTATAAGAAATCACATGCCATCTTGAGTCTCACCTCTTGTGTATTTTCACATGGATTAACATCCATCTAAAGTTGTGCCCCGGATGACTTACTACACACTTATATAAATTTCAGAAGAGTAATATTGTCTCAAATGTAACACTAACATTACTGACCGGATGCAAGTCAACATCAGATCCTTCAAACCATTGGTACATTTTTTTAATTATAGGAGAGTGCCATTATTTTATTGTTTATCTTAAATAAAGTAAATTAAAAAATACTCACAAATATATATCTTTCTCACAATAAAAGAACTCCCCCTTTGTATATCTCCATAAGGCGACTCTGAACACACTTAACTTTCCCAAAGACACAACTTAAGTCTCCGATTATGAATTTCACCTGTACCTTAAACAATAAAATAAGCAATTCTAAAACATTTTCTTCCATGTACTAAAATATACAATCCTTACTTATTCCAGAAGGATCTTAAAACTGCACTCAGACATCTACAGGACAAGTGTCAGCTCCTTAAAACGGTCAGATCAAATTATGATCAAACTGCAAAATGTATTAAGGTGAGAAGAAGCCTTTCTCAAAAGCCCTTTAACGTTCAGTGCAGTGCATTGTCTTAAACGTACGTTCTGTTCATTTCAGTATCAGACCAAGAAAACAGATCAGCAGATAAAGAACGAGTTTGAGAGGCTTCACCAGTTTCTTTACGAAGAACAAGCATCCAGATTAGCTGCTCTGAGACAGGAAGAGGTGCAGAAGAGTCTGATGAACAAACAGAAGATTGAAGAGATAAATATACTGATATCATATTTTGCCTATATTCTCAATATGATACAAGAGGAAATGGGACGAGAGAATATATCATATATGGAGGTAGGAAATGGATGCACCTGAAATTTGACATGTAAGACAAATCAGAAAGACAATACGCAAATCTTTGAGGGTTTGTTTAAACCTTAGAAATTACAAATGCCTTATTTCTTAGATTTAATGTATTTGTTGTAATGCTGTACAAGAAGAACATAGTAATTGCTTCTTGGTCCGCTTTTTTTGACGTCTGGATTTTTCATTTCATAGAACTTAAGAGCGATAGCAAAAGCGTGAGTCACCTTTCTCGAGTTTCTTTCCTATGAATTGAATTTCCAACTTGTGAAATCGTTCTTTTCTGACCCCTGAATGCTGTGCTATTTACAGCCGAGCTCACTGCTCCTTGCAGGAACCACAGATGTTCCCGGGAGCGCTGATCAATGAAGCAAAGCACCTCGGAAACCTGACTTTCAGGGTGTGGGAGAAGATGCAGGAGATCGTTCAGTACAGTGAGTTTGTAACACGAAGTTAGAGAATTATTTTCTTCCTAAACAAAATATGACATATTTTGTTCTTTTAACTTTATTGTGTCTCTGCAGCCTCTGTGATTTTAGATCCAAACACAGCCCACCCTGAGCTGTCCCTTTCAGACGATCTGACCAGTGTCCAGCGTAGTCATGGAACACAACACCTCCCTAGTAATCCAGAAAGATTTGATCAGTCTTATTGTGTCTTAGGATCTAAAGCATTTACCTCAGGCATCCATAGCTGGGATATTGAGGTCAAGCATGTTCCGGATTGGGAGGTCGGTGTGACAACTGCACAGACACCGAGGACCGGAAAAACTCCCTTGGATAGCGAAACCTGGAGTGTCAAGGCTTCTCATGGTGAATATCTGGCACGGTTTTCAACAGCAACAGCCTTTAAGGTCCATCTTAAAGAGAGTCCACAGAGGATTAGGGTTCGGCTGGACTGGGATGCAGGGGAGGTGCAATTCTCTGACCCTGTCACTGACACACATATATGTACTTTCAGACAAACTTTTACTGAGGGAGTCTTTCCTTTCTTTATTACACCGTGCAAACATTCAGTTCTGAAGGTATTACCATTATATGTTGGTTTTATGCTGAATACTGAACAGGGTAGAGAGTGAGGCAAGTAAAGCATTCATCTACAGAGTAAAAATGTTACATGTAGTAGATATAATTCAAAGAAACAGAACCTTTTCTGTTCATGATCTGTTCTGATGCTGTAGGTGAAACCTGCTTATATGTGAACTGATTGATGCCTGACAAAATGATCAACCAGAGCAAAATATCATCCAGAATCTGGAATATTATTTGTTTGGCAGATGAAGAAGCAGGTTCAAGGAAGGGATTGCTTTCTTTGTGTGTTTTAAGGAGAAGATCGAAAGAAGTACATGTTTGTAGTATGTTTTATCCGAACTAAGTAAGTATCAGGTCTTAAAGACAGCAAGTTAAAAAAAAAAAAAGAAAAGAACGAAAAAGGAAAAAAAGAAAACGAAAAAAGAAAACGAAATGTTTTATGCTCGATTATGGACGCTAGGTGGCAGCCTTGTACTTTCCCTTACCGCCCAAAGTAATAAATAAATAAATTAATAAATAAATATGTTTAAGGGTGTATTAGCATACTTATTATTATTATTTTTTTTTTTATTATTATTTTTTTTTTTGAGTACTTAGATATGCATTACTGGTGAAGAGCAGGATTAACTGCATTCTCCAACTAATTAATGTTCCAGTAAATATTACAAAAATGATCAGTGACCAAAGAAGCCAACAGACAAACTGGACTGTTATCCCTTATGAGTGAAATTATTGACATTTGTCTCCCATTAAGCTGCACTAGCATTGTCCTCCTGTGACATCAGTGAAGGACATAACTGCTAACTGCACACAGCAATAATGCAAATACAGACAAAACAACAATATAGCACCTTAAGCCCTGTTTACACATGGCATTAACAGTGATCTGATCTGATGCAAGTGGTCAGCGCAAAGTACAGATGTGAAGCGGGTCCGAAGCGCCTTGAAGATACATCTTGATCCGATCACTCCATCTGCACTCGGTGTTGGTTCAGGACAAAAATGAGCACATAATATTTATAGTGTTAGAAAAAGCATTGCAGTGCACCCCAGAGAGCAATGAAGGAGGGAATATATAAGCAGAACCATTAAAGAGGTCTCCATTAATAAGCTAATGGATAAAGGTGGTGCTATAACAATAGACATGAAAGCAGAAAATTATCACATCAGTCTTCAACTGTCCAGTTTGGGTGAGCCTTTGCCCATGATAACCTCTGTTTCTTGGGTGACAGGAGTGGAACCTGATGTGGTCTTTATCTGTTGTAGCTCATCCACCTCAAGGTTCAATGTGTTGTGCATGCTTTTCTGCTCACAACAGTTGTAAAGAGTGATTATTTGAGTTACTATTAACTTCATGTCAGCTCAGACCACTCTGGCCATTCTCTTCTGATCTCTCCCATCAGCGAGAGGTTTCAGCCAGCAGACCTCTCTCTTCTCACTGAGTTTTTTTTTTCTCTTTGTTGTTGCTTTTCACACCATTCTGTGTAAACTCTAGAGACTGCTGTGGGTGAAAATCCCAGATCAGCAGTTATAGAAATACTCAAACCATCCCATCTGGCACCAACAGTCATAACACAGAAAAAGTCACATTCTACCATTCTGATGTTTTATATAAACATTAACTGAAGCTGTTGTCCTGTATCTTCATAATTTTATGCAACAATTAAATAACTACATAAATGATCAGGTGTACAGATGTTTCAATGAAAGTGTCCAGTGAGGGTAGGATACTCAGTTGCTCTGGTTGCTATTTAGGCATACACTATATTGCCAAATGTTTTGGGACACCCCTCCAAATCAGTGAATTCAGGGGTTGGGCTCGGCCCCTTAGTTCCAGTGAAAGGAACTCGTAATGCTTCAGCATACCAAGACATTTTGGACAATTTCACGCTCCCAACATTTGTGGGAACAGTCTGGGGATGATCCCTTCCTGTTCCAACATGACTGCACACCAGTGCACAAAGCAAGGTCCATAAAGACATGGACAGTGTGGAGGAACCCTGACCTCAACCCAACAGAACACCTTTTGGGATGAATTAGAGCGGAGACTGTGAGCCAGACCTTCTCACCCAACATCAGTGCCTGACCTCACAAATGCACTTCTAGAGGACAAATATTCCCATAAACACACTCCTAAACCTTGTGGAAAGCCTTCCCAGAAGAGTTGAAGCTGTTATAGCTGCAAAGGGTGGGCCAACTCCATATTACATTCATGTGCATGTAAGGGCAGACGTCCCAGTTTTGGCCTGGCTCCGCTCAAATTCATCCCAAAGGTGTTCTATCGGGTTGAGGTCAGGACTCTGTGAAGTTCCTCCACACCAAACTCGCTCATCCGTGTCTTTTATGGACCTTGCTTTGTTTCATCCCCACAAAGTTGGGAGCATGAAATTGTCTTGGTATGCTGAAACATTAAACATTACTTTCACTGTAACTAAAGGGCCCGAGCCCAACCCCTGAATGTAATAATTTGGAGGGGTGTCCCAAAACTTTTGCCAATATAGTGTATAGTAATACAATGAGAACAACACAGAGCTCAATTTAATAGATAAACACAAAAGTAGTCCCATGGATAGTGCCTGCTGTCCTTTCTGAACGAGGAGGAGCACAGGCAAGGAAAGGAAAGGGTTAAAAAAAAAAAACTGGTGGCGCTCTCACACTCCCTTGAACCTATTTTGTTTCAGCCAGGAGTTTCTCGGGCGGCATCACCAGAGAGATGTTGGCTGATTTTTCGGGATGATCTGCAACATCTGACACGAGGGATCAAACCGTCCTCAATTATGGAAGAGAGGCAGAACGCGAACGGATGTTTAGTGCAATAGAAACTGCCATCTTTTTCGAAGAAGAAGAAGATCTCTCTTTTCCTGCAAGTTTTCATCATGCGCCTCTCGGATATCAGCAGATCCGCCGTGATTGTGCTCTGTCTTTTAGGATGCAATATCTGGAAAGCAGTAACGGAGGCTTTGCGAGAAGATAGCGACTCCAAGGGTAAGTGCAATCACAAGAGGGGTGTTTTGCAGATAGATGGAACCAAAAAAAAAAAAGTTATCTCCGTGTGAGTGATTTGCAGTGAGTGATCTGCGTTAGTGTGTAAGGAGAGGTGGACGGGATTCCCTCCGCGGGTGGGCTAATCCCAACAACAAAGCTAGCTAAGGTTTGCTAACCTTGCTGTCAGCTACTTTTTTTTTTTAAAAAAAACAAAACTTCTCACTTATTAAACATTATCTTTTTTGGTGTCATCACCCCCCCCCCTTATTTTTTACGGCATACATTTAGTCAGTTTTGTTTTGTTTTATTTATTAAGTTAGTTCTGTGATTCCGCTTTATCTGTCATCCCCTGTAGCATCCTATAACGTTTCGCTAGCTCGTTAGCATTTTGTATACTAATATATACTAAATATATTAATATTAAAAAAAAAAAAAACATGCTTGTACTTTTGTGAAAGACTACCCAGGTCTGTATGTGTATCTGACTTAGTTTGCATTGAGTTATGTCACGGTTATAATCCTTTGGGGTTTTTTGTTTGTTTGTTTGTTTGTTTGTTTTTTCATTCACAGAGTAAATCCGGATCCATGTTTATTATATTGAACATTATATATGATTCATGTCTCTTTAGACCTCGAGTGATTTTAAACAGAAGATGTATATAGGTAATAAATCTGTAAAATAGCAGGTAGTGTAAAGGCTCTCTCACATGGCATGAAATTGAAGAGACTTCAATGCAAGGATGCTTCTCTTTATGTAGAACTATATACGGAAATCATTGTGGAGTTTAAAAGTCATGTTGATCGCTTATTATAAAGGTTAAAAGGTGCTTTCAGAGCTTTTCTTCTATGACTGACTCTGATTTGAATGTTTGGGATCTTCCCCTCCCCCGCTTATTCCCAGTCACACACATTTCCCCAGTTCCAATTCATTCATCTTGGACCAGTTTGGACCATCTTTCCTCCACCCTGATCTAATTGCTCCTGTCTCGTGCACGAAACCAGTCATCTAATCAATGAGGATAACATCACTTTTACAATCAATACCGAAGTCACTCCAGATTGCCGCGCTGCTCGCTGGGTTGCCAGATCTCACGATTTTCAATTACACGTCTTAGCGCGATACTTCCAGGCTAAAAGTGTATATAAAAGCAGTCTAAACTATGCATACGAGTTACAACTAAGCACAGAAATACTACACTTCGAGCTAGTTATAAGCATTACGCTTAATCGGTGTAATGTAGATATATAATAAACAAATGAATACAAAAACATGTGCAATCTGGCAACCTGTGGTACGTTTTGATTTATTTGAATCGCCCAGACGTGGCCACGCCTCCTGGCAACAGCTGCGCCTTATGCCACGCCCCCTGAGGATAGCACTAAAATGAGTGGGTTTCATATGGAGATACAGAAAGTCAGAGGAATACGATTTTAATAGAGATTTTATTGAATTTTATACCACAGTGCTTTTGTATTCTCAGATCAGAAACTGTGCATTAATTTTCTATGACCTCTGACAGTGGTTGTGGTTCATATTAAAGCTAATTCTTGTTCTTTCTGTAGTAACAGCTCTGTATGGTTGATGCTCCATATCATGTACGATTAATAAATAGATTTTTATTCTCGTTATTCATGTATTATCATTAATACGGTGAAGCATCTCCAGGACAGGATTCCACACTTTTAGGTTTTGTGTGGTAACATCACAAGGTGGACTTTTTGTATACACAATGTAAATGTACACAGATCAGGCGTAACATTATGAACACCTGCCTACTATTGTGTCGGTCCCCCTTTTGCCGCCAAAACAGCCCTGACCTGTCATGCACTGTGTATTCGGACACCTTTCTATCAGAACCAGCATTAACTTCTTCAGCAATTTGAGCAACGGTAGCTCATCTGTTGGATCGGATCACACGGGCCAGCCTTCGCTCCTCACATGCATCAATGAGCCTTAGCTGCCCATGACCCTGTCGCCGGTTTGCCACTGTTCCTTCCTTGGATCACTCTTGATAGATACTGACCACTGCAGACCGGGAGCACCCCACAAGAGCTGCAGTTTTGGAGATGCTCTGACCCAGTCGTCTAGCCATCACAATTTGGGCCTCAAATCCTTACGCTTGCCCATTTGTCCGGCTTCTAACACATCAACTTTGAGGACAAAATGTCCCTAATATATCCCACCCACTAACAGGTGCGTTGATGAGGAGATAATCAGTGTTATTCACTGCTCATAATGTTATGCCTGATCTGTGTATGTATACACTTGTCCTTCAATCATTAATTAAAAACTGGACCTGTTGGCTAAATGCTGTGGTATGAGAGAAAAAGCATTTTGGAACATGATGTTATAGGAAAACAATTACAATTTCAGGGTGGATTATTTTTACTACAACAGCACAGCCTGTCTTGTGTTATTCTTTACTCATTCAGTCCCTCT
Source organism: Hemibagrus wyckioides (assembly GCF_019097595.1). Classification (NCBI taxonomy): domain Eukaryota; kingdom Metazoa; phylum Chordata; class Actinopteri; order Siluriformes; family Bagridae; genus Hemibagrus; species Hemibagrus wyckioides. The sequence continues at coordinate 14,980,492 of NC_080732.1, read as the reverse complement.
GGGATTTTGCATAGGTTTTTTTTAGACTGCTGTGGCTAAAAAATGCTTTGCTTAAAATATGATAATCTGGTTATTTATAATAATGTAATAATTTTGCATAAAACTACTTGAAGTGGCGAAATTCATCCAAGCACAGGATCCTTCTTTTATTAAAGACATGTATGTGATTACTTTCTATGATAGCTATACTAATGTTTGATGGCAGTGAATTGAAGAGGATTTTATCTGAATGTGTGTTGTGGCCTCACACGATGCACCTTGGCCCAAATCTACAGCTATCTCTAGAAATTTTGAAGAATTGTAAGCTAGAATTCCTGGAGCGACTGCTTATTTAACTTTTTACACATTTTGTATGGTATTGTGTAATTAGCATGCTTCCTTTCTTATTCTCTTGATGTCAACGTATATGGTTTAAGTTTGGAAAAATTCCAGATATTTCTAATATTAAAGCAACAATTAATATTGCTCTTAATATAAGTAAATGATTTGAACAGAAGGCAATTTTATGTGTGATTGCAATTTTAGAATCATTTCCTGGCAATGCTGTTAGTGTCTAGTTTTTTTTAAACCAGTCTTATTACACAAATGCAATCCCAGATAAGGATGTTTAATGGAGTCTGGAAACCCTGCTTTCCTTTTTTTTTAATGAGCTCTAATGTGTTTCTCAAACAACGAGCTCTGGAAACCGGCTACCGCCATAAAAAGAGCCGGCGGTTTGCCTTTGACTTTTCTGCACAGTAAGATGAGTAAAGTTAGACCCAAAGCAGGCAGGCTTTTAATAGAGGAAATCTTATTATCTCTTTACAGCGAATTAAACAACCACAGCAGTGAATAAAAGAGCGTGCTCATGTCAGTCAGTCCTTCCTCGAGTAGCTTTCCCTCATCCGCACTCTCAGGACTCGTGTTTTTATAGGGTGGAGGAGAGAGAGTCGGCTGCCTGCCTCACATCTGGAGAAGTCGTTTATTTTGCGTGAAAAGGAAAGGCACTCCTGTAAGCCTGCTTGTTTTATGTGGTATAGAACTACACGTGAGCTACATGTTTGCTCGTGGCTATGCATAAGGGCTGCATGGCTCATTTATTTCTTGTATATATTCATTACTTTATTAGTTAGCATATAAACGTGAATCACAATTTGGCAGAAAGACTCTGATGGACATGACTGAGTCTGATGTTTGGATTTAATGTTTCACTGTGTAAATGTGGCAGTGGGTCATGAGTTTAGATTTTGTTTACAGACGTTTCAGGCTATCACCCCTTTTCCCCACTGCTTCTTGTTAAACTACAAATCTTGGAGGAGAAATGTTTGCACTGTGATGTCACCGGGTTACAGGCGACCTTTCATCTAATGCACATGTTCATGTTTTCGGAGGCATTAAAACTATGGGTGCGTCTCAATCAGCTCTCTTGCTAGTTCCCTAGATGATGATTAAGTATATAGTGGACATGAGTTAGGGCACTGACCCTGACTCACTACACTTTGGGACACTGATGACTTCAGAGTTTCCATTTTCATTTCCTCATCAAACCCCAACATAAAATATTATAATATAAAGTGTCATAAACATGCACATATGGTACTTCAGGCAAGATTAGAGGCTAGCAAGTGGATTTTTTTTAATGATAAAACACTTGAAAGACTTAAACCATGTATAGGGCATCAAATAAAGTTAAAAATCAAAATGTCAGAAATCATTCGAAAGCTACAGCAACTATGGCGAGCTTACATTTGGTGATGAAGATGGCTGAGAGTTCGGCTGAGAGCATCAATGCTTCCTGGTTTTTGCAGAACATCTTGGGATTTTTTTTAGGGAGTAAATGTTTCAGTGCACCAGGTGGGGGTTTGGGATGGATGGGGGTGGGGTGGGGGGGTGGGGGGTGGATGGGTAGGGGGGTTGGTTGGGTGGATGGATGGATGGAGGGTAGGTAGGTAGATAGATAGATAGATAGATAGATGGGTGGGTGTGTGGGTGGGGGGGATTGGTTGGGTGGATAGATAGATGGATGGATGGATGGATAGATAGATGGATGGAGGATAGGTAGGTAGATAGATAGATAGGTAGATGGATGGATGGGTGGGTGGATAGGTAGATGGATGGATAGATAGATGGATAGATTCTTATGTTTTACTAATACCACAGTTTGTTGTAGCAGATGCTGTGCTTTTGGGAAAACAGACTCAACAGTCGGAACATCACTTAAACAGAATGTCCATTTATGAAAACATCAAGACAGTGTACACTTAAGTTCTAAGGATTAAACTATGAACCTGGTTAAAGAGAAGAGTTGGTTATTAACTAACCCTGAATTTGTCCTGAAAGACAGACAGACAGACACACACACACACACACACACACATGCTCACGCTTGGTTTAACCTTGTGCAACCTTGACTATGCGAGTGAATGTTGAAAGTGATCGATACAGCCAGGTTTTTGAGACATTTAATGCCTCAGTATGTGGCCTGCAAGCCTCCAGTGCATTGATTGATCTTTTGGATACAGGACCGTGTTCTCGGGGTTAAACGGATGCTCTGGTGGCATTTGTGTTATCTCAGGTCATCATAAACACGCATGGAGAACTCAGCGTGACTTCTTTCAATAATTATTTTGTTGCTATTATATGCTGCGAAGTGAACGACACTTAGGGTGTAATTTATCAGATTTAGCAGCTTCATGTGTTTCACGCTGCACATGTTGTGGAAACTAATGAAGTCGTAATCGGATATAACACACACATGCAGGTTACTTTATTTCCTGAGCAAGTGCATATTGCATTTGTATTCACTTGAATCTAAGTTAAGTCATATCCCATCCTTAAGGGTTGGGGTCAGAGCACAGGGTCAGCCATGATGCAATGCCCCTGGAGCAGGGGGTGTTGGGGACCTTGCTCAAGGGCCCAACGGTGGTAACTTGGCGGTGCTGATGCTTGAACCCTGATCTTCCGGTCAACGATCCAGAGCCTTAACCACCTTGAGCTACCACCACCCCATGTCTGCACAGTTGCAGTGCCACCAAACCCACACCACCTTCTTCAGGTCATGTCGGGTTTGGTTCTGAACTGCTGCACTTCCTGGTCCACATGACAGCTTTCACATGACCAGTTTTCCATTTGAAATGCACTCTGTTTCGGATTAACCTGCCAGTGTGGAAGTCTTCTCAATTCACTCACATGGAACTGATGTACACATTTGAATGAAGTTAATTCAGTAAGCTTTCTTTTTTAGTGATATTCTATTTCTTATACATCATATAAACTGTAACTGTATATAAAGTTCATCTTGACACTTGAAGATGGATGTGTCGAACACTAGAGCTGCTTGCTGTAGCACATTTTCATGGTCTAGTTTCATCCTCCCTCTCTCTCTCTCTCTCTCTCTCTCTCTCTTTTCTTTCCACAACTCTCTCTCTCACTCCATCTCTGTCCACTGCATTGCAGTACTTTACAGGTTTCTCTGTACATTTATCCATTCCATACTGAACACATTACAAATAACATGCAGGATAGTATTTATTGCATCTCTTGCAAAACAAATACAGTGTATAAGGAGACATGGTTCATATGTCTTAATTAACATTTATTTGCTTTGATTCAATTTGACTTACATTTTTGTGCACGTTTTTTTGTTTTTCATGCTTGGACTATGGCTGTGATCCACATTTGTAACCCAGAACTGCAACCAGGTCCCAGATATGTCCTTAGGGAGGGTAGAGTTCACTACAAATGCCATTCACATGCGCGCACACACACACACGGATCAGTTTCCAGCTGTTTGTCTCATGAAGTCTGATGTACATCGGACTGAGTAATACTCCTCTCACGTAGGTCTGAAGGCCAGCAGGAGGATGACGACAAAGCATTATGAGCTTGATGATCTCCTCATCATGGCACCTGTTAGTGGGTGGGATATATTAGGCAGCAAGTGAACATTCTGTCCTCAAAGTTGATGTGTTAGAAGCAGGAAAAATGGGCAAGCGTAAGGATTTGAGCGAGTTTGACAAGGGCCAGATTGTGATGGCTAGATGACTGGATCAGAGCATCTCCAAAACTGCAGCTCTTGTGGGGTGTTTTCTGGGTCTGCAGTGGTCAGTATCTATCAAAAGTATCCTTTAAGTCCTTTAATTATCCTGTAAGTCTGTAAGTAAGACTTCAAGTATCTGCTGCTAACATCTTGGTGCCAGATACCACAGAACACCTTTAGGGATCTAGTGGAGTCCATGCCTCGACGGGTCAGGGCTGTTTTGGCAGCAAAAGGGGGACCAACACGATATTAGGCAGGTGGTCATAATGTTATGCCTGATCGGTGTATGTAAAACAGAATATGTAAAGTACGTACAAAGTCATCTTGTCGAACTGCTGCTCATGCTGCATCACAGGGCAGTGGCGCTGGCCAGGCTTTAAGGACAACTTGATATGATGCATTTCCTGGTGAAACTGCATATTTGGGCAGGTGGAGATTCAATTGGCTTGTAAAAAGTGGGCGGTCCAAAAGTCAGACATACAGTCAGTACAGTCAGACATGGATCTGAATCATTCTCCAGAAGGAATGAGATCATTTCTTGAAGATCTCAAGAAATCTTGATCTCTCTTGAAACCGTTTTCTTGTGTGAAAGTACAAAACATCAGGCTAAAAAATGTATTTATTTAATAAAACAATCTACTGTCCAGTTGCCTGATGGGTTTCTGATGTTTGGTGTTTCTGACCAGTTCCTGTCTGCAGTGTTTGTTAGTCATGTAAAAAATAAAGTCACACTACAGCCAGTCTGATTTAGAAGCGTGAAAAACGCAGGGATCCGGTACTCGGGGAAAACCATGACGTGTTTATTTTAGGACTGACGGTAAACCATTAGTCTGGTTGGCTCTGTGATGATGTAAGTCTGTCTGTAATTGACAAGCAAGATACAAAGCTTTAATCGCTGGATTTAGCCTGCAGTCAGTCATGCTGGACTGTTTACTGGCTCTCTCATTACTGAAGGTCTTTTCACAATAGAGTTAGAATTAGAGAGAGAGTCTATTATACAGTTCTCACTGTCATGGGGTTAACAATATGGATTTAAGTCTACATTCTAAAAGCTTCTAGTAGTGCTAGGTACAGCTCCATGAGCATTTGTTTATAATGAGGGTCAGGGAAGAGGGCAAGCCCAGGGGAGTCTACCGAGGTCGACTGAATAAACAAAGTCTATGAGCTGACGACTTTAACAGCAGTCGATTTAAAACAACGTAATTTTTAGCTGGAAATAAAGCTCCAAAGTCGGCTAAAATGACCAAGCCTCTTTCTCAGGCACCAGAGATCACAGAGGCATGAGGCTGGTCTCATTTGAAAGCTATAGAGTATGAGGTGGAGATGTAAACCTGACATGAAATTATTAGTTATAAAAGCAAATGTCTTGCTCAAGGATAGAAACCATGTGGAAGCTTGACGATTCTGGGAGTTGAACTTTTGCCCTTGCAATCTGTAGCACTTCATGCCTTGACCATTCAGCTACCACTTCTCTTGAGGATACTGTGGTGTTGTGGGACATCAGCCTGGTTAAATAGTGACTTTTGCTCCGAATTTGTTAGGCCTTGTATAAGATATGGCATTGTTCCTATTCCTAAGTGAGGAGACTGGGTTATCAGGTGACTCACGTTACCCTGGCGGCTGTACAGTGAAGTCCTTTGTGTTCGAGTCTGCAGATGTTAATTGCATCTTGGTTTCAAGATTGTGCCCAGAGCTACACTCAAACCCTGATTGTACGGACACGGTGCCTTTTGGAGCAGGCTGGGGTTAAATGCCCTGGGGGGCCAGTGGAATTAGTCACGAGCTGGATTTGAATCCGTGACTCTTTGAGTTGAGGTAGGAGGCGAGGTACCTTCAGTTGAAACTTTTGATTTTTCTTGAGATCAAGAACATCTGGTATGTTTACTGTGTAATTTGATTGGCTACGTGATTTTTAGTAAAACGCTCAATAATTGCTCTGTTCTCAGTAGGAAGCCTGCTTTTTTTGCCCTGTATGGGAAAAAAGCTGGGATAAAATATGTTGTGTCTTATTCGTGATAGTTTATGTCCCAAAAACTATTGTCTAGAGAACATCTGTAACATCTGGTATGGCCAGGACACTTGTTTAACTTGTAGATCAGTGCGTCTGTTGTTGAGTAATCGCCGAAATGTTAATATGGTGACATTTTCTGTGAGAACAATGTATTTGGAACTTTTATTATTTACATCCTGCATTGTTACTTTCTACCTGGCAACCGACAGACTCCTTTTGTATTTTTTTTATTTTTTTTACCTTTCCGTGCCATCCTGTCTGACGTTTTCAGGAACACATCTCAGGAACACATCTCAGGAAGCTGCATAGTATTTAAGAGAAGTCTGGCGGAGAGCTAGAAGGAGGAGAGAGAGTCAAGGGGATTTCCAAGGTGAGACCAAAAAAAGGCAGTCAAGAGTAAAGATATTTCAGCAGGAAACTAGAGAATGGAGTTATACAGGAAAGAGCTACACCGTGTCCTTGTGTGCAGGGATTTAACGCTCTCCTGCTGAGGAGAAAAACAATAGATCTGTCAAGCTGGATTGCAGAAGTACTCGAGGTGTTTGGAAGGAAAGTGTGTATGGCAACACAATGCTTCTTAGTGCCACAAAGCTAGATGTTATACAATAGGGGGGTTGAAAAAGCGATTAGCCTGAACTTCATATGCATCATGTTTTGTTCAAGTCTAGAAAATTCGGACATTTTAAAAATACTACTATTCAGACTATTCTGATGTTATTTTTGTCAGTAAAGACTCAAGTTACAGTATTTAATTCCACCTTTATTTGTCCTGTGCACAAAATGTACAGTGAAATGCTTTTGTACAATGAAAGGCTCTAAAGGTGTGCAATAAAAAAATATATACAAGAGAAATAAATGGAATGTGTGTAAAATATGCAGTTGGTTGAAAACTACACTTTTATGCTTTTTTTTTTTTTTTTAGATAAATGGAAAGATGTATGGAACAGACTTTTGGGAAAGTGTATACAGTAATCCCTCACACATCCGCGAGGTTACGTTCCAGGACCCATTGCGAATGACGAGGTTTCGCGGATGTTCGGTGGAGTCACTAAAAATGCTAATACTGTACTGTAAATGCTTATTTTTAGAGTTTAAACCCTAAATATGACCCCAATCATGCTCCCAAAACGCTTTAATTTAATTTAAAAGTTAGCTTAATACATTACCCTTAAAGAAGACATAAATGTTTGATGTAAAAAAAATAGAGTACAGTATCGCCTGTATAAAAACCAAGGAAAAAAATCACTGAGATCACTTATTCACGGAATATGTTCAGTCAAATACAAGGGGCAGGGAGATGAACCCGTAAACGACATTACGCATACAAAGCATCATAGCTACCAGCCAAACAGCAGCTAGGTAAAACTGTTAATGCTCTGTGATTGGCTACTTCCAACCCTTCCAGCCAATAGCGTGTCGTAATGGCTGTATTGTACGCACGTGATATCGACGATGTTCAATATCATTAAAATGACATTTATATTTTATTTATTTTGATATTTTGTCGGTTTACTTTTATATTTATATTACTGAATTAACTTTTCTTAGTAATTTCGCATTAAAAAGCAAGAAAATGTATAAATTGCCACGAAATTAAACACTTTTACAGGATTTCGCAGGTCTGTGAAAAATTCGCGGATGCAAATTAGTTAGGTTACAAAGAATATTTCAGTGAAGCTGCGAATCGTGAGACGCGGATCTGCGAGGTTTTACTGTATATAAAATCTGAGAAATATAATCTGTATCTCAGATAACGTACTGTGCACCATATACTGTACACTCTGTCCTTTAGTAGGTACTACCTAGTCGTAATGTCTGAAATCAAACGCTAACGTTAGTTGAAAAGAAAATGACAAAATGTCTGTCCTCAAACTCGGCCAAAACCTTCTGAGGAACAACCTCTGATTTTAAAACCCACAAAAGTCAAGTTTGTTTTTAGGCTGCATGTGTGATGAAGGACAAATGTCTGGCAGCGATTTTTCAGCAAAAATGTAACCTTGGAACTCTTGGGAAGCTCCGTCCCTTTTATTACATGTAGCAGACTGTGATGTCGGAGTGCAAAAGGTCAAAAACTTTCCACACTTTAACATCTGAGAATTCCCACAAAATCCCGTCGCATCCTCCTGATCCACATTCTCATTTTACATATACAAAAAAATTAGCTTTCGCTTAAGTAAAACCTAATCTCATGTTTAGAAAATCATTGTTCATTATGTTTAGATTAATGACGCTCTATGTAAATATTTCAATATGCTATTTAAATCGCTACGATTTATTATTTATCGCGGCGCACTAATTAAACTGCTCTTTTGCATCGTTGCCTAAAATACGTCAGTAATTCTCTGCTAGTTGGCGGAATTAATTCTTTTCCATCTAGGATGAAATTGCATTTGCAGAATGCTGAAGTTAATATCATCGCTCCCACCTGCATCTCACAGTATTTTCCACATTAACTGCTCACGTTTTATTAGGAATGTTTGCTTTCCAGACATGCCATGCTGTGCCGAAAGAGGCTGAGGTCTGTTTATGAGTCTGAACGTTTAATTTTATGTCCTGATTTTTTTTTTTAAAGAGACATTTCTTAATTATAGCTTCTAGTAACCCAGGAACTGTTGTTCGTGGCCAGGTTTATTTTTTCCTGCGTTTCACTTTCAGTGAAAAGTGTTGGTGTTTTGGTTGGTAGGTAGATAGGTAGATGGATGGATGGATGGATGGATGGATAGATAGATAGATAGACACTTTATTCATCCCAATGGGAAATTTACAATGGCAGAATGTAGAAATACAGTTTCAGAGGAAAGGTGGTACAGTGCCAATGCATCTCAGCAGCTGTGAAGCATGGTGGTGGGAGCATCATGGTTTGTTGCTGCACTTTGCAGGAGAAAACCAGGGTAGCAGTACATAATCTGAAATGGAGAGGAACCAAAACACACAATGAAATAATGTATGAATCAGTTTTAATGTCAATTCAACTGCAATAGAAAGAAATAGCCAGAAGTCTTGGTGAAGCAGAACAGTTTTGTAAGGTCTAAAATTCCTCCCCAGTGTTGCACAAGCTTAAAGAAATGTATGTTAGATGTTACTGGTATTACACATTCTTATCTGTCATGATAATTCTTGTCTGCTTAGAGCTTGGCAAGATAAAAAATTTAGTCTCTTGTAAATTTAATGACAATGCAGGGATTTGGGGAGTTTGGGAGTAACTACTTATTATAATTGCACTCATGACACCTTATCTTTGTTTTTTTTACTATTTGGTTATGTATATTTTTCACTTTGTTTGCATACCTTGCTCATCTATGGAGTATAAAGACCGAAGTCAGTGCCCTGGGACATCTGCCTCACCTTCTTCAAGAAGTCTGACTACTCTGAAATGCTGCTTAGTTGATGCACAAACACCACTCTGTTCCTCCCTGAGACATGAAACCTCATACATGCAATCCTCTTGTCCACTGGGAAAAACTCCAACTGCGAGGCCCTCAGCTTGGGAGTGGTGAATATTCCCATACCCGCCTGTGGCATAACTCCTGTGGGAACTCCTGAGTCAGATAAAGATCAAGAGGTTTGGTATCAGGGCCTCTACTGTGCATGGACATGAAGCCAACTAGGTCTTGTCCTTTACATTTGGCACTTTCATGTCTTTTCCCTGTGAGCTCAGAGTGGTCCATTTTCCCAAACTCAGATTTCCATTTCAAAGTTCTAGTCTATCTAAGATGGTCCTGAGATGCCCCCAACCATCATCCTGCAGATGGTGATCCTAAAACAAGACTCCATGTCCCTATTGTGGGCTAAGCTTAACTTGATTATTTAGTTGACCTGGTCATCAGGTGCTTACGTATGGACACCTCCCCCAGTCCTGGCTCCAGGGATCTATCCTAGTATCCCTCACCAGGTCATAATACCCCATGAATGGTACATAGTTTTTTTTTTTTTTGTTTTGCATGGATGGATTGCTCTTTCTCTGAATCCTCCCCTCAGAACTGCTTACCAAGGCTGACCCTAGAGTCCAGAAAGGGTTAACTGAAAGGGTTTACCATTTAAATCTCCCTTCCAGTTACAATGCAATGTTACAAAGAATAGCTTTTTATCATGACATCTATCCATCCACTTTTAGCATTTCTGCACTCATCCACCCATCGACTGATCCATCCAGCTATCCACTTTTATCATTTATAGACCCAACCACCTATAACTTATGAATTATATATCCAGCCACGCATCCACCCTTCCATCCACACATCTTTATTATTAATTATTCATCCTTCCATTCAGTCAGTTTTATCATCCATCCATCCATCTAGTTTGAGCATTTTTATAAAACTGAATGTAAATGATGTAATATTTGTTATGGAGGAAGGTTTGCAAATTTTTCGTCCGAGTAGCTACTTCACATCCATCCATCCATCCATTTATTCACCCTTACATCTATACAGCTTTATTCATCCAGCTTTATCATTTTTGATCCATCCATCCACACATTCATCCATCCAGTTTGATCATAATCCATCCATCTATCCATCCATTCAGTAATACAACTTTATCATCCATCCATCCATCCATCCAACCATCCATCCATCCATCCATCCATCCAATAATATAGCTTTATCATCCACCCATCCATCCATCCATCCATCCATCCAATAATACTGCTTTATCATCCATCCACACATTCATCCATCCAGTTTGATCATAATCCATCCATCTATCCATCCATTCAATAATACAGCTTTATCATCCGTCCATCCATCCATCCAATAATATAGCTTTATCATCCATCCATCCATCCATCCAATAATACTGCTTTATCATCCATCCATCCATCCATTCATCCACCATTCCATCTATACAGCTTTATTCATCCAGTTTTATCATTTATCAGTCCATCCATTCATGTATTCCTCCATCCAGTTTGTTCATCCATCCATCCATCCATCCAATAATACTGCTTTATCATCCATCCATCCATTCATCCATCCATCCATCCATCCATCCATCCACCATTCCATCTATACAGCTTTATTCATCCAGTTTTATCATTTATCAGTCCATCCATTCATGTATTCCTCCATCCAGTTTGTTCATTCATCCATCCATCTATCCATCCATCCATCCATCCAGTTACCTTTACATCTATACAGCTTTATTCATACAGTTTTATCATTTTTCATCCATTCATCCATCCATCCTTATCTTTCATCAATCCATCCATCCATCCATCCATCCAGTTACCCTTACATCTATACAGCTTTATTCATGCAGTTTTATGTTTTATCAATCCATCCATGCATCCATTCATCCATCCATCCAATAATACAGCTTTATCATCCATCCATCCATCCATTATAAAACTGAATAGAATAGGCTTGATATTAGTTTTCGTCATTTGGTTTGCTAATTTTTGTCCTTGTATCTTCTTCACACTCCCTGTCCATCCCTGTATCCCTGTCCATAATAAAAAGGCTTAGATTATGATTTTTTTTTTTTGACATCATCTTTACAGTCACTGCCCTTGATGAGACAGACACCTTATCTCCGCTCTGATCTCGACTCCTGAAAAACAGATGAGGTGCTACACTGTGCATTACAGATAGAGGCAGAGAGACAGAGCAGGAGATGATCGATGGTGTCTGGCAGCTTTAATGTCTGTTTGCAGATCGCCGCTCAGCCCTGACGCATCGAAAACCAGTGTGTGTGCGTCGGCATTACTGGGCTATTTTAGTGCAGGGCAGACTTAGAGCGCATGGTGTTCTTCTGAGAAAAGCACTCGTTGTTAAGTAAACACAGCAGAAACAATGATCCACCTGTCCTGCACCTGCGCCAGCTAAAGAACACAGGTGCATGCTGGGGCATGTGTGTGTTGCACAACTGGTTGTTCACAGTAGTAAAGTGATAGCAGTTTATATATAAACAAACGTGAGTCCCAGTAGTTTGTTTGAGGCTTCTCTACAATATATCTTGTCCTTTCATGTCTTCATAGTGGTGCGTGTAGTAAACCGGAAAGTGTTAGAGGAAAACATAAAAATGTTGAGGAATAAATCACTTCACGGTTAGAGGAATGTTTTTACTTGTCTCCGAGTGTTTTATTCCTCTTACACAATGCCAGTTTGCCCAGAATGAAGCTTTGTTATCCTTTTTTTTTTTTTTTAATCTGTTATTTGTATAGTTAGAGTTAATACCGTGGAACAAGTGGTGAAACATTTCCTGGTATCATTCTCTCTTAATGATGATAAAACAAAAATGCATTGTGTCACGTTACTGAGAAACTGGAAAGTACAAAGTCATCTGATCCGAAGACTCTCCCAGGGTGGAAAAACGTCCCGACTGTTACAAAGCGTTGGCATTGGAGACTCCTTTCATACGTGTTAAATAAACGTCTTACAGGATACGTCAAAATACGAACAATTAGATGTTTTTGTTTGTAAAATTATGAAGTACTTATATATACATTGTATACAATATATAACTAACTAGTATAAGCATTAGTAGCCACCACACACGCACGCACACACACACACTGGGTAAACGCTGACTCTTATTGTCGCAACAGCAGGCCACTGGGGAGATCTGACTAGTGACACTGCAGTGCTGTGTTGCCAGATCCACTTTTTTACTACTACTTCTCAACTGTACATGTACAACAACACCAAAAAAAAGCACACACTCACAGTAGAAGATTTCCGAAGCTATGGTTTTGGAGATTAACAATAAAATAGTGGCTGAACTGCTTTAATAATGAATAAAATAACATAACATGTCTGCTTCTAGGTAGTAGGGTTGTTACGGTGTAACTAACACTAGTAGTTTAGTACTTTAGTAACAGTTACTTCTTATTCAAAATACTTCATCTACCCCATTTATTTATTTTACTCAATCAAATTCCTTCCTTCCAGTGTTTCACATCCCTTTTGTGAAAAAATTAGTAGCATCTCCTCTATCTGGACTCACACTAAATTATACATCAGCCTCCCCCGTAGAGGGGATGTGGACCTCACTGAAAACCCTTTGACTGCGTAATCCGCTGCTGCTGCAAATACGTGACTTTGCTACCTCTGCTTTAGCATGTGTCTAAATTCATCACACACACAATGGCTTTTTAAAGTCGCAAACAAACATGGCATTGATGACCACGACTAAAGCAAACAACGGTCTATTTTAGGCCAAGCAGCACCGCACAGTGCCACACTAGTTCATTTTCTTGCGCTACAAATCACTGTTCCCTTCTCTCTTTAAGCTGACCGTATGATAAATACTGGAAATTTTTTAAAGATTTTATGGAAAACTTGTTGAAACATTCCGCAATGACCTTTATGCAAAGATGTAATTAAAAACATTTCCTTTGTTTTTCCTATCAGCTCACTGTTCATTAAATGGTTGATTAATACCACTGTATCATGATACTAATGTATTTAGTCTAGGTCATCATCCCTACTAGGTAGATAAAAATAATCTACCTATAGGGATGATTTTAGGGGATGTGGTAGCTTAGTGGTTAAGGTATTGGACTACTGACCAAAAAGGTTGTGAGTTCAAATCCCAGCTCCATCAGGCTGCCACTGTTGGGCCCCTGAGCAAGGCCCTTAACCCTCAATTGCTCAGTTGTATAAAATTAGATAAAAATGTAAGTCACTTTGGAAAAGGGCGTCTGCCAAATGCCGTAAATGTAAAATAAAACTATGGGTTGAAACCTAGAACGAAAAATAGATTTTGCTTGTCATTTATTTATCAACATTTCACAGCAAAATTCCATGTCATGGCAGACCGTCTAAACCGGCAGATACAGATTCACAGAGAGACACTGATTCAGCAAGCTCACGCTTCACTGGCTGTGGATTTTTTTTACTTTTTTTGCCTGTGCAACAAGTACCAAACACACACACACACACACTCTATCCTTTCCATGTTTTCTCCATATTTATTATCGTCCTGGCTGCTAGAAGAACATCATGTCCGGTTTAAAGACACGGCATAACCCTCTTGAGTACACTTTTTCTGCAAACCTGCAGCTTATTCCAAAACTTTTCCATGTTTTTCGGAACCAGTCCAACTTTACAAAAAGCTCAGGGTTTCACAGGAAGTGTGCTTTGAGCGTCGCTTCCAAAACAAACCCAGGGTTTCCTAGAGGAAGGAAAAAGCGGCCCATTGTTCTCACTGCATGTTGCTATTGGCTAATAAACAGGAAATGGACGAGGGTTATCTCGTTGGTCATTGGTGCTTTTTCCTCAGTGGTCACTCGAGAAATGAAGAAAAAGCCAGTGGATTGTTTTGTTTTCGTTTCCCAACTTGAAGAGAGAAGCACTTTATATTTTTGATGGATAGAAATACCGGAAAAGGAAGATTTTTATTTTGTCGCATGTGACATGGATCTTCGATATGATTGTAAGAAACTAAAATGCCTTATCCATGTCTTCATGGATGATGTCAAAATGATTTACTGAGTTTGTATGTGAAGAATTTTGTTGAGTACTAGAGTGTATTTAATACTCAGCTTCTTGAAGGCAAGTCAAGAATGATGACTAGTGATGACCGAAAAGGTAGCTGGATGCTGGTTAGAGTCTAGTTTCTTATTAAATACAAACAAGCTCAACAGGATTTGGAGTTTTAATGGAGAAAAAAGTCATTTGTGCTCTTTGGAAATTTCTTATAATTTGATTTTGGCTGATATATATATAATTATTGCAGTATATTATGGCATTTTTACTATACACACTATGTATTTTAATATTTAGATTTTGTTAACAAAGCTCCAATAAAATCTATAGAGTGATATGAAAATATTTAGAGCGCTCTTAGGCTTTATTTTTTTCCACAAAATAATTAAGTTATTGTTTTTTAGTTATATTGCAACGTTGGAATATTGACGATAAAATAATTCGATTTCATTTCATGTCAGAAATTTTCGCACTATTATTTTTTTTGCTATAATTGTGTCTTACATTTTTTTGCTTCACCCCAAACTTAAAACCTATTTTTTTAATGGGGGGAAAACACTCTAACACAGTGAGATTTATAGGTTTTTATAGAGGTTTAAAAATATTATATAAAAATATTATATTGAGGAAAAATTTCCATCGCTAGACTCTAGACTGTCTGGCAAAACTTGAACGAATCTCAGAAAAGTGTCCTGTATCATGATCCCAGTGCAATGGTTTGAGTTAACATATAAAACTATAATAATCATTTCTGTTTTCTTGTGCAGAAGTGGCTTTGAAGGTCCACCTGAGTGACGCCAGCACTCACCAGCCGCTCTCCGACGCCACCGTAGAGGTCTTCGCCAATTACACCCCCGTCGCCAGGGAGACCTCCGGAAGCGACGGCAACATCTTCATCCGGTTCCCGTATCGTCTGGGCGACCTGCTGGTCATCACAGCTACCAAGCGAGGCTATGTCCCTAACTCCGCCCCTTGGAGACCAGCCAGGCTTCCTGGTACGATATGGAACTCACTTGGATTGAACGTTTTCCTTTTTGTTCCTTCTTTCACTCCGATCTCGTTAGTGAGATTAGCTGCTCAGAGTCTTTCCAGTAATAGACGTGAAGGCTTATGGACCACCTGAGTCAACTCTCTGGAGAGAATCAGGAAGAAGGGGAATAAAGGGGAGGGAGGAGATGGTGGGGCACGGCTACAGGGAATCTTCAAATCTTGTTAAATATAAACGGGTAAAAAGTATGATTTTATTTAGTAAATAAAACATTGTTAGTGTTGGCAGTTCTCTGTGGTATGAGGGGAATAAAACACATAAGGGCATGCAGTTATATATTTATAGAATGAACTTGTGTTGCTCCCCATCACATCACCCTTTCACTGGTTATATTCAGCTTTTCATCTTAAATATTTTTGGGGGTGAATATGACCACAGGGGATTATGTGTGTGTGTGTGTGTGTGTCAATGTGCTGGAGGAAGGGATGAACCCTGAACATGTAATGACAAACATGACCCTATATATGTGTGTGTGTGTGTGTGTGTGTGTGTGTACGTTCTAGTCTTCTCATCGCTGAGTTTGGATCTGCTTCCTGAGAGAGCTGCTACTTTAATGGTCTATGACGACGAGGTTCAAATCGTCTCTGGATACCAAGGTAAGAAAAAAGTCTCTGTGTGTGAGAGAGAGAGAGAGAGGGAGAGAGAGAGAGAGGGACTCTACCTAATCAAACCCACTTCTTTTCATTTACAACTCTCAAACAACAGAATGCTTTCTTGTATTTAAAGTAAAATCTGAGGTACTAATATTCTGTCTATCATCACCACTCTTTACAACCACGGTGAGTGAAAAAGCATCTCAGAATACACAACATGTCAATGGGCTACTACGGCAGTAAAAGACCACATCAGGTTCTTAGCCAAGAACAGGAATCTGTGGCTCGAGTGGGCTTTATCTGTGGCTCAATCACATAAACACACACACACACACACACACACACACACGCTTCTCAAGGGAGCAGGAGAGCTGCCAGTGATAGAGAAGAGGTTGGGGGCGTGGCTATAGCAGCAGGCCAAAGACCGCCTTTCCTTTCCTCTTCAAGGCACGTGTGTGTGTGTGTGTGTGTGTGTGTGTGTGTGTGTGTGTGAGAGAGAGAGAGAGAGAGAGAGAGAGACTGGGCAATAAGCGATATCTCTATTTAAATTGCTTACCTAGTGCTAAAATTTGTTACTGGTTTTATGTGGCTTTCCTGCTAATTAGAGTGTGTGTGTGTGTCTGAGAGTTTGATGTGCCTTAGTAAGCACTAGTGTTCTGTTTTTATTCACTTAGCTACACCTAAACCTTTTCCCTCAAAGCATGCACACACACACACACACACACTTCACGGGGTGGAACGGTTCCCTATAACTATACATAAGGGAACAATAATGTTACGCTCACACACACACACACACATACACACACACAGTCTCTCTCTCTCTCTCTCTCACTCAAACGCACACACAGACACACAAAACTATGAGAGACTTCACCCCATCTGCTGCAGTATTCTGGCACAGTAAGAGGCACCCCATTCTTGTTCCACACACACACACACACATATACATGTGTATACACACAACTCAAATATTCAGTCATCTGCCTGCCAGCATTCTCTAATACAGAATCGTGTGTGTGTGTGTGTGTGTGTGTGTGTGTAAGGGAGGGACCCTGAGAGCATCCCAGGGAAATACTAAAGAAAAAGAAAGGAAAGGAGGAGGAGAGGAGAGGGAGAATAAACACTAAAAGAGGGAGGGGTGAAACGAAGGAAGTGCTCCTTGGGGAGCTTTGACAGACAGATAGATGAGCTGAATATGGCATGACTTTAATGGCAGATGGTGTGTGTGTGTGTGTGTGTTTGCATGACTAGGGTGTGTAAGGCACTTTAAGGATCTCTAATCTGTTCATCAGTGTACTTCAGCTCCAAATGCATGCAATGATGGAAAGAGCGAAATGGAGTGTGTGTGTGTGTGTGTCTGTAAGAGCACCTGGTTGTGTTGTGCCTCACAGTTGAAGTGTGGTGTGGGGTGGTGTGGCTACGACTCGCTGTCATGTCTGTGGAATGCAGACTCCCTGCAATGGAAACTCGATGACATCATCACTTTCCACAGCCGTACAGGAGGACCACGGCTTCATGATTTACTGACCCGCTCGCTTTAGAGAGGAAGAGATAAAGACTGAGAGAGAGAGAGAAAGAACGAGAGAGAGAGTAGATACACTACTCTACCCTACACCACAAATCAGCTACATCAGCTATAATAACACAAGCTGAACCATTTGTCTTTTTCCCCGCCCCATTTTTTTCTTACGGTGGCACACGATTGGCTAGTGTCGCTGTGACTGACAGGAGAGTAAGAGTAATGTCCCTCCCGCTCTGAGAACAGCTTACTTATTTCCTTGCATCATTTGTGTATAAAAGACATAAATGTGATTCTAAATGAATTACTCTCGATTTATTTTTATTTGTACAGACTAATAATAATAATGAATAAAAAACCCTGACTGATCGCTGCAGCCATAATCATAACTGGTATTCAACAAGTATTTTATGATTCTTTTAACGTCCTAATGTAGTAAATACCACTAAATAACAGACTTAAAGGAGAAGTTCACTTCCAGAACAAAACTCTACAAATAATTTCCTCACCCCCTGGTCATCCAAGATGTTCATGTCTTTCTTTCTTCAGTCGTAAAGAAATGATGTTTTTTAAGGAAAACATTTCAGGATTTTTCTCCATATAGTGGACTTCAATGGTGCCCCGAGTTTGAACTTCCATAGAGCTCTAAACGATCCCAGCCGAGGAAGAAGGGTCTTATCTAGCAACGCGATCGGCCGTTTGCTTAAAAAAAACAAATAAAAAATTGTATATTTTTTAGCCATATTTTTGCGCGTCCGTGAAATAATCACGTCGGAAGGTCAGTCGTAACGTAGGCAGAACTACAGACCCAGTGTTTATTAGTGAGGAGAAGGAGGAAGTTGTTGAACGCTCGCTTTGTAAACACTGGGTCTGTAGTTCCGCCTACGTCACACATGATCTTTACAACATGATAGCACGTAGCATCGTGGTCGTGCGCTTTTTAACCACAAAAGCAAAGCAAACGTGCAAAGACCAAGGAAGTGCAAATAAGGCAAATGCTCTTTACTTACAAAAAGGTACATATAACTTTGTGTCGTTCCACTTCGGAGCAGTCCTCCTTCTCTACACTAGTAAACATTGGGTCTGTAGTTCCTCCTACGTCACGCGTGACCTTTCGACGTGATTACGTAGTACATAGTAGTTACGTAGTACATGTAACGGACAGGCTTCGCAGAGCTAGTGCTAGACGAACTTTTGTGTTTAAAAAGTATATAATTTTTTATTTTACTAAGAAAATGACCGATCGTTTCGATAGAAAACACCCTTCTTCCTGGGCTGGGATTGTTTAGAGCCCTCTGAAGCTGCATTTCATGGGCACCATTGAAGTCCACTATATGGAGAAAAATTCTGAAATGTTTTCCTGAAAAAACATCATTTCTTTACGACTGAAGAAAGAAAGACATGAACATCTTGAATGACAAGGGGGTGAGGAAATGATCTGTAGACTTTTGTTCTGGAAGTGAACTTCTCCTTTAATATTATTTCCAATCATTTGCTTAAATTACTGCTACAGAGCTCCAAACCAGGGTTAATTGAATAACAAGCCTCTATTTACAGTAATATGATATTACTGATGTTTATCCAGCACCTGGCATGGCATGAGAACGTGATCAGCGATCGCTTGTTGTTCGAATCACAAACCCGACACGGTGTACCTTCAGCTACTTCCTTCACAAGTTTTTGCGACTGTATCTCAGCGTGGCCAACGGAGCCGTGACCTTAATGCTTAGAGAGAGGATCTTCCTTCCATTTTAAACTTGTTGCTCTCCATCAGGGCAAATTTAAAATGATCCACTGTCTGTCTCGATAACTAAAACACTCAAGTGCTTAATTCATTTTGCAAGCTGTGTTTACATGAGATGGTGTCAACTCCAAACCCGTTTACTTAGTTTTCAATGACTGGAATCAAGGAATGAATTTTTTTTTTTTTTCTGCCGCTGGATCGATTCCCAGGCTCGTGGAAGGGCAGGATGTAGATTTAACGACGTGACGCACTTCACGTGTTATAATATGTATACTGTGTCTATGTTGTGTGTGAATGATGTATCCATATAGAGTGTTTCATAACACACACCAGTAATGACTTTTCTTACTGATTATTTTCCCATCAGCATTGGCCAAAAATTAGAATCTGATATGGGTCAAGTCTTGCATACTTGTAAACACCGGAGAGAAAAATTCA
Source organism: Hemibagrus wyckioides (assembly GCF_019097595.1). Classification (NCBI taxonomy): domain Eukaryota; kingdom Metazoa; phylum Chordata; class Actinopteri; order Siluriformes; family Bagridae; genus Hemibagrus; species Hemibagrus wyckioides. The sequence goes on along the minus strand of NC_080732.1, from coordinate 14,960,689 downwards.
TATGATATTAATATCAATATAGTGATGAATAACGTCACTGTATGCTTTTCTGAATCGAAATATATCGTGATATATTTTCATTATATAAATTCAAAAAATACTTATTAATTTAATTACAAACTGACTCAAAGCATCTTGTTTGATTTAGATCCTTAATTTTGATTTGTAAAATATTTTTAGAGATTTTTCCCCTCCTTTTTAGTGGTAATTGTTTAAATAAATATTTAATTTTTTTTAGACATGAAATTAATCAATAAATAGATCCTTTTTAATGCAAAATTATTAATATAATTTTTTTTTACATTTATTTTAATTTTTTTTTTTTTTATAAAAAAAAGTAATATAAAAATTATTATTATAAGTGTTTGCTGGCACTTATGGTGAAACATCTCCATCTCAAAATATCAGAAATGTGCCTCAAGGCCCACAGTGTCCTCTATTTTCACATCGTAATTAAATATTCCTATAGAATGTGTTTGTAATAAAAATGGATGATGTTTGTGTTTTGCGTCCAGGATCGAGGCTTCAGCCGTGGATTCAGTTCCAGAGGCGAGCTCTGAGTCTTCCTCCTAACACCACCTACACCAACCTGACTGCCTTCCTCACTGTGACCCACTCTGGACAGAACACACAGCACTTCCCGTACCTGCAGGGCCTCGGCTCTAACAGCACAGGTATCACACACAAACACATCTCCGCATCCTTTATAACAAGCATGCTTATTTAATAACAGTATTCCTATTACTGCCCCTTCTGTTTTCTACTCACAAGGCAACTATTTAAGTACGCAATGTTTACACACACACACACACAAAGGCTATCCCACAGGGAAGGAGTAAGTGGAAGAGTCGAGCCTCGTGTCGTCTCTAGGTTACCATGGGAACATCATGCTGAGACGTGGCCTCGTGAGAACGACCTCAGTTCCCTTTTTCCATGTCTTGTGCTCTTAATCAGGCCAACAAAACAAAAATAGCAAACAAAAAGTGGATCACTCATACAACTGTAGACCATGCTTACTTAGGCAGCTTTGTTCATCATCTCTTTGCTGTCTATTCATTCTATAACTGGCATCTTGTACCAAGCTGCCAGTTGGAAAGAATGTGTATTGTCCAGAAGTCTATTCATTTCATTCCTGTGTATTTATAAACAATTAGCACAGTTTACCTCAAATGACCGGCGGTAAAACAGGTATTTATGCTCAGGTGAACGGCAGGCATGCTGAAAAAGAGTTAAATGGATGATTATAGTCTTTAAGTGTTTACTTAAGAATGCTGTGCTTAGGCTCCGGGGTCAGTCGTAACCCATAATGGCACTAGCTCATCTTGGGCATCTGTGAGCCTCATGTATGCAGACGGGGGCAAATGTATTAGCTGCCATGTGATGCACCATGAGCCGCAGTTTGCTAAGAAGCTCTAGCTGGCTTCACACATACACAGAAGTCTCTGTACTACGAAGACGCCAGGAGACGTTCCTGCTACTGGTCTCCATGGTAATAACCTTTATCAGTGGGTGGTGCAAGTAGCATTCTAAATCTGTTTTCTTTCTGATAAAATAAAACATTCTGGTGGGAGATTTAGTGTTTTGTATATAAAATTCAGCATCATATTTTATACGAGATGTCGCAGAAGCAGCGTCTGCTCTTTGGTACGGATCCTGTGCGCTCTACCGTCTTTACTCCCGTTTGTAGTCGCTCCATGTTTACATTAAGTTCAAGTTTTCTCAACGTCTCTGGACACAAAACGCATCTATTTGCTTTGTTATTGTGAGTCCGGGTATGTGTGAATGTAGCATCAGTCTTCACCATCCCTATATGGTGGCTGATGTGTGAGGGGTTTGAGTAAGCTTAGTGGGTGGGAGTGAGAAAATGGAATAAAAATCTTAAACCATGTGTTTATGTGGAAAGTCCCTGTGCAGATGTTACTGTAGAAATAATAATACATTAGAGCAAGCGCATTAATACAAACCTTGCAGGGGGAACTCCGGTCATAGATGCTGTTAGAAAAAAGTGAATCACCTTCTGACCAATCAGAATTAAGGATTCAGCAGTGCTGGGGGATAACGTAAGGACTGTACATTTGACACAACTCTACTATACAGAATCTCCTGATGGTTTGGAGTCACATCGATTGCAGATTAACTGTTTGTTTCAACAGAACGTAATCTTCGGCTCAGCCTATTTTAGATATGTGGCTTTTATAAATAATAAAGATAGTAATAATAATAGAAGACTCCTTGTTGTCTAGTGTAGATCCATAACAGTAAGTCATGCATTTTTTAAATGCTCTCATATGTAACACCACTGCCATATTTGCTCCATCTGATCCTTTCTGTTGGTCTTGAGGGATTTAATTTGCCATTTAGAGTCATTATTTTAGGATGTACCTTATAGCTAAACTATATTCTCTTGCCGTTTACGTTTTCTCTTTCTATCCACACACTCAATTTTACCTTTTTATTTAGCCCCTTGTCTCATTCTGTCTTTCTATCACTGGTAGGCAGCAACCGAAGGTTTGAGCTGACCCCTGTAGCTGCCATCAGCGTTCACCTTTTGGGAAGCGATGGGGCGGAGCTTCTCGTCAACGAGCCAATCAGCGTGAGCGTTCCTCTCCCTGCCAACTGCGGCTTGAAGGAGAATGACCACATTCCTGCCTGGAGGTTCGATCCCAAACTCGGTGAGTGTACACACGCTCTCTCTCTCTCACTCACACACACACAATCAGTGTTCTACAAAACATTATGGTAAGCTACCAGCCTGCTATGCTTTGTTTGTGTTGGTGTGTGCATGTGAATAAAGGAAAGATGGAGCCCTTCAGTCACCAGATTTCCTGTCCCCTTCATCTTCTAATCAGCAGGATAAGTTGTGTAAAGTGGTTTAGGGCTGGGAGCAGGATAGGAATGTTTTTAAAACGTTCGATACAAAGGTGGTGATGATTTTCTGACTGTGGAACCAGAAGGTCAGCCAGGTCACGAGGAACTGTTGTAAACAACATCATTTCAATGGTGCTTTGGGGCTGGTACAACCGCCCCCCCCTTTTTTTTTTCACTTACACACACACACAGAAAGGGTGTGTGTGATCTTTTTAAGCTGAAGCACTCTCTTCATCACTTTTATACTATAAACAGTTACTGAAGAAATGAACATGTGCTGACGTGTTGGTGTAGTCTCTCACTTTACTGTTGTAATTATTATTTTTAGTTATTTTCTTAGGGTTTTTTTTTTATCTTGTTCCCATAAAACTGAAAAACTGTAGGCTTGAGCAGGCAAAAAAAAAAAAAAAAAACCCAAACCCTTGTTAATACGAACATAATACTCGATAATGAAATGGTACACTGGACCAAATCATATCCAAGTCACAAGGTTTTTTCATTTTTAATCCAGACAAATCTGTTTAAAGAACCTGCGGAACCTGGCTGTTGTTTCTAATTCAATTTCTATTTCTTATATACAGTACACTCACCAGACACTTTATTATTAAGACCTGCACACATGAGCGTCCATGCAGCTGTCCGATCATCAAAAGCTTCTCAAAAGCTTTTGTTAATGGTCTTTTTTTTTTTTCGGGCGCCAGATGGGTTGCTTTGCAGAAACTGCTGATCTTTTAGGATTTTCATGTAAACAGTTTACACAGAATGGTGTGGGAATATAAAAACCAAACCATCCAGCGCCCGTCAGTTCTACATGAGGAAACAACGTGAGAACGCTCAAAGGAGAATGGTCAGATTTTTGAGAGGGAGGCTCAAAGGTAACTCAACGAACCACTCTTTACATCCGTGGTGAGCTGAAAAGCATCAACGCGGAAGATGTCGTACTTTAAGTGTGGCAGAGGACTGAGGCTACAGTGTGAATACAAATACTGTACAGTTGAGCATTTTCGCTTTTGCTGTTTTCGCTCTTGCTTTCATTCCTCTGTCGTGCGAACCACAATTCTTTAAACCATTCATTTTCTTTCGCTTCGGCTTTTCTTGAGGTCTGTTACATATCCAGCGAGGAAGTGTCCGCTCTTTGGGGAAATTGGAGCTCACTGATAAGGTGATTAGACAGGGAATCATTCAGCTGTAGAGTTTACGATCATTATCTCTGTTTGGTTTTGTCATGCTCTGGTAGCAAAAGAAAACGCACACAGACTCAAGTGCTGCCATTCTCAGTGCACGTCAAAAACATTTTCATGTGCTGTAAGCATGTAAAACGTGGTTAAAAGATCAGCAACATATGTAATGGTTGCTGACATCAAGTCAAAATAATGGGCATAATTGTTCTATCTGGTCAATTTAACAATGACCGAGAAATTCTTGGCATCGTGTGTGCCGTTGATTAAAGGCACACAAAAACTTTGCTGGAAATCTCTTTCTGGCTTGGCGTGAAAAAACGCTCCATTCCAATGTCTCATTGTGCCATAAATGCCCTTTACTAAACTCTCATGTAAAGGAGGTCAAATCTGGATTGCGCCTGGTTTCATATGCAAACCTAGCTTTTAGAGTTTTAAGCAGGCTTCGTGTGATTTGTAACGAAAATTCAAAAATGGACGTTAAACCACGCTATTCACATTTTGCATAGTCAAATTAATGAAGGTGATGTGTGTAAATAGGTGTACATATTATGTTCCTCGTCAGTAGATCTGCATTGATTATAAAGTTTGTGCATTGTTTTTCCACCCCCTTCTCTCTACTCAGAACCAGATTTAACCACCAAGCCTGAATATGGTTTAACTGGGTGGGTTGAAGTAGGAAATACACAAGAACAAATATGCAGGATGGTGATAACTGCAGGGCCAGGACTGATACAGTGTACTGCGTATAAATCTGCCAACTTTTTATACATGCAGAGTCGGGAAGAGAATACATTATTAATCAGCAAGGGGGAAACGCAAGAGTATCAGAGAGGACTAGGACTTGGACAGCACAGTAAACTCAGAAATAATACTAATAAGACACTTTAGAAAGAATAAATATATTTCAAGTAAGGATTTACTCAATAATGTGTCACCCAATGGACCTCTCGGGAAGCTCCGCCCCCTTCCCCCCCCTCTTTTCCTCATCTCACTTTATTTGGCTAATCGTTTTTAACCAATGCTCATGTCCTCGCTCGAAAGATGCAGTGAAATGTCAATCATACCTTAGACATCGACCGTAGCGAAAAATCTGTTTTGGCTGCCTATAAAATGTTCTTGTTAACTTCATAACCATGTCATGGCATCTGTCTGCGAAGTTAGGTAAGGAGCCAGTTTACAAACCTGACGGTAAAAACTGTCAGTCTGCCTAGAAGGCGTCTAAAATTTCGCAGGCTAAGTGCGATTTCCTCAAAAACATGAATGGATTAAGTGTTTGGATAGCAGAATTGGACGCAAGTCTAATCAATTCGGTTTGTAATCAGATCCTGGCTGATCCTGTACTAAATGTATTTAAACTACATTTAAATGACCAGACAGCAGCGGGTCAGTCCTTGTATCTGTCTATGGCAGTAGCCCAAAATTTCAGCTTGTTATTTATTTTTAGCAATGCTAATAATTAGATGCTGTAAATTCTTGATAAGACCACATGTCTGAAAAATCAATCTCTGTTCTCACATCTGGTAATTTGTTTATCTGCATTTGGTTTCTCAGAATCCTGACGGCATAAGGTGGTCATTTTCTCTCGGATTACGAAATTTTGGAGCAGAAAGGGGAGGGACGTCAAGTCAAGTCAAGTCAAGAGGCTTTTATTGTCATTTCTACCAAATATTCAATTTCAGTTTCAATTTATTTTATTTGTGTAGTGCTACTAACAATAGAAATTGTCTCAAAGCAGCTTTAAAGAAGTATAGAACCATAGAAAAAGTTTAAAGTTAAGTTAGTATTTATCCCTAATGAGCAAGCCTAACGAGGAAAAAAGTCCCTGAGATGATATAAGGAAGAAACTTTGAGAGGAACCAGGCTCAGAAGGGAACCTCATCCTCATTTGGGTGATACTGGACAGTAAATAATGTAACTATATTGTAATGTAAATATACCTAATGCAGTACACAGTGAAATGAAGCAGTGTTCCTCCAGGAACATAAAGACACAGGGCTGATAAGACAACACAGAACTAAGGGATAAAGAGAAATAAAGGAAATTAACTTATTGACGTAAAGTGCAGCCTTGTGCAATCAGGGCAAGACGAGTGACGGTGCAAACAAACAATACAGTAAACTACAAGGCAGATACTGTATATAAAGATCAGTATAGAGCATGACACCAACCAGTATAAAGTCAAAAAAATATAAGAAAATAATGTGCTGACAGTGCAAAAATGTATAAATGAGTGTGTGTGTGTGTGTGTGTGTGTGTGTGTGTTTATCAGTCCAGTCTATAAGTGTTGAGGAGTCTGAGATCTGATAGAATAGTCATTGTTTATAGATTAATGCATCTTTCAGTTGCCATTATGCCCTCGATCACTGATGCACTGTCCCTAATTCAGTCTAGCAATTAAATCTGATTTTACAATATATCACTCCAAGCAATACGTTTACTGAAAGCAATATGGAGAGTTACATGAGCTGTTCATAGATGGGGAAGGATGAAAAGTGTGGACCGACAGACTGGACAACAGGGGTTCTTCTGTAATACGGGTCGTTTGTTAGACTGTCTCTTAGCAGCCAGGGATAAACAGAGGGAGAGGAGAGGAGGAAGGGGTGGAAAACAACAAAGCTGACACTAACTCAATTTCAGCTTGAGTGTTTCAGCTTTAGGCTCATGCCCAAGCATTTTCACAGGAAAGAAATGCCACGAGTATCTGATTACAGCCTTTTGATCCCAGACGCTGACGTGCTGATGATGTAGGCAAACATGGTTAAGCTCACTGTTGGAGCATGTGAATGTAACACAATCGCATGTGATTAATGTGTCAGTTCGCGTGACATTAGGCCTTTTGTCCAGCTGGGCGTTGCTGTGTGATCTTATTCACACTGAAGCCTAAAGCCAACTTTCCATGTGAGTGTGTTTTTACACAGGCCTGTGCATGTGCCTATATGATTACTGATGCAGTAGTAATCACCTCCCATGAAGTGTTTCATTGTCATGTTTCAAATAATTACTTCTAATTTAAAGATCAGAAGCATTAAAGGAGCGATTTGTCGTAACACTTATCCCTTCCCTCCAACTGACACCAGTCTCTTTGCTGGGGCCTCAAAAGAGCATTGGAGGCGGAGCTAATTTCAGGGCCAGAAAAATGTAAGCCTGAAATGAATAATATTTCTAGCCTTGGAATTATTATAATTTAAAAAAAAAAAAAAAAAAAAGTTTTCTAATGTATATGTTTAATATTTATGTGCTTCTACATGTCTAGAAGTTACAAACTGCATCTTTAAATGTAATAAATATAAAAACTACTGCAGGCTATTAAACAGATTGGATCATGCGAATAGAGCATGTCAGCATTTCCAAGCTCTGATGAAGTTCACATAAAGATATTATTTTACTCTGTTTAGGATACGCATTGCACTAAGCTAAAGAGCTGTTCAGTGTACAGAGGATTGATATAATGCTAGATTGTGAAAAAGTATTAATACATAATAAGCTTGCTCTGATCATGACCACACACATGCATTGTTGACAGTAAGGACTCGTTAAGTAGAATGTTCGGTTTAATAAAATTATTTTGTCAGATACAGCGATCAGCCATAACATTATGAGCACTGAGAGGTGAAGTGAATAACGCTGATAATCTCCTCATCATGGCACCTGTTAGTGGGTGGGATATATTAGGCAGCAAGCGAACATTTTATCCTCAAAGTTAATGTGTTAGAAGCAGGAAAAATGGACAAGCGTAAGGATTTGATGAAGGGCCAAATTGTGATGGCTAGACGACTGGATCAGAGCATCTCCAAAACTCCAGCTCTTGTGGGGTGTTCCCAGTCTGCAGTGGTCAGTATCTATCAAAAGTGGTCCAAGGAAGGGACACTGGTGAACCGGTGACAGTGTCATGGGCAGCCAAGGCAATTGGGGAGCGAAGGCTGGCCCGTGTGATCCGATCTAACAGACGAGCTACTGTTGCTCAAACTGCTGAAGACGTTAATGCTGGCTCTGATAGAAAGGTGTCTGAATACACAGTGCAGGACGGGTCAGGGCTGTTTTGGCAGCAAAAGTGGAACCGACACAATATTAGGCAGGTGGTCATAATGTTATGCCTGAACAGTATATTTGATATAGTGTAATATAATTTTTGATAAGTCACATTCATGCTACGATACGAATCCGCCTTTTGGATGAACATGAAGCGATGCTATTTCTCGAACCCGTATTATTCACATTATACAGCTAGGTTTTTAGGTTGTATTAAGCAAATCCCGTGTGCTACACAATCTCCAAATTAATACTAGTCATATCTCAGTGATTTTTTACTAAAGAACCGGGTATGTAATGGAAAATTCAAGCTCATTAAAAACAATGCACTCTGCATTAGATCACAGCTAACAAGTCCTGTTTTGAATGTAATGGATGATGTGACATCATTGCCTCTGGTGTGTGTGTGTGTGTGTGTGTGTGTGTGTGTGTGTGGGTTCTAAAAACAGTTTAACAGCAGGCTTGAACACAGCAGAGCGGCCGTGATTGGTTAACGTTAAAATAATAGAAAAACTTTCTCTAGGTTTCTTTTTCATTTCATCAGCAAAATTGGATCGATGTTGCAAATGCTTGTGCAGTGTTTTCTGCTGTCTTGTGTATTGCAGTGTCATTGTGCGTGTGTGTGTGTGTGGAGGGATTGCTGAGTCGGTGCAGGTCAAATGGCAATCGATAGAGACTCCGGCTGTGGTGGAAAACCGCGGAAAATATGCTGCATCACTAAACCTCTCGTTCTTTCAATGTATCCCAGTGATTCTTTCTACCCCGTTAAACTGACTGCTTGTGTTCGGTCTGTAATTTTACTTCATAATTGTACTCTGTTGCTTTACTATACTTAGCAAGTATTACTTTGGCATATATTATTCTTATTATTGAAATTATATACTTGTACTCTTAGTGAATTGCATTTCCAGGAAAATAAAAAAGAAAAGAAAAAAGAACTATTTATTTTTATTCAGGCTCTTGGAAATCTCAAACGTCGCCTCTTTCTGTCATCCAGCCAGTGATTTGTGTTATTTATCAATCAAATGTGCTCCGCATCCATCAGGTCCATTAATATAGAAAGCATGGATAAGCCAACAGACTGCGGTGTGGAAATTGAAGACGAGCGGTCCGACCCTACCCCCGTAAAACGTTTCAGTATGGAAAAGGAAGCATAGACTTATATAAACCATGAACTCGATCTGATGTTGAAAAGCAGGTTGCGTGTCAATAATTTGCTTACTAACTAACAAAATCAGCCATTTTTCTGTTCTAATGCAAGGTTAGGTTAGGATCTATCCTTTTACCCACAAAAAACAACATCATAGGACATTAAAATACATTAAATCTAGTCAAAATGATCTATTTCTTTTTATAAAATGTCAATAAAACAAATATAAAAATGATTAAGTCTATTTCTATGCACGTTGTTTATACTCTGTTTTAAATCCCTGCATTGTCTTGCATTCATTTTTAGACAGAAATGAAAAAGAAGCTAATTTATCTGGCAGTAGAATACAAAAAAATAGATTTAAATCTTAAACATAGGAAAATATGCCTGGGAATAAGGTTAAAAATCTTCTATTTGCTTTAGTGCAATCTTATAATAAGAAATAGAAGATGATTTTGTCTGGATTGAAGATATTTTAACGTCCCTTTTTTTTTTTTTTTGCAGTGTAGCTAACATGATTGTAAATCAAATCAAATTCTATGTATTACACATGATATTTTACTTCTATTTAATTTATTAGCAAACTGTGTAGTTTACTTTTAATTTTTTTAATAATTCTAAAACTAGCAATTATTTTACTTTTACATTTGTATTTATTTATTTACTTACTTACTTACTTACTTATTTAGTCTGGATATGTTAAATGTATTCATCCAGGAAGATTCTAACTCGTTATCTATAATCAAGAATAATTTCTTAGTATTTTTTCCAATCCAGGTTTCAACCAAACATCAGCATTGTAGCTTCTGTTTAATTTTTTTTTTCCTCTTTTGGTTTATAATTAAACCGGAAAAACACAAGGGTCACATACTGCAAAGACATCAAATCACACAATGATTTCCATCAAGCCAACCAGACGCCTAACGTCATTACAGCTCAGTGATGCCACATAGTGGTGATCTTTATGAATTACTAGAAGACTTGTACAATCACCTGTGAGTTCTGGCTAACGCTTTCCACAAGGTTTAGGAGTGTGTTTATGGGACTTGCAGTCTCCACTCTAATTCATCCCAAAGGTGTTCTATCAGGCTGAGGTCAGGACTCTGTGCAGGCCAGTCAAGTTCCTCCACACCAAACTCGCTCTTCAACAGGAAGGAGTCATCCCCAAACTGTTCCCACAAAGATGGCAGCATGAAATTGTCCAAAATGTCTTGGTATGCTGAAGCTTTAAGAGTTCCTTTCACTGGAACTAAGTGGCCAAGCCCAACCCCTGAAAAACAACACCTGATTTGCAGGGGTGTCCCAAAACTTTTGGCAATACAGTGTATATCATGTGAACTAAGGGCAAACACTGACACTATCGGAACACAAACATCCCACTTGTAATACCTTCTGTTTAGCGTTTAATGTAGGCTTGATTTCTTGAATCTAATTGGTCAGAAGCTATCCACATGGTTTTTAGGTTAGGATAGCATTGGTAACTTTTTTCTGTAAGGAGATATTTATTTCACATTTAGGGATGAAGTTGAAACTTTAAGCTTTCCAGACTTTTCACAGGACTTTCTCAGAAACATGAGAAAAAAGGCAAAAAACTGAAGTTAGGATGATTTTTTTTTAATGGAATTCTTCTTTATAGTCGTTTCAAGGAGGCACAATAAAGTACTATACAACCAAAATAACTGCTTGAAGTCACCAAAGGATATAGATAAAAGTTGTTCATTTAAGTGTGTGTGTGTGTGTAGGAGCCTGGTTGAAGAGCAGTTTGGGCTACGTACAGAGAGAAGGGGGAGGTGAACTCATCCTCACCTATATCGCCTCTCAGCTCGGTTACTGGGTCGCAGCCATGTCTCCTATAAACACAGGTAACACACACTTTCTCTCTGGGTCTCTTGCGCTCCATGACAGCCAGCTAATTTACCTTTCTTGCTGAAGATCTAGCAGTGTTTATTTGCTTGCAAATGTAGTGTGTGTGTGTGTGTGTGTGTGTGTGTTCCAGGTCCTGTGGTTGCAAAGGACATCAGCACATACCACACTGTGTTCCTTTTGGCCATACTGGGAGGCATGGCCCTCATCCTGCTCTTCCTCCTCTGTCTTCTGCTCTGTTACTGCAGGTGTGTGATTTTCCTTTCCTGATCATTCATTTCTGTATCTTTGCTGTTGTATGTGCATCTAGCACAAAGTATTTAATGTTCATTGAGTATTATTTATATTAATAGCCTGTTTATACTTGGCATAGAATTTTGGTCTTAGCCCCTTATCCACGTATATTCATTATTAGTTGGTGAATGGTTGAAGAATATTTGGTGTAACTGTAAACATCAGAGATGTTATCTAACATATCCTAACATATTTCCCATGTCCACGTGTACCAGAAGAAAGTGCTCACGTTCAAGACGAGCTCATCAAAAGTACACTCTGACCTCATCTCTAGACAGCTCCAAAAGAGACCAAGCCACATCCATGTCCCACCTCAACCTCATCAACGAGGTCCAACTGGACCACGTAGGGGTGGAACCAGACCTGCACACACCCATGCTGAAAGCCGCCCCTCGCGATTCGTCCACCAATGAGCTGGTATCATCTCGAAACGTGTTTGGGAGTCACTCCCAGCGTGACTATCACCGCAGCTACTCCTCCGTCGTCTCCTCGACCGTTCATCCTCTCCACACATCTGCTTTGTCCTCATCTCCGTATCTGCTGCACCATGCCGCCTCAGCTGGCCGTCTGTCCTCGGAGAGCAAGGCCAGTCCACGCGAGCTCCGCCTTTCTCCATCCACAACTTCACCCACAACTTCGCCAGAGAGGGATCTGGGGGCGGACCACCGTCCATCTGACTTCCTGCTCTCACGTTCAGTGGATCAGCTGGAACGCCCACCAGGCCTTCTGCCCGGCCCTGGAGCGCTGCTTTGCTGCACGTCTGAGCTCCAAGTAAGCCAGGCCGGAGCTGGATATCAGAAAGGCCGGCCCACTTTGCTGATCCCCGCCCATTATATGCGGCTGCCTGGGACGCACCCTCTTTCAGGACAAGCTCTTCTGCTCCAATCAGATGAGCGGAGCGAGCTCGAGAGCATCCGTGCAGAGCTTAACGCATCTCATCAGCCTCAAACCGAAGCAGGGGAAGTGGGGGACCGCACGGACGAAGGGGTAGAGGAAGGGAAAGCAGGATTGAGGGAGGCAGGAGGAGGGACAGTAGATGAGTGGTCGGCAGCGCTACCTGAAGCCTTGTCTATCCCTAACTCGCTAAGTGAGGCAGCCCTTGGGGTGGTGCAGATGAATGGAGAAGATCAGCTACTGGCTGAGAAGACGTTAATGGAGCTGAGGGGTGGGAAGCCCCTCCCACACCCACGAGCCTGGTTTGTGTCGCTGGACGGCCGCTCGAATGCACACATCCGCCATTCCTACATCGATCTGCAGAGGGCAGCGCATGGCATAAACTCTGTGGGGAGCAACGATGCTAGTCTGGACTCAGGCGTAGATGTTAGTGACCTCACGCCAGGCCGCAAGGCCAAAGTTCAGGAAAAGGCTCCGGTTATGTCACCCAATGTCGCATGCACATCTCTGGTATTTGTGGAGGCTAACTCTAATGCCAATGCTCATTCAGAACCCAATGAGAGTAAGAGCCAAACTCCTGCCTGCAGTCCGGAAGAAAACTCACTCGTTCCCTTGTTGCCAAAATCTGAGACGGAGGAAGAGACTATAATGCCTCCTTCACCTCCACTGCTACCCACTCCTCCTCTCCCGTCCCCTCCTCCGCTCCCAGATCCCGCCATAGAGGAGGAAGACGAGTCAAGAGGTGACAAGGAACAGATAGTGAGGACTGAGCGTGCCCAAACGCACCTTAATCTCCCCTCGAGCAACAGCGCTCCAGACGGATTGGCTGCTCCCGAGGACATCGATGAGAACAAGAAGAGTCCGTGGCAGAAGCGCGAGGAGAGGCCACTGCTTGCCTTTAACCTCAAATGACCCCTGACTTTTAGCCTTTTTACCTGTGTAGCAGCCTTTCGGCTGAAGGATTTCGGGTCTGACTTTTACGTCACGTTACGCAAACGCGCGAAAAGCCGAAGCGATTCAAACCGACGATGGCTTCTAGGAACTCGCTTGCGTATGAACAAAAATCGCTAAACACATTTATGCACAACAGCTATGCCTTTTTCAAAAGAAACTGCAAACGACAAGCCATCATGTGAATGTGAGATGTTTAGCTTTATGAACTGCTGCTGGTGTTCAGGTAAGCAATAGGATCTTCAACTGGCAGCATACAGCACTGAGCACTGCGTCTCGTCCACAGTAAATGTTTAATCACGTCTTCGTCCTCCGTGTCCCAGCACTTAGCTGAACAAAATCCCCTCAGTCTTGGATTTAGCAGAAAGTCTTCCTTAAACGTATCTGTGACTGAGTCTTTTGCATCCTGTGGTTTTCAGTCTCTCCAGCGAGTGTTTGCTTCGTTTTGGTTTTTTGTCATGCATCACAGTCGGGTTTTGAATCTTGGGCATCCATCGAATGCAGTATTTTCCCCTCAGTACAATAATCCAGTCAGTGTATCCACTGTAACATCTGTGAACTTCCTGTTCTGATTCCCATTGAGACTAGAGACTCACAGCTATGCATTGCTTCCATTCTTATTCTTTAATTTTTATTATTATTTGAACGTGTATTACGAGTGTTTGTTGTTGTATTCACTGTTTTTGATTTTCGACACATTTTAAGTGACCATTTTATTCAGCAGAAGTAGTTTCTTTTTCCTCTCTTTACTTGTAAAACCCCCCGTCTGTCTGAAGTGCCTATGTAGCAGATGCGTTAATTTACAATCCTCACCTCGACGTCTCCTCACAGATTAGATCCTATTACATATCTATGCTTTGTCTTTTTATTCATTTTTTTTTTTGTATTTTTTTTAAATGTAGTCCATAAACCTTGTGTGTGTTTGTAAGTGTACTGTGTATGAATGAAGTGTCTCTACTGTGTATTTCTCCCCCTGTGGAGAACGAGCGCACATTTCAGAGTGTGTATTTGCGTGTTTTGGGAGTTTGTGTCACTTATTACGGTTGTCAGTTCTTGACCAAATGTTTGTATGTATAAGTGTGAGTGTGTTTGCTCATTTGAGTGTGTGTGTGTTGTTTGCTTGCGTGTATGTATGTGTGCGTGTGTTTGCGTGAGCGCATGTGTGTTTTCTTGTTTGTGTGTGTGTGTGTTTGCTTGTGTGTTTTTGTGTTTGCGTGCGTGCGTCTGTCACATATTGTATGAATATGAAATCTATCCTTGTGACATAACCACTTTGCAATCACTCCTCAACAATCTCCTTTTGAATGTCTGAACCGGTCACTTATGATATAAATGAGTCCAATTAGCCACATTTTTCATTTTTAATTAAAGCTACTTATGGTTTTAAAAATCAGTGCTAGTATTAAACACCTGTTGCAAATGAATTATTAATCCACTGTCTTCATGTCGGGTAACTGCACTGGAACATTTCTCCATCCATCGTTGCTTCGGATTCAGTCACACTGCATGCAATAATCTAATATACTGATGATGTGACCGAATACGATACATAAAACCATGCAGATCCACGCTTTCAGATCATATTCACATCAAACATCAACATGAGGGGAAAACGGTCTGATCTCAGTGACGTTAACTCGGACCTGGTTGGTGGTGCCAGATGGGCTGGTTGGAGGATTTCGGAAGAGGCTGATCTACTCAGATTTTCACGATCAATGTTTCTGCTGTGAACACCTTGAAGATGGAGTCTTGTTAAGTTCTTAAGTTAACAGGAAGGTTACAGTAACTCAAATAAACACTCTTTACATTTACATTTCTGGCATGTGGCAGACGCCCTCATCCAGAGCGACTTTTTATCTCATTTTATACAACTTTTCAGGGTTAAGGGCCTTGCTCAGGGGTCCAGCAGTGGCAGTTTGGTGGATCTGGGATTTGACCTAACCCCTAAGCTACCACATCCCTCACTCCCCCACATCCCTCACCACTCTTTACAACTGTGATGAGCAGAAAAGCATCTCACAATACACAACATGACAACAAAACTCGAGTTGGATGACCAAATCTGGTGGCCTGCTCTTTTTTCAGGCGGTCCAGTTTGGGTGAGCTAATGGAAATGGCAATAGAACCTCATGTAGCTACCCGAACACCCACACGACCCAACCCACAGCCCTGGCCCCAATTCTTTTCCTACTGTTATTGATTACTTTGGAAATGTTTCCACACCAGATAGAAAATATTCATATATTCTAATATGAAAAGTAAATGCAGCACATTTCTGCCGTCACTATCAGGGGGATACTGATTGCTTTTTTTTTCTTTCTTTCTTTTTTTTTTTTTAAGTGCAATGATCTGTATTAGCATGACGGCTGATGTTTTCTCTATGCAGTATTTACAGCGCCATAAAATTCAGGATATCATTCATTTCAAACCTCAAAATGAACAGGAGCCAGTGGAAAATCAAGAAGTACAAGAACATTTTGGTATATTCACTTATTCCAAAGACAGAAACATATTGTTTTTACTTCAATTTGAAATCAAAAAACCAATGAATGCAGTGTACATGGTCCAGTTTGCTAATGAACAAAAAGGTTCAAAGCTAAAAGTTGCCACTGTTTTGCCACGTCATGATTTGTGTGTGAGGAAAACCTTTAGTAAAATTTGTTGTTTTCTTCACAAAGCTGTAAATGAATCTGTGTAAACAGTCAAAAACAGACCACTGTCAGCCAGAGAGACAGGAAACATGCAGAAAGTATGGTTATGGGTGTGGCTACAGCGAGAGCGCTGAAAGGAAGGGTTGCATTTATTTGAAGTTGAATACCGCAAAGCTTTGCATAAACATCCAGCAAAACTGGAGGTTTTGAAGAGATAAAAGCATCTACTAAATAAATAAATTTGTAGATTGTAGTTAAAAATGAAAATAAATAAAAATGTCGATTGTAAAATAAGATTGTAATGTTACTTGGGGTTCAATATTATCTCTATAATATAATAAGGAAAGAAGTAGAAGGAGGAAAACGTTAGGAAATTGATGATGTAAGAGAATGTGAAGTTGCCAAATGTTTTGGGACACCCCTCCAAATCATTGACTTCAGGGGTTGGGCTCGGAGGAACTTGAGTGGCCTGCACAGAGTCCTGACCTCAACCTGACAGAACACCTTTGGGATGAATTAGAGTGGAGATTGCGAGCCAGGCCAAATCTGGGACATCTGCCTTTACATGCACATGAATGTAATATGGAGTTCACCTGCCTCTGCAGCTATAACAGCTTCAACTCTTCTGGGAAGGCTTTCCACAAGGTTTAGGAATGTGATTATGGGAATTTTTGACCATTCCTCTAGAAGTGCATTTGTGAGGTCAGGCACTGATGTTGGACGAGAAGGTCTGGCTCTCAGTCTCCGCTCTAATTCATCCCAAAGATGTTCTATCAGGTTGAGGTCAGGTGCAGGCCAGTCAAGTTCCTCCACACCAAACTCGATCATCCATGGCTTTATGGACCTTGCTTTGTGCAGTCATGTTGGAACAGGAAGGGGTCATCCCCAAACTGTTCCCACAAAGATGGAAAAAATTGTCCAAAATGTCTTGGTATGAAGCTGAAGCATTAAGAGTTCCTTTCACTGGAACTAAGGGGCCGAACCCAACACCTGAATTTAATGGTTTGCAGGGGTGTCCCAAAACTTTTGGCAAATATAGTGTACAGTTCAGGCATTCGGGCCTGTATTTGTATGGCTGATTTGTTACTCCTGATATATTTAGACATCGATATTTAGTGGAAAACTGAAGATTAGCATTCACAAACTGAATTTCGACCTTGAATAACACAACACACTTTACCCACACAGTCTGGACTGTGTTATTCTGCTTATACCACAGCAACTGGTCAACAATTACGAAGTTAAATCTATAATATCAATTTTTTCCTAAACAGCCATTTTTTTTTTAAGAATTGCCCCTTCAGTACAAAACGCGCTTTAACTCGATAACGCGACAGAACTCTTAATTTGAAGAGTAGTTAACGGACACTGTCCAGCAGGCGGCGCTGTTCCCGCAGTGCATAGGCTTCGCGCGCCCGTTAGTCTTTCTCTCCATCCGTGATGGCGGAGGACAGCGAGTCTGCGGCCAGCCAGCAGAGCCTGGAGCTGGACGACCAGGACACCTGCGGCATCGACGGAGACAACGAAGAGGAAAATGAACACACACAAGGGTCAGCTTTTATCTGAAATGCCCTCGAAGCCACCGGTCCGAGTTTTATAGGAAAGGGTTAGTGGTCGTGGGTAGAGGCTAACACTAGCACAGCTTTAGCATTCATGTCAAAAAAAAAAAGAGGCTAGTTATAGTGATAATAACCGCAAACAATAACCGGAGCACAGCTGTCAGCCATCATGGGTCCGAAACTGAGCAGCTTGCTAACACTTCTAAGTGCTTTACGTTTGGTGTTCATTTACTGCTGGTCATTTTGAGCTAGCGGCTTTTATTGGTAGCCACAGTAACGGGCCACGTTTGAATGAAAAGCGAGCACTTTAACAGTGTTTACTAGCCCAGATACCATGACTAGCGGTGGTGTCAGTCAGCTAGCTAACGTCAATAAGCTCATTAGCGTGCTAGCTATATTTAATCTCTTTCTATTTGTGCAGGAGTTTAAGCGTTGTGCGAAACTGCTTAGCGCACCCGCTTCAATTAGATGAATGGCAAACCGCAGCGCTGTTAAACTCTCCATTCTGATTGGTCAGAATATTTTTTTTTTCCAGTAATTTTTCTATAACAGCAGCTCGGGAAAGTAGTTCCGCC
Organism: Hemibagrus wyckioides; assembly: GCF_019097595.1. Lineage (NCBI taxonomy): Eukaryota > Metazoa > Chordata > Actinopteri > Siluriformes > Bagridae > Hemibagrus > Hemibagrus wyckioides. Next base: position 14,942,674 of record NC_080732.1, on the reverse strand, counting down.
TGCAAGGTTTTGATTAATACGCTCGTTTCTATAGTAACGGCTCCTTCACGTGAACATGTGTGGCGGATGAACGTAGTGTTTTATTGTTAATGTTGTGAAGTTTTCTGTCGTGAAGCGTTTATTTGACGTTTATAGATTGTGTGTCTTGTGTTACTGCTTTGTAGTCTTTTCCTATCACAGGAAAGTCTTTAGTATACAGTGCTCTCGATTCAAGTGATAAGTGGAACTAACTCTTCCACCACTATGTAGGCAAAAGTTTTGGGACACCCCTCCAAATCATTGAGTTCAGAGGTTGGGCTCGGCCCCTTAGTTCCAGTGAAAGGAACTCTTAATGCTTCAGCATACCAAGACATTTTGGACATTTTCATGTTCCCAACTTTGTGGGAACAGTTTGGGGGTGACCCCTTCCTGTTCCAACATGACTGCACACCAGTGCACAAAGCAAGGTCCATAAAGACATGGATGAGGGAGTTTGGTGTGGAGGAACTTGACTGACCTGAACTTGAGTCCTGACCTCAACCCCATAGAACACCTTTGGGATGAATTAGAGCGGAGACTGTGAGCCAGGCCAAAACTGGGACGTCTGTCTTTACATGCACATGAATGTAATATGGAGTTGGCCCGCCTTTTGCAGCTATAACAGCTTCAATTCTTCAGGAAAGGCTTTCCACAAGGTTCAGGAATGTGATTATGGGAATTTTTGACCATTCCACTAGAAGTGCATTTGTGAGATCAGGTACTGATGTTGGACGAGAAGGTCTGGCCTGCAGTCTCCGCTCTAATTCATCCCACAGGTGTTCTATCCGGTTGAGGTCAGGACTCAAGTTCCTCCACACCAAACTCTCTCATCCATGTCTTTATGGACCTTGCTTTGTGCACTGGTGCACAGTCATGTTGGAACAGGAAGGGGTCATCCCCAAACTGTTCCCACAAAGTTGGGAGCATGAACTTGTCCAAAATGTCTTGGTATGCTGAAGCATTAAGAGTTCCCTTCACTGGAACTAAGGGGCTGAACCCAACACCTGAATTTAATGATTTGGAGGAGTGTCCCAAAACTATTGTCAATATAGTGTATAAATGGATGAAATGTCTTTCATTATGAAATGGAAAAATTGTTAACATTGGGGAATTGCTTTGGTATTAGAGACATAAAACACTTAAGGATATGCTGTTATTGGAAAATAATCATCTTTGGGGTGGTCACGCCACGCCATCCATCATTTAACATTTATGTAAGTGTGTGTAATTCATTTTTGTCCCTTTAATTTGACACAATATACTAATAACAGAAAAGGCACCCAGGAGCTAAAAATGTGCCCACTGTTGCTAGGCAGATTAACAAGCCTCCTTTAGTTAGTGTAATGAATTCACAAGGCATTTATTACATGTCTCTTGTTACCAAGACATCTTCTCAGTCTCATCAACGTGATGGTTAAAGATGATGCAGTTTTAATGCAGTATTGAGCTAGAGTCCAGCAGTAAAGCAAAAACCTTTATCCATAATCTGAAATTGTGCAGGAGTCCCGGTGGAGACCTTGGTGCAAAGAAGAAAAAGAAGAAACAAAAGCGGAAGAAAGAAAAGCCTAGCTCAGGAGGAACCAAGTCTGATTCTGCCTCAGATTCTCAGGAGATAAAGGTCTGTACCATCACACTTGTACAGTAATCCCCCTCTATATCATGGTTCATATATCGTGGTCCCGGTATATCACTGATTTTTATTTGGAACATAACTATGTTTTTTTTGCGGATTTTCCCGGTATATCGCGGTATCCACAAACCTTATAGTGAATTGTTTTTATGTTGAAATAAGGTTATTAATAAAAATAGAATTATTAATTACGAAATATATACATTAATTAAAATGTAAAAATAAAATGTTAATAATATATAAAATACTGTTCAGCGTATTTACTCAAGAGACAAAGAACACGTAGCGTTGTTTAGGAAAGCGCAGTGCGGGGATACTGATAATCTAAATACAGTACGGCTGGAGGAACGAGTCCAGCCAATCGGAATGCCCCATTCATTTAATCACGGTTGTGATTGGCTGCTGGCTATGCGTGCAGTTGGGGAAAGGGAAGAAGAATTCTCCAGCATCCCAGTTCTTCACGTCACTGTCCCGAGTGTTTCGTTTTGTGCTGTGTACGCTGTATTTTTACTCACTATAAATGTGATATTTCTACGAATTTACCCAAAATTAATTTCGCTATATGCTTGCAAATGTTTTCTGTGTGTGTTTAGAGTGTGGGAGGGTCATTTACAGCTTAAACATTTAAAAAAAAAAAAGCATTTGGGGGTGGCATCTGTGTATTGTGGATTTTCATTTATAGTAGATTAAATACAGTCTTTATTAGACCACATACATCCACTGACTTCTCTCTCTTTATCAGAATCCAGCCATTCCCATGCAAAAGCTGCAGGACATTCAGAGGGCGATGGAGCTGCTGTCTACATGCCAAGGACCTGCCAAGAACATAGACGAGGCCACTAAGCACAAGTACCAGTTCTGGGACACTCAGCCTGTCCCTAAGCTTAGTAAGTTCCTCTTCCGGTCAGAGCTGAAGAACTTCGATGGGTCAGGTTAATTACGGGGATACAGTCATGTTCATCAGTCGTAGAGTCTTTTACATTCCCTATATTAGAGTGAAATTTCTTTCGTTTGATACAGATGAGGTGGTGACCACTCACGGGCCGATCGAGCCGGATAAGGAAAACGTACGACAGGAGCCGTATTCCCTCCCGCAAGGTTTCATGTGGGACACACTGGATCTCAGCAATGCTGAAGTGGTGAGTGTGTGTAAGGTCAACTCAAATGTCCTTTCCATGCGTATTCGTTAGTGTTTGGTCATGTCAAGTGGACACATTTATTCCCGTTCCTCACAATCTGCAAACCCATTTTGTTTCTCTTATAGCTGAAGGAGCTGTACACGCTGTTGAACGAGAATTACGTCGAGGATGACGACAACATGTTCAGATTTGATTATTCTCCTAACTTCCTCAAATGGTAAGATATAAAATTATTGTTTATTTGTTTCTTATATTCGTCATATAAAACCTTGTTACAAGGAGTAAGCTTTCGTTCAGCTTCCATTTGGAATTAGAAAAGAAATTGTACCTTTTTTAAAAAAAATACAAGTACAATTTGCATTTAATGTCTCTTTAAAATGCAAAGGACAATGTACATTTTTAAATGGTTTGAGGTAAACAAATGCACATTTATCTCATTTGCATCAAGTCTTGTTCCTTAAATTTTACCATGGCTTATTTTCAGCTGCTTATTATATACAGTTCAGCACAGTAAAAAGCTTCTTGTTCCCATCTGTATCAAGTTTTAGAATATATCACATAGCCAGAATCTTACCTCGGTTCTAATGATGCTGTATTCACTTATATATTAAAATAACTATTGTGACTAGCTTCACATTTTTCCCTCTTATATCTCCATGTCTGTCTCCTTTAGGGCACTGCGCCCGCCTGGATGGTTGCCTCAGTGGCACTGTGGTGTGAGAGTCTCATCCAACAAGAAGCTGGTGGGCTTCATTAGTGCCATTCCTGCTGATATCCACATCTACGACACGTGAGTGTGGGCCTGAGACTTATATATGTAGCTGCTGTAATGTAAGTGATCATATAAATGTTGCTAAAAAGCATGTTGTGAATACAATATTGTTGTAAGGAACTTATCTTTTACCAATAAAGTTTTTTTGATTCTTGTTCAGGTTAAAGAAGATGGTAGAGATCAACTTCCTATGTGTGCATAAAAAGCTCCGTTCCAAGCGTGTAGCTCCGGTTCTGATCCGAGAGATCACACGCCGGGTCAACCTAGAGGGCATTTTTCAGGCAGTCTACACCGCTGGGGTGGTACTGCCCAAACCTGTCTCCACATGCAGGTATCAAAACACACACACACGCACACACAAAACGAATCATTAATGTCTAAATGCGTTAATATTATCTTTACCTTGTGCTGTTTTGCAGGTACTGGCATCGCTCTCTAAACCCGAGGAAGCTTGTGGAGGTGAAATTTTCCCACCTTAGTAGAAACATGACGCTACAAAGGACCATGAAGCTCTATAGGTTACCTGATGTAAGTCTTTCATGACTTGGTAATGTATACATTTACACCGATCAGGCATAACATTATGAGCACTGGCAGGTAAAGTGAATAAGACTGATTATCTCCTCATCATGGCACCTGTTAGTGGGTGGGATATATTAGGCAGCAAGTGAACATTTTGTCCTCAAAGTTGAGGCGCAGGAAAAATGGACAAGCGTAAGGATTAGTGAGAAGGGCCAAATTGTGATGGCTAGACCACTGGATCAGAGCATCACCAAAACTGCAGCTCTTGTGGGGTGTTCCCGGTCTGCAGTGGTCAGTATCTATCAAAAGTGGTCCAAGGAAGGAACAGTGGTGAACCGGGGACAGAGTCATGGGCAGTCAAGGCTCATTGATGCATGTGGGGAGTGAAGGCTGACCCGTGTGATCCAATTCAACAGACGAGCTACTGTTGCTCAGATTGCTGAAGAAGTTAATGCTGGCTCTGATAGAAAGGTGTCCGAATACACAGTGCATGATGGGTCAGGGCTGTTTTGGCAGCAAGAGGTGGACCAACACAATATTAGGCAGGTGGTCATAATGTTATGCCTGTTCAGTGTATAAAGGATGTACATTCTGTTAATATAATTTAGGACATATAGTACAGTGCTGTTGGCATAGAGATATGTATAAATCTATTACTTTATTTAGACTAAATTTATTCTTCAGTCAATATGTGTTATGTTTTAAACATATAATAAAGAATATTTTATGTAACTAAGGTGTTGGAAGTTTCTTAAGCTAAAGAAATGTCCTGCTTGTATTTTTCCACAGAGCACACGCACTCCGGGGTTGAGGCCGATGGCAGCTGGTGATGTGCAGCAGGTGACGGCACTGCTGCAGAAATACCTGAGCAAGTTCCACCTGCGGCCCGTCATGGGGGAGGAGGAGGTGCAGCACTGGTTCCTCCCTCAGGAGAACATCATCGACACATACGTGGTGGAGGTACTGTCTTCAGATGTTAACATAAACCTCAACTACCTTTTTGTTTAGTTTATCATTTAACCTAACCTTACTTATTTGAGCATTTTCTGTGTCACTACTTTGCACTTGCTGAATTTTTGTATTTAAGTATCCTTTCGCTGTCTTCCTGTTCAGGGTTCTGGTGGCAGGTTGACTGACTTCATCAGTTTCTACACGCTGCCGTCCACAGTGATGCACCACCCGCTGCACAAAAGCCTAAAGGCTGCTTACTCTTTCTACAACGTGCACACAGAGACACCGCTGATAGAGCTGATGACCGACGCGCTCATCCTCGCAAAACTGGTATGTCTGTGAGTTCCATGTCACAGTAGAGATTTAACACAAATATAAAATTAATTCAGACACCATTATTAAAAAAAATGTAATGGGGATCAGTACAGGATTAGGGACCAGTTTGCTGTGCTACTTTTTAGATGAACAAATCATAAATCCTCAACCACTAAGACCGTGAACCTTATCTAATGGTTAGTTGTGGATATTTTTAGAGTTGTTAGTATAGGTCAGTGCTTCCCAAACGATTTGTCCAAAGGACCCCAAAAGGATGTTACGAATTTTCAGCAGCCCCATGCCTTGACCACCCCTTTTTAAATTCCAGGACTACAGTAATATACACTATGTTGGCAAAGGTTTTGGGACAAATCATTGAATTCAGGGGTTGGGCTCGGCCCCTTAGTTCCAGTGAAAGGAACTCTTAATGCTTCAGCATACCAAGACATTTTGGACAATTTCATGCTGCCAACTTTGTGGGAACAGTTTGGGGATGTTCCTGTTCCAACATGACTGCACACCAGTGCACAAAGCACGGTCCATAAAGACATGGATGAGCGAGTCCTGACCTCAACCTGATAGAACACCTTTGGGATGAATTAGAGCAGAGACTGTGAGCCAGGCCTTCTCGTCCAACATCAGGAATGGTCAAAAATTCCCATAAACACACACTTAAACCTTGTGGAAAGCCTTCCCAGAAGAGTTGAAGCTGTTATTAGCTGCAAAGGACGGGCCAACTCCTTATTACATTCATGTGCATGTAAAGGAAGATGTCCCGGTTTTGGCCTGGCTCACAGTCTCCATGTGTCCTATTAACTGGGATGTTTTGTTTTTGTGTTTTCTTCAGCTCTGTAACACATCAGCTGACTCGTTCTGATTTCCTTTCTCTTACAGAAAGGCTTTGATGTTTTTAATGCTCTGGATTTAATGGAGAATAAGACTTTCTTGGAAAAACTCAAGTTCGGAATTGGAGATGGGAACCTTCAGTATTACCTTTACAACTGGAAGTGTCCTGGCATGGAGCCTGAGAAGGTAAGAGTGAGCAGTGAAGTTGCAGAAATATCACAGGATATCCATAAAATGCCAGAATATTCTAGCGTAATGATGCTCTTCTCTCGGAATGCGAGTCTCATCAGGTGTGTACAGCGTGCCTCGTATACAAATAACTACATATAAGTGTGACAGTATGGTTTTGCATATCTTCACCACCAAACACTCATTCATTTTAATATTTAGCTTATTTTTATATGATTTTTAAAAAACGCACACGTATCATTTGTATACATCAGCACACTGCTGCATCAAGTACGTCGTAATGTTTGCCTGACTAACTCTATTAACCTTAACATGAGTAAGGAATTCCTTTCTGTGGCTTCAGGGTCTGTTTAAGGACGCTCTCGCACCTATTTGTTCTTTGTTTTAGTATCACAGTACACATCACAAACCAAAAGTCAAACAATCAATCACAAAAACACTAATTTTCTATAAAGAAAAAAATTGTATTAAGCTTTATATATTGATTTATTTTGTCTGCATTGTATATGACATTTCTAAATCTGTCCTTTGTCTCAGTTTAGCAGCTTGCATCTACGAATCACTTGAATATATATACTTTGGTCTTTTTAGTGTCAACGCTGGTTGCTATTGAATGTTCTAATTAGCAATAGCAATAAACGTATTCATCCAGGAGGTGTCACTCACCGACTTCTCTCGCCTCTCTTTCAGGTTGGCCTCGTGCTCCAGTAACCAGCTGCTACATTCAGGTCCACAGGACGCGTGCGGTAGTTAAAAACAAAACATGAAGCAAATCCATTCAGTGAATGAGTTCCATCGTGCAGCTCTCTTAGGTCGTTTTTGTTACGAGAGGTTCTCTCGTTAATCTTTCCTCTTTGAATATCGGCAGAATGTGAAAAGCATCAGCTTCAGACTGATTTCTTCTTCATACTGTAAACAATTCTTTTCTTACGACTTGCATCGACTATTATCGTCCCTCTTTTTTTTTTTCTTTTTTTTTAGACAAGCGCACGTTTCTGAGAAGAACGGTAAACTCCCTGCTACTTTGTTCCGAGTCAGTGTGAAAGAGCTAGAACCTGTATTGTTAATATGCGATATTTATTACGTGTTGTGGTTTACAAAGGGACCGAGAAACGGACGGGGCAGGGAGGGTCACATCCGAAGTCTTTACCCTGGAACCCTGCTGCGGTTCCGGCTCTCGGGTTGGGTTTTGCTGCGTACATGTGAAGAATGTATCCCTATTTTTTTTTCTCTCTCCCCCCCCCCGCCCTTCGAAGCACAACATGCTCTTAATAGGGCTTGAACGCTTTAGCGTGCATTTTTTTTTTTTTTTTTTTTTTTTTTTAAAAAGATTATCCTTTTGTGTTTAGGTCACGAGTGTGTGCAAACCTAGAAGAATGTGAAGCCTCGTTTTAAATTTCCTTCACTCCTCTGTGTTCGCTCTGTTACTTCAAACAATTCTGATATTTAGAATTGTATTTATGTTCTGTTTGTATCATCCGTTAATCATATTAAGCATGTGCTGGGGAATTTTCACACACAAGCACAAAAGAAGCAGCCGAGACGAACAATCACGTGCGCGTTGTCACTTTGATGATGCTGCGGTCTTTTTAGCTCAGCTTTCCCTGTGCTTCTGGTTATGTGCAGCAGAGAAATTGCTCATTACTTGATTTGATCGCTGTCACGTGGGACTTGGGGACTTACATGAGGAAAAATAGCTGCTTCTTTTTTTTTTTTTATACACAGTAGAAAATGCTTTTGTGTTCCTGCTTCTCTTGTAATTGACAAATGTATCCGTGTCTTCAGGCCTTTAAAGCACATCTAAATTACAATCATATAAAGAACTAGACGATAATCTCATTTAAAGTCAGACGATTATACTCAAATCCAGGTTTTTGCTTCGTGAGTGTGTGCGCATATGTATGTGTACACACACACAGTCCTAAAGCTTGCCGTATGAACCTAGCATGATTTTTACATCGCCCCCCCCCCTTCATGAAAGTCACCCAAAGTACTTGCCTTATTTACGAGGTCTTTTTTTAAAATACCTGATGTAGTTTTGAAATGACGCTCAGCTTTCTCTGAAGATTTTTATTAAACTCCATTGCAGGTTGTGTGAACTTCAAATGAACTTAAAAGAAAATGGGGGGAAAAAAAGAAAAGAAAAACTGTACCAGCACCATGTCAAAACACGGTGGCCACCCAAATATCTGATTATTATTAAAGATACATCAATGAATACCAGCATGGATATTTGAATAAAATAAAAAATGATCTGAACCTGTAACAACTCTCGTTCACTCGGTCTCAAAAAACAGGGACATCATTTCTTTGTGTGATTATATATTCAGTAAATCATAATGAGATGCACTGTACAGGATTGTGTATCAGGTTATCACTGTTCATATTCTATGTTCTCTATTCTCTATTGGCTGCTATAAAAAAAATGGATTTTTGTACACACTCATTTCTGACATTTAACTCATTTCTGAAAACTCAGACAGCTTCACTATTTCATTGCCGCAAAATAAATATAGTGACGTCATGCATCATGAAAATGTCTAAATGGAATAAGTGCCATTATTCCATGGGTCTAAAGAGGGGCATCAATTGTCCGTGAGTTGAAAAATGTTCATGTTAGGTGGCTTATGGTCACTTCTTTGCTTTCTTTATCTTCGGTTTCCGGATTTTTGAAGGATTTGGGACGATTTTCTTTACTTTAAGAGGTTGCAGTAAAGTGGCCTGGTCCTTCTTAACCTCAGGGGAATCCTCCAGTTTTCTTTTTCTCCCTCTCTCCGGTTCCTTTTCTTCAAACTGCTGGTGCTGCTCGCTTTCCGGTTTAGACGCCCGTGTCCCTATAGGCACCCAAGCCACGTCCAGCGGCGGCACCTTGGTCGTAAGGACTGTGATCGTATCCGCGAACGCGCTGCTTTGGCGTTTGAACCCAAGCGCGAGCACGCTGGTGAGACCGAGCGATCCCGCGAGACTCGCGCTCAGACCCGGGACCTGGCACGCGGGAACCGAGCGGGTTTGACTCAGCGAGATGAGATGGTTCGTCATGTGTGGGGGTTTCACCGAGTCACACACCAGCACCAGGCCGAGCTCGTTCTTCTCCAGGCCTTTAGTGACCTCGTTGATGCCGATGGCGAGCTCGTCCCTTAGGCGCTTATCGGTCCAGCCTCGATTCTGTGATTCCTGAGTCGGTTCAGCGTTGTCCACTGAATCAGAGCCGCCTCGATTCCGTGATTCCTGAGTCGGTTCAACGGTGTCCGCCGAATCAGACTTTACTTTCTTAGCCTTCCGTTTATTTCCCCACTTGCGAAAAACTTTAACGTGCTGCTTCCGCAGATCGAGCGAGCCGAGTTTCTCCGTCACCGTTTTCAGGATGAATCGCGCGTGACCCTTCTCTAACGGCTTCCACTTTAAGTCGTACGGGTTGTTGAGGGACGTTTTCACCGGGACCGGTTTCTTTTTCTCCTTCTTCGTGGCTTTCCCCGGCGTAGCCATCCTGCTCTCCAGAGATAAATCTAGTCACTCTGTACACGTTGTTTTAATATAACTTTCAAAATGACGAATAATGATCTTTTATTCGTTCGGCCTAGCGAAAAATATAGCACGCCTTCTCTAAAGCTGCAGCGTGTGAGGTATCTATGGAGGCGGCCATTTTTGTTTTTGTCCTTCTTCTTCGTCGCATTAATATTGAATTGTAAACATGTTCGATTAAAAGTCGTAGCGCCGCCTGCTGTGGTGAAGGAGCGGGTGGAATAACAGTCTCACAGTTTGTTGTTTTAATTCATTTTAGTTATTAAACTTTTGACAATTAAACTGCACTTAATGTTGAATGATATTTGACTCACCTCTTCTGCTATCAGTTCAAGGGATTTGAATTACAGTATATTCTGATGAACTAATGAATGAATTAACACCAATGCAATACTTCGAAACAATATACTATAAATAAAAAATATCTCCCTAAAATCCACATATTTATTATTTATGCTAGTGTTTCTCAGAGTGGGTTCTGTGATTTCATAGCCCCTGATTATTTTATTTTGTTCACAATCATTATTAAGACACTTATTATTATTATTAAGAACATATTTGACTTATGCCTTGAATTAAATGATTTTATTCCAAATGTCAATACTTTTATTTAAATCAATCAATCAATCTATCTATCTTGGACCTGATGTGTTGTGTTGGTGAAACCTTCAAGTTCAGGAATTGATGAATTGTGTTTACATCACAAATCTGTATTTATTAAAGTTAAAGGGGGACCTTTTTACACACGTTCACACACCAATAGAACAACTAACACTAAATATGTTAGATTTATATTGTGGTATCTTTTATGACAGCTGTGCTGCACGGTAGCGCATGCTTCTACACTCACTGTCCACTTTAATAGGAACACCTGTACACCGGGTCATTAATGCAGCTATCCCTGTGTGATTGTGTGTGCTTTGAAATTCCTAAAAAATTTTGTACATCTTAGCGCGATCGCGTTCGTGCGTGACTTTTATTTTGAAATGCCAACCCGCGCTCTTGAATGCGCCGCTGTTTTTTGCCTCTCAGCCAATCGGCGCGGCCCCGCACGCGCTATCCGGCTCGAGACGGCTCAGCTCGAGCGCCCTGTGGAACTTCGGCAGATCTGCGCGCGCACAGAGCAATAAGCAACAAGCCTGAGTGGAAGAAGAAACAAAATGCTGCAGGTGAGCTTTCCCTCTTTATAAGATCGTGCAGAATGTATTTATATCGCTCTATATTAGATAAAAGCATAAGCCCCAAATGTTTTTCTCTCAATACTGTTATTATTTCTTGCAATAAGATTTAATACGTCTTATTATATAACATGATCAGGATGTTACAAGAAGCTGTATGCTTATATGAGGTGCTCAAAAGTGTTTGGGTTATTTATCCAAATTTCGTTTGTGATACAGAAATTTTTTTCCTGTCGTCAGCAATCCTTCCCTCTTACGTCATTCACCGTATTAATGCATGCACCAGTTAATAAAAAGCAATGCACGTGAGTCCATTTAGTGACGTCTGCAGTCCAGTGCTGGGCATCTCATACAAATATTATGAATGTAAATTCAAATGCAAATGATGTACAAGAGCTGAAGACTGCGATGACACATGGAGGACACAGAGCAACTACCAAAACTTTATTAGAGAAGTTAAATATTTCGTTTGAGGATACTGACGGTCAGGGATGGCTCGGTCAGGACACAGACTTGAAGAGTCTTGAAGAATATCCTCCTTGAGTGAGGATGGATCGAGTCAGGCAGCGCTAGAGATTTAAAGGGAGCAGGGCGTGGAAAAGTGCTTATGATAAGTGGACACTGGTTCCTTTCTGATGGGCCTTTCTGTCTGCATGTTCTCCCCATACCTGCGTGGGTTTACTTCGGGTTCTCCGGTTTCCTCCCACAGCCAAAAAACATGTACATTAGGTTGATTGGTAATTCTAAATTGCCCATAGGAGTAAGTGTGAGTATGTGTGGTTGTCTGTCTATATATGTGGCCCTGTGATGGACTGGTGACCTGTCCAGGGCGTACCCCTGCCTTTCACCCAGTGTGTGCTGGGATAAACTCCAGCAGATCCCCGTGACCCTAATTAGAAATAAAGCAGGTATAGAAAATAGATGGATGGTTCCTTTTTGGCTTCACATCAGTTTTTTTTTTCTACAGGACGCCATTTTCTCAAGCTTTCTATAGGATGAGGGTGGAGAGAAAGCAGGAATGGGGTGGGGTGGGGAACTTGGCTGCGATGTGGATCGCTGGCAAAGATCACTCCTGCGCACTAGGAGTTTCATTACTGCTGAGTTTCTGTAACTTAATCTCTATATGACAAATGACTGAAATGAGTCGCCTTTGGATAAAAAAAAAAAAGGCTTGATGTCCAGACTGGGAAGCTGGAACGGTTGTGAATGAAGTAGGAGTTACAAAGGCTAGCTATCAGGGTGGGAATGCCAACTAGACAGAGCGGAGGGAAAAAAAACAAGCCAGATAAATGTACTTTGTTAGTCTGAAAATATTTCAGAGTAGATCGAACCAATTCTACAGTCAAGTGGACTGATCTGTTTTGCTTTAATGAGACAATATGTCTTGTTATAAAGAGTAGAAGTGAGCGTAGGATTGTTTTTATTTTTAATCCCACTCTCATCCACGTACTTACGAATGCTGGAGATGAACAGATTCAACTTCAGAGTCTTTATCATGCTGTGCAAATCTCGGAAAGACGCTCCTTCATAGGGTTTGGAGTGATTAGGAGGATTCTGCTGAAGTACTTCCTTTCTATTTAAATCATTGTCTTAAAAGCAATGAAGCTGTGTATGGATGTTAATGTGTGTGGGATTTTGTTTTTTTGCTCTTATCAGCATTCATCTGCACTAATAACAACCTACTAGCCATTAGACATAAGACTTTGCTTGATCTATGGAAAAGACAACCAACCAATCAGCTGCTTTTGTTTAAATGACTGGTCATTGAATCGTTGGGACTTGGAGGTCAGTGGGTTTGTGCCTTTTTTGTGATTCACTGCACGATTGTGTGGTTGAAAGGGGACCGTCGAGGGGATTGGCACGCACAGCCATTTGTTATTTGTTATCTGAACAATAGGCTGTCTACAGTAGAGGAAAAATGACCACGGCGGAGTGATTAATTACAGGGTTTTAGCGAGAGAACCGATTCATGGAGAAAATAGGTCAGATTTTCACAAGATGGATTATTTTACCCAGAGTGACGGCTTGAACTAAAGAAACGATGCATGTGCATGCATTCATTTACATTTGTGCAGCACTTTTCAGAAAGGTAAGAGCGCCTTACATTTTGTATAACTGAGGGTTAAGGGCCTTGTTCAGGGGCCCAGCAGTTGCAGCTTGGTGGACCTGAGATTCAAACTCACAACCTTCTAGTCAGTAGTCTAACGCCTTAACCACTAAGCAACCACATCCACCGAAGGTTCATCAGTTTATCCCTAATGAGCGGGCCTGAGGCAACGGTGGAAAAAGAAAAACCATCTGAGGAAGAAACCTTGAGAAAAACCAGACTCAAAAATGAACCCATCCTCATCTGAGTGACACCGGAGAGCGTGATTAATAAAACAAAATAATTTCCCTTCTATAACTGTGTACTATATGATTAAAAAGTGCAAGTTGTGTAACCAGGAAATTCATTCTAGCTATAACATGAAGTCTGTTTCAGTGAAGTTATTAAACTGGTGACTTCTGTGGTTTCTAAATGGTACAAAATGTCCATGTGGAACCATCAGGAGCAGCAGTGAGAGGTTTCCAAGTGATGAGACTTCAACCAGAAGTAGGGCTTTAGGCATCAGGCGGATCTGGAGAGCAGAAGGGGTCAAGATCACTGAGAGAGAGCGAGAGAGAGTGAAAGAGTACAAGAGAGTCAGAGAGTGTGTGAGAGAGAGAGAGAGAGAAAGAGTACAAGAGAGTCAGAGAGCGTGAGTGAGAGTCAGAGAGTGTAAGAGAGAGTCAGAGAGAGAGAGAGGAGAGAGAGCGGCAAGAGAAAGAGAGCAAGAGAGAAGGAAAGAGAGAGTAAGAGAGAGAGAGATAAAGAGCAGCAAGAGAAAGAGTGCAAGAGAGATGGAGAAAGAGAGAGAGAGCAAGAAAGAGAGATAAAGAGCGGTAAGAGAAAGAGAGCGAGAGTGAGAGAGCAGAGTACCATACATTACAAACATTACCACATCCCACATGTTTTCCATCGCAAACCATAAAACACACCCAGAGATATTTATCAGAATAACACTTTATGGTTTTTTCCAGGCCGAGTTTGAGAAGATTGCAGCGGATGTGAAGCAGGTGAAGAGCAGGCCATCTGACCAAGAGCTGCTGGACCTGTATGGACTCTACAAGCAGGCTGTCGCTGGAGACATTAACATCGGTAATGATACTAAAAAGTATCATCGAGTGCCTTAATCCTTATCCGTTTTATATATATATATATATATATATATGACTAAAACTAAAAGCCTACAAATAACAGAGATGTGTCTTGTTTAATGTAGATGCACCTGGAATGTTGGATTTGAAAGGAAAAGCCAAATGGGAAGCTTGGAATTCCAGGAAAGGTGAATGTCTGCAGTGCACTCTGCACTAATTTAACACATTCATTCAGCTTCACTCAGTACACCGGCTTATTTTTAATCCGTGTAAACAAATGGATTACTTTATGGCTGCAAGTCTGATATAAAATGAGTCGGTGTGAGACATTTTAACTCGGTTAGGCAGAATTTTAGTGACTGAAGGTACACTGTAAATGAAATGAATTTATTGTCTCTAGTAGGCTAGAGAAAAAGAGAAAAACGGCACATTCTGGGTGTCTATTTTCATATGAGAAATTAAACAGCACTGAAGAGTGTGACATGACAAAGAATAGAGTAATAATATTTCATCATTTGGCTGCAGCTCTGTGTAAATATTACCCATGGTTTATAGCATCTAGAGAGTAAATGATCTGCTTGTGAAATGATTATCATTAACTAAATCCTTCAGGATTTGCTCTCTAATGTAAAAATCCTTCACTCGCAGGCGTGTCCACAGAAGACGCCATGACTGCCTACGTCACCCTGGCCAAGGAAGTCATCAGTAAATATGGCATGTGATGACGTTTTAATCACTGGAATAGGTTTGCATGTGAGCCCAAAAAATAGTGGCTGTGATACTTGGACAGATCGATTAAACCTTTTTAACTGTTAACCGATCAGCTGGTGTGAGTCTGTATATTAACAATGCCATAGTTACAGTACTGTAAAGGGCTAAAGATGTAATGCTATATTTTTTTGCATATGATATAAAATAATAACACATACTTTAAAAACCCTTCTTGTGGTTTGTGTGATTTCTCTCTGAATAAGGTAGATAGATAGATAGATAGATAGATAGATAGATAGATAGATAGATAGATAGATAGATAGATAGACAGACAGACAGACTGACTGACTGACAGATAGATAGATAGATAGATAGATAGATAGATAGATAGATAGATAGATAGATAGATAGATAGACAGACAGACAGACTGACTGACAGACGGGTAGATAGATAGATAGATAGATAGATAGATAGATAGATAGATAGATAGATAGATAGATAGATAGATAGATAGATAGATAGATAGATAGATAGATAGATAGATAGATAGATAGATAGATAGACAGTCAGATGGACGGACCGACGGATAGATAGATAGATTTATGTGTTCTTAAAGCAAAACAACCACACACTGGGTCTTTGTGCTAAAAATTCTCTCTGGATTTTTTTTCCTTCCTAATGTTAGCAGCTCTACACAGGAGTTCAGCACCCTCCTTCAGAATCAGTACTTTGTCATGGAAAGCACTTGATCAGTATTCCGGTCTAAAGCACAACGGCGGTGGTCAGCGTGCACACCGACTACAAAACAAGCAGCACTTTGTCCATCACAGCAAGAGCTGAGCCAGATCCTCAGAAGTGGACGCATTTAGAATTGTCCATTCACTATTTATTCCACTTACAGTCTGCCTTAAAGAGTAAATGATTAAAATCCAGCTACATGAGGTTTCTTTTGAATCTGTTATATAATTGCTGCAAAAACTCAAGAGCTCACGGTTATTGATCAGGAGAGTCGGGATACTGATCAGGACTTTTGGCTGGAGATTTCATTTTCTAATTTCATTCGGAATTGATATTTAATAGATTTGAGCTTCCCAGATGTTAAAAGGAAAAAGGAATACTGCAGGATTTTGGATTCATTTGCTCGGTTGCTCAACATCATTTGCTCTTCTGACTCAGAAATAGCTTAAAAATGTAATAATTACTCACTTTAACAGAATATCCAATTAATTAATTAATTAATTAATTAATTAAAGGATGTGTAAACTGCCTTCTGGGCTGTTAGCATTAATTTTATTTCTATAGCATTTTGAATAATGGACCTTGTCACAAAAGCAGCATATTCAGAATATAAATTAAATGTATATTTATCCCTAATGAGCGAGCCAGCGGCGACAGAGGAAAAGGAAAAACTCCCTAAGACGATATGAGGAAGAAACCATGAGAGGATCCAGACTCAAAAGGAAATCTCTTCCTCATTATAAATCATTTCAATTCTATAATTGTTCACCATTCAGTATAAACAAGTGCAGTCGTGTAACCAGGAGCAACCAGTGCATATGAATATGAGCATGAGCATCATTTCTGAATTCATTACAGATTTAATATGAAGTCTTTTCTGTGGAAGTTATCAAATGTTTATTGATGGAGATTTTAGTGCAAAACTGATCAGAGCAGTTCACTTGGGTCACTGGTGAGTGGCTCAACATCATTTTCAGCCACCTTTAAGCCCACGATAGTTCACCATTGGCAGGGTTGTTATAAAAAGTCCTTTTTTTGCCCGTATTGGACCAGCTTTGTTCTAACTGTGGTGTTATGAATAACACTTCTTTGCCCATACAGGGAAGGCCATGATAACCTTTGATAGCCCAGTATTTTATGATTGTTGGCTTCATTGAAAGGTTCAAGGTTCTTGATTTATCATGTATGTATTACATATGTTTGATGAAATGTAGTGAAATGTTTCTTAGTTACTCACCTCACACAGCAACAGAAAAGAAAACTAGAAACCAGAATAGAAATATGAGAAATATGAGAAATTAGAAAATAATAAAATATAAACAATAGAATTTTGTGAAATGTGATAGATATATGAAAAAAATATAAACATATAGTCAAATATTATAGTCTGTGGAGAACGTAGTGAGTATATGAAATGTATCATCTGTATGATCTGGAAATAAAAAAATCATTTTTACAGACCGAACCAGTGTGCAAAAAAAGTTATTTACACACAAGCATGGTGTGAAATGGTAGTACTTTATATCTGCATGGTCTGTTCACTACATGTGCTGAGAACAGTTGATTGTTCAAGATAATAATGAGATTTAGTGTAGATTGATCAGCAACTTCTTAAAGAGACAGTCATGCTGATGCAGTGAATAAACTGCATCTCAGTCCTACTGGGTGATGAACTCATCTATTAAGAGTTATAAGGATGTGATAGTGGAAAGGCAAATGTGTATCTGGTGTCATTACCATGACTATAGTAGAGAAACTATGTAAAGATATTACTTTACTCAGAGAGTAGAGAATATAGAGGGGGAAAAAAGAGGAGATGCCTGTACACCAAACCCTGAGGGACTCCAGAGGAGGGGCTGATTTGTATACAGATGTATAGAATCAAATAAATCCTGACAAGATTTGTACATTCAAGATGCAAAAAATGGAAAAAAAACAAAACAAAACAAAACAAAAACCCAAGCAATAATAATTAACTAATCTCTGTATTGTTTTGAAAGTAAGCATAGTCTGAATGTAATGTATTTAATTAAATTTAATTACATTTAATTAAAATTATTTTATTTTATTTTAACTTATCTCATTTTTTATTTTATTTTATTTTATCTTATCTTATTTCATTTTTATTTCATTTGATCTTATTTTATCTTATCTTTTCTTTTCTTATCTTATCTTATTTCATTTTTATTTTATTTGCTCTTATTTTATCTTATCTTATCTTAACTTTTCATCTTTTATTTTATCTTATTTTATTTTGTTTTATTTTAACTTGTCTTATTTTTTATTTTATTTTATTGTATCTTATTTTATTTAATTTCATTTTATCTTATCTTATTTCATTTGCATTTTATTTTATTTATTTTATTTTATTTTATTTTTATTTTATTTATTACAGTGATTCACAACCATTCATTATCAATTTTATTGTTCCTATAAATATGAATGGAAAGCCTCTCTGACTTAATAAATATTCAAATATTATTTAAATAATGCCTCTAATGGTTGAATAGTTGTTTTATGTTTGTAAAATAAATTAAGTAAAAAATAAATAAAAATAAATAAAAATTTAAAAAAAGAAAAAGAAAACATGATTCAGGAGCGATAAAAAAAAACATTACTCCATGATGTCGCTTTGGGACTCGTATTTTGAAATCTGCTCACACACGCCGCCATTTTGCCTCATTACTTTCTTCCAAGTTGTTTACATGTAAGTGGGTGAAAGGTTACGGGATCGGAGCCCGGTCCAGTCAAATCCAAATAAAGATGCAGTAACACTGCACTCGGTCCACCCTGCAATAACAACAACTGTAACACATCTGGAGGTCATCACCAGTCGTGCTTCTTGGTTTTATGGTGTCTTTTCTCCTCGCGGATCGTCAGGTGAGACAGTGTTTATTTCCACTGTTAAAATAGGAGTGTAATTTTAGACTGGACGCTGGACTGGGCATTGGATTTGGACTGGACATTTGCACAGGACAGCACAATAGTTTAGCACTCAACCACTATAACCAAAAACCTTCTTTTTTTATAAACTTGGATCGACTCTTTCTAAATAATCTCTACAGAATCTCTAATCAGTGCATTATATTTTGTGCAAAGTCCTTTGGAAAACAGCCAACTTCCGGTTGCCCATGTTAGACACTCCGACAAGTTAATATATAATTCGTGTTAAAGTATTTCTTTTTATATAATTTACAGTTTAAAATGTGTTTTTCTTCCAGATAGATATTTCATTTAACATCATTTATATTCCATAGTCAGTTACATTGTACTCTAACAAGGGGGCAGATGAATTCTTGATTCTGATTGGTCAGAAATTATATTTACGGATCAGGTGTAACATAATGACCACCTGCCTAATATTGTGTTGGTCCCCCTTTTGCTGCCAAAACAGCCCTGACCCGTCATGCACTGTGAATTCTGACACCTTTCTATCAGAACCAGCATTAACTTCTTCAGCAACAGTCTGTTGGATCGGATCACACGGGCCAGCCTTCGTTCCCCACGTGCATCAATGAGCCCTGGCCGTCCATGACCCTGTCACCGGTTCACCACTGTTCCTTCCTTGGACCACTTTTGATGGATACTGACCACTGCAGACCGGGAACACCCCACAAGAGCTGCAGTTTTGGAGATGCTCTGATCCAGTCATCTAGCCATCACAGTTTAGCCCTTCGTCAAACTCGCTCAAATCCTTACTCTTGCCCATTTTTCCTGCTTCTAACACATCAACTTTGAGGATAAAATGTTGACTTGCTGCCTAATATATCCCACCCACTAACAGGTGCCATGATGAGGAGATCATCAGTCTTATTCACGTCATCCTAGCAGTGGTCTTAATGTTATGCCTGATCAGTGTATGTTATGCTTTGGTTGATCATTCGAACATGTAGGATTTTTTTTCCTTTCGTTATTAGTGTAGTCTTTTGAATATTTTCGTATTCACTGTATTTGTAAGTGAACTTTATGATGTAACCTGCTTTTCCTTGTGTATTAAAGGTGTAATAATAATGGATAATCAGGCGTTTGAATCCATGGCTGAACGAACCTTCCAGTATCAGTCCACGCTGCCACCGCTGCCCGTACCATCCCTGGAGGAAAGTCTCAACAAATACCTGGACGCAGGTAAGATGAGATCAGAGAAACTGTTCTGTGTGACAAAAGCACTGATTTTGAGGAATTTTTTTCTTTGGAACATTCATAGTTTTATTTTTTTGGCACTTCTTTGTCGCAATCTGGGGGGGAAAAAAACATAAAAAATAAATGATAACATCCATCGTCATGTCTTTTTTTACGACAATATTTCACCAAAATGATTCTGAAATATTTGTATTATTTTATAAACTTTCTTAAAAGATAGATAGATAGATAGATAGATAGATAGATAGATAGATAGATAGATAGATACTTAAATACTTAAATGAATAGGGAAATTCACAAAAAAAGTTAAAATCAGAGGTAGATAAGGAGCCATTTTATCAGACACAGCTGAAAGATGGCTGTAGGCTGTGAGTAAAGGTGTGTATTAAAAATAAAGGTTTTTATTAAAAATAAAGGTGTGTATTAAAAATTAAATTACATTTCCAATAGAAGCCAAGCCATTTCCATTCTCTTTTCACTCCGATTGAGATGAATGTAAAACAGAAAAGTCTTTGGATTTGTCTGGATTGCAAATTTCTCACAGATTGTTACAGATGGGTTTTTTTTATTTAGTATTTTTATTGCATAGTATGTCTTAAAGTAGTCAGAATATTGGCAGATCTTAAATAAAGAAGGAAAGAAAGACCCCCCATGTCAGATGAGCACTAGGTAGATCCACCTTGTGCTGCAGTAAGAGCTTTAAGTCTCTCAGGGTCACTTCCTGATGGCATGTCACACTGTCCTGGAGGGATTTGTTCCCATTCTTCTTGGTAGATTTGCAGGTTAGTTGGATGGACAATGCCACAGATTCTCAATGCAGGGGTGCTCAGTCTTATCCAGAGAGAGAGAGCTGATGTGGGTGCAGGGTTTCGTTCCAGTCCAGCACACCTCTGGATACAACTGGACTGCTCGAGTGATTTAATGGTCCACTGTAGACCTTGGGTTTTGGGATTATTGTCCTGCCTAATGCTGAATTTTTTTACTTTATTTATTTATATTAATTTTATTTCCTGTTTTTTTTAGCAGACTGTATTTAATATCCCCCCCAGTATTTTATGCTATCTGTTCTCTCTTCCTATTTGCCAAAAAACCTGAGGTTTCATTTTATTTCAAGCACAGAAGCTTCATTTTTTAAAAAAAAATCATGATCACTGGATTATTATGGAAATTGATGTTAGCATGTGGGATCTATAGGGATGGTTGCATGGTAAAAAATAAAAGGCACGAATCCTAATTTAATTCCCATTGTTTTCCAGTGAAGCCGTTTGCTTCTGAGCACGAGTTTCGTAACACAGCCGCCATCGTGAAACGCTTCGCCAAGGGAATCGGGCAACATCTTCACCAGCGACTCTTACAGCGAGCCAAGAGCAGGCGCAACTGGGTAACACCGATCTGTCAGAATTTACATTTAATTACTGCCTCTCTTATTCGGTTCAATTCAAATCCAGATACAGATTTGTGTTCATAAAAACGTTATCTGAGATTGACCTGAAGGACTGACTTTTGACTTTGTACAGCTGGAGGACTGGTGGCTGGACACGGCGTATTTGGAAGTTCGAGTGCCGTCTCAGCTTTTGGTGAATTTCGGAGGTCCGGGACCGTACCTGGAGCACTGCTGGCCGCCGTGTGAGGGGACGCAGTTGGAGAGGACCAGTTTTGGGACGTGGCTAACACTTCAGTACTGGGACCTCATTCGCACGTGAGCATCGTTTTACTACTCACGTTTAATGCAAGTAAGAGGCTCGGGAAAATACAGGAAAAAGGAAACATGCTGCAAATCTGACTTTATATAGTTGTGTAATATGATATAAAAGAAACCTTTCATTAAAACCTAATACAGAGCAGATTGTGTTAACTTTTACATTTTTGTTGATCTTTCTGTTCAGGGAGAAGTTGGCCGTTCATAAAGCAGGGAACATGCCCTTTGACATGGATCAGTTACGCATGCTCTTCTGTACCTGCAAAGTACCTGGGATTAACAAGGACCGCATTCTCAACTACTTCAAGACAGGTGTGTCTGTGTGTGTGTGTGTGTGTACGTGTTAATGTATACATGAGTGTGTGCACATGTATGTGTGTGTGTGTATACATTAGTCTGTGCACATACACTATATTGCCAAAAGTATTCGCTCACCCATCCAAATAATCAGAATCAGGTGTTCCAATCACTTCCATGGCCACAGGTGTATAAAATCAAGCACCTAGGCATGCAGACTGTTTTTACAAACATTTGTGAAAGAATGGGTCGCTCTCAGGAGCTCAGTGAATTCCAGCGTGGAACTGTGATAGGATGCCGCCTGTGCAACAAATCCAGTCGTGAAATTTCCTCGCTCCTAAATATTCCACTGTCAACTGTCAGCTGTATTATAAGAACGTGGAAGTGTTTGGGAACGACAGCAACTCAGCCACGAAGTGGTAGGCCACGTAAACTGACGGAGCGGGGTCAGCGGATGCCGAGGCACATAGTGCGAAGAGGTCACCAACTTTCTGCAGAGTCAATCGCTACAGACCTCCAAACTTCATGTGGCCTTCAGATTAGCTCAAGAACAGTGCGCAGAGAGCTTCATGGAATGGGTTTCCATGGCCGAGCAGCTGCATCCAAGCCATACATCACCAAGTGCAATGCAAAGCGTCGGATGCAGTGGTGTAAAGCACACCGCCACTGGACTCTAGAGCAGTGGAGACGCGTTCTCTGGAGTGACGAATCGCGCTTCTCCATCTGGCAATCTGATGGACGAGTCTGGGTTTGGCGGTTGCCAGGAGAACGGTACTTGTCTGACTGCATTGTGCCAAGTGTAAAGTTTGGTGGAGGGGGATTATGGTGTGGGGTTGTTTTTCAGGAGCTGGGCTTGGCCCCTTAGTTCCAGTGAAAGGAACTCTGAATGCTTCAGCATACCAAGACATTTTGGACAATTCCATGCTCCCAACTTTGTGGGAACAGTTTGGAGCTGGCCCCTTCCTCTTCCAACATGACTGTGCACCAGTGCACAAAGCAAGGTCCATAAAGACATGGATGACAGAGTCTGGTGTGGAGGAACTTGACTGGCCTGCACAGAGTCCTGACCTCAACCCGATAGAACACCTTTGGGATGAATTAGAGCGGAGACTGAGAGCCAGGCCTTCTCGTCCAACATCAGTGTGTGACCTCACAAATGCGCTTCTGGAAGAATGGTCAAAAATTCCCATAAACACACTCCTAAACCTTGTGGACAGCCTTCCCAGAAGAGTTGAAGCTGTTAGAGCTGCAAAGGGTGGACTGACGTCATATTGAACCCTATGGATTAGGAATGGGATGTCACTTAAGTTCATATGCGAGTCAAGGCAGGTGAGCGAATACTTTTGGCAATATAGTGTATGTGTGTGTGTGTGTGTGTGTGGGTTTGTGTGTATAAATGAACGTGTGTGTGTGTATATATGTGTGTACATGAGCATGTACACATGTGTATATGTATATATATATTAGGGATGCAACAATACAGTTAACCCACGTTTCAATACGTACCGCGGTTTTTAACCATGGTGTTCGGTTTGGTTCGGATGGCTTGGCAAATTAAAGTTTTTTTTCCCATTATTCTTTGCTTAGGTGGCAGGAACAGTAAGTATGATAAGAAGAAAAAAAACTGGTTTTAGTTGCGCCCTTTTTTCCCCAATCCGCTCTGTACTGAACAGTAAGGGTGAGACAACTCTCTGTTGCCCGCAAGGTCTAGCTATCTGTTATTAGAGCAAGGCTTTGCGCTTTAGCCAATTGGTTTTAGATTTGTGTGTGTGTGCGTTTCTATTCAGAACTTACAGATATGGGTTGATTTTTGAGTGCAGTAGAGGCGTGTCTCAGTTATTTATGACCTTGAACTTAAGCAGTGTTGCTTAACCAGTGTTGAGGATTGAATCCAGCGCTGATGTTTGTCATTTTTGTTTTGGGCTGCAGATACACACACAAAACCGTACAAAACACCACTGGAGGCCAGTATTACATCCATAAACACATTTCTATTGATTACTTCATAGAATGATCTAGAATGGTCCAGTTAAAGTGGTTTTCTCTCTTTTTCTCTCTACACTGGAGGCTGGGGGAGAATCTTAATCTTAATCGAAGGACTTAATCAGATTTCACTGACTGTGAAAACAATTGCAGTGAGAAAATGTCAAACATTATCATGGTTTGCCATAACACAGAAATGTGTGTATGTGGTTGTAGAAAGCGAAGGCCCGTGTCCCTCTCACCTCGTAGTGATGTGTCGTGGAAGAATCTTCACCTTCGACGCTCTCTGTGATGGCCGTATCCTCACTCCTCCTGAATTACTGAGGTGTTTATTTATTTATTTCTCTTTCATTTTGCCTTGTGCTCATGACATGACATCATTTTATTCAGTCCAGGCCTCCAGTACGCTCCGTTGTGACTTTTATTAACAGTTGACCAAGTTGGCATCTCGCATGAAGTGCGTAGTGTGTCAGGAATAAGGACTAATTCCGATTGTGTTATAAGTGGTGTGTGTGTGTGTGTGTGTGATGTTTCAGGCAGCTGACATACATTAAAGAGAGCTGTGATGGAGAGGTGCGGGGCGACGGAGTGGCTGCTTTGACCACTGAAGAGAGGACGAAATGGGCAAAGGTCAGAACACAGATTGCTCTCAATCTCTAAAACATTGAGCTTTAATATAATAAAACACAACGTAAAATATACATCCAATACAGTGTTTAAGAAAACACACAGAGCTGATTCACTGGAGGATTTGAGAATCACTTACTGAAGCCTCACACACACTGTGCTGTTCTGCAGGCACGAGAGCATCTGATCTCCATCGATCCTGCCAATAAGACCATACTGGAGACCATCCAGAGCTCGCTGTTTGTTATCGCACTGGACGATGCCAAGCCATATTCAACCCCGGAAAATTACAGCACAGTAAATGACAAACACACCATGCACACACACACACCATGCACAGTGAGCATCTTTGCCAAGTGTAAGTCAGATTCAGTAGTGAAGTGATTGTATGTGTCATAAAAATACAATCTATAAGATTTTTTAAAATAATAAAATAAAGAATAATCATACACTTAAAATAAAATTGCAATAAACATAGAATAGTATGAATATTGTGAAGAAAGTGCAGATGTGTCTTTTTATAATTTTATTTTATTTTATTTTATTTTATTTTATTTTATTTTATTTTATTTTATTTTATTTTATTTTATTTTATTTTATTTTATTTTATTTTATTTTAATATATAGATGATCCTGTTGGCTCTGACGGGAGACCCTACCATCCGCTGGGGTGATAAATCCTACAACTTTATCAGCTTCGCCAACGGCACCTTCGCCTCAAACTGTGATGTAAATCCAGCCTCATTATCCTCATCCTCATCCTCATTATCACGGTCATCATGCTTCCATGTCCTTACATCTGTCTGATCCTTGTTTGTGTTTATTACAGCACGCACCCTATGACGCCATGGTCTTGGTGTCTCTGTGTTACTACATGGACCAAAAAGTGAAGGCCGTCGGTGGAAAATGGAAGGTGAGGAGACATATAGAGTGTGTGTGTGTGTGTGTGTGAATGTGTGTGAGTGTGTGTTAACATCACTGTGTTGTGTGCAGGGTTCAGAAGTGGTTCGAGACCTTCCTGATCCAGAAGAGCTTGTGTTCAGTGTAGATGAAAAAGTCAGAAGAGACATTAAACTGGCTAAAGAGCAATACAGCAAAAGTGTGAGTCTCTCTCTCACACACACACACACACACACACACTTTTCATTTTGGCCCAGTGCCAGCATAATTACAAAGAAAGCAGTGTTGGCTAGTATGAACTGACTAGCCTGACTCAGCAGTCCTTCTCTAACAGGGACCTAACCTAAACCTAAAATCAGAGACTATATCACTAATTTGTGACACACAACAAATCTTATTCGATTTGAAGATAATTTTTTAATCTTGACAGAACCAAGAACATCACCACAAACAATATAAATATACTACTTTTTGTTTATTCTGTATACAAACACACAGAAAGGTATGAGTAAGGGGCTGGGGCTGATCTCTTTCTAGCTCAGACTGTAGATTCTCACAATGTTTGCCGACAGTCTTGTCAAGTGAAACACCTCCTTTGGTTCTCATGGGCATTGTGGCTAATTTTAGTCAATTAGCCACAATGCACTGACACTGACGTCATCCACAGGATGTAATATACAGTCACGAGTGTAATACATGAAAAGTATAGAAGGGATAAAAAACTGGAAGTATGTTAAAGCAATCAATGGACAAATTGCACAAAGGATCAAATGATAGAACTGCACGTTATGCTAAGGATGGTTGCATAATAAGTGACTGTGTAAATGAAATTTCTTTAGTCTTCCCATTTTGATAACGTGACAAGCCTACTCAAGCCTGATCCTCGTGGTGTATCTTTACACGAGACCATGTAATGATACACCGCCTGAATTAGTCAAGCATGGCCGTAAAGAGCTTGCGTGATGATGTGGAAGTGAAGCAGTGTAATTAGTCTGAGAGTGTCAAGACGACACCGATATTCTAGAGCTGTCTCGCTGTGCATGCGAGGAGCTTATGGAGAATACGGATGAAGTCTGCAAAGTTATTTTGTTCGTTCTCCCCTGCTGCATTCATGCCTGTTTCAAATTGTAGAAGGATGGATGGATGGATGGATGGATGGATGGATGGACGGATGGATGGATGGATAGATGGATAGATAATAAAGATAATATACAGATAGTGTGTATATATAAATATAGATGGGTAGATAAACTAGGGGTAATCTGTGAATTAACAATATGTACATTATAATTATATTATACAGAGAAAGTGTAGCAGAATGTACAGGGTCAAGCAGAACTAGAAGGTGGTGAAGTGTAGTAAGACATGAGTGTCCTAGCTTTGTGGTGTAGAGTTCAGTAGATTTATGGCTATGGGGGGAAAAACTGGCCCTGGACCTGCTGGTTCTGGTGCGGATGGTCTTGTATATCCTCCTCCTGGATTGAAGGAGGTTGAACAGACTAGGGTGGGAGGAGTCCTTGATGATTTTGTGTGCCCTGCGCAGACATCGACTGCGGTGAAGAGACTCAATGGCAGGTAGCTGGGTGCCGATGATGCGCTGGGAGGTTTTCACAACCCTTTGCAGAGATTTCTTTTCACACACTGTGGAGCTGACGATGATGCTGTGGTTCAAGTTCTGCTGAAAGGGTTGAGGTTTAGATTAAATGTCTGTGACATGGTCATTTAGTGCAAGTTGAAATGGAGATTTACCTCTTGACTTTTTCTAGCCAAGACTTAACAAGAAATGGTTTTATTTCCAGTCTCAGGACCTGCAGGTCGTCTCTTATGCCTTCACCGCTTTTGGGAAAGCGGCGATCAAGAAGAACAAACTTCACCCTGATACATTCGTACAGCTGGCCATGCAGTTAGCGTACTACAGGCAGCATGGAAAGTAAGCAACCTGCTCAAGCTTTCTTTAATATGAGGCAGAAATGGTGTGATGCCAAATGATATTTTGTCTTTATGTCTGTCTTTCTCTCTCTCTCGCTCTCTCTCAGACCTGGGAGCTGTTATGAAACCGCCACCACACGCCGTTTCTACCACGGCCGCACAGAGACTATGAGGCCATGCACGATGGAAGCCCTAGACTGGTGCAAAGTCATGCTGAATCCTTCAGCAACAGTAAGCTTCCTGTAACATCACCATCACATGTGCATCTATATGTCAAAGTGTAGAGCTTAAAGCAGCAGTTTGCAGTTTTCTAGAGGTCTCTGCTGCTGGACGGTGACTTGTTGAATATGTTGAATGTGCTTATGCCTTGTGAGTTTAGGGAAAAACAGACGAACTGAGCAGGGAGAAGGGGCGGGGTTAAGTTCAGGGTTGGAAATAAGACATGTAGTGAGATTCACTGGTTAGTAGTATTGCTAAAAAAAACATTTATAAGCGATATATGGGTACTGTATAATAGTACCATATGAAGGTATGTGGTAGTAATAGAGCTGTGAAACATGATCTGTATTTAAAGTGGCCAAATGAGTTCATTAATTCATTCCTTCACAGACTGAAGAGAAAAGACAAGCGTTGCTTCGTGCTTTCAACAAACACAACAAGCTGATGGATGAAGCTCAGAAAGGAAAAGGTATGAAAAACGTCTCAAGCGGTTTTCACTTCAGTTTAGTTTCATTTTTACTTGAAGCTGCATCACGTTAAATACTGTCATGTGATACACAGTTACCTGGAACATGAACAGATAGAACATTATTACGTGAAGCGCCATGACTTGAAACGTTTGTCACGTGAAACTCCATCATGTGAAACACCATAAAGCGAAATACTATCACATTAAACACTTATCACATGAAAATGTCATCACATGGAACTAACATGACATGCAACTTCATCACGTAAACCTCTGTCTTGTGAAATTCCATAAAGTGAATCACTATCACATAAAACTCCCCTCATTTGAAAAACATGAAACTTTATCACATAAAACTTCATCACACTAAAAACTATGTAAAACCCCATCACATAAAACCCCATCACATGAAAAACTGTTACATGAAAATTCGTCAAATGTACATCCATCACAATAAAAACCATTATGTAAAACTCCAACACATGAAACTCCATCACATTAAAATCCATCACATAAAGCTCCATCACACGAACTCCATCTCATGAAAAACTAATACATGAAACTCCATCACATAAAACTCCATCACACGAAACTCCATCTCATGAAAAACTAATACATGAAACTCCATCACATAAAACTCCATCACACGAAACTCCATCTCATGAAAAACTAATACATGAAACTCCATCACATAAAACTCCATCACACGAAACTCCATCTCATGAAAAACTAATACATGAAACTCCATCACATAAAACTCCATCACACGAAACTCCATCTCATGAAAAACTAATACATGAAACTCCATCACATAAAACTCCATCACACGAAACTCCATCTCATGAAAAACTAATACATGAAACTCCATCACATGAAACTCCATCACATTAAAATCCATCACATAAAACTCCATCACACGAAACTCCATCACATTAAAATCCATCACATAAAACTCCATCACACGAAACTCCATCTCATGAAAAACTAATACATGAAACTCCATCACACGAAACTCCATCACATGAAAAACTAATACATAAAACCCCATCACATGAAACTCCATCTCCACATGAAACCCAGTAGTCCCCACACAATGCTGGCATTTTAACCACATTAGTTTTAGCCTTTATATTTTTGCATAATAATCACAGAGTTTGTACCGATTCCTTCTAATTGCTCAGGCTTTGACAGACATCTTTTGGGCCTGTACCTTATCGCCAAGGAGGAAGGACTTCCTGTTCCTGAGCTTTACTCAGATCCTCTCTATATTAAGAGGTTAGTTTTATTTCTTACTCTGACTGATGTAGAAACATTCAGCTATAATTTAAAACTGATACACAAATTGCTGATGATGAATAGAGACAGAGTGACAAAGTAAGTATTGTGTGTTTCTCTGGTCAGTGGTGGAGGAGGGAATTTCGTCCTTTCCTCCAGCCTTGTCGGCTACACGACCGTCCTGGGGGGCGTCGCTCCCATGGTGCACCATGGCTATGGCTTTTTCTACCGTATCCGTGACGACAGGTGAGCTCAGAAACGTGTATTTTTGGGAAATGTTGTTGTTAGGTCCAGTTTAGATATTATTAATAGAAGGTTATTAACCCTGCTGTTAATTTTAGGATCGTTGCTGCCTGTACAGCCTGGAAATCCTGCCCGGAGACAGACGCTGAGACGTTCTTTCAGAACCTGTGCACGTCCTTCCATGATATCATGCGGGTCTCGACCCTGTCCCACCTGTAGAGCGAAGCTGTCTGGGAAATGGAGTCCTTTTTAGTATGGTTTTAACTTTATGCAGGCAGGCTAGCAGTGATGACAGTGCCTTTAGCTGTATTATACCTCAGGCTTTTACACGATTTAGATTCATACCTAAATGATTCGATGTCTGATTCTGTAATATCTGATTCTACAAATATATGATATGATTCAGTTTATTAGCCTTTCATCGATATGCGACCAATTTTGCTCAGCGTTCATTTGCCTAGCATTAATTCCCTAGTATTAATTACATAGAATAGGATACACAGCAATTTAACGATCATTTCATCGATTTATGATCATTTCATCGATTTATTTAATTTGCTGCTTTTCACGATCCAAATCCTCAAGGAGGTGACCAAAGGCACTTAAATTTTTCCTATTTTGGTCCTTAGGTGATTTGTGATGAGCACTGTGGATAGCTTGCAAAACAAATGGATTATTCAGATTTTGTTTAGTTTTACCTTAAAAAATTCTGTAGTTTCGATTTGGTTGCTTGAATAAATCTCTGCATATGTTACAGATCGAGAAGATTTACTATCTTCTTCTTCTTCTTTCGGCTTTTCCCTTCAGGGGTGTCCACAGCGAATCATCTCTCTCCACCTATCCCTATCTTCTACATCCTCAACACTTACACCCACTAGCTTCATATCCTCATTTATCACATCCATATACCTCCTCTTTGGCCTTCCTCTTTTCCTCCTGCCTGGCAGCTCCATGTCCAACATTCTCCGACCAATATACTCACTCTCCCTCCTCTGGACATGTCCAAACCATCTAGAGCTTTAAATAAAACAGTTCACGTTCTCTTACTGTAGTTTACCGAACATAAATGTAGAGAGTAATGCAGAGAAGGTTTAGTAAATTAATATAACCCTAACCCTAACCCTGGTTTAGTAAGTTAATAGAATTGCTAAAAATCAAAGGTGAACTGAGTGAAATTTAGATTATTTTAGTCTTGAAATGACTTAGAATGCAATGTCACTGTAAATGTAGTTGTTATCAGTGTCGTTTATTATCCCTAGGATCCACAACATACGTGAAGTTGATCAGACTTCTACCTTGATTAAGGATTCTGACTAAAAAACATTTGTTTTTAAACAAAAAAGGAAATAGGATTGTAAAAGTCCAGTGTGAACGCTCTTTATCAACCCGTAGTTAGTTTAAAGAGCAACACGCAACTCGGTTTGTCGTCACACGAGACTGAAGCTTGTGAATTTAATAAAATGTACAGAATGAAAATTAACCACTAGCACGACCACACGCCTCTTTCACATCCTCTATATTTCCCCTTTGGTGAAAAAAACCAACAACTATAAGGTTAAACCGGAAATATTGCTATGTGCTATGGTTGTTAATTATCTAATGTGTTATTGTGAAAGAGCTCTCTCTCTCTCTCTCTTTCTTTTCCTCTTTCTCCTCTCCTTAATCTTCTTCCTCTTCCATATTTCTCTCTTTCTTTCTGTCTTTTCTGTTCTCTCTTTGTATTCTTCTTCCTCTTCTTCTTCTTCCCCTTCATATGTCTCTCTCTTTTTGTCTTTCGTTCCCTCTCTCTCCTCTCCTTCATCTTCTTCTCTCTCTCGCTCTCTCTCTTTCTTTTCCTCTTCCTCCTCTCCTTAATCTTCTTCTTCTTCCATATCTCTCTCTCTCTCGTTCCTTTTCTATCTTTATCTTCTTTTTCCTCTTCCCCTTCATATTTCTCTCTCTCTCTTTCTTTCCCTCTCTCTCCTCTCCATCTTCTTCTTTCTCTCTCTCTCCCTTTCTTTCTTTCCCTCTCTTTCCTCTCCTTTATCTCTCTCTCTCTCTCTCTCTCTCGCTCTCCTTGCTTTCAACTTCTTCTTCATATCTCTCTCTCGTACTTTTTTCCTTCTGTCTCCTCTCCTTCGTCTTCTTTCTCTTCTTCTTTTTCATATCTCTCTCTCTGTCTCTCTCCAGACAGACAGTTCAGTGTTCAGCTCATTACTCGGCATTACGTTACAGATTTAAACTTAACCCACAGCTGCTTTAGAGAAGGTGGAGGAGATTACACAGAAAATGCAACACTGATATATATATATACTGTATGTATATAACATGACAAACATCAATGCAAATGAACAAAAACAATGCAATCATTCACACTTTATTTCATTTCTATATATATATATATATATATATATATATATATATATATATATATATATTTTTTTTTTTACTGTTTTCCTCATTGTAATATTAATCACAAGTGAAATACTCTTTATTCAATCTGTTTCTTGAGTACTATATCAAGAGTAAACTGTTTATGTTTGTTTTATTTCTGTATTACAATTATTAACCTCTCGAAGCTAATGTGAAGCCTGGACTTTTATCTGCATTTAACTTGATTGTTGTCTGAATAATAAGCATGTATGCGTCAAAAGACTTTACTGAATAGGAAGGAACGTATCAGCAAATACTTCATGTATAAGCTAAAAAAATAAAGCTGGAGCTATAAAAGTTCAAGTTAAAAAGATATCGTAAACTTCACCCTCCTCATTGAGAAGCTATACTATGATGGAAATTGGCAGGTGACCAAAAAAAGGGCAGAAAATGAGATGATCATTAAGCACTTATTAGTATATAGTAGTAGCACAAAGTAATCATTCCCAAAGCTCTGTGTTTGATGATTCTATGCACCGAAATAACTCGACGTCGATTTCTGTTTAACAATGTGTACTTTCTTTAAGCATTGTTCTGTGCCCGAAAGCAGGTTTTAGGACCCTGTAACCTATTCGTGCTTCCTGTATGATTTTACTGATTGTAGACACATCAATGACCGAAAATAAAGCTGTAAACGAATGATATGTATGTGTGTGTGGACTGAGGGGCAAAGAAGAGAGAGAAATCCAATGACAATAAGTGATGAACTTTTATTCAAAAACAAAACAGAAGAGTCAGAAGAGCCAGTATAAAAAATATGTGTGCGCTATTTAGAGCCATCACAGAACTTCAGCACTTTGTTAAATACACAAAACACAAAGTCACAAAAGTTTCAAAACCTGTTTTTCCTTTCTAAGGCTTCATTCACTTTATAAATATCTATCAGTTATAATTACCCACCAAACACGAAGTAGCCAAAGATTTCGATTACACCTATGTCGCGTTTTGGCTTGTGGAACAAATCAAACTCCGTCATTATGATTGGAAATGTGTGGCTGAATTGTTTTTTTTTTTTTTAATAAATGCTGTTAGTCACGTTAGGGATTGTAACTTATTACGAAGCTGACCCGAGTGGCCGAAAAAGTTAAATAAGCTTACACGTTAGAACTGAGTAAATATCCAGTGTAAGGACTTAACATCTTCAGTAGTGCCTCTTCTCTCCCATGTTTTATTTTCTGCACTACATCTATTTTTAACTGTAGTGACCACTACAACATCACACAGAAACATCTTCAACTTCGAAACCCAAACTATATCCTGTCTTGCATAACAGATCTTCTAAAAAGTAAGGATCAACACAACGAAATTGCAAATGAAAAGTTACATTTCCGTATTGCATAACACAAATCCTGCATCTCGTCCTTTTCAAGCTCTTGCCTATTTGCTGTAACCCATTTGGGAATTGATGAGGGTGTAGTAAACCCCTTGTTGGTTGAGCAGCTGTTTGTGTGTGCCTTCCTCTACCACCACACCGTTCTGGAACACGGCAATAACGTCAGCGTTCTGGATGGTGGACAGCCGGTGAGCCACTATGATGCAGGTACGACCCTCACGAGCCTTATCCAAGGCCTCCTGTACGATCTGCGGTGACAGAGAAAATCAGCCGTTATCATGCTGCATAGAGTTACACTTTCAATCCTCGAGCATCAGGCTGTTCATATTAAATTGATATCCACACATGGTGCACACATATCCTCATTTATTACATCCATATACCTCCTCTTTGGCCTTCCTCTTTGCCTCCTGCCTGGCAGCTCCATGTCCAACATTGTCCTACCAATATACTCACTCTCCTTCCTCTGAACATGTCCAAACCATCTTCACCTGGCCTCTCTAACTTTGTCCCCCAAACGTCCAACATGAGCTGTCCCTAATCGTTCCTAATCCTGTCCAACCTCGTCACTCCCAAAGAGAACCTCAACATCTTCAGCTCTGCTACCTCCAGCTCTGACTCCTGTCTCTTCCTCAGTGACACTGTCTCTAAACCATACAGCATGGCCGGTCTCACCACTGTCTTGTCCACCCTCCCCTTGATTCTCGCCGATATTTTCCTATCACGCAGAAATCTTTCTCCACCCATTCCAACCTGCCTGCACTCGCTTCTTCACCTCTTTCCCACACTCTCCATTACTCTGGACTGTTGAGCCCAAGTACTTAAACTCCTGTACCTTCTTCACCCTGTAATCTTACTACAAATGTTTAGACCATACGTCTTTTTTATGACACTCAGATCACAATGAGCATCATCTGCTAAAGTTCCTACAGACTGCCCTGTGTTCATCCCTGGACTCTCATTCAAAACATCCTTTCTAGTACTGCCTGTCTTTACACTTCTACACCTGTATACTGTATCGATTTATAATACCACTATCTCCATGTCACTCAGATTGGTTCCTTTATGAGTCTGGTTCCTCTTGTGGATTCTTCTCACCACTTGTTCATTATCAATCTAAATCTACATCCGGATTTCTTCTTCGCGACAGATAAAACTGAATTGAATATATACATATTTTTGTCTTGATCAATAAGTCGCAAGATCAGGCTCAGTACCTTTTCACTTTCTGTGTCGAGAGCTGATGTGGCCTCGTCCAGTAGCAGCAGTTTGGGGTTGCGCAGGATGGCTCTAGCGATAGCGATACGCTGCTTCTGTCCACCTGACAGCTGAGTGCCTTTATCACCTGCCTGGGTCTCGTATTTCTGAAATACATCACAAATACACAAACATCATACCAATTAGAGGTTATTCACTCATCATGCTTACATCACACATGATTTCCATTGAATTTAGAATAAAGAAAATATGAACTTGGTGTTTCATTTAATAGACCTAAAATGTTTGTAGTCCATATCAATTTTTGTTTTCTGGGATTGATGTTTTTGGAAGCATTAGTAAAACAAAATTATGTGCATTGTATATACCTGAGGAAGCCCCGCTATGAAGGAGTGTATATTGGCCGCCTTAGCAGCTTGTTCGATCTCCTCCTGAGTGACCTGCCTGCTGTTATCTCCGTACGCGATGTTCTCGGCCAGGCTGCAGTCAAACAGCACGGGCTCTTGGGATACGATGCCTATCTGAGAGCGCAGCCAGTGGATGTTGAGCTGTTTGGTGTCATTATCGTCCAGCATCTGCCAATATAATCACAGATAATGGTATCATCTAAATTACTAAAACGTTAGAAACACCACAGATGAATAATAGTGTAAGGACTCGGATCTGTTCTGTCATGTTTTAGTGAGGAATAATCCCTCTTGCTGTCCTGCAGGAGGCAGTGTATGAGAGCATGAGCACAGACTCGCGTGTTCGGGTTCTGGATATGGTTTTATTATGCACTTTGTTTAAATAAACAACAGAGGACTGTGAAAGATATTTTATGAGCTAATTATAACAGTTCTTTCTATCAGGGTTAGAGTCATAGAGTCAGCAATCTACACAATTAGACTCTTTGACAAGTTTATTAATTTATTTGGATTATAACTCGTCACACTGTGAATGGTGGATCAAAGTTTATTATGATGGTTGGATATTTTGGGATATTGAGGTGTATAAAAACTCCAGCTACACTGCTGCACCAGCACAATACAAACTGCCTATGGTGTCCAATAGTGGTCAATTTCCACTAATATAAGGGGCAAAGGACTGACAGGGTGGAGTCAGTAACCCTATGCTTTTTACATGACAAAATGGCCCAAGTGTGTATATAATGGATAGCTTATATGCACAGCAATAAAATGTACTTATATTGTGTGTGTGTGTCTCACCACTGTGCCTTGTAGTGGATCATAAAATCTCTCCAGCAGCTGAATGGTGGTGCTTTTCCCACAGCCGCTGCTCCCCACCAGAGCGAGGGTCTGACCCTTCTTCACCCGGAGCCGCAGCCCCTGCAGTACGGGCACGTCTGGCCGTGACGGGTATCTAAATATCACGTCCCTAAACCGTACGTTCCCTTCGAAGTGATCCTGCACACATAACATAGTGTTACTCCATTTCTGTATATAAATAAACTGAAATGTATTACACTGAAATTTATAAACAAATTCTTATTTGATAATTCTAATTATTTTAATTGTACCCGAAAGTGCAGAAGCCTTGCTGTTAATTAAAAGTAATAGCACATGAAGATTCTATATTCAATAGTGTTTTTGTATTTACAGAAAGAGAAATGAGAGAAACAAAGGAAAAGGGTGCTGTACCGGCTTTTCTCCCTCCTCCGAGTCGTTGTCGATATCTGGCACTCGATTGATGAGCATTAGGATATGAGAGGCCGACATCTTAGCCTTGGCGTAGTTTGGAGTAAAGGAGTTGGCTTCTCCCATTGCCATGGCTCCATATATTACAGCTGATATTACCCTAACAACAAAAAAACAGTCTGGCATTAGCTGCATGATTAAATTTCCATTTTAATCTCAGAGTTTATATATATATATATATTATACTTTTGTGTGTCTCTTGTAGCTGACTAAGCTGCTGTAACACAAGAATTTCCTTCATGGGATCAATAAAGTCTGTCTGTCCGTCCGTCCATCCGTCTATCTGTCTATCCGTCTATCCGTCCATCCATCCATCCATCTATCTATCTATCTATCTATCTATCTATCTATCTATCTATCTATCTATCTATCTATCTATCTATCTGTCTGTCTGTCTATCCATCCATCTATTTATCTATCTGTCTGTCTGTCCCTCCGTCCGTCCGCCCGTCCCTCCGTCCGTCCGTCCGCCTATCTATCTATCTATCTATCTATCTATCTATCTATCTATCTATCTATCTATCTATCTATCTATCCATCTGTCCATCTGTCTGTCTATCTATCTATCTATCTATCTATCTATCTGTCCATCTGTCCATCTGTCTGTCTATCTATCTATCTATCTATCTGTCCATCTATCTATCTGTCCATCTATCTATCTATCTATCTATCTATCTATCTATCTATCTATCTATCTATCTATCTGTCCATCTGTCCATCTGTCCATCTGTCCATCTATCTATCTATCTATCTATCTATCTATCTATCTATCTATCTATCTATCTATCTATCTATCTATCTATCCATCTGTCCGTCTATCTATCTATCTATCTATCTATCCATCTGTCCGTCTATCTATCTATCTATCTATCTATCTATCTATCTATCTATCTATCTATCTATCCGTCTATCTATCTATCTATCTGTCTGTCCGTCTATCTATCTATCTATCTATCTATCTATCTATCTATCTATCTATCTATCTATCTATCTATCTATCTATCTATCTATTCATCTATCCATCTATTCATCTATCCATCTATCAAGGACAACAAGGAGATAGAGTATACTGGAAAGGTCCTGCAATGTTCATAGAAAACTTAACTAATGCTGCTGAAAGAATCCTTTAGTCAGTATGTAGTTTTGACATGTCTTTCCACAGTATATAGTATACACAACTTGACGTTCTGAGAAAATGGTCTGGTTTTATTCTAATCGATTTCTTCTTCGCTCAGATTGCTACTGAACCCTAGAAAACATCAGACCAAGATACGTCAATATCACTAAACATCAAACTGCACGATATACTGTGGAAAGCCGTATCCAAAATCCATACTGACTAAACGTGGGATTCTTTCAAAAGCAGAGACATCAATCATGTCCTTTATTTTTAATGAACATTGCAGTACTTTTCCATCTTGCTCTCTCTCATTCTTGTGCTTTACACCACGGCCTCCCAACTACTTCATCTGGAAGCCCCTGCTACAGCTATAACGTGTACAGTGAAAGGATGAGGAGGGTGAGCTGCCAAACTCACTATACGGGAATGTAAATTAAGAATATAAAAAGAAGATTGTTATGTATAAACTTCTTGTCTAGGCAAACAAAAGGCAATATTTATTTTTTTGCTTAGAAATTTGTGCAGCAATTTCATTCCAGTGAACAGAAATGTCAGTGAGTGCATTTTGCCTCAGTACACATGCTTCTCACTTATTTCTAAATGATTAACTTACACCATGGGAAACAGCAACCTTTGTACCCCATAAGCTGTCCCTTCTACTACTGTCCACGCACAGTAACTCTAATCTTGTGCGTGATCTGTACATCTGTACAGGTGTGTGCATCTGTTAGAGCAGTACTAATTCATTTTTTTGCAATAAAATGTCTCATGATGATACTAGTAAGCTATTAACATACTGTACACATTGTTTTGTATTACATTTTGTCATGTTACAACTAACTTCTTAGGTGAAAAAATCTAGTGGAAATATTTTCCAGAAGATTTGAGGCTGTTTTAGCTTGAACGAAGATGGGGGCTTGATGATCAGTTGTCCATATTTCTGGCCATAAAGTGTATGAGACTTCTGATAGAAACTAGTTGTTCAACAACAGGAAGGAATACTAACGCAATCAAACTTTCATGCTTTGTACACCGATCAGGCATAACATTATGACCACTGACAAGTGATGTGAATAACAATGATTATCTCCTTATCATGGCACCTGTTAGTGGGTGGGATATATCAGGCAGAGAGTGAATATTTTGTCCTCAAAGTCGATGTGTTAGAAGCAGGTAAAATGGGCAAGAGTAAGGATTTGAGCGAGTTTGACGAAGGGCCAAATTGTGATGGCTAGACCACTGGATCAGAGCGTCTCCAAAACTGCAGCTCTTGTGGAGGTGTTCCCGGTCTGCAGTGGTCAGTATCTATCAAAAGTGGTCCAAAGAAGGAACAGTGGTGAACCGGTGACAGGGTCATGTGCAGCCAAGGCTCATTGATGCACGTGAGGAGCGAAGGCTGGCCCGTGTGATCCGATCCAACAGACGAGCTACTGTTGCTCACATTGCTGAAGAAGTTAATGCTGGTTCTGATAGAAAGGTGTCAGAATACACAGTGCATGACGGGCCAGGGCTGTTTTAGCAGCAAAAGGGGGACCAACACAATAGTAGGCAGGTGGTCATAATGTTATGCCTGATCAGTGTATATGGAAAACATTTTTGTAATTATTTGCTTTTACCCCTTACTTCAATATTATGGGATGTTCTATGTCAGTCCATATCAGTTCACTACACCACTATGGTTCAAACAGTGTGAATACTTATGCAAGCCACTGTCTCAGTGAATAAAACTTATGAGGTTAAATTAACAGGATTGTATTGGTACAATGGTCCCAGTTTACTCTAATCACTTACAGAAAAACACCTTCAAACGTCATCATGTTCTGCTCAATGAGCCATGAACCGAACTTGAAGCAGCCTGCGTAAGCAAAGTAGATCATGGCTTGGGAGAAGGAGAATGTAAAACCAAAGATATGTGCCTTCTTCTGAGCATTCCTGCAAGAATAAAATCATACAACCAAGTTATTCCTTTTTGCAGTAAATTCTAAGACTTTTTGATGAAGGTTAAAAAGATGAACTGACTTGTACGGTACAACCAGGTTCTGCTGGTAAATGGTCTCAAACTTCCTCTCTCTGGTCAGCGATACGACCGTGCGGATATTTTCTATGGCTTCCGTAGCAATCTGAGAGAAAGAGAAAACAGTGGCACGTCTTGGTCTGGTTTTATTCTAATTATGACAAAATGTGCGTGTGGAAAGTCATAACAAAATTGCATAATGTCTAAAAGGTGGGATTCTTTCAACAGACAATTCAATAGACATGAATGATGCTTAGTTTTCTATGAACAATGCAGTACCTTTCCAGCTTGCTCTAGCTCCTTCTTGTCCTTCGTGGCATGGCCCCCTAACAGCTTCATCTGGATAGCCCCTGCTACAGCTATAATGGGTACAATGGAAAGGATGAGGAGGGTGAGCTGCCAGCCGTACACGAACGAAATGATGATTGCGGTGCCGAGGTTGGCCACGTTCTGAGCCAATGTGGCCAATCTCAACCCTGTTGCCTGAAAAAGAACATCCACAATATATTAACGCTGCCTTCAGTGTGTTCAGTGTCCCTTTTTCCTTTAAAGCACGGAAAAATAGACAGAGACTATTCTAATGTTCAGTATTAATCGATCTAAGCTCACATTTTGATGTATCAGGTTAATAAAGGTTCTAGTAAGTAAATACTACAATCCATACAATGTACATCAGTGCTTTAATCAAGCTTTCTAGCTCCAGTAAGCTAAGGACTGGATTATGGATTAAAGAGAAGGGATACAACTCACGCCCTGCACTTGAGCAGTGTCTGTGGCCAGCCTGGTGGTCAGTGCTCCCACACTATTGTTAGGGTTATCATACCATCCTAGGTCCTAAAACACACAGGGAATGACATCAATCCTCTCACTTACTCTGTATATGTACATGGTTTAGGTGATATATTGTTAAAGGCGTTATTGCTTGGACTCTGACCTGTCTCATCATGGATTTAAAGGCTCGGTATCTCAGTCTCATGGTCAGAATCTCACCAGCTTTACCAAAACAGTAACCCTGAAAGAAAGATTTCAAATAATATTTAATGTACAACTTTCAAACAAAAAAATAAATAATAATAATAATAATAATAATACAGTCTATAGTAACACATATTTAAATGTTATCCTTAAGTCTCCCCTGGGACATCTTTTTTTTTGGTTCTGCCCACAAATTCAGAGATTTTTCTCAGACATTTTCCATTTGTTTTCTCTGGTATAACTCCCAGACCCTATGACAGCAGTTCTTGATTGGTCAGATTCAATGGAAAAGTCCAAAACATATGGTTGCCTCTTAAATATGGTTTTTAGATTGGATAACAGAACTTACATCTTAAAAGAATTAAATACAACATTTTTGGAAACTGACAAATTTGATAAAATGTGGGAACCAGTTTTCAGTTTTTTGTCATGTCACAAAAACCCAATTATTTGGGGTTTATTTCCCCAAATTTTTCCCCATTTTCTCATTTTTTTATATTATTTATTTATATTATTATTATTATTATTATTACATATTATTGATATATGAAGGATTTGTCTTATTTTTTTTTGTTCTTGGTTACGGTTTTAAATTTTGCTAAATATATTTATTTTGAAATTTATTTCATAATAGAAAATAATATTCCAAAAAATAACAAAACAATATCATACTTTTAAGAATAAAAGTTGGCCCAGCATTGCAGAGAAATAATTTTTTTTGTCTAAAAAAACAACCCACTAAACTCAAGACTTTTACTTTACCCATTAATAATTGTAGAATTTTATGACAGCACTTTTGACACCTGTGCTAAATGTCATGGTAGATAATATTGGCTTAATCAATAACTCATCAATGGAAGGTCGATGCACTTTTAATTTCTCGTGCCCTCTTACCTTATCTTAAACAACACATCTGTAAATGAATTACCTGAATTTACACTGGGATTTACTGAATAAAAGCATGTGATAAAATTGAAGACAGTCGACTCTCTAACATGAACTTTTGCCAAGAATAGATTTTGAAGGCTTATACCACCGCACCTGTAAGAAAAGAGCGATGAAGGAAACCACTCCAATGACAGCAAACAGCAGTGAGAACAGATTCACCCTTTCCCTTTGAACGTTTATGTCTTTCTCAGCAAACACCTGGCAGAATAAGGACAGAGAAGATTGGGGATTTTTCGGCACTCTGTCAGATTTTTTTAAGTTTAGTATAAATAGCTGACTGTGTGTGTTGGTGTGTGTGTGTCCTACAGCAATGATCTTGGAGAAGATAACAGCAAAAGCAGGCTGCAGGCCTCCATTGATGATAGCACAGAAGATGCCCACCACCATGTAGGGCCATTCTGCTTTATTCAGACTCAGTACTTTAAAGAATGATACTTCTGGGACTTTTTCCTCCTACACAGAGAGAGACAAAATATGGTGAAATATTTTTTATCTTCAAATAATGGAGAGATAATAATGCCTTATATTCCTGACTTTAAGTGCTTTAAAGTTACTTTTTCAACATTTGAATCAAACCAGGAATACATGTATCTTATGAGCTGTACAATGCCGGGCGTTTTACCTGTACTGAATCTTTGTGTACGTCATCCTGGCCTTTCTCTGAGCCAATGAAACTCTTAGATTTCTGTCTGTAGAGAGTGCGTTCCGTCATAGACGTGGCAGACGGGCTCCTCTCGTCCAGCCCTACGTCCTCGGCTGTCACCTCTGCGCCTTCTGTGCTCTTAAACGTCTAAACGAACGAATCGCTCTTAATTTCCAGGATGTTTGGACACGTTAATGTATGTACAATATACGTTTCACTCTTACAATCATTCTCTTATAAACTTCCATAGATCAACTTACCTGCATAGTGACCAGCGAGTGGTAGACTCCCTGTTTCTCCATGAGTTCCTCATGTGTGCCGATCTCCACGACTTTCCCGTTTTGAAATCCAGCGATGACGTCGGCGTTGCGGATCGTTGACAAGCGGTGGGCCACTATAACAGTCGTCCTACCGAGTCTCACCTACGCCAAATCCATGTTAAAGCTTGTCATGCCAAGTCCATCACATCTTAGCTAAGCTATAAATTTTATTGAGATACCCTATAAATCTCAATAGGATGGCGACGCAGATCAGAAACAGATACTACGTCCAAAGTTAAAAGATTATCGCGTGGCTCATTTTCGTGTCAGCAGACACATGAGGAATTAAAGGAAATTGATTCGAGATGCCTTTAAAACACCTGTCTGCCTGTCTGACCAGCAGCTCCATTGTTGCCATGGTGATGGCTGACTTGCATAAGAAGTCTTTAGAAGCATCATATATGGTCAAGCAAATCTCTATACTTGATGAGTAATAGTGACAGTTTTATTGACAATTTCAGTGCTTATTTCTGAGCACATGCAGTATCCATCATTCCATTTAGAAAGATAGATGGGTAAACATTTTGTATAATGACTGATAGTGTTCTGCTTCATTTACCACCAGATCTTAAGTGCCTGCTACACATCAAACAGTGTAATAAAGTGGCCTTGTCTGACGTAGTTACCTTATCCAGGGCTGCTTGTACAATCGCCTCACTTTCTGTATCCAGGGCTGATGTTGCCTCATCCAACAGGAGGATCTTGGGATTGCGTACGAGAGCACGGGCGATGGCAATTCGTTGTTTCTGTCCTCCGCTCATCTGAGTGCCTCGGTCTCCCACCAGAGTCTCAAATTTCTGAAAATGATGCAGACGTAATTGAATAGAGCCTAATAGGGCTTCCTTCTGCCTCATTTGTTTACTGCCCGAGACGGGTTATTTTTATCTCTCCTAATTAGTCTTTAGAATAACAGACCCTTTTCATGTTCGCCTGATGGACTTACATCAGGAAGTTTCATGATGAAATCGTAAGCATTGGCCTCACGTGTGGCCTGCTCTATCTCCTCCTGCGTCACATCCTCACGGCCGTATCGAATGTTCTCGGCAATTGTGGTGGCGAAAAGAACAGGCTCCTGACTCACAACGCCGATCATCTCCCTCAGAGAGCGCACGTTCAGACTGCGAATGTCATGGCCATCTATACTCACCTAGGGAAAGAAAGTGGGTTGAGAAGTTTTGTCTAATTTGATTTTGACCATCGTCTCTTTCTCTCTGCCCACACTTACTGCTCCTTCTTGGGGGTCGTAGAAGCGCTGAATCAGTTGGACTGTTGTACT
This sequence comes from Hemibagrus wyckioides, assembly GCF_019097595.1. NCBI lineage: Eukaryota > Metazoa > Chordata > Actinopteri > Siluriformes > Bagridae > Hemibagrus > Hemibagrus wyckioides. The sequence continues at coordinate 14,899,228 of NC_080732.1, read as the reverse complement.
TTTACCACAGCCGCTGCTACCTACGAGGGCAATAGTCTGTCCACTGCTGATCTTCAGATTCATTCCATCTAAAACCTACAAACACAACAAGGTGCTCTGAATTTTCTTCCTGCAAGCCTAATACATCTGATAGTTAACAATTAACATTTAGTAGAAGCTCGAACGTACTTTCACATCCTGCCGGGAGGGGTAGGTGAAGTGAATGTCTTTGAACTCAATGTTTCCTTTGACCACATCAGGTTTGTGTCCTTCATCTGAGAAACTGTTAATGCTGGGTTTCTGTGGACAACATAAAGGAGTGCTTGACTTCCCTTCCACATGAACACAAAAACAATCTCCAAAACAAATAATTAATAAAACATTTCATGTTTTGCGCTCCAGACCTAAAACGCATCTAATGGAAACTTCTTTGCTCTGAGCCTTGTTCAGAACTCAGTAGGAGACCAGCTCTGGTCTTGAATTCACGCTGCCACTGAAACAATGGCAGGAAGCTCCAACGCCAAATTTAAATTTATTTGGACAGGCTCAGATGTGTTTCTGTATTTTTCTTTGTTCCACAAAGCCCCTGTTTGTGCCCTGAATGTTTATTATAACTGAAAAATTGGCCATGTGTACACTAATCCCACACCCTGACCTCTTCTTTCCGGACAGGGAAGAAGCAAGAGACAGGAAGTGAGAAGGCCCAGGCAAGATGTCCTCCAGTTCCCAATGCTAGAATGTTTCATACAGTACATGGTGTTCCAACATCCCTTGTAATTACTGGAAAAGCAATTACTAAGTTCCCAGTTTCCTTACTACAGTCCTACTGTAGATTTACATTTGGTCTTCAACATCAAACATTATAACTAAAGACTAATATTAAAAATGCAAAAGTGATTTTTCTTTTACTTGAAATAAAAAATATTGAACTAATTGAGCTACATGCTAAGGATTCGACTACACGTTCAGGAAAAGCTTATAAATAAAATAAAACTATTAAAAATATATATCCCAAATGTGTGCTAGTTGTGAAAGACATCTAAGAGTGAAAGGTTTTTCTCCCCCACTCATTTTCACTTATGTAATGTCTTATGTCTTCGTGAGAAAGCAGAAGGTCCGTAGGTGTTACTCACATGATCGATGATGTTAAAAACCTTGTGAGCAGCCCCTCGTGCGCTAGAGAACGCCTGAATGCTGGGAGAGGTCTGTCCAAGGCCGAATGCTCCAATCACAACAGCAAAAAAGACCTAAATGAGGAACAGAGAATGTGGAGTTTTCTGTATGTGGTTATGACCGAGTGATATACAGTATATTTTCAAAAACTGGCTCATGCTATCATTATCTTATACTGTATAAAGTCATAATGACCAATTTTGACTGATTTTCGTTCATGGATTGAAGAGTCATGTGACTAAATACCTTAAACCTCATACTCACCGTCAGAAGATTTCCGATGTTGTACTCTTTAGCGAAAATCAACGTGCTGCCATACCAGAAGGACAGAGCGTAGGACATGTAGATCATGAAGTATGTGAAACCCACAGCAATGTTTACTGTAATGGCTTTCTTTATTCCAACATTCTTGGCGTCTTCCAGATTTTTCTCATACCTGTCAGGAAGGTAGAGCTGGTCAAGTAACCGGTAACACAAAGATGATTAAGGAGCCATTTAAAGCAGCATACACTATTTTCCAAAAAAAGTTGGTTAATATTATTAGTAGAATGATCATTTCCTGTCATTTAGTGTATTCAAAAATGTTATATTTGTTGCACAACGATCACAAACATGGTGGTCTGCTAAAACCCATCAGATGTCATTATGCCTAAAATCAAGCTTTTTTGGCCAATGATTTTCTTTGATACCTCGACTTTAGGAAACTAAATCACTTTGGAAATGTCTAAGTACTGACAAAAATTTATATCTCTCACACAGTGAATGTCATGCTTGCATTAAAGGAGAAGTTCACTTCCAGAACAAAACTCTACAAATACTTTCCTCACCCCCTGGTCATCCAAGATGTTCATGTCTTTCTTTCTTCAGTCCTAAAGAAATGATGTTTTTTGAGGAAAACATTTCAGGATTTTTCTCCGTATAGTGGACTTCAATGGTGCCCCGAGCTTGACCTTCCAAAATGCAGTTTAAATGCAGCTCTAAACGATCCCAGCCCAGGAAGAAGGCCCTTATCTAGCCAAACCATCGGTCATTTTCTTAGAAAAATAAAAAACTGTATACTTTTAACTACAAAAGCTCGTCTAGCACTAGCTCTGGGATGTGCATACACAATACTACGTACTACGTAATCACGTGTGAATTAACAACAGACCCAGTGTTTACTAGTGTGGAGAAGGAGGACCGCTCTGGAGTTGTTTCGTGTGGATGGACACAATATTACACAAAAAACTGACACAAAGACATATAACTATGTGTCATTCCACATGCAACAACTTCGGAGTGGTCCTCCTTCTCCACACTAGTAAACACTGGGTCTGTATTTCCACCTATGTCACGTGTGACCTTCCGTCCTTCTGTTTGCCTCAAAAAACATCATTTCTTTACGACTGAAGAAGGAAAGACATGAACATCTTGGGGTGAGTCAATTATCTGTAGATTTTTGTTCTGGAAGTGAATTTCTCCTTTAAGGTGTTCAATACTATATGCCTTAGTAAAATAGATATAAGAGAGTTTTATAATTCAATATCAGCTGTTTCTATATCTGGGATGCTCCTTCACTGCAGAATGGAATTATTTAATACAATTCACTCCATCTACACTTATGGGGCTAAGTAGATTTTAAAATGGTGATATGTTCTACTATACATAAAAGTTCACAGTGTCAAGTGTTTTCCCAGGCCATCAAAAATAGAACACAAGGACACATAACGTACAACTGAAAGAGATAATAATTTTATGACTCTTCCATGTTAAAGTCCATCTGTCTGCTGTTCAAATATGATTTAGTGATTGCTCACACTATGACTTTACACACTAGTTGTGCCTTGTATCTGGATACATAGCATGTCTTTGCTCAGGCGCAGTTAGTGGGCTTAACATTATCCGGATATTGGCTTTACAGTAACACACCTCTTTAATTCCTTCCTCTGTCCTCCGAAGGCAAAGACAGTCCTGATGGAAGAGAGCACCTCTTCGGCGACAGCTCCAGCTTTCGCGTATGCTGTCTGTTCCCTCGAGGTGAATGAGGTCATTATCTACACAGGAAGCAGATAAACTTCGTTTTTTATGAGTATAATCAAAATGCTGCCTAACTGTTTAGGAAATGTTCTTGTAGTTCTTGAAGATTCTCAGTATAGTTTACATTCCAAGTATTCTCCCTGCCCTTCACCTTCCCGTATTTATATACACTGCTATATATACACTGCAACAGAGAAAGATGCTGTTCTCTTGAGTCTGGTTACGGTCTCTAACCTTGGTAATGACAGCAGCCGAGATGCCAAGCAGGGGGCTTATGGAGAGGATAACAAGGGTGAGCTTCCAGCCTTTGATAAAGCCAATGACGAAACCAGTTAAAAAGGTGGTGAGGGACTGGATTAACATGCCCAGCTTGTCTGCAATGCCTTCGTTTATCTTAAAGATGTCACTGAAGAGAGAACAGAGCGGTAAAACATGTATTTGTATTTTAATTCTATTTAATATTGCACTGATTCAGAACTGAGAGAAATAAATGATCTAATAGTCCATTTTTTCTTAAATATAGTGTACATTTGTTATTAGTATTATTATCTAAAATGTCACTTTTTCCAGTACCCAACCCGGTGCCTTACTCTGCAAGCCGTGTATTGAGCTGTCCGGTCTCGTTGACATCAAACCAGCCGATGTCCTGTTTGATGATGGAGTGAAAGAACAGCTTCCTGAGCCTCTTCACTTGTCGCCCCGCAGCCAGGGTCCAGAAGGCCACCTGCATGTAGGCTGCAAAAAGGACTATACCTCCCATGATGCTGTAGTAAATGGCATGCCTGACCAGGAGCACATAGATAGAGTGTACGTATGAGTTTAAATAAAAAGCACAAATGCTTCCCCATAGAGTGTCTGATAGATAGGCCAGGATCTTCGGGATTCTTTTAAGGTATGATTCACTCTTATTGGCTAGTGAACTCAAGAAATGGCCTTGAGCATTAATCAGCTCAGCAAAGGACACAGTGATCCATTTCGTATGGAAATATGTTTGGATCGAAGCTATAATCGAATGTTTGTTGTATTATATCGATATGATAAAGTCAAAAAATAAAAAAAATAAATAAACTGCTAGTTCCAGAGGGTGGTTAAAGGTTTAAAGTTTCATTTTGCTGTTAATGTTCAACTACATGATGAGAAGAAGTCAGACATAATGCGGTATTATGAAATCAAAGCCGAAGCCAGTAACTGACATGGAATTCTTCAACTTTTAACAGAGAAACAGCTTATGTAATGATGAACGAAGGAGAACCTGTTACCTTGTCATCTCTTCTCCAAGTGTTGGCAAGGTGAAGTCTAAGATCAAAAATTGAGATACATGTGTTTTAGTGTTATCGCTTGTAGATCAACAAATAAGTTAAGTTTTGCAACATTTTTTTTTCTTTCCCCAAAGTCTTATGTGTGTAAATTTAGAGCAACACTAGATAAGTCAATCACTTGTCATGTAAAAATTGTGTTTGGACTCACTATCAGGTAAAGTTAAGTTTGGGGGATTACTGTTGCCCACAAAGCTGTTCGTCATATCTCCAAATACAATCACCATAGCAGGAAGCACCGCTCCATTCGCCATGGCCATGACGGTTCCAACCAACATCAGAAAAATGTCCAGACTATCAGCAAAGCGAAACTGATACACAGAAGTTGGAGAACATAGTTGGTAATCATGAATACCATGATCATGATATTGTAGGATTTGAATATAAAATGATTTTCACTCACTATTTCCAACGGTCCCACCATTGGCTCTGGGGGAGGTTTGTCTTTTTTATTTTTCTTCTTTTTCTCACTGAAAGGCAAATGTATATTACACTTAAATACTCCAACAATCCCATTATGGCTGGGAATATGACATCATGTGAAAAATTACACTTTTCTGAGACATTCACAATTTTTAATTCATAAAAATCCCCTCGTTTTTCATTTTAAATTCGTAGACATTAAAATATTTTACATTTTCCTATATATTGTGCTGCACATTGTGCATCATGTCGAATTCTCGAATCTGATTGGTCCGTTCATTTTATTAGTTTGTTAGGGTTTATATCAATGCCCTCATTCTTTATCTCCCTTTATCTTTCTTATAGTAAGAATTTATGTAGAAGCTCATACGCTGAATGCTCCACAATCCCAACCTAATAATCTTCTTCTTCTTCTTTCGGCTTTTCCCTTCAGGGGTGGCCACAGCGAATCATCTCTCTCCACCTATCCCTATCTTCTACATCCTCAACACTTGCACCCACTAGCTTCATATCCTCATTCATTACATCCATATACCTCCTCTTTGCCTCCTGCCTGGCAGCTCCATGTCCAACATTCTCCTACCAATATAACCGATCCGGTATGAAATTCAGAGTACTGACGATTCACATGTTTTATGCCGGATGCCCTTCCTGACGCAACTCTCTCTATTTATCCGGGCTTGGGACCAGCACAGAAGTCACTGGACTGTGACCGTCATGGCTAGATTAATCCCAGTCTAATAATAATAAACCTATAAAACCTGTTGTTAGTTCATATAAAATCATTAATATGCCCCAGCTTTCTATAATGTGAGGGTTATTTAACAATGATGGAAGGAGTCTCCAGTGTCAGGGCTTTGTTACAGCTTTCCGTCACAGGAAGTACAGACAGAGGAGTTCCCACTTTCTGGTTTCTTGCCAAAATGCCTTACTGTTTGTTTTGTCTTACTACCTTCAAAAGAGAGGGAAAATAGTGAGGAAGCAGCTGTTTACAGTTGTTATAACACAAGTGATATCAGGGTTAGTTTGTCTCACAGTTGTCTCACAGATGCTCCGTAATGTTCCTTCATAGTATGTGCATAAAGTCAATATTTAGCTTTCTTCAGTAAAGGACATACAGCAATTTTTGGATACTTTTTTATTTATCGTTTTGTCTCAAATTAGGATATAACTAGAACATGTTCTTATTTAAGTAAACATTTCATAATTTACCGGTATATGGGGGAAACATGTTATATTAATTTTATAATGCCAATCATCATCATCATCACAAGACAAAATAACTGGTCAAAAAGTGAACATTTCTTGACTGTAGTAAACTGTTAGATGTTTAATAGGTTAATGAGGATGTTAAAAACTTAAATAATAATCATTTTTTTAAAAATCTGCTGACTCATTTGCTCCATTATCAAGGCTGGGTGGAAGTTTTTTTATTGAGGGGGGTGCAAACTTTTGCACGCGCTTGTGCGTAAAAAGTAATGTATTACGCATTAAAAAAAAGTAAAGCATCACTAAAGATTACTCTAAGAAAACGTACCTTATGTCTCCATTTGGACTGGCTTGTCTTTCCTCCTCCTTTACGTCGTACTTTTTGACCATGGTGCCTGTTTTATTCCCCTCTGAAGCCGCTTGTTGTTCAATAATGACGGTAAAACTTGAGCTCTCGCGCTTCCTGAGGCGACAGCGGTGACAAATTAATAATTTATTTTATAACAAAAAAATAAAAAAAAAACAATCCGAGTAGAAGAAGCCAACGATGAGTTACAAAAATTTATTGTTTAAGGTTTTTTGTTTGTTTATTTATTTATTTTTATACACAGCGCTGTTACCCTGCTTGGAGCTCGCGCACGGTCTTCTGGTCGGCGAGCGTGGAGAGGTGGCGCGCTCTCAGCGCGTGCGAGGGGTTTATATTACACCTGCAGTGACGTCATTTACAAGGGGGAAGCACGAGACCGTTGCATATTCTGTGTTGGTTTTTTTTATTGTATGTGCATTGATATCATTAAGAAAATATATTATAATCCTCAAAGACCAGGAAAAAAAACAAGAAGAAAAAATACAGTGCCTCAGTTTCCTCTGCTTTTCTGACAGGAGTTGAAATTGATGTGCTCTTAAGCTGTTGTGGTTGAAGCACCATGGCTTTAGTTGTACTGAAATGCTTTTCTGTACACCACTGGTGTAAAGACTGGTGATGTGAATTAGCATACCCTCCCTGTCAGCTCTTCTGTCCTCCGTAAATAACACTGATGATCTCCTCATCATGGCACCTGTTAGTGGGTGGGATATATTAGGCAGCAAGTGAACATTTTGTCCTCAAAGTCGATGTGTTAGAAGCAGGAAAAAATGGGCAAGTGTAAGGATCTGAGTGAGTTTGACAAGGTCCAAATTGTGATGGCTAGACCACTGGATCAGAGCATCTCCAAAACTGCAGCTCTTGTGGGGTGTTCCCGGTCTGCAGTGGTCAGTATCTATCAAAAGTGGTCCAAGGAAGGAACAGTGGTGAAACGGTGACAGGGTCATGGGCGGCCAGGGCTCATTGATGCACGTGGGGAACGAAGGCTGGCCCGTGTGATCCGATCCAACAGACTGTTGCTGAAGAAGTTAATGCTGGTTCTGATAGAAAGGTGTCAGAATTCACAGTGCATGACGGGTCAGGGCTGTTTTGGCAGCAAAAGGGGGACCAACACAATATTAGGTCATACTGTTATGCCTGTTATACTGTTATGCCTATGATGATGATGATATGTTGTTTGTGTTTGGAATAGACAGATATTCTATAAAACAGTATAGTCATAATTCATTTAAAATAATAAATATAATGAAAATAGTCACCTGTGTCATATAACTACTTCTGTATTTCACATTAAACTTCAGTTGAGAAAAACTTCATATAGTACTGTACAAAGGCTAGAATCAGAATGTATATATAAAGTGTGTAATATAATGAGCAATATGAATAATATATGTTTTGCAACACGGTCATCCTGCAGTTCAAAGGTCATTCTGTTACTCGTTGTATAAACATCATAACTTTTTGTTACATGAAGCTTCATTTCATAGAAATGTCAGTAAAGCTGAAGCACTAGCAAAGGTGATCCTCCATATAAAAGTGTTAATTATTACCATGAAGAGAACGCAACACATTTTTTTTAATGTGGTACAAAGAGACATACAGTATAATAGATAGTTTAGTGTATTCGAGTGCTATCGGCTATCTGATATTTTCCTCACCATAAAATGATCTCTGTTAACTGCTTTTGTTCTTTATTGTCCTTCTCTTCTCTGCGGTATCAGATCCCACAGGCATCAGGAGTTACATCATTTCACTGTCATGCAGTGAGTCAACACAAATGTGATTATGCTGAAGGTTTCACATCCAGAGCAGGATATGATGCCACTTTATAATGTCATTACATAACTGTTTCAATCAGGTGCTTATACAGTATAGAATTGAAAAAAAGTATGTAAAACATTAGTTGTGATGAAGTTTTTGCTCAATTTTGACATGTATAAAGACTCATCAAAGCTCAAACCTTCAAATCATTCCTCTATAAGTCCTTCTGTAAAGTCATAATATCACTATAGCTCTGTATTTGTGACTCATTTTCTGCTGCTGTGGTTGGTCCCAAATAGATACACTAAAGATCTGCACCACCCCAAGACCCCAATTCTCACCCTTTCATCAGTGGATAATCTGTTTGGACATCATGGGGAAGTTCATACCACCACACGGGGCCAGAACAGAACAGAACTTCCTCATACCCAGAGAGATGGTAGGACCAGTGCTGGATGATCTACTCTTGTATACTGAAAACCAACCTCACACCATAATCCCCCTCAACAAAACTTTATACTTGGTACAATGCAGTCAGGCAAGTACCATTCTCCTGACAACCGCCAAACCCAGACCCGTCCATCGGATTTGCCAGACAGAGCTGTGTGATTGATCGCTCCAGAGAACACGTCTACACTGCTCTAGAGTCCAGTAACGGCATGCCTTACACCACTGCATCGCACTTGGTGATGTAAGGCTTGGATGCAGCTGCTCGCCCATGAAAACCCATTCCATGAAGCAATGTTCTTGAGCTAATCTGAAGGTCACACGAAGTTTGGAGGTCTGTAGCTATTGACTCTGGAGAAAGTTGGCGACTTCTTCGCACTGTGTGCCTCAGTATGCGCTGACCCTGCTCTGGGATTTTATATGGCCTACCACTTGGTCTCTGAGTTGATGTTGTTCACAGTTGCTTCCACTTTGTTATAATACCGCTAACAGTTGACCGTGGAATATTTAGTAGTGAGGAAATTTCACGAATGGATTTGTTACATATGTGGCAACCTATCACGGTACGCTTGAATTCACTGAGAGCAACCCATTCTTTCACAAATGTTTGTAGAAGCAGTCTGCATGCCTAGGTTGCTTGATTTTATACACCTGTGGCCATGGAAGTGATCAGAACACCTGAATGCAATGATTTTTTGGAAGGGTGTCCCAAAACTTTTGGCAATATAGTGTAAGCCCTATTGTCCCTTTAGAAGAACATGGATTCCCTTTTAAATGTGGATTCTCTTGAAGGTTTCTCATTCATGTTGTCTCAAGGAGATTATCCTTGCCACAGTCACCTCTGACTTGCTTGAGATGACTTGAATTGGTAGATAACATGCTTGGCTTCGGTCCAGTGAGACACCCAAAGCTATGTTATTTCTGTGGTTTAAGGTTTGTGTTAATTGAGATTTATAATGTGCTAACTGTAGGTTAGTTCGTTGGAGCAAAATGTTGGCTAGTTTGCTAGTTTCACGTGTTTACCAGTAAACAATGGAGGGAAGCCTTACTTCAGACAGCCACCAGAGGTCACTCTGGTAAAGATGATTATATAAATAGTCTCTTCTGTAAAGCATGTGTAAGAGCAAACATTTCAGGTGTTTTGTCCACAGATCCACACAGAGCTTTGTCTAAGAAGGCATCACCTTGCTAACACCGTCATTTACATTTTTAGAAAATGAGTCCGAGTTTGCATTTATCCAAACCACCTTATGATTACGACAAGGACTCAAGGACTCAACAACTATGGGACCTTGGCAATGCTGTGGGGTTTGAATCCAAACTTCTATCTATCTATCTATCTATCTATCTATCTATCTATCTATCTATCTATCTATCTATCTATCTATCTATGTCAAGTCAAGAAACTTTTTTATTCCACGATAGTGAAATGAGGCACTGTTTCTCTAGGACCCGGGTGCTAAATAAAACAATATAAAAACATAGAACGTTGCCCCTAGGTTGGACAACACTGGTCCGATACTCAGCGTTGGATCGGTGCATCCCTACAGGTCAACAACGAAGTGTAGCCTCGGTGAGACCATTTGCATATCAGCTTATCAGGGAGAAACACAGAGCAGTATTCAAACACGTGGTATTCATGTACATGCTACAGATTTATAGCAGTCTGGATATGTCAGTAAACGTGACCCTAATATATTTTACGTCAACACTAAAGACCATTGCTGAAAACACACACGTGAAACATTACCTTGAAACAGTGCAGTGTGACGATGGAAAATGCAGCTTTTAATAATCAAATCATACACTTATCATTAAGTTTGTGTGTCTTTTGTACCTGTAGTATGTATTTTGAGTCATGTGGAGGTACCTTTATGTAGCTTAACAGGTGTAAGTTTAACAGGTAATGGTCCTCAAGGTCAATTTATGCATCTTCATTTATTTCTTACTTAAACACTACACCGACCAATCATAACATTATGACCACCTGCCTCATACATTGTGTTGGTCCCCCTTTTGCTGCCAAAACAGCCCTGACCCGTCCTGCACTGTGTATTCTGACCCCTTTCTATCAGAACCAGCATTAACTTCTTCAGCAGTTTGATCAACAGTAGCTCGTCTGTTGGATCGGATCACACGGGTCAGCCTTCTCTCCCCACGTGCATCAATGAGCCTCGGCCGCCCATGACCCTGTCACCGGTTCACCACTGTTCCTTCCTTGGACCACTTTTGATAGATACTGACCACTGCAGACCGGGAACACCCCCACAAGAGCTGCAGTTTTGGAGATGCTCTGATCCAGTGGTCTAGCCATCACAATTTGGCCCTTTTGGTCAAACTCGCTCAAATCCTTACGCTTGTCCATTTTTCCTGCTTCTAACATCAACTTTGAGGAAAAAATGTTGACTTGCTGCCTAATATATCCCACCCACTAACAGGTGCCATGATGAGGAGATCATCAGTCTTATTCACTTCACCGGGCAGTGGTCATAATGTTATGGCTGATCTGTGTAGATTCACATTTCCAGATACAAAACATGTCCCTTTGATGGTCCCATTCCAGCAACAAGGAAATATACTTAATTTTCTCTGAATATGAAATTTCCCTGGATATTGAAAAATGATATGATTAATTTCACAAATACTTTTCCCTTTAAATAGACAGAAGATGGCTACGACTAAATCCTACAGCGGAACTAAATATGGCGTACGTTACTACATTTTTTTTTTACTACATTTGGCCCAGAAGTGCTGCTATAATACATTCAGAATAAATAAATAAACAAACAAACAAACAAAAAACTTAATATCACCTAATGATAAAATTGGATGATAAAGGAATAATAAACAAACCAGCTTATTTACATTTATAGCTATAAATACATTTTACTGGAGCCTCAAAAAATGTCACACTGGTGTAACACTGCTTCTCAAAGAGAGATCCAGGGACCTCTGGGGGTAGTGGTCAAGCGTGTCCAGGGAGTCTGTGATATATATGTGATTTAGAATTTGTTACAGTGCTGGAAATTATAAACATTTTCAACACTATCAAATTTATTATTGAGTTCTTATTATTATATTAGGAGACATTTTGATTGGTCACTTGATTCGAATTGGTTTAATTAAAACTCAAAAAGGTTTATAAATAAGAAATAATTATTTTATTTTTAAAGCAGTTTTAAGGAAAAATGTCCAGGAATAAATAGCTCTATAGTTCCAATAAACAGGAAAAGAGTCACTGATGTTTGAGAACGACGAGCATCTACGAGTGTGTTAAAAAGCTCTCTGGTGTAGAGCACTAAGTGGACACGTGGGCAGTAATAAGAGCACCATGTGACTAACACAGACCGAGGCTAGTGTTACAGCTGCACGCATCTGAAGGAAGACCATGGAACCATCCAGAAACCACCGGCTCAGCACGTCGGTCTACTGTGCATAAGAAATCAGATGGCCATGAGGCTGTACAGTCTACCTCTCCTCACCACACCCACGCCCCCCACCCGCCACCGTGAAAAAGCATGACGCTCTTCTTGCAAATGCATCATGGAGATTTGGTGTAAATAAATAAATAAAGAGTTGTTTTCCTGTCAAAAGTCATCGTACGTGAACGCAGTCCCGGAATCATTGGAGCTACGGTGATTCTGGAGCCTATCCGGGGGCGAACTGGCCTCAGGTAGGAATACAACCTGGA